>NC_138757.1:28681995-29281995 GCF_965113315.1 Podarcis vaucheri
CTGAAGACGTTGCTCAGGTCGGCGTATTGTCAGGGCACCTTCCCTTTCTCCGTTACTTCCGTCCCTGCTAGAGTGGCTTTGGCCCCTCCTTGAGCCTCCCCCTCTTTGCAGTGTTCAAGACAATGTGCTGACCCAAAGGAGACCACTCTCTGATGCCAGCCCACTAGCGGATCATGTAACGCTAGCCAGCTCATTCCCAAAATAATGGGAGCTCCTCCCAAGGTAGCCACATTAAACGCTATGAGCTCAGTGTGTCTTGCTACCCTCATTATCATTGGGGCGGTCTGTTGGCTGACTTCTCCTCCCAACAGCTCCCTCCCATCAATCGTGGTCACCTGCAAAGGGTTCCTTAAAGGGACAGTCTGTATCTGGTGTTCAGCCACAAACTCCTTGCTCATGAAATTACAGGAGCTGCCTGAGTCCAAGAGCGCCTTTGTCTTTAGTGGCTGTCCGTTTGGCAGCTCTAGTACAACCTCTATCACTAGGGCGGGTTTAGGCGGTTCCGGCGTGGGCACTTTTACTGCTCTTTGGCCTGGCTGCTGTGCCCCGACGGTGGCAGCCAGGCGTTGGCTTTTACTTGCTGCGGAACTTCTTTCTCCTTCTCCCCAACAGCTCCCGCCATCCCTTGCCATTCCTTTCTTTGGGGGCAGACTCTGGCAAAGTGACCTGGCTGTTGGCAGAGATAGCATTTCCGGGCGCCTTTCCCCTCCTTCTTCCGCCCTTCACTGGGCTTTGAAACTGCGCGCGCTGTTCCAATCTCCATCGGCTCTCCTGGCGGAAAGGTGGCTCTGGAATCTCTGGAATGTGAAACTCCCTCCAACGTTCCCCCTTCCCTTCCCGCCTCTCCAAGGCTCTTGCCTCCTGGCGTGCTCCTATGGTCAGCGCGGATTTGGTCAGCTGGTCCATAGACTCCGCCCTGGGCCCCCGGGAAAGTTCGTCTTTTACAGCCGAAGAGAGCCCTTCTTCAAAAAGCATTTTTATGGGTTCCGCCGATAGATCCCACCCTAATTTATGGATCAGCATGGTGAACTCAGTCCAGTACTCACGGACAGATCGGCTCCCCTGTTTACAAGCCATTAACTGTCTGCGTACCACTCCCTGCTCAATATCGCTGGAAAACATCATGTCCATGGCACGAAAAACCTTCATCGTGTCCTTTAGGATGTCATTATTTGCTGCCATCAGGGGCCTAACCCAGTCTTTCGCCCCCTTTTCGAGATGCCCAATCACAAATGCCACCTGCGATTCCTCGTCGGGAAAGTCATCAAACTGCAGATTGAGGGCATATTGCATCTCTGTCCTGAAGGCATGATAGTCCTTGGGCTCCCCCCCAAATTTCTGCACCAATCCTGGCACCTTTCTGGCTAGCGGGGTGGTTTTCCCCTTCTCTGCATCTTGAGCCCTCCTCTCCTCGAGCCTTGCCGTCTGCAGCGCTAGCTGGACCTCCAACACCCGGTACCTTTCTTCCAGGCTTGGACCTGCTCCAGCTCCTGCTTCTCCGGTTCCGGCTGGGTTGCTCATGATGCCTTCTCCTGCACAAGCTGGCTTTCAGGGACTGTCGGAATGCTGTGATGGGATGATGAGCTGCTTGTGCATAAAATCCAAGTCCCTCAGAGTTTGTTCAAGTCCGCAAACCTCTGATTGTAACGGAGCCCCTTAAGCATGGCTCCGTCAGTCGCTGGCAGATTCTGACAGTGGTTGCTTTCGGAATTGTTTCCAACATAAAAGCTCCTTAACGGAAACACGTCTTCTGGACTCACGGCGTGACAGTTTCCGGCGAGGAGTGGGTGTCCCTATGGGAGGTCCAGAAACCTCCCCACTGTTCTCGCTGGAAGTGTCTCTGAACCATTCCTCCTGCTCACTTTCCCTCGGAGCCCTTCCTCTCCCCCTGCTGGTTCCCTCCTCAGCTGCTGAGTCTCTCCCAACCTCTGTGAGCCCTTCCACCTCCTGCCCTTCCGATGGCAGTTCCCTGACAAGTGGGTTAATTTTTCTTTTATCTTTTTTTCTGATTATTTTTATTTTTTGAATTTTTGAATCCCCCCCCCTTTATTTTTATTTTTCCCCACTTTCCTCTCTCTTTCCTTGGAGCAGTGGATATTGTAAGGGTTCCTTAAAAAAAAAAATTATTAACATTTTCAAAATGTTACAAAAAGAGAAAACAGAGAAAATAGCAACAAAAGAAAATACAAAGAATCCCCTTCCCACCGTGTAAAGAAGAAGAAAGAAGAAAATTAGAAAACAAAAAAGTGACAAAATTGCAAAAATCCCAAACTTTAAAAAAACACATTTAAAAACAAGTTCATTATTTTCAGACTCTTAACTGTCATTACCTTCTTTCTTAGACCTCCTCCTCCTCCCTTCCTTTGTATCCTAATTGTTAATTATCCCAGCAAATCCTTTCCTTTCCATGTTTCATAAAATTCTATCATTACATTACCCTAGACTATTTTAATCCTATCTTTTCTATAATAAGATAAACCTTAAAAAATTAAAGCTTAAGTCTTAACCTTGCCAGCTTTTTATAATCATAATATTCTTTCATAATTCTTTGAGCATCTTTGCTAAAGCCAGGTGATTTCTTCCAACATGAAGGATATTGTAAGGGTTCCAAGGGGTTGCTTGAGAGCAAGCAGGCAAATACCTCCCTGCTCGGCTGTGAAGCCTTGCTTTTGATGCAAAATAAACTTTATCTGTCCAGAGCGCCACTCTCCCGTGGCTGGCTCATTCACTGGCAGAATCTGTGAGTGGGCGGGGCTTAAACTTTCCCCAGCAAAGTAATTTCTTGACACCCAGTCTGTGCCTCCCCTCTCGGCGCGAAACCTTACTGCGCAAGGAGGGCATGGGTAACAGAGGACCTCTCTCCTCCCTGCTTTGCCCAGGCAAGGTGTCCTGGCACCGCCTTGCCTCCTCCGAGCCCTGCAGCTCCTCTCCACTGGAGGCGTGGTTACTCTCCCCCGCTGAGGAGGAGCTGCTTCCCACGATCTTTGGGGGCTCTCTGTAATCCATCCGGCTTTTCCTCTCTCCCTCCTGAACCGATGGCAGTTCCCTGACAGATATATATGGTTTTTGATTCCTTGGAGCTTTGATTTTGGTCGGACGGCAAGTGGCAGAAGAAATATTTTTAAATTTTGGTTTTTCCTTTTGTCTCGCTCACCTATTTCTTTTTGCCTGTTTTTTGGATTTCCTTTTTAGTTATTCCACTCTGGTTCTGTATTGGATTGGCCAAACAAGTGGCAGAAATCGGGACTGGAAATTTTTAGTTTAAAGGAATTGGGTGTTTTATAAGACTGTCATATAATTATTATATTAGATTGGCCAACCAAGAGGCAGAAGGTTTATCAATTGAAAATTTAAGGGTCATATATAGTGGTGAGACAAGGAATAGCAAAAGGACAGAGTGAAAACAATGAAGAAAACACAGGAAAAAGTAGGGGAAGGCGGGACATCGGTGGAAAGAAAAGGATCAAGGCAGGAAACTGATATTAAACAAAGTGAAAAGAATTTGGAGACAAGATTAGATTTGATGGATAAAAAAAATATGATATGACAGTTAGTGAACTGAAGGGACAGATGAAGGAAATAACAAAAAGAACACAAAACCTGGAAGAAGGAATGAAACGAACAAAACAAGAAGTGAGAGATATGAAGAAAGAGGAAGAAAGAGTTAAGGGAGAAGTCTCAGAAATTAATAAAACACAGGAAGAACTGTGGGATGCGATTGCTATGAATGAATTGAGGAAAAGAGAACTTAATTTGAGGTTTAGATCTGTGCCTGAGGTACAAGGAGAGAACATCTTGGAGAAATTAACAGCAGAATGGCTAAGCATGGAAGTGGAAGATGTTGGAAAGACAATACAGAATGCTTTTAGAATTAAAACAAGGACTTTCAAAGCAAAGAAATTTCCAGGTGATTGTTTGATCATATTTAAAGATAGGGAGATGAGAAACCTGATTTTGCAGAAAAACAGAGAAAAAAGGCTTTGCATTGATGGATCGTTTACAATCATCTTTAAGGACGTCCCACTTCGGCTGTTGAAAAAAGTGACCAATACAAATTTCTGACACAGATACTAAGAAAAAATGGAATTGAATTTAAGTGGGAATTTCCAGAAGGGATCTCCTTTTAGTATAAGGAGAAAAAGTTTAAATTTACAAATGTTAATGAAACACATAAATTTTTGAGAAGATACAAAGAGTTGGGAAAAGTAGATGAAGTAGCAGAAGCAGGAGCAGGAGCAGCAGGACCGGCAGGTCTGGGAGAAGAAGGCAAAGATAGTATTGAAGGAGAAGGAGGAGGAGGAGGAGGAGGAGGAGGAGGAGGAGGTCAGGTTTAAGACTTTTACTCTTTTATTTTTAAAGAGAACGCAAAATGGCACTGAAAATATGGACATGGAATGTTAATGGCATTAAGGACAAAAAGAAAATAAATAAAATTGGACATCTCCTTAAAAAAAAGAATTTGGACATTATTTGTTTACAAGAAACTCATGTGGCTAGGAAACAGAAGAGTATTGATTAATAAAAAATTGGGAAATGAATTTATTTCATCAGACAGAAGCAAGAAAAGAGGAGTGCTTTTGTATATAAAAATAAATTTGAAGCTCGGCAAATCTTCAAGGATGAAGAAGGTAGAGTAATAGCAGTACAAGTCACATGGCAGGGCGAAAAACTGATAATTGTCGGAGTGTATGCACCAAATGGAAGTAAGACTGAATTTTACAAGGATTTAGAAGAAAAACTATTTGAATTTGTGGATCAGAAAATTATAATAATGGGAGACATGAATGGAGTGGTATCGATGGAAATGGATAGGCTGAGGACAAGAGGAAAATCGAAAGAAAGGAAATTACCTAAGACATTTTTTCCATGATTGAGAACTGTAATTTAGTGGATGTTTGGAGACTAAGACACCCATTAGAAAAACAATTTACTTATTTCTCAGAACCAAATCAATCAATGTCAAGAATAGACTATGTTTAGATAACCAGACAATTAACACCAAGAGTGACAAAAATAGAAATACAACCAAAAATACTTTCAGATCACAATGCAATAAAATGTGAGATAAAAGAAATAGAGGAAAAAACCTTTCGATGGAGGTTAAACGAAAACTTACTGGATGACCAAAAAATAAAGGAGAAAGCGCAGAAGATGCTGACGGAACACTTTGTGAATAACAGTAATAAAGGAACAAAAAATGAGTGTGGTTTGGGATGCTAGCAAAGCAGTTATGTGAGGCTTCTTCATTTCAATTTCAAGAAAAAGAAAAGAAATATTAAAACAAATAATGGAAAATGAGAAGAAGCTAGTTAAAAATCCAAACAATGTGAAAATAAATCAGAATATTAAAATATTACAAAGCCAATTTGCAATGATAATAAATCAAGAAGTTGAGTGGAATATTAAAAGACTGAGACAGAAAAACTTTGAACATGCTAATAAATCTGGAAAATGGTTGGCATGGCAAATTAAAAAAAGGAAGGAACAGAGTATAATTAATAAGATCACAGTGGAAGGAAAAGAAATCGATAATCCGAAATAAATTAGGAAAGAATTTGTGAAATTTTATAGACAATTATATAAAACAGCTGGGGAAAATGATGGAAAGAAGATAGAGGATTTCTTGAGACAGAAAGGGGTGCAACAAATTCTGACAGAAAAGAAAGACCGACTGAATGACCTAATTGAAATAGAGGAAATTAAGGCTGCTATAAAAGAATTGAAAAGTGGAAAGACAGCGGGACCGGATGGATTTACAGCAAAATATTACAAAGAAATGATACACACCCTACTTGTACCATTGAAAGAAGTGATGAATAATATATTAAGAAAAGGAGAATTACCAGAAACATGGAAAGATGCATATATTACATTAATACCAAAACAAGATTCGGATTTAATGCAAGTAAAGAATTACAGACCGATTTTGCTGTTAAATGATTATAAGTTATTTGCAAGTATATTGGCAAATAGATTGAAAAAGATATTGAATGAGATAATTCATAAGGACCAAGCAGGTTTTTTACCTGGCAGACAGATTGTCAGCTTTGTTCTGGAGCTGACAGAGGCTGGGAATCTAAGCAAGCCGAGGGAGATAAGGACACTGGAATGAGGACTGGAATGTGAGAGGGAGGAGGGGCAGCCGAGTGGAAGAGCTTCAGAGAGCAGAGAGCAAGCAGAAGATAAAAAAGCTCTAAACACCAATCTTAGCTCAGAGACAGAAGGGGAGAGACCAGGAATAGCTAGCCCAAAGACTCGAAGGCGGGAAAAGGTCAGTGAGAGGAGGGGAAAAGAACGGAAGCGGAAGGGTTTTTTCCACTGTTGGAAGAATAGGAAGGGGCGGAGTTTAGACTTGGAACTGAGAACTTGGAGTCAGACACGGAGTGAAGGAGCTCCGGAGTGATTTATGTGTTTGAGCAATAAACCTGAGATAATTACTGCCGGTGTCTCGCTTCTGTGGGAGAGCCAAGCCATTACACAGATGAAAGACAACATAAGAAATATAGTTAATATAATTGAATATCTGACTGCCAGAAATGAAAAGCAAGCAAAGTTAATCTTTGTCAATGCAGAAAAGGCCTTTGATAATCTATTTTGGGAATTTATTTTAAAGAATTTGGAATTAATGGATACTGGACAATTCTTCTTAAAAGGAATAAAAGCTATATATTCAGAACAAAGAGCAAAATTGATTGTGAATAATATAGTAACAGAAAGTATTGAAATTACTAAAGGTACAAGACAACGGTGTCCATTATAACCACTATTATTCATATCGGTACTGGAAGTCTTTCAAAGGACAATAAGAAGAAATGAAATAATAAAGGGAATTTCAGTCGGTCGGAATGAGTATAAAGTGAAGGCCTTTGCCGATGAATTGGTACTAACAATAGAAAATCCAGTTACAAGTTCTAAAGAAGTATTAGAGGAGATAGAACAGTTTGGGCAAGTGGCAGGTTTTAAACTGAACAAAAGGAAAACTAAAATGATAGTTAAAAATATGAAACAGGACCTGGTGGAAGTGTTGCAGCAACAAATTAGTATAGAAGCAGTAAAAAAAGTTAAATATTTAGGAATTTGGTTAACTTCCAAAAATATTGATCTCTTTCAAAATAATTATACACCGGTGTGGAATGGAATTAAAAGAGACTTGGAAATATGGGGAAGGATGAAATTGTCGTTTTGGGGAAGGATTTCTGCTATTAAAATGAATGTGATACCAAAGATGTTATTTTTATTTCAGTCAATTCCAATAATCAAGGGGGCAACAATTTTCAAAGAATGGCAAAAAACAATTTCAAGATATATCTGGCAGGGAAAGAAGCCGATAATACAGTATAAGTTGTTAACAGAAGTTAAAGAAAGAGGAGGCTTGGCCCTGCCAGATTTGAAATAGTATTATGAAACATCTTGCCTCTGTTGCTTAAAGGAATGGATGGTATTAGAAAATACAGATCTGTTAGATTTAGAAGGTTATGAGAATAGATTTGGTTGGCACGCATATTTATGGTATAATAAAGCAAAAGTCCTTAAAGGATATGGAAACCACATATTTCAAAGATCTCTAATAGAAATATGGGATAGATATAAAAATCTATTAGAACAAAAAGTACCTCATTGGTTATCCCCATTAGAAGCAATGAGTGTGAAAAAGATCAATATGCGTGGAAATTGGATAACTTATGGGAGATTAATACAAAAAGAAGGAAGTAAATGGAAGATGAAACCATATGAGGAAGTTAAAGAATATGTAAATGATTGGCTACACTATCATCAGGTTAACGAAATGTTTAAACAGGACTTTAAAGAAAAAAGATTTGATGAAAATAAATCAAAGTTTTAAGTTGAGATATTAAGTAATAAATATAAAATTTTGTCTAAAATGTACAAATTGCTGCTTGAATGGCATTTGAAGCATGAGGAGGTAAACTCGGTTATGATTCATTGGGCTAAAGTTATTGGGTATAATATGCAGCTGAACGATTGGGGAAAATTATGGAAGGAAGGTTTAAAATTTACTGCATGCAATGCTTTAAAAGAAAATGTGATGAAAATGATGTATAGATGGTATATTACACCCGTTAAATTGGCTAAAATGTATAAGGTAAGCAATAAACGTTGGAAATGTAAAGAAAAAGAAGGAACATTTTATCATATGTGGTGGTGTGAGGGATGTGTTTGCTGCCAAGCTAGTTAGGAAATAACATTCCAGGCATCGAGCCACTTCTGTCTGGTAGATTTATTACTGCAAAATCCAAGCCCACGCCGGAGCTCCAAACAACACGTCCATGTTGCTCAGTCAGTTGCCGCTTCTGAATTTTTGTGACGTTGCTTTCTAGACCAGCATGCCCAGTGAGACAGGGAACGCCTCTTACTCCCTCTCTTCTGAAAATAGCTAGTTCCTGGAACAGACTGGCCACTCCCTATTTCAGTCTCCGATTCAGAGGACTGGCTGGAAAAGGGCTGCTTGGGCTCTCGGTAAGTGTTCCCATGCCCCCCTTCTCTGTCTGCCTCCCTTTCCCTGACATCCACCCCCTCCTCAAAGGCCCCCTCCCCTCCGGGAGCCTCGACTGTCTCCATTTCTTCTCCATACGGGGTGGCGGATGGAAAACCTGTAAAACTATCCTCCTCCTCATCCCTTACTTCAAAAACCTCCCTCAAGTCCCCCATTCCTCGTGTTCCCCAATATACTTCTTCTTCTTCCTCCTCCTCCTCCGATGGTGGGAACCCCTCGAACTCCTCTTCATCGTCCGTTGTCTCGAACACCTGTTGCAAAGACCTACCCCGGGGCTTGGGCTTGTCAGGGAAAAAATTGTGAAACTCCTCCACTAGGTCCCCTTCTGTGATGCAGCTTTCCAGAACCCAGGTGTTCTCTGAGCTTGGGGCCCTAAAGGGAAGTCCTCTCTCTGCACAGCATTGCTTCTTTTCTCTTGCATTCTGGGAAGTCTTGCCTATAAGCTTTTCTCTGCTTCTGCACAGACTGCACAACTTGTTCCAAAGACCAAGACATTCCCTCATTGCTAAGCTCATGAAAAACACTATGACCTGTACTTAATGCACAGCTGACCACATCTACGGAATTCAATTGTTGTATTCTTTCATTTTATGATCAATCATTAGTAATTGTTTTAGTCTTGCTATATCAATCATTAGTTAAGGAGGTTTTCATGCCTGTCCAATTCCGTGTTCCCTGTGTTCCCTTTCCCAGCCTTTCTTCTATTGGTGATTAATGCCTATATGTAATCTTTGCTTTGTACTTGTGTTAACCAATCAGCAACCAGCACATACGTGGCAATGCATGTAATATTCAATAAAAGAGACTCCTCGAGACTTGCTCGAGAGACGCCTCTCTCACATGACACCTGCTACTCGTCTGTCATTATTCCAACCCAACAGGGCCCCTTCCCACGCCACCAGGTACTGTAACTGCCCCCATTCCAGCGAGAATCCAGTATTTCCGTCACCTCGTTGCACTGCTCCCGTTCCTCCATTTCAGGTGGTGGGGGTTCCCCAACCCCACCATCCTGCCTCCTCCCCCCCCCCCCGTAGGGGGAGAGCAGTGACCAGTGAAACACTGGATGGATTCTCATGCTCTCTGGCAACTGCAGCTTAAAGGCCACCGGGTTGATTTGTTGGATTACCTCAAATGGTCCCACCCTCCTGGGCTTGAGCTTCTTGCAACCTCCTTTCCAGGGCAAGCCTTGCGTGGACAACCACACCTTATCCCCAACCTGGACCACTTCCCCCGGCCGCCGATGCTTGTCAGCCTGCCTCTTGTAAACCTCCTTGGCCCTTTCCAAGTTCAACTGCAGCTGCAGGTGGATCGCCTCCATTTCCTCCGCAAAGCGTTCCGCTGCGGGCACACTCCATGACTCCTGTCCCCTCCCCGGGAATGCCCTTGGGTGACAACCGTGGTTAGCAAAAAACGGAGTCATTCCTGTGGAAACATTCTCCGCGTTGTTGTAGGCAAACTCAGCCAGAGCAAGTTTGTCCACCCACTCGCTGGGTCTCTGACTAACATAACACCGCAAATACTGTTGCAAAACAGCATTTGCTCTCTCCGCCTGCCCATTGGTCCCCGGGTGCCTGGCTGTGGTAAAACTCACCTCCACCTGCAACAAACTCATGAGTCTGTGCCAAAAACGGGAGGTGAACTGAGTCCCCCTATCTGAGACCACCCATGTGGGAACTCCGTGTAACCTAAACACATGCTCAACGAACAGCTTGGCTGTTTCTTCTGCCGTCACGGCATGCGAGCAGGCCACAAAATGGCACATTTTTGTTAGAACATCCACCACCACCATGATCGCTGTTTTTCCCCTGGACCTGGGCAGATCAGTGATGAAGTCCACCGCCACCACCTCCCATGGCCTACCCGGTGTGGGCAAAGGTTCCAGCAAACCAGCGGGTGCCGCCCTTTCCCCTTTGGCCCTCTGGCAGGTGTCACATCCTCTCACGTACTCCTTAACATCTTCCCTCACCTTGGGCCACCAAAATTCCCTGGTGACCAGCAACATGGTTTTGTGCTGCCCAAAGTGCCCCACCGTGCAGCTATCGTGGAGTTGTTTGAGCACTCTGTTCCTAAGGTTTTCCCCCGGGACATACAAAGCTCCCCTATAGTACAGGAGCCCCCCCTTTACTTCGAAACATTCCTCGGAACCTCCCCTTTGCCTTAACTCCCCCATCTTTTGCCTGCCAAAGTCATCCTCTCTGAGCAGCCCCATCAGTTCATCGTCCTTGACCAACGCGCCCCCACACATCCACTTGCTCTCGGGGAACATCAGTCTTGCCACCAGAGCCCCTTCTTCCGCCATATACTCCGGTTTCCGTGGCAGTGCATCGGCCCTCGCGTTCTGTTCTCTCGGCACATACTGGATCTGAAAGTTAAAGTTGGCGAAGAACTCCGCCCACCTTATCTGTCTCTGGCACAACACCCTCGCCGTTTGCCAGTACTCCAAATTCTTGTGGTCGGTTCACACCAAGATTTGGTGCCTCGCTCCAATCAGAAAATGGCGCCATTGTTTGAACGCAGCGACAATCTCAAGCAATTCCTTATCGTAGATAGTATAGTTCTGCTCTGATTTACTCAGTTTTCATGAAAAGAAGGCACACGGACGCCACTCCCCTTTTTGATCTGGCTGCAGCAAAACCGCCCCAATCGCCCAATCAGAGGCGTCCGTCTCAACCCGTAGTGGTTGATCGGGGTTGACGTGGAGCAGTTGCTCCTCTGATGCAAAGACCCTCTTTAGCTGCTCGAAACCTTATTGTGCCACCTGTTGATATTGCAGAGTCCTTTGCACAACGGAATGATGAACAGTACGTGCCACATGCTTAAAGTTGCTTTATTCTCAGTTCAGTATTGAGAAATTACAAACATGCATCTTGCCTCTGCGGGAGCAGAGAAGCAACCATTCTTCTCCTCGGAATGAAGAACACCGAGAGAACTGTGAAAAACAGGAAACCAGTGTACGTCACATCCAGCTTCCCATTCCCGTGTGAAAACCCAACAGTACTCTGACTGTGGAATGTAAACATTGTCTTGTGACAAGCACTTTGCTGCACAGTGAAGAGAGCAGAAACCAACATCCTCCCCCTTTTTGTGAACATCACTGGGCAGCGTGTTCGTACAATATCAGTACAAACCCAACTTCTGTACATAGGTACAGTGTTGATCCCTTGACACAATCTTGGACAATACATCAGCAGGAATTTCATTACCTGGCATATAGGACACCGTTACGAGTCCCTTCTGAATATGTTCCCTAGCATGTTGCACCTTCAACTGCAAGTGCTTCGTGCTTTGCTTACAACCTTCCGAATTCAGCAAAGCCAAACATGCTTTGTTGTCCTGATAAACCTGGATTGGACATTTGACAGGAATTTTCATGTCTTTGCACAATTGTAACAACCATTCACAATCCTTAAGTGAATAAGACAGTGCATTCAGTTCAGCTTCACAAGTACTTAAGCTAATTGTTGTTTGCTTCTTGCATGACCAATCAAATAGACCCTGATTGTACATGTAGCAAACTCCAGACGTACTTTTCCTGTCTGTAGTGTCACTTCCAAAACTTGCATCTGCAAAAATCTCAAGACCACCAGACTTCTGATTGTGAAATCTCAGTCTGTAATGCATAGTGCCTTTCAAGTAGCGTGCTATGCGTTTCAGAGCTTTCCAATCCTTAACAGTAGGATTGTTAACTTGTCTGCTTAGCAAATTACAGCTAACAGCAATGTCAGGTCTTGAACATCTGGCAATGAAGTTTAGCTTGCCTAGCACACTTCTGTACAGTGTAGTGTCAGAAAATGCTTCTTCAGTGTCTTCTACCTGATAACCTGTTGTCATCGGTGTGTCTACAGGGTTAGCATCCATCAGGTTTAGTTTGCTTAACACATCAGCAATTTTCCTTGACTGGTGTACTAGAATGTTACCACTTTGATCTCTCTCTATTTCCAGAGATAGGTAGTTGTTTACCTCACCAAGATCTTTCATGTCAAAGTGCTCTTTCAGTTGAGCTAGGGCGTTATTGTACATTGTGACATCTTTCCAAAAGAATAAAATATCATCAACATAAAACAAACAATACAGCTTCTTTTGCCCCTCCTCTTTGACAAACACACATGGATCAGCTTTCCCTTGCTGAAAACCTAGAGAAAACAATGCTTCAGTGAGTTTTGTGTGCCAACACCGTGCACTTTGTTTGAGTCCATAAAGGGACTTTTTCAGAGCACAAACAAATCCCTGTTTTACCTGTACGCCATCAGGTGGAAGCATATAAAGTGATTCACCTAGAGATCCGTACAAAAATGCTGTATTTACATCGTGGTGACTAATGTGTAGATTCTCCTCTGCAGCTTTCTTGAGCATAAGCCTTATGCTCTCATATCTCACAGTGGGTGAGTAGGTCTCATGATAGTCTTCACCTGGTACCTGTGCAAAACCTCTGGCTACCAATCTGGCTTTGTGTCTGACTATCTTGCCATTTTGATCAGTCTTCGCTTTGAAGACCCATTTGCTTCCAAGCAGTTTCATTCCTGGAACTACTGGAACTAGCTCCCAAGTTTTGTTCCTTTCCAAGGAATCAAGCTCATCCTTCATTGCATTTAACCATGGCTCAGCTTCCTTAGAATCCAAATCCTGGATTTCTTGGAAACTTGAAGGTTCAAATACCTTCTTGGAGCTTTTAACAGCTGCTACTGCTGTCTTAGCAAATTCATCAGCAAATCTCTTTGGAGGTCTGCCTTTTGTGGCTCTTTGTGACCTGCGAATTAGCCTTTGGTCTTCAACACTCTCCTCTTCCTTCTTAGGAGAAAAGTGACCTATTGTGAACAATGGTTCTTCCAATTCCTGATCAGAGCTTTCAGAGGGTCGCATAGAGGCTTTCGCACTCTTGAAATCCTCTGAAGTATCCGATTCAGTTTCAGACTCAGAATCAGAACCTTCATCAGTGGGTGTGGGTTGCTGTTGCTTATCCTCAGTCTCATCACTGTCATCAGGATAACATTGGAAAATTCCCACATTCTCCCCCCACTTGGCATTGTACTCAACACTTCTTGTGAGCCTAATTGTCTTAGAGTCAGTCATCATTATTCTGTAAGAACCTTTCTGATAACCTAGAAAGATACCATGCAAACCACGCTTGCCTAATTTGGAGCTTTGTGGTGAATGAATCCACATGTCAGAACCAAATATTTTCATGTGTTTGATGTATGGTTTCTTGCCAAACATCTTCTCATAGGGGGTACAACCAATCGCTGAAGATAACCTGCGATTGTAACTGTAAATAAAACACGAGAGAGCTTCGGCCCAATAACTCTCTGGAAGATTGGCATCATGCAGCAAGGTTTTTAACCCTTGAAGCAATGTTTGATTTGCCCTTTCGCAAAGCCCATTCTGCCATGGCGAGCGAGGACTGGACAAATCGTGTTGAATTCCTTTCTCAGTCAGAAAAGCTTCAAACTGCTGAGAAGTGAATTCTCCCCCGCGATCTGTGAAAAGAGTCTTTATCTTCTTACCATGCACATTTTCCAACCAAGCACAGAATTCCTTGAACCTTGGAAAAGCCTCTGATTTCTGCTTGAGATTGTACACGTAAATATACCTGGAAAATGCATCAATGAGAACCATGAAGAACCTATTTGCACCCAAAGAGGGCGATAGTGGACCAACTAAATCAGCATGAACAATCTGGTATGGTTCTGTAGCTTGCCTACTAGACACCTTACCTTTCGCAGACATTTTCACCTTGTTTGCTGCGCATGCCTTGCACTTCATGTGGTACCTGCAGGGTTTAATAGTCATACCTTCAACCAAGGTAGGCATTTTAGATACTGCCTCAAAATGCAAATGACCAAATTTCCTGTGAAAATCATGAATACATCCTGCATGCAAACTTTTGTTGGAACCTGCAATGCAACAAGTATCATTCTGCACAACATCATCATAATACAAAACAAACAAACGATCAACACATTCAGCATGCAATACATAATCGTCTTTCTTTGTGATGGTGCATTTCTTGTTCTTGAAGGAAACGTCAATGTTCCGTTCATTCAGCTGCATCACACTTAGAAGATTGTGTGTGGCATCTGGAACATAAAGTACATCCTGTATCTCTAAGTCCAAACTGTGAAGAACAACAGTTCCGTAGCCTTGACTGGGGATCGTGTGGTCATCCGCCTGGTGAATCGCACCTTCCTGCGGTGTAAAAGACACGAACAGTCTCTTATCGTTGCACATATGGTGGGTAGCTGCTGAATCAACAACGAAGAAAGATCTAGACGTCTTCTGGACCTTTGCAACCTTTGGAGTGAAGCGTGAGACCATTGCCTTGTGCTGCGTTGTCCTGGAGACCGGACCTTTGCCTTGGCCTTTTCCACGCGATGAGCTTCCGTTGCGCTGCTCTGTCTTGGCCCTGGGATATCTGCATTCCCTCTTCATATGGCCTAGACGTCCACACGAGTAGCATTTCACTGCCTTCAAAGCTTTGGCGCCCTCTGGTGGTTCCACTGCACTCTGGGATGACGTCTGTGAAGACTCCCCCTTATCCATGCAGCTAGCACCCCGGCGATCTGCTTCATTCTGGATCACGGCAGTAACATAGGCTACTGTGAGCTGAGCAGTTGGTTGAACAGCAATCTGAGTGGCAACGGACTCCCAACTTGGACCCAAAGAATGTAGTATCATGAAGGAATACACAGCCTCTGGAAAGTTGAGTCCTCTCTGTTGCAGCTCGTGTCTCAGATTCTGCATCTCCATCAGGTGTTTACGCACATCTCCACCTTCAGCAAGAGCCATACCATGCAGCTTGGCATAGTAGTACATTGAGGAACCTGCTTCTGTCCTCAAGTGCGCTTCTCTTAATGTTTCCCAAATTTCTCTGGCTGTGGTCTTTTCACGCAACAGACAGAGCTCTTCTGGGGATACTATCAACGTAAGTGTTCCCCTTGCTTTGGAATCCTTAGCTGTCCATTCAGCTGTAATTGGAGCTGGGGGGTTGTCTGTAATAACATTAAACAGACCTTCTTTCCGCAGAATTGCCTCTGCATACTGCACCCACTCCGTGTAATTTTTCTTATTGAGCTTAGGAATCCCAAAAGCATCAGCCAGCTTTGCTTCAGCCATCATTGCTGCTTTAAACAAGCTGTGTCACAGTACTGCAGCTTTTTCCAAAAGCACTTTTAAAAAGTACTTTCGCTTTCCCAGTCATCCAAGCCTGTGAGCTTGTGCCTTTATCTGTATCGCGGCAAAACGGCTTTAAAAGTACAAAGTCCAGCCATAAAGCCATGAATTAGAAACTGGCAGGCTGCTCCGGACATCATGAGCACATACCTTCATCAATCAAACTTGACGCGCAGAGCAGATAACGCGGTCCGTTCCTCTGTACCTCTGCCGGCATTCCGACTCAGCTTGATTTACGTCTTTCTGGGCCCGATAACCAAAATGTTGATATTGCAGAGTCCTTTGCACAACGGAATGATGAACAGTACGTGCCACATACTTAAAGTTGCTTTATTCTCAGTTCAGTATTGAGAAATTACAAACATGCATCTTGCCTCTGCGGGAGCAGAGAAGCAACCATTCTTCTCCTCGGAATGAAGAACACCGAGAGAACTGTGAAAAACAGGAAACCAGTGTACGTCACATCCAGCTTCCCATTCCCGTGTGAAAACCCAACAGTACTCTGACTGTGGAATGTAAACATTGTCTTGTGACAAGCACTTTGCTGCACAGTGAAGAGAGCAGAAACCAACACCACCTCCGTCCAGCGAAACTTCTTCTTGGCACTAAGACAGTCCGTTATGGGCGCCGTCAGTTTCGCGAAACCTTTGATGAATTTCCTATAGAAATTGCTGAAACCCAGAAAACGCTGAACATCCTTCCTGGTCTTAGGGCTCTACCATTTCACCACTGCCTTCACCTTCTCCGGATCCATGGCCAGACCCTTGTCTGACAGCCGGTAACCCAGGAACTCGACCTCTTTCGCGTGGAACTGACACTTCTCCAGCTTCACCCACAATTGATGCTCCTTAAGTTTGCTCAGGACCTCCCGTACGTCCTTGACGTGCTGTTTCTCGTTGTCCGAGTACACCAGTACATCGTCCAGGAAACAAACACAGTTCCGGTACAGCAAAGGCCCTAGCACGTGGTGCATGAAGGCTTGGAAACAGGGACTGCCACACTGTAATCCGAAAGGCATAACGAGATACTCAAATGCCCCCAGCGGGGTGAGCATGGTGGTTTTCCACTCATCGCCCTCTCGCACTCTGATGAGATTGTACGCCCCCCGGAGGTCCAACTTGGTGAAAATCTTCCCTTTCGCACCCTGGCTAGAACATAGTCAATCCTGGGCATTGGGAAGGCCACCGGTTCCGCCAGGCTGTTCAGGATTCTGAAATCCAGGACCAAGCGGCATTCGTTAGTCGATTTCTTGTCCATGAAGAACACAGGGCTCCCACCAGCCGCCTTGGATTCTCTGATGAATCCCCTCCTCAGATTTTTCTCAATAAAGTCCTTTAGGTTCTCGATTTCCCCTTCCGACATGGCGTAGGTCCGTCCCACAGGCAGTGTGGCCCCAGGCTTCAGGTTGATCTGACAGTCATATGGCCGATGAGGTGGTAACGCTCAGCCTCCTTTTCACTGAACACCTCCTGCAGGTCCTTGTAGCACGAAGGTATCTCGGTAGCTCCTGCTCCGCATGCTGCTGCCATCCTGGCCTCCGTCAGCCGGTGTTGCTCTAGGCCCAGGCAGTTCTCCATGCAGTGCGTCAAACCAAAAGTGAGGGACCATTGGTGCCATGAAACCACCGGGTCGTGCAGAGCCAACCAACTCATGCCCAATATGATCAGCGGACCCGCCAAGGTGGCCACGTGGAAGGCGATGACCTCGGAGTGGGTGGACACCCGCATCCTCATGGGAGGCGTTCGATGTGTGACTTCACCCCCCAACAGTTCTCTCCCATCAATGGTAGTAACTTGCAATGGAAAATCCAAAGGCCTCAGGTTCAGTTGGTGCCGGGCCGCAAACTCCTTGCTAAAAAAGGAGGCAGAAGCACCTGAGTCCACTAAAGTGAATACCTCCACCGTCTGGCCATTGGGAAGCTCTAGAATCACTTTCAACATTATGCTTGCTTTGGGGTGTCCAAGCCGTAGACTTTCGCTGTCGCTTGTGCCTGGCTGTCGCCCCGGTTCATCACCAGCCAGGCCTCCTCGTTTCCCGACATCTTAGGAGCCTCTGCCTCAGTCTGTTGAGCAGCCCCAACCATTCCCTGCCAGTTACGACGCTCAGGACACACTCTGGCAAAGTGCCCTGCTTTCTGACAGACAAAACATTTCTTGGCCGCTTGCCAGTCTTTTTTCTCCTTCCCGCCCGGCCGTTGCGTTTTCAAACTTTCCCGCACGCGGGCAGCGTCTATCTCCATCGGCTCTGGCATTTGCTGACCTTCTGAGGCAGCTGCCGGCATTTCAGGAATGCGGTTACCATGGTAACTCCTTTCCTTCCCTTGTCTCCTGTCCCACTGTCTGGCTTCTTGTCTCAACCCCACCAGAAGTGCAGCCTTCGTTAACCCATCCATGTCCTTAGGGTGTGGACCCCTGGCCAGTTCGTCTTTAACTTCCGAGTTCAAGCCCCCCTTAAATAGAGCTTGTACTGGCTGTGACTCCAATCCCCAGCCCAGCTTGTGTATAAGCATGGCGAACTCGGACCAATAATCGCGCACCGTGGATTTCCCCTGCTTCAAAGCTAACAACTCATCCTGTGTTTTGTCAATTAAACTTTCATCTGAGTAGATAAAGTCCATAGCCTGCCTGAATTTGGGCAGATTCTTGAGCGCTTCATTCCCCGATGCAATTAACGGACTCACCAAGCTCTTGGCAGAGCCTGATAGGTGACTAATTACGTGGGAAACTTTCTGTGCGTCATCCTCAAACTGAGCGCTGTGCAGTTCCAAAAAATAACCCATTTCAGTTTTAAACTCCAGATAAGTCCCATGGTCTCCACAGAATTTTTCAACCCATGCAGACCTGCCCCCTGCCCCTGGCCCACCTGCGGTCTTTTGCTGTGCTGCTCTGGATTCCATAAGCCGAGCCTGCAAGTCCGAAGCACGAGCCTGAAGAGCCGCATTTTGCTTTCTCAAGTCTGCCAATTCCTTTTCCATAGTGGGGCCGTCTGCTTTCTGTCACTAGCTTCCTGCAGCAGTAAATTGAGAAGCGGCAAGCTGTGAGGGATGTGTTTGCTGCTAAGCTAGTTAGGAGATAACATTCCAGGCATCGGGCCACTTCTGTCCGGTAGATTTATTACTGCAAAATCCAAGCCCACGCCGGAGCTCCAAAACAACACCTCCGTGTTGCTCAGTCAGCTGCCACTTCTGAATTTTCGTGACGTTGCTTTCTAGACCACCATGCCCAGCGAGACAGGGAACGCCTCTTACTTCCTCTCTTCTGAAAATAGCTAGTTCCTGGAACAGACTGGCCACTCCCTATTTCAGTCTCTGATTCAGAGGACTGGCTGAAAAAGGGCTGCTTGGGCTCTCGGTAAGTGTTCCTATGCCCCCCCCTTCTCTGTCTGCCTCCCTTTCCCTGACAGGTGGGAATGTAAAAAGGTGAAAAACTTCTGGGAAACGATATATAATGAGATGAAAAAATGTTGAAATATACATTTATTAAGAAACCATAAGCATTTTTGCTGGGCATTGTAAGAGATGATATAAACAGAAAGGACTGTAAGCTGTTTTTATCTGCAATGACGGCAGCAAGAATATTATTGGCACAAAAATGGAAGGAAGAAGAATTACCGATGAAAGAAGATTGGAGGATGAAATTGATGGACTATGCAGAACTAGACAAACTAACAGGAAGAATTCGAAACCGGTGGGACCAGAGATTCACAGAAGATTGGTGTAAATTTACGGACTATTTGAAAAGTAATTGTGATGACCAGATTACATTTGTAGGTTTGCAAGAAGTTTTGTGAGGTGAATAATTTAAAATATTGCATAATTGGATAAAAAGGAAGATGTTAGTTAAGATAAGGCAATATGAATTTAAGAAATGCAGAAGAAAGGATAAAAATGGGGGATCATCAGAGGGGCTGATGGAAGTCCAAAAAGATTGTATAAGATGTGAAATTTTGTGGAATGTATAACAATTAATATGTTCAAAAATTAATAAAAATTATTATAAAAAAAGAAAGTCAATGAGAAAGATACAGCAAAAAGGATACAATTCGATACAGCGAAAAACGATCCATTCCCCAAGGCACAGTTGACCTTCTTGTAGGGTGTTAAGGCAGAATACGATATATTTGATACTGGTAGGCTCCTTCTCCTTCATTCCCCTCTCTGACCCTGACTCTCTTACGACACAGGGACCATCCCAGAGTGTGGGCACAACTTCTGCCAGTCCGGCCTGATCCAGTGCAGCGGGGCAAAAAGGAGGCTGGCTTCCTGTCCTCAAGGCCGAGTTGGAGTCCAGAGAAGGAGCCTCGTCCGCAATCGGCAATTGGCTACCTTTGTCGAAGTAGCCAAGACTCTCAGTCTTCAAGAGGGAAAGGAGGAAGGAGGAAAAGGAGGAGTCTGTGAGAAGCACCAGGAGCCCCTGAAACTCTTTTGCAAGGAGGATGAAGCCCCCATCTGTGTGGTTTGTGACAGATCCAAGAAGCACAAACACCACGAGGGGGAGAAATAGCTGTGTATTCTTCTTGGGAGGTTATCTTTTCAATTCTCAGATCCAAAATAGGCATGGCACTACAAATGTAAATTGCACATACACAACTAAGGACATGTCTCCTTTGGCTAGCAGGATGCCTCCTCAATACCCTGCAAAGCAGATAGCAGCAAGGGATCAGCTGCAAGGGGGTGGGGACTGGTGACCAGTGTTATAAGGAAAAAACGGCTCCTTTTCCCTTCTGGGGTACCTCAGAGCCCATATAGAGTCATTTTGTAGCTTCTCTATTGGTAGGAGAAAATAACAGAGGCCAACCAGAGAATATTGAGAAGCAAAGCAGCTAGTAAGCCAGATCTTTATTAACTGTTGCAACAGGGTGCTCACCCCCCCCCCCACGCAGGAGGGAGGAGGAGACCCCGAACCAAGTCCTTATATAGACATTTGAAATTGCCCACCCTGGAACCCAAGACCACCCCTCCATACATCATACATACATCACAGAAGGGGCGGCCTACAACAGAATCCTGTCTGGCAGGAAACCTGTTGATGGGTTTACCTGGCTGTTCATGGGTTTACCTGGATATTCTTTTGTGATGATAACTACTTACGGTATTTATGTATGTGTTTATATCTTAGACCTTCTAATTCTCCTAACAACAGGAATTGACCAGATGGTGCAGGATGCCCCCCCCCCAAGTATCTGTTGGAAGCAGATTTAGGAGTGGGGGGTGGAAGCACCTACTGGTGGGGAGCACACTTCTTCTGGGGATGCTTCCTCCTCCTCCTCCTCCTCTTCCCACTTCTCCCTGGGGCCTCAAGGTGAGAAGTCAGGCTGGAAGTCTCCTCGGAGAAGACAAAGGAGCAAGCATGGCTGCCTTTCCTCTTCTCCAGACCAGTTAGTTGGACGAGAAACCTTTCCCATCCCAGTTCTGCAGTGGTTTTCAAGCAATGTGCTGTGGCAGCTGGGGTGCCTTGAATGATGGTCAGGGGTGCCGCGGGAGACACTGGCCTCTGTCCCTCTTTCCTTCCCTCCCTCCTCGGATGCCATCTCTGCCTCCCCAAGGCTTGCCCAGCTGTTCTCCCCCAGAGAATGGTGCCTCTGGGGCTGGCCAGGGGGTGTGGGCTGCCAGGAGCTGAGGCGGCCTCAGAGGAAGCAAGCCAACTGGCGAGGGGCCCTTGCTGTTGGGAATGGACAGGCAAGTCCCAGGCCCCTGGGGGGCAGCGGGGGCAGCTCAGAGACCAAGAGGAGGACTCCTAAGGAGAGGGGAGGGGAGAGGAGAGGAGGCTGAGAGAGCACTCCGCAAGGGAGGCTGTTCAAGAAAGGGGGAGAGGAGGCAAGCTCGGCAAGCAAGGGGGGACCTAACTGGTCTCCTGAGCCCCACAGGGGTGCCGCAGAAAGAAGGGAGTTGGTCCATGGAGCCATGGACCCAAAAGGGTTGGAAACCTCTGTACTTTTATTTCCTCCAGTAAATTATTTTGCTATTATAGCAAGGCCACTGGACCCAAGAAGCCAGTAGAATATTCATCTCCTCTCTTTGTGTCTGAATCAAAGCTGAGTTTTCCCTTTTCTTGTCAGGGAGAGATCTGTCGCCGCCTGGAGATTCGGAGGAAAGAGAGAGGGGAAATTCTGGCCTATCAAGCAGACCTGGACAAGGAAAGCAAAGACCTCCTTGTAAGTGTCACTATTGTTACTAGTGAGGGAACAAGCACTTCAAGAAGCAAGTCCGGACTGAGGAGGGATGGGGAAATCTGCCCATTTCAACTTCTCCCCATTTCTCCTTTTTCCATATCGGTTTGTTATTTATTTATTATTCTGAAAATGAATCAAATGCTAGGGTGGCTACCTTCTCGTATCAATATTTTGATACGTGCTTTACCCTCATAAATACATTTTTTTGTGAACATTACCTGGCTGGGTCAACCTTGAAAAAGTCAGAGGTGTGAATTTCAAAAGATTGCTGTTTTGGTCTCCATATTTTTCCAAGAATTGCGAATTAGGTAAGTTCACCTTTGAATGCAGCTAAATGGAGTTTATTTCCCATTGTTGTTTATTATGTGAAAAGCAGTCAAGGAGAAGCCTGAGGACTTGTGAGCTGAGAGGGTGGAAGCAGTTCAATTCAAATCCTAAGTCTCTTGCTGATGTTTTGAAGGCTGACCATCTTCCTCACTCCGACCTCCTTAGAGCCGGAGAGGCTGAAGACTGTGGAGAAGTTGAGACAACTGCACCAGTTCCTGGAAGAAGAAGAAGAAGAAAAGCGTCTGCTGAATCATGTGGAAGAGGTGGGGAAGGAGATTGCAGGGAGAAGGGATGAGCAGCTGGCCAGACTCTGCAGGAAACTCTCCTCTCTTGAGAGGATCATCCAGGTGATGGAGGAAAAGGGTCAGCAGCCAGCGAGTGAACTGCTGCAGGTAAGACGGCTCCAGGAAAAGGCTGCCTGCCATTCTTTCTGTGCCCCTTTCATGTACGCAAGGCGTGTAGGGGCTCAGTTGACGGAGCCTCGAGTCAGGTTTGCAATAGACAGGAACACCCAAGAGACCTGGGATGCTGAACTCACCCGAATGCCGACTAGAGATTCTTCAGTCTTCTTGAGGGAAGGGGAGGGGATTTTCTGCTCTTTGCTGATTTGCTTCCAAATGCCTTCCTGCTGGGCAATGATGCCTTCCTGCCCTGGGCTGGGCTTCGCCGACTGCCCAGCGGCGCTCCAGGTCCAGTACAAACCCTGGAGCTGACACAGGGAGAAGGAGGAAAAGAGAAGGAGAAGGAAGAGAGAGAAAGAGGAAGGAGAAAAAAGGGGGGAGCCCCAACCTTACCGCGCTGCTGCCTCTGCTGCCGCTGAAGAAGAGAGGTGTTGCGTTTGCAAAGTAAAGGAAGGATTGAACTCTGATTAATAAGAATACACACAGAGGCTTGAACCAGCAAGATTCTGGGAAGGGTGCGTATAATCGTGCCTCTCTGTGCTTGTCTGAGCTGATCTGCGCAGCCCCCAGCCCAGGCTGTTTTATTCACAAAAGAACTTTTTACAGAGTGTTCGTAAGAACCAATCAGATTTCCTCTGAGCATTTCCACAAACCCACGTGGGGAGAAAGTTAAACTACTAAAACTAATTAAGCACAAATATTTCTGGGGTAAACAAAGAACAGAACTACAAAGAAGAGCATCTGGCAACCCAGGAGGTAATAAACAAGCAATGCACATGATAAGGAGGATGGCCAGGAGGACAACAATCACTATCACCTTCATGTGAGATCTGTTTCCTGGCTCCAAGATTAACATTTTACGATTAAAGAAACTTGCCCACTATCTTTGAGGACCCAGGACGCCTGCCTGTCTAAGCAACTGGGCTGTGTACGTGACATGTGAGGAAGAGAGGAATGGAACAGGGATGCAGAGGTGTAGATTGATCAAGAATCATATCGAAATAGTTTAAACCCAGTCAACGCAATGCTTTGATTGCTGACACAGATGGCTTACTCTATATCTGTTATAATTCCTCATAGCAATCCTACCTGATCACTACATCTCTGGATATTTGCACTCCTACATCTCACCATTTTTTATTTTTTATTTATTGTGTACAGAGAAGCTTAAGAGAGGAGAGGCATTGCATCCTCATCATCTGCCTGCATGTGTGTCTGTATCACATAAAGATCTCTAGCAGACATGCCTGGAGTAGGGCGTGGAAAAAATGTAGTGCAGAGAGAAAGAACAAGGAAGGGATACATTGTAAAAAACAACAAGTTCCAATTAAAGCAACAATGACTAGCAATCCATACATGAGCCAGGTTCGAAACCATGCAAACTGTGGTAACCAAGACCACAGAGCGTCCCACCAGGCGGGAAGAACGTCCTGTGTGATGATGTGTGCTAGTGCTTGCAATTGATCAATTTGAGTATGCACATGGTAACTATTATCAGGCAAATTAAAACAGCAAAGATTAGATACAACTTGACATCCTAGATGCTGGTGTAGCAAGAGATAAGTCTACAGAAGCTTTCAGTGTAATAACAGCTTCTCTTAAAATCTTCTGTTCTTGATTTAAAAGAGCTAAAGCACATGAGGTATGATTTATAGATTTTGTCAAAGAACAGGCCAGGTGAGCACCCATGTGAGCCTTGTATATAGCCAAAGCAGGGACTCCCACTAAGGAAGCAGCCAAGGAAGTATACTCTGCTTTGGAAAAAAGCTGTAGAATGGAGTCACACATGTCTGTTAATCTTTCTGCATGATGTTGAGGGTGCTTTGAGTGCTGCTGCCTGTTTTGTTCTAAAAGTGAGCGACTAGGCATAACTAATGTCAGTCGGCTAAGGCAGCATTGAGCGTCAGATAAATTGGCGGGAATGTAGTTATAATGTCTTTGATTACACGTGAAAAACCAGCCATCTGGTAAGCGCACATGAGCATAATTAAAAGTAATTTGTTGAACACGTGAACAATTCCAAGTTGGCCTTCCTGTGTCCAGACAGTGAGTTGCTTTCTTACTGCAATTCACAATCTGAGCACAAGAGGTGTCTGGCAGTGCTGCAACTCTAGGTGTGTATAATGTTATAGTATCCAGAGGCAACGTTTGTGTCACCTGTCCCCAATCATGGAGATTGGTATAGTTTATGATACCTTTAGAAAGCCAGTCAGAAAACCATTTTCCCATGAGTGTGGCATGTGTCATATGAAAAGCTGTGTACAAACTGGAATCATACAATTTCCTAAGGCAGCGTGCATATCATATGTTTCACTCAAACAAAAATTAGAGACATTAGTAATTTCAGCTAAATGCATCCACATATTATAGCTGTGACTAGAATAAGTATCAGGAGGAAGATAGATACATTGAGTACTAGATATCAAGAAAACAAATAATATACATGTTAAAATCAGCATAGAGTTCATATGTAGCTGAGTAATTAGAGCTACTAAAAAAGTCTCTGGTGCTTCTGGGACATCATGATGCTAAAATTGTGTCCTGGCATCAGAGGTCAAGGTCTTCAGCATTCCCCATGTCATCTTTGGGTATTCCTCAGCCTTTCGAGGATGAGGATGGACACGATAGACTTTTGCACGGGGCTGCTGAGCCTGTAGATGCGGAATCAGGGTCATGGTCCTTGCAAAGTCTGGAAGGGGATTCTGCAGGCCTTGGTGTCAGCGCAAGTCTTGGCCCATAGGGATGGATACAGCGACCTGGAATCCACACAGGACCTGAGGAAGTAAGAACAGTAGGGCATCCTGCCCCTAGGTAATCAAAGGAGCAGGTCCCTCTCACTGCGGGTTTGGGAGCTGCTGATACGTCACTAGAGAGCGTTCCAGAGATACCTCTTTCCTACAAAGCCACTCCCGATCTCGAGAGGGGGTGGGGTTGCGGGCTCACGTCCCCATCAACAATCTCGCGGGGCTAGCGTCAGCCCACGAGAAGCAGGGATTCCCCCAGCTCATCAATATTCACCGCCCACAGTGGCAGCCAATTGGCTGCCGCAAGGGGCGGGCCCTCCCAGGTTCACTTAAGGTCGGGGCAGCCCTGGCTCGCCCCTTTCGTTCCCCAGCAGCAGCGGTTTGAGGTCTTCCCTCTTCGTCGCTGTGATTTTAGCTTCTGACCGGCAAGGGCCTGCCTTTTTTTCGGAGCATTCTGCTCACCCTTCCTGTAGCTCATTCTTCCTTTTGTGAAGCTGCGTCCCTCATTGTTGGATTTTAGCCACAAGCGGAGTACCTCCCAGTCCGGAGGTCAGCCGGCAGGACTGAGAGAGCACACGCCGCCATATATTACATCACCTTCCACGTGGTTCGCTCGCGTGAGCTGCCTCAGCGCTCACAGGAGGTTTGCTTTATAGTATCGGCTTTTGGAGGGCAGGCTTGTTTCTATATTTAGCGGTTTACGGCGGTTGCATAACGCGTTCCCGGATCCGGGGCTGGGTGGCTGTATTCCAAATTTTGTGTTGCTTTGTGTGGTCCCCAAATCGCGGATCGATTTATTGGTAATATCTTAGCTTAGTATTTGGCTTTTCTTGTTATACGGTTGCCGAGGCAACAAGGCAGCCGGGCGCCATTTTGTTTGGCCGCGTGAGCCTCTCCGGGCGCCATCTTAGGTGAGTCACTCTGAGATCCGCAGGCTGCTGACGGCCTCTTGGGACACTAAATTGTCGTCAAATTATTGCTTTGCGGGAGTAAGCTATTTTCTTCACTGATTACCACGGGGGCAGCCGGCGCTAATTCCCCATTTCGGTGCCACGCTTTCGCTGACGACTAGGCCTCAGAGGGAGGCGGGCGCCATTGTGAGCCGGTCTTCGTGGTTTTATTACTGTTTAATTGCGTTGATTGCTCTTATCGTTTGCCTCTCATTTATCTACCTTTGCTTGCCTTACCGCTTTTCTTCGTTCATTGATAGGATTGCCTCTCATTAATCTACCTTTGCTTAATTACTGCTTTACTTCATTTGTTGATAGGATTTTAAGTCGCCCCCCCAATCCATCTGCTGCCTGCATTTATAGTCATTTGGTGCCTCCCTTTGCTTTGTGTCTTTATTACCTCCTTCATATTCGGTCAGGGATCCTTCCCCCCCTCCCCGCCCACCCCCACCTCTCCCGCTCTACCCCCCCGGCTTGCACTCTCCCCCCCTCTTGTGCTGTCAGTCTTTGGTCTGTATCGTTAGTCAATCAGTGTGGTTCAGGGCAGGTGATCCTTGGATATTGTCCTGCGCTGCTGATCTTTATTATACTTAAGCACTGCTTTCAGTGATATTGCAAGCATCGTGTCTGCCTTTCTATTACTGCCTTTCTACTACTGCCTTCTCAGTTAATCAGTTCATTAATTACTAAATATATATTAGGAAATTGCTAAAGTGCTTAACTCAGACTTCAGTTATTCAATTTAATTATTCAGTTAACAGCGGAATTGATTCAGGTTAAAGAGCAGTTCAATTAAAATATAATTTTATATCCTAAAGTCATTTAACGGGGCGGTTGAATTAAGGAACATGCGCCTTTACCAATACTGAACGGGCCCTATCTCGCTCCCTTACTTTAGACATACACACCTGCATTTTCACTCATAAAAGAGATTGTTATCATGGCTAATAGGGGCAACCCCCAGCTGCCTCAATCGAGTGGAGCTTTACTGCCTGTGGCACCCTGCAACCCTCAAGCCTTGGCTCAGTTATTCTCCGCGCTCCAAACATTTTACGCGCAATGCAGCCCTCCGGTGGCCCCAAACCCCAACATAGTTGAGGTATCTCAGGACTGCATCCCAGACACCCCCCCCCCCCCAGCCAGCAGGGCCAGGCTGGTCCATCAACAGCCGTGGCGAGTACGTCACATCAGGGCAGAGATCAGCTTAAGCGGCCCCAAACACGTTCACAGACCGCGCACGCCCAGAAATCCAAGGTTGCTGTGCGCAAGACTAGATCTGGGGCACAAAAGCCGAGGGCCGCTTCTCAAAAATCTAAAGCACCTTCTAATCCCGGCCATCAGGGGATTGGTGTTCCTAGTATCTTCCAGGATCCTGTGGCACCGCCTAGCCCTTCGGAGGGGTCCTCTTCCGATGATGAGATTCTGACGCAGCAGGCTGTTCCAGCGGACACTGATGCAGCACCACGGGACAACACCAAACGAGGGGGAAAACGCAAGGCGAAGAAGAAGCATGTGACCAAGAGGAGCAGGAGGAGCGACCCATCGGATTCTGATTACGAAACAGGTACCTCTTCTTCAGAGGGTGATAGTGACGCTCCCATGGAGACTTATTGGGGGGAGGGTGAACAGACCGGAGTTCCTTTGTGGGTGCATGAGAGGAGGGCTAACACCCACCGGAAAACCTTTAACGGTACCCTCGAGTGGAAAGATGGGGCGTTGGTTGAGGACGTAAAAGTCTCAATGCACTCTGCCACCGATTTTATCCTGGGCAATCACCTCTCTAAGAGAAAGAGGAACAAGATATTGAATGGGGATTATGTAGACTTGTTCACCTTGCTACCGCCGGCACAACTAAAGGGGAAAGGTAAGAAAAAGCGGTATTATGGTAAGAAAAGGTACAGGTCCCCTCGAGTGGAGCGTACATTTGAGAACTGGCTCAATGGTTACCAGGTATTCATGGGGATAGTGGTGGGATGTTATCCTAAGAGGGGCTTGCACCTTGCATCATATCTTGCGCACGTGAGAAGGGCCCGGGAGCTGGCTGGAGATGAGGCCGCCATTTCGTACGATGAGGAATTCCGTAGGAACGCCTCACTCCTGTCTTCCACACGCTGGGACCAGAGGGATAATAACTGCTGGATGGAACACGTGGGCCCCAACATTGAAAAGAAAACGCACGACCAAGCAAAATCTGGTAAGGCGGACACAAAGCGTCGCAAGCAATGTTGGGACTTTAATAGAGGAGTATGCCAGCGCGCATCCTGTAAGTACTTGCATGAATGCGACAAGTGTGAAGGCAACCACCCTGCTGTTAACTGCTTCAAGGGCAAGCTTCAGCCCTTTCATGGCGGCAGGGGTCACCCACATCAGGGAAACCGGGGTGCCCCCGTCGGCACAACAGGACCCGCCCAAGGAGCAGCAGGCAATCGCTACTAATTTGTCGCTTGCCTTAGCCCGCTCACCAGTTAAGCTCCCACCCCTGAGATCCTTCTTGCAATTATATCCCAATAAACAGGCCGCCCTTCTCCTAGGGGAAGGGTTTTCTTTAGGGTTCAGAATTCCGGTAGCATTCACTCCCAACTCCAGTTGCCCCCCTAACCAAAAATCGGTTTTAGAGAGACCAGACATTGCTTGGAAAAAGATACAGAAGGAAATTGTTGCGGGGAGGGTTGCTGGTCCATTTGTAATCCCTCCAATTGATCAGCTTCATATCTCACCACTTGGCATCGTTCCAAAAAAGGCGCCTGGCGAATTCCGGTTAATACACAACTTGTCTTACCCCAAAGGCACCTCAGTTAATGACGCTATCCCTCAAGAACTTTGCACGGTGAAGTACGCCTCCTTCGATCAAGCCGTGAAGTTGGTCAGGGGTTTTGGTAAGGGCGCCTTCATGGCCAAATGCAACATCGAATCTGCCTTTCGCCTCCTCCCAGTCCACCCAGAGGACTATCGTTGGCTAGGGTTTAAATTCCAGGGTTCTTATTTTATCGACAAAGCTATGCCCATGGGGTGCCCGATCGCTTGTGCTGCCTTTGAGACTTTCAGCACCTTCCTCGAATGGGCACTAAAATTTAAAACAGGCTCCGAAGGGGTGGAGCATTATTTTGATGACTTTATTTTGGTCGCAAACAACGCACCGGATTGCGACGCCCTGCCGCGGGCTTTTAAATCCTTGGCCGACGAATTGGGCGTCCCTTTAGCAGAAGAGAAGACCGAGGGCCCCGTCACCACTATGACGTACCTGGGTATTGAGCTTGACACCATCGCCCAAACGTCTCGCCTACCTGCTGAAAAGCTGATGGCCCTAAAAGAGCTCATTTCTCAGCTTTTGCCCCTAAAGAAGGTGACCCTGAGGCAAATTCAATCACTCTTGGGTCACCTCAACTTCGCATGCCGGGTAGTTTCCCCCGGTCGTCCATTTTGTGGTCGTTTGGCTAAACTCTCCGCAGGTCTAAGGTTGCCACATCATAGGGTGAGCCTTTCAAGAGCAGTAAAATCTGATCTTAAGGTTTGGCTCTAGTTCCTTGATGGCTATAACGGGATTTCACTATGGCAGGATAGTTTGGCCCTGCAAGCAGACTTCCAGGTGCATTCGGACGCAGCAGGGTCTCTGGGTTTTGGCGTCTACTTTAGAGGGCAGTGGTGCGCACAGCGCTGGCCCCCTGCATGGCAGGGAAAGCCCATTCTTCGCGATTTGACGTTCCTAGAATTCTTCCCTATTGTTGTAGCAACCCATCTGTGGGCAGAACAGTTTAGGGACCGTAGAATATGCTTCTGGACGGACAACCAGTCTGTGGTGTCGGTATTAAACAAACAATCCGCTCGCTCCCCAAGAGTAGCATCTTTACTACGTTACTTTGTCTTATCCTGCCTTCAGCTTAACTTATGTTTTTCTGCCAAATTTGTACCGGGTATTGATAACGACATTGTGAAAGCGTTGTCTCGTTTCCAGATGGAACGGTTTCGCTCATTGGCGCCGGATGCGCAGCAGCTGCCGCAGCCGTTTCCGGAGCACCTCTGGAGTATTGGCAACGAGAAGCTATAAAGGGAGTATTGTCATCAATCGCGCCATCTACGTTAAGATCCTATAACAAGGCTTGGTTAGATTTCACACTATTTAGACAAAAGAAAGGACGGTTTAAGCCGGGCAAGCCCCCATCTAAGTCAGAGGTTATTGAGTACATGGTGCGTCTCCACGATTTAGGTCGGGCCCCCAAAACCCTCAACATTCACTCGGCAGCGATATCATTCTTTTGCAAAGCTCTGTTTTCAGTAGACCCTTGCGCACACTTCATTGTGCGAAAGATGCTAGAGGGGTGGCGCAGATCTCACCCTCCTAGCATGGATGGCAGAAGACCTATAACTTTTGACATACTCGCGCAATTACGTGCTAAGCTCAGGGTTATCTGTTGGTCCAGGTACGAGGCCAGGTTATTTTCCTCAGCATTTTCCTTCGCTTTCTTCGGCGCCCTTTGCATAGGCGAGGTCGTTTGCGACAACCATCCAGCCAATATCAATAGGGGGCTCCTCTTGGAGGACGTGTCATCGTCTAGCTCTGAGGTTATCCTGAAAATCCGTAGTTCAAAGACTGACCAGCATGGCCGAGGGACCCTGGTCCGTCTACAGGCTACGAGTAGGGCCGGTCCATGCCCAGTGAAGGACGCCAGGAAGTTCCTCTGCCTAAGGCAAAAAACAGGCGGCCCCTTCTTAATACACGCTGATGGCTCCCGCCTTACCAAGCACCAGTTCACAAGAGTCATGCGCAAAGCGATCGAGGCCATTGGGCTTCCATCAGTGGAATTCGCAGCGCACTCTTTCCGCATTGGGGCGGCCACCACAGCTGCTCATATGGGTTTACCGGCTGAAAGGATAATGGACTTGGGGAAATGGAAGTCGAATGCCTACAAGGGTTACATCCGGAAATCGCGCTAACTCCTTCCCCATCTGCACCCCTCCCTGATCCCTTTTTCTTGCCTTCTTATTTTTCAGGTGGTGGGACTGTGCGTATATGGATCTTTGGCCATAGCATCGTCCACTGGGCAAGACTGCAGGCACTTAGCAGGGGCCGCTGCCATGATCTACTACTCCCTAACAACGTTAACATCTCCTGGTTCGCTCGTCGGGGAATGCGCTGGGAGGAATTCCTTCCGGCAATATCAAATAAAATTGCTGTACTGGGCCCACCCGAGGTGCTGGTCATTCAACTGGGCGAGAACGACCTGGCCTACAGAAAGGGGGTAGATGTGATGTGGCACATCGTCAGTGATCTGGAGGCGCTGCAGGCCGCCTGTCCAGGGCTTACAATTTTATGGTCATCTTTGCTGGAGAGGCGCTGTTGGCGGGACACCGCTAATCCTGTGGCCGTTAATAGAGCCAGGAGGATTCTGGAGCACTCGGTGGCGCGTAGAGTGACCGCGATGGGGGGCCGGGTCATCGAACACCCCGGCATCCATTATAGCAGGGAGGCTCTCTACCGCAGGGATGGCGTGCATCTTTCTGATGAGGGAAACGATGTTTGGTTGGCCGACATTTTTAATGGGATCAGGGATTGGTTACAGGTTTGAGGGTATTGGCGGTGAGCCTGGCTCATATGGCGGTTAGGCATTGGCAGGGGTATTGTTAAGGAAATGAGGACGGGGGGGGGGAGGAACGCCATCACCTCCCCCAAAGAATGAAGGGTAGTTCGTTAAAGGACTCCGGGGGGCGTCGCCTCGTCTGAAACCTACGGAGGCTAGGGCCTAAAGCGCGCCCCCGAGCAGTGACCCCCTGGGAGGCGCCCAGGGATGTGCATCTCGGAGGCTCCCCCGGTTGGTGCTTAACCCTTCCCGGTTAGACCGGATAGTCAGGTAGGGCCAATGCCTAAAGCCAATACCGCTCTTTCCTGTAATCAATAAAGTTGTGGCCATTTTCGCCCATTAACCTAAATTTGGTGTCCGGTGTCTTTATTTACTTCATCTTGGGGATGGGGTGGGAATTGCCACGCAATGGCATTTCATAGGAGAAAATTTATTAGGAAAGGAAAAAATTGATTTAAGGTAAAGTTAACAGAAGTTAAAGGGCATGAAGGACATCCATCAACAATATCCTTAGCTTGTGTCAGAGTGATACGGACTGAGGGGGGGGGTGCCTATTCCCCCTTCTTCTTTGCTGTCCGAGGCGATGACCTCAAGGGTGCCATCGCACACCCACCCTCAAACCCCCTTCACCGTTGCACAAGCACCACACTTTTCCCAGACCTTTTCCCGAGCGAAATAAGCTCGAATATATATATATTCCCTATCCTTTCCTATGCCTATCTGCGCTCCATACTTAGAATGAGTAGACCGAGGTGTTTCTCATCTCCGCTTATTCCTATGGCCGCGCTTTGGCCAATCACAGCCATGCATTCGTCCTGCAGAAGCTAGCTCAGGGAGCTCTTGCACGCCTCATTTAACCTCCTGACGAGCTGCTGACGGCCCCCCACGGCGAGAACAATAGAACCGAAACTCCCGACCTCGTAAAACTGTCAAACCCTTGTTACAATGTATCCATTTCTGCAAGAATGGATACATTCTGCTTCCGCTTTTGATCTAGGCTACGGAACAGGCTGAAAGTCATCAGAACCTTTCAAAATTCATATAAAATCAACCACAGCTCCAATTTTCTTGCTCTTGGTGTCATTCGACTCAGTTTCCCCAGGACTCCATGATGCTGCCCGACTCCATAATCCCCGAGACGGCAAGTCACGTACACAGGAACTCTTTAATCCCGTCAGATCGCTCTGCCCAGCCCTTCCTCCGGGCAATACCAGGTGGCAGACGGTGCATATCAGTAACCCATTGTCCCACCGCCACCGGTACTCATGAAATGTATATTTGTGTATGACCCTCGCTCTGCATATTCCCCCTCCCTTCCCTCAAATGTAAATTAGTGTAACCCCGCCTTTCTCTGAGATATTCATGACGTGTGTAATGTATTCATGATGTAATCCATGAAACCCAACCTTCCCATAATGTATTCATGACGTTTCGCGCACTGTGTTATGGGACTTGGAGGGAACTTTTAAAAGTTTATGTCGCCCCATTCTCGGGGTTCAATTCCACTTTGAACCTGTTGCGCAATAAACTCGGATCTTCGCATTTTGCTCCTGCGTCCGGCTGAGCTTCCTTTTCTTCCGCTAGAATCCACGGACCTGGTCCGATTGGCTGGGTGGCAGGGTAAATACGCACCCAGATTTTCCGTAACAGCTTGGCGCCCAACGTGGGGCAGAGCGGTTCTCCCGGGTTGCTGACCGGAGGCCCCGAATTCTTCAGCCGGCTGCGGGCCAATTTGCCCGAGAAGACCCTTTTGGACCTCCGGCCATCTCCCGGGCGGTAATCAGGAGCCCCAGGAGTTCAGCCGGGGAGCAAAAGGGATCCAGCCGGCTCATTCATCGATCCCGGGATCGGATCGACGTAGAAGACGCGTGAGTATAGGAAAATCCAGTGCACTGGTGGGAAGGGGTGGAAGTCTCCTGGCAACTGAATTCTCTGCCCTCCTCTCTATCGTACCTTCTTGCCTTTCTCTTGGTCCAGTCAGTGAGAGAGATCGTGGACCGCTGCTCGACCCGAAAGGGGGGTTCTGAGCTCTATCTCTTTATCTAAACTCTCCAGCCAGCCGCACCAATTGGGAGCCCGAAGGGTAAGACGGAGAGACCCGACTTGAAAGATAGCCGACTCTCCGCAAACGGGCATCCCAGTTGAAAGCAAGGGGTTGGAGCTCTCTTTCCGATCTTCCCGAGCGTCCTTTCTAGGGGGCAGGAAGTGGTCTTGCTTTCTATCCCAATCCCAGCCGCACCGGTCGGGCTACGTACCACGCGTATCGTAAGCCCGCTTCCGAAAGCAAGGGGGATTTTCGACCCAAAACTCTGTCCAGGGACCACCCGATCTGGCACCGCACGGCGCGGGCGTTCAGTAGGGCCCCTTTTCCTGAGATGTGACGATAGGTAGGAGGTTGCCAGGAGGGAATAGCCCATGAGGAATTGGGCGGGACCGGCAGAGTGGAAAAGGGACCCCAGGTGAATGGTTAAGGAAAAAGGAAGTAAGGAATACCGGATAGCTAGAGCTCTTTAAAACCTCCCTAGGAAGTTGCCAAGCGACTAAAGACCTTTCCTTTTACAAGTCCTTTGTCGAACAGCCCTAGACCCACAAATCCTTATCGACCCCCTCCTCTTTCCTCTTTCCTATCTAGACACGCGTGAGATATACTATGGGTACCCAGGCTTCCAAACACGAGCGGACTCACTCTGGGAGGAAGGCTTCCCGGAAGCCATCCCGTTCCCAGAAGGATCCCGACTCTCCTCTTCAATTCGTCATCGCGTGTTGGAAGTCGATTCCTGGCCACAAATTGTTATCTAAGGAAAAATTAGAGGACCTCTGCTCCAAAACCTGGCCCGCCAGTACTGCCTCCGCCAAACCCGAACTGCGGTGGCCACCGGGAGGTTCGTTTAATGAAGAACGCTTGAACCACCTAAGGAAAGCCCTGATAGAAGAAAAACCCCGCCAGTTAGAATACCTGGCCACCTTTGAGGCAGTAAGGAGAATGCTTCAAGCCCCAAAGGGAACAACCTCTTACCAACTGCCTATATTAAATCCCGGGCGACAGCCAATGCCCCCCCCTTACGAAGATGACGATGTACGACAGACCCTGGTCCCCTTTTACTATCAAGGACCACCGCCGCGAGCCCCGACATCCAGCGACAGCGAATCTAGTAGTGGGGAGGAAACGGGGGAGGAGGATGAGGCACAAGACACTGAAAATAGGAGGGTCACACGACTACAAGCGAAAAAGGACAAGGGGGACGCCAAACAAGTTAAAAACCCCGGACAAGCTAAAACTAAAATCCCCTCCTCTACTCACCGCAACACCATTGAGGACTCTACCCAAATCGGGAATAAAGCCGCTCCCACGGAACCTCAGGGCTCCGAAAAGGGGACCCGGGGCTGTGATAAAGAGACTCCGGGGACTTCTGACCAAGTAAGCTCCACCGTGAGTTCTACTGCGGTCCAGATGCCCTTAAGGGCCCTGCCCATTCCCCCTCTCGAACCTGATGGGCCCCCGCGGATGGTTTACACGCATCAACCCTTCTATACCTCAGACCTGGTAACTTGGTCAAATCAGATGCCCTCACTGAGGGACGACCCGGACAAGTGCCACCGCCAGGTCAGCGCAATCTTCTCCACACACAATCCCACCTGGCCCGATGTCCACGTCCTTCTGAATGCCCTCTTCAACGAGGCGGAGAAAGCGGACATTCTAACTAAAGCCGGGGAAGCCATAGAACTACCCGACTACCAAAGGGGACGGCCTCAGGGATTGCAGGCGCTCACAGCACAATGTCTCAGAGTAGAACCAGAATGGGACTATAATACCACCAACGGTATTTGGTGCTTAAACCTATTTAAAAAGGCCATTTTGGACGGTGTAAAGGCCGCCGGACAACGCACCGTTAATTGGACCAAAGTCCAGTCGGTCATGCAGGGACCAAACGAACACCCGTCCGATTATTACACTAGATTGGTCTCTGCCATTAAAACATGGGGAGGAATAAACCCTGAAAACCCACAGCATGAAGTAATCGTTAAAGGGTTCTTCAAGGATCAGGCTTGCCCAGATATCAGAAAAGCCCTGAATCTCCAAATTGGATACGATGGAAAGAGCGTAAGTGAAATCTTGTCCATCGCAAAATCTGTCTACAACTCTCGGGATGAAAGAAAGAAGAAGGAAACAAAACCCGAGGTCGAACAAATACTAGCCTTAAGCATGGAAACTGCCTATGGTCCTAATCGAGGCAGGGGACTCCCTCGAGGAAAGGGGATCCGTGGAGGAGGAACCCCAAATCCCTATAGGCAATGGGGACCGGGGACTGGAGGATGCTACTACTGCCAGGAAGAGGGACACATAAAAAGATTCTGCCCCTACCTAAATGCGACACCCTACGGGGGACAGGCGCCTAAGCCTTTCCCTGTACGGGCTACCCACCCCCCTTTCTCCCCGCAAGCCAACGTAACTCCAGGCTACAGCAACCACAACCCAGCGGCTTATACCCCACCGACGGTCTCGAACCCGATACCTCAAACCCGACCACAACCGGGACCCCGGACCCAAATGCCGGCCATAGAGCAGCCTGCCCACCCTTGGGCGAATGCGACTGCTCCTCCCTTGCACCCTCCAAACCAACCACCTCCCGATGATCAGGACACTTATTGACAATTAGAAGGGGATCCCAGTCAGACCCAAACCATCTGCCCTGTCCTTGCATTGTCACCTGAGGACCCGGTCTGTACAATCGAGATAGACGGCCACCCCTACCAATGTCTACTGGACACAGGGGCCACCTATTCCACCCTAACTGACAGTCACCTGGAACCAGGGACAGTGACCAAGAAAGTAATGGGACTGGATGGGATACCCCGCACTTGCCCGCTTTCGCGACCGGCCAAAGTCACCCTCGGACCATTACTAGCGGAACACACCTTCCTTTTAACAAGCAGCCCCGTCAACCTCCTCGGCAGAGACCTCCTCTGCAAACTAAACGCCACCATAAAATGCTCCCCGGATGGCATTTACCTACATATGCCAGGGAACTCTATTCCCATGTTCCAGGGTATCGTCCAGGAATCTAAAACGGACCGACAGTTTCCCGAACTCCCTTTAGAACTGGAAAACGAATTGCCCCCCTCCCTATGGGGCACTGAATCAACCTCAGTAGGGCTCTTACTCTCCGCCACTCCGGTCAAGATCACTTACCGAAGCGACCTACCCTTCCCGTGCACCAAGCAATACCCTCTGCCCAAAGAAGCCATAGAAGGCCTAACACCCATGATTGAGGACTTCCTCGAAAAGGGGATCCTAGTCTCATGCGCTTCACCCTGTAATACCCCAGTTCTCCCGGTCAAGAGGCCCGCTAAGGAGGGGGCACCTATACGGTACCGTTTTGTGCAGGACTTGAGATTAGTGAACCAATTCGTGATACCCCGACACCCGGTAGTTGGCAACCCGAACTCCCTCCTAAACGCCATTCCAGCAGGGACGACTTGGTACTCCGCTGCGGACCTGTGCTCTGCCTTCTTCAGCATACCCCTAGATCCGGCCAGCCAATTCCTTTTTGCATTTACCTGGGGGCCCGGCCAATTAACTTGGACCAGACTGCCCCAAGGCTACGTAGAGTCACCAGCCATTTTTTCGGCCGTATTACACCAGGACTTAGAGGACATCCACCTACCGGCCAGCTCCACCTTGCTTCTCTACGTGGACGATATTTTATTATGTTCTACCAGTGAGGAGGCGTGTAAGATAGATACTAAATACCTCCTATCAGAATTAGCAAAGAAGGGACATAAAGTGTCTCCTAAGAAACTCCAATATTGTAAACAAGAGGTCAAGTATCTCGGACACATCTTGGGAGTAGGGACCAGAAGTCTAGCCACTGACAGGATTGAGGCAGTCACTAAAATTCCCCTCCCAAGAACAAAGCGACAGCTCCGCGGCTTCCTTGGCATGGCCGGCTTCTGTCGGGCATGGATCGCTGGTTACAGTGAAATAACGAAGCCCTTAACTGTCATGACGCGTCAGGACCACCCAGACACCTTAGTCTGGGAGGAAGAAGCCTACACCTCCTTTGAACGACTAAAACGGGAACTCAGATCTGCTCCTGCCCTAGGATTACCAGACTACCGAATCCCTTTCAACCTGTTCATCCACGAGCAAATGGGGGTAGCCTCTGGTGTCCTAACCCAACCATTCCGCGATCAAGAGAGGCCAGTAGCATATTATAGTCTACAACTTGACAATACTGCTAAAGGGGCTGTCAGTTGCCTCAGAGCCATTGCAGCCGCTGCTGTCCTCCTCGAGAAAGCCCAAGAAACGGTTCTGGGCCACGAAATCACCCTTCACGTTCCCCATTCAGTCTCAACCCTCCTAACCTTAAAAGGATGTCACCATTTCTCAAACTCCCGCCTCAACCGGTACGAAGCCCTCCTACTAACCCCAACCAATGTCACCATTAAACGTGTCAACTCGTTAAACCCCGCTACCCTACTACCTCTTCCCGATGATGGCACCCCGCATCACGACTGCACCACTATAGTCCGGCAAGCCGAAAAGCCCCGGGAGGACTTAGATCATCTTCCCCTGGAGAACCCGGACCTAATATTATATACTGATGGTAGCTCTAAAGTAATCGACGGGGTTAGGAAGACTGGGTACGCGGTGGTCTCCGACTTCGAAATACTAGAGTCAAATCCAATCAACTCTCAGTACAGTGCCCAAGCCGCCGAGCTAATTGCGCTGCTGCGTGCCTGCGAGATTGGTGAAGGGAAGCGGATAACCATTTATACGGATAGTAAATACTGTTTCGGCCTAGTGCACACAACTGGCCAAATTTGGCTCCAAAGAGGCTTTCTAACCGCTGCCGGGTCTCAAATCTCGCACGCCGCCCTAGTAGAGCGCCTTCTCACAGCGATCCACCTACCTGCCGCCATAGCCGTTGTCCACTGCAAGGCCCATACCAAGGGCAGGGACTCAGTTTCTAAAGGAAACAGACGAGCCGACAAAGCCGCACAGATGGCAGCCTTACGCATCCCTAACAATGAATCCGAGTTCCAAGCCCTCCAACTGCCAGCAGACCTAGACCTCACAGAAATTTACAAATCTGCCCCAGGGGATGAAAAGGCTACGTGGGAATCGATAGGTGCCACCGAACAACAGGGTATCTGGGTCCTCCCCGATGGAAGAACCGTCCTTCCAAAGGCCTGGACTCCAAAAGTAGTGGAACATGTAATGGAACATGTAATTAGATCTTGGTACGCACCCGGGATAGCTGCCGCTGCAGCAGCAGCATCAAAGAATTGCATTACCTGCCATCGCTTCAATCCCAAGCGTGAACCCAGGAGGCCGCCTGGAGCCAGACCATGGGCCTTTGTCCCTTTTGAGAACTTGCAGCTTGATTTCATTGATCTGCCCCGATGCCAAGGCTTTAAACATGCTTTGATTATAGTTGACCAATTTTCCTCGTGGGTGGAGGGATTCCCTTGCAGAAAAGCTACCGCATCCGTAGTTGCCAGGGCCCTCCTACAGGACATTATTCCCCGCTATGGCATACCCCGTCGCCTAGACAGCGATAGGGGGACCCACTTTACTGCAGAAGTAGTGCAGCTAGTGGCCAAAACACTCCAAATTAAATGGGACCTCCACACTCCATACCACCCACAGTCCTCTGGCCAAGTGGAGCGTATGAACCAGGAAATAAAAATACAGTTGGGCAAACTTTGCGAGCTCACTGGCCTAAAATGGGTGAATGCACTCCCACTGGTTCTTCATAACATCCGCAGCGCCCCAACCGGACGTTTGAAACTCTCTCCATTCGAACTCTTATTCGGGAGACCTCCCCCCGTCTACAACACTCTATTCCCACTATCGGAACTGGAGCTGGGGGAGGCAGAACTTACTAATTATGTTATTCAGCTCCAGACACAGCTACAGCGTCTCCACCACTACGCGGCCATCGAGGGACAGAACCTGCCCATCGACGTCCACGCTCACTCCTTCCACCCTGGTGACTGGATCCTCGTCAAGGTCTACCAGAAGGAACCACTCCAACCCGCGTGGGAAGGTCCCTACCAAGTACTCTTGACATCGCCTACCGCCGTGAAAGTAGGTGAGAAGAATTCTTGGTTACATCACACTAGGTGCAAGTCCTCACCCCCTCCACAGGAGACGGAAGAAAGCAACGGCGAGGATTTCACCTTTTCGACTCCACCTGCTCCACCGACCTCATATATTGACGACGACGACCAACAGACCGGACCAGCTGATCGGGGCCAAGGTCGGGCTCAACAGACCGGACCAGCAGATCGGGGCCAAGGTCGGGCTCAACAGACCGGACCAGCGGATCGGGGCCAAAGTCGGGCCCAACAGACCGGACCAGACACCACGACACCCAACTGGACGTCCGAAATCATCCCAGATACCGACACCATCAAGCTACGTTTCAGACGCGCCGACAGCCACGTTTGACAGCTCTATTGACAGCTTGCTTCGTTTGACAGCTCCATTGACAGCTTGCTACGTTTGACAGCTCCATTGACAGCTTGCTTCGTTTGACAGCTCCATCCACTGCTTGCTTCATTGACAGCTTTGCTTTGACAGATCACCTGACAGCTCCATTGACTGCTTGCTTCGTTGACAGCTTCGCCTTTTGACAGTTCATCTGACAGCTCCATTCAACAGCTTCATTTGATAGCTTCGCTTTACAGCCTCACCCTATCTGGCGCCTTCGTTCGTTCGAACATTTGCGCTCTCCCTACACGCGTCCGAACCATGCGCCCGGTTACCACCGCCCTTCTCCTCGCCGCCTTATCCTGTGTCACGTCCACCTCATCAGACCACTGCACAGGCTTGCGAACGAACTACCACTTCTTGGACTATCATGAGGTCGAGACGGGAAGGTCTAACCCTGATCGAATGGGGGACTTTGATTTCTGCCTTCCTGAGTCCCGGACCTTGCTGCGCCATTCCCTAGTTCCCCAACTCGCCGAAAACGAATATTGGGAACTTTTCATCCGAAACAAGGATTTACACCGTATCGGTTCTGCGGCTCTCACTCTTGACCATTCCTCTTACCGGCTGACCTGCAGAAATGGGACTTACCTTCTTTACGAGAGTGGAGAGGTCTCGCAAACCCCAAACTGGACCGAAGTCGAGACAGGAGGGGCTACTCACGCTTATACGGAACCAAGCCACCCCTCTGGAAACTTGATTTTCGGCTTCCAGTGCCTCCGCTCCACCCCAGAAACCCGGAAGCCCCAACTCCAAGGACTCTGCCTGCGACGGTTCTGCTGTTTATGGGACTTAGGGGTCACTAATGAGTGGAAAGGGGCTGAATATCTCGAAGGGTGGCACCATCCTTTACGCCCCTCGCGCTCCCCCTCATGGGACCACGTCGGACCCCTGCGATGCGGCGGTATCGCCAGGGATAGGCGACTACTGAACACCACCGACCCCCTCCATCCGGTTGGTACAGCACCCCGACAATTCGGCGCTGACTCGCCACTCCCAGGAGAAGACCTCCTGTCATCCTGGGAGCAAAACTCCTACATTAAGCTTCTCAGCCAGGTGGCGAAGGAGTCACCCTACCCAGACTGCTGGATTTGCGCTCACGCACCTAGCCATCTCCAACAGAGCCTCCCACTGGTCCCTGTACCAGTGACCCTAGAACAGTTCCGTTCCGGAAACGTTACCTCCTGGAACTTGACCGCACTCAACCTAACCCATCAATACCTCTACCTCACCGGCCCTACGAAGGGACCCCTTTGCCGCAGCTTCTCAGGGGAAGGAACCTTCATCGGATCCAGTACATGCACCCACACTCTGGAAATCTTACCAACTGGACTAGTCACTGTCTCTAACACAAGGGACTCCCGAACTTTTCCTAACCTTACTGTTGCCTGGGCCGCTGTGGTTGGACACCCCTTGGACTGGAAGCCACAACCCACAGACATCACGCTGCTGCAAACCTTTGCTTCAGGCCGAATGGAATCTTACCTCAGCGGCCTATTCTGGGTGTGTGGGCACCGCGCTTATACATGGGTGAGCCCACACATGTCCGGATCCTGCTTCATTGGCTACATCGTTCCCGGAATTAGAATATTACCACACCTACCCCCTGGAAGACAACGGAACAAAAGGGAGCAAAGGGAGCTGTCAGACCTGTCAGACGTTGCTGCGAATGGAGAGACCGTAGGCCGAGCACTCTTCCCCGCCTACGGTGCCGGTTCAAACCACGTGGATATTCTCCGACTCACCGACATCCTCCTTAAGTTCATGCAGGAGGCGACTCAGATCACAGACTCTCTCATGTCGGAACTATCCGAGGTAAGACAATTGAGCCTACAGACGAGGATCGCGACAGACTTCCTCTTGTCCAGTCAAGGAGGCACCTGTGCATTAATAGGCACTGAGTGCTGCACATACGTGACTGACCAGACCTTAAATATAACTGGACATTTAAATAACATTCATGAACTAGCAGGGAAGCTCCACGACATCCAGCATGAGGGCCTATCCGATGTGGACTTATGGGGATGGTTGCCCAAGCTGGGATGGCTCAGACAACTATTGAAAGTCGTATTGTTTATCATTTTAACTGTTTTCCTTTGTGTCTCTATCCTATGTTGTACTATGCATTGTATTACCCCTTGCTGCTCTCTCCTCCGACATTCTGCTCCTACTAGCTCCTTTCCTCTTCGAGCCTATTCCCGCACCCGACATGCTCCCACTTTCCCAGACTATGTACAAATGAGACATTTGGGAGAAGGTGAATATGAGATCACCGAAATTTAGTGCTCAAATGGTGCGGAGAAAGGATTTGCAAGTTCTTACAGAACTTTAATGCAAATCTATCTCCGAATGGGGGACTGATACGGACTGAGGGGGGGTGCCTATTCCCCCTTCTTCTTTGCTGTCCGAGGCGATGACCTCAAGGGTGCCATCGCACACCCACCCTCAAACCCCCTTCACCGTTGCACAAGCACCACACTTTTCCCAGACCTTTTCCCGAGCGAAATAAGCTCGAATATATATATATTCCCTATCCTTTCCTATGCCTATCTGCGCTCCATACTTAGAATGAGTAGACCGAGTGTTTCTCTTCTCCGCTTATTCCTATGGCCGCGCTTTGGCCAATCACAGCCATGCATTCGTCCTGCAGAAGCTAGCTCAGGGAGCTCTTGCACGCCTCATTTAACCTCCTGACGAGCTGCTGACGGCCCCCCACGGCGAGAACAATAGAACCGAAACTCCCGACCTCGTAAAACTGTCAAACCCTTGTTACAATGTATCCATTTCTGCAAGAATGGATACATTCTGCTTCCGCTTTTGATCTAGGCTACGGAACAGGCTGAAAGTCATCAGAACCTTTCAAAATTCATATAAAATCAACCACAGCTCCAATTTTCTTGCTCTTGGTGTCATTCGACTCAGTTTCCCCAGGACTCCATGATGCTGCCCGACTCCATAATCCCCGAGACGGCAAGTCACGTACACAGGAACTCTTTAATCCCGTCAGATCGCTCTGCCCAGCCCTTCCTCCGGGCAATACCAGGTGGCAGACGGTGCATATCAGTAACCCATTGTCCCACCGCCACCGGTACTCATGAAATGTATATTTGTGTATGACCCTCGCTCTGCATATTCCCCCTCCCTTCCCTCAAATGTAAATTAGTGTAACCCCGCCTTTCTCTGAGATATTCATGACGTGTGTAATGTATTCATGATGTAATCCATGAAACCCAACCTTCCCATAATGTATTCATGACGTTTCGCGCACTGTGTTATGGGACTTGGAGGGAACTTTTAAAAGTTTATGTCGCCCCATTCTCGGGGTTCAATTCCACTTTGAACCTGTTGCGCAATAAACTCGGATCTTCGCATTTTGCTCCTGCGTCCGGCTGAGCTTCCTTTTCTTCCGCTAGAATCCACGGACCTGGTCCGATTGGCTGGGTGGCAGGGTAAATACGCACCCAGATTTTCCGTAACACAGAGGAATGAAAAAAATTATGTTATCAGCTGCATAGTTCCCTGATGAAAAAATGCATCGCTATCAATTGCATTAGAAAATAATGGACAGAAAGATTTCAGAGCAGAATCAGCATGTTGATTTCCTTCTGAAATTATATATTTGAATACTGTATGGGAGCAAAATGTGAGCAGCATAGAAAGGCGCAATTCTATGTGTTAAGAGATATTTCAGCGTCAAGAACAAAGAGAGTAGATTAAAATCTATCATAGGAGAAAGATAGAAATTAGCCAAATGTGATAAAAACATTTCCCACTTCACACAAAAATCACAAAATGCAATGTAAGTGTGTAGGCTGGTCTCTGTCAGTTTTCTGATTAGCTGCAAAAAAAATGCCAGTTATTTTCAGAATCCTTATATGTTAAAACATTCTAGAGGTTGAATAGGAACCTGTTTTTGGACAGAAACCAATTTTCAGGGTACCTGTTGAATTAAAACTAGATGTGACTCTTTAGGAGGGTTAAAATAAACTATCCCAAGTTAATCAGTAAATGCAAACATATAGGAAAAAAGAAGTACTCATTAAGGACTCGTGCTCCTGTTTTAGGGGGGGGGGGAGCAAATAACAAACAGCAATATCGAATCCAGTGTTAGGCAAATCAGAGTGAAGCCACTCTAAAATCACTATTCTGTCAGCAGCATCTGGGGAAAAAATAGTCCTGTAGGTGAAAACTTTGTATTAAGGAAAATCCGTTCCCTCCCCTATGGGCGGTGAGGAGGTAAAACCCCGGAAAGAATCTCCTTCATCTTCAGACGTCTCGAACATTTCCCTCCACCGGTTGCTGTTCCTTGACTCCAAGTACTCCTCCTCATCAGAGTTTATTCCCCCTTCCGACTCTGAGTCCATGAATCCTTCCAACTCCTCCTCCTCGTTGGTGGGGCCAAAGTATTCCTTCCGGAACCTCGCTACAGGCTGAGGTTTCCTTGGGAACCTTTGATGGAACATTTCAATTAAGACCTCGTCATTGACATCCTCTGCCCTTACCCAGGTGTTTTCTGACTCCGGTTCCCCTTCCCACGTTACCAAATACTCCACCTGATCACCCTTCCACCTGGAGTCGATAATTTCCGCCACATGACTGCTATGACCTCAAAGGGACCCAATCGTTTGGGTCTTAATTTCTTACAACCCCCTTTGAATGGCAACCCTTGGGTTGACAGCCACACCTGGTCCCCCACCCTAATGGTTTCACCTTCCCTTCTGTTTTTGTCTGCCTGCCTCTTATACTCTTCCTTGGCCCTTTCTAAGTTGAGTTGGAGCTGACGATGGATCGCTTCCATTTCTTCTACAAACTGTTCGGCTGCCGGGACGCTCCATCTCTCCCCTCCTCCCCCGGGAAAAGCCCTGGGATGACACCCATAATTAGCCAAAAAGGGGCTCATCCCTGTGGACACATTCTCCGCATTGTTGTAGGCAAATTCCGCCAACGCCAACTTGTCTACCCAATCATTCTCTCGGTCATTGACATAACACCTCAGGTATTGCTGGAGGATACCGTTTGCCCTTTCCGCCTGCCCGTTAGTTTCCGGGTGCCGGGCCGTCGAAAAATTGACCTCTACGTGCAGTAAGCTCATGAGTTTCCTCCAGAACCTGGACGTAAATTGTTTCCCTCTGTCTGAGACCACCCTCAAGGGGGCGCCATGCAACCTAAAAATGTGTTCTACAAACAATTTAGCCGTCTCTTCCGCCGTGACTGCATGCGAACAGGCTATAAAGTGGCACATTTTTGTTAATAGGTCCACCACGACCATGGTGGCTGTTTTCCCTTTGGATTTCGGCAGATCAGTCATAAAATCTATCGACACTGCCTCCCATGGTCGTTCTGGCGTGGGTAACGGTTCTAATAACCCCGCCGGCACCCGCCTCTCCCCTTTGGCTCGCTGGCATTGGTCACACCCTCTTACATACTCCCGTACATCTTCCCTGACCTTGGGCCACCAAAATTCCCTGGTGACCAACCACATGGTCTTGTGTTGCCCAAAATGCCCCGCTGTGGGGCTGTCGTGCAACTGCTTGAGTACTCTCCCCCTCAACTCTCCTTCGGGTATATACAGTGCTCCCTTGTAATACAATGCCCCGTTTCTTTCCTCAAAACCTCCTGTGTCCTCTCCCTCCCTCCTGATACCTCTGAGCTTATTCTGGGCGTATTCATCATTCTCCGTTTCCTCTACCAGTTCTCTTTGCCCCACCAATGCCGCCCCACACACCCAGCGGTCCTCTGGGATGACATGTCTCTCTTCGGGTGCTCCCTCCCCCTCCAAATATTCAGGTTTGCGTGAGAGAGCGTCCGCCCTAACGTTCTCTGGGCCTGGCACGTAACAAATTTCAAAGTGGAATTTGGAGAACTCCTAGGCCCATCTCACTTGCCGTTGGTTGAGTACTCGTGCCGTCCTCCAATACTCTAGGTTCTTGTGGTCAGTGCACACTTGCACCTTATGTTGTGCGCCAATTAATAAGTACCTCCATCTTCGGAACGCTTCGTGAATGGCAAGTAGTTCTCGGTCATACACCGTGTAGTTCCTCTCGGACTTGTTCAGCTTGCGCGAGAAAAAGGCGCACGGTCTCCATTCCGACTTCTCCTCCCCAGGCTGCAGAAGCACCGCCCGGTCCGATGCGTCTGTCTCTACTCTCATTGGTTTTTGTAAATCCACATGTAGGAGTTGTTCTTCAGAAGCGAATGCCCCTTTCAGTTCCGCAAAAGCTCGCTCCGCCTCCGCCATCCAAACGAATTTCTTCTTACTGCTGAGACAGTCAGTAATGGGAGCCGTCAGGTGGGCAAAATTTCTGATGAACTTCCGGTAGAAGTTTCCAAACCCTAGGAATCTTTGCACATCCTTTTCCGTTCTCGGTGTCTTCCATTCCAGCACCGCTTGGACCTTGCCTGGATCCATGGCCAATCCCTTGTCTGACAGGCGGTACCCCAGGAATTCCACCTCCTTGGTATGAAACTGACATTTCTCCAGTTTCACCCACAGCTGGTTCGCTTGCAGTTTGCCCAACACTTCCCTGACGTCTCTCACATGTTGCTCCTCATTCTCTGAATACACCAACACGTCATCTAAGAAGGCCACACAATTCTTGTAAAGCAAAGGTCCCAAGACGTGGTTCATAAACGATTGAAAACACGCTGAGCTGGCCTGCAAACCGAAGGGCATAACGAGATATTCAAATGCCCCCAATGGGGTGAACATGGTGGTTTTCCATTCATCTCCCTTCCTTATCCATATCAGGTTGTACGCCCCCCTCAGGTCCAGTTTAGTAAAAATCTTTCCCTTCCTGACCCTTGTCAAAATGTCATCAATTCTGGGCATAGGGAAAGTTACTGGTTCTGACACTGCATTTAAGGCCCGGAAGTCCACGACCAGCCTCGGTTTGTCCGTGTTTTTTTTATCCACAAAAAACACTGGGCTACCACCCACCGCTCTAGACTCTCTGATGAAACCCCTCTTCAGGTTCTTGTCAATGAACTCCCTTAACTCCTGCATCTCCCTGTCTGACATGGCGTACAGCTTGCCTACAGGGAGCTGCGCCCCAGGGAGTAAATTGATTTGACAGTCAAAGGGTCTATGCGGGGGTAGTTTGTCTGCTTCCCTCTCGCTGAAGACGTTGCTCAGGTCGGCGTATTGTCAGGGCACCTTCCCTTTCTCCGTTACTTCCGTCCCTGCTAGAGTGGCTTTGGCCCCTCCTTGAGCCTCCCCCTCTTTGCAGTGTTCAAGACAATGTGCTGACCCAAAGGAGACCACTCTCTGATGCCAGCCCACTAGCGGATCATGTAACGCTAGCCAGCTCATTCCCAAAATAATGGGAGCTCCTCCCAAGGTAGCCACATTAAACGCTATGAGCTCAGTGTGTCTTGCTACCCTCATTATCATTGGGGCGGTCTGTTGGCTGACTTCTCCTCCCAACAGCTCCCTCCCATCAATCGTGGTCACCTGCAAAGGGTTCCTTAAAGGGACAGTCTGTATCTGGTGTTCAGCCACAAACTCCTTGCTCATGAAATTACAGGAGCTGCCTGAGTCCAAGAGCGCCTTTGTCTTTAGTGGCTGTCCGTTTGGCAGCTCTAGTACAACCTCTATCACTAGGGCGGGTTTAGGCGGTTCCGGCGTGGGCACTTTTACTGCTCTTTGGCCTGGCTGCTGTGCCCCGACGGTGGCAGCCAGGCGTTGGCTTTTACTTGCTGCGGAACTTCTTTCTCCTTCTCCCCAACAGCTCCCGCCATCCCTTGCCATTCCTTTCTTTGGGGGCAGACTCTGGCAAAGTGACCTGGCTGTTGGCAGAGATAGCATTTCCGGGCGCCTTTCCCCTCCTTCTTCCGCCCTTCACTGGGCTTTGAAACTGCGCGCGCTGTTCCAATCTCCATCGGCTCTCCTGGCGGAAAGGTGGCTCTGGAATCTCTGGAATGTGAAACTCCCTCCAACGTTCCCCCTTCCCTTCCCGCCTCTCCAAGGCTCTTGCCTCCTGGCGTGCTCCTATGGTCAGCGCGGATTTGGTCAGCTGGTCCATAGACTCCGCCCTGGGCCCCCGGGAAAGTTCGTCTTTTACAGCCGAAGAGAGCCCTTCTTCAAAAAGCATTTTTATGGGTTCCGCCGATAGATCCCACCCTAATTTATGGATCAGCATGGTGAACTCAGTCCAGTACTCACGGACAGATCGGCTCCCCTGTTTACAAGCCATTAACTGTCTGCGTACCACTCCCTGCTCAATATCGCTGGAAAACATCATGTCCATGGCACGAAAAACCTTCATCGTGTCCTTTAGGATGTCATTATTTGCTGCCATCAGGGGCCTAACCCAGTCTTTCGCCCCCTTTTCGAGATGCCCAATCACAAATGCCACCTGCGATTCCTCGTCGGGAAAGTCATCAAACTGCAGATTGAGGGCATATTGCATCTCTGTCCTGAAGGCATGATAGTCCTTGGGCTCCCCCCCAAATTTCTGCACCAATCCTGGCACCTTTCTGGCTAGCGGGGTGGTTTTCCCCTTCTCTGCATCTTGAGCCCTCCTCTCCTCGAGCCTTGCCGTCTGCAGCGCTAGCTGGACCTCCAACACCCGGTACCTTTCTTCCAGGCTTGGACCTGCTCCAGCTCCTGCTTCTCCGGTTCCGGCTGGGTTGCTCATGATGCCTTCTCCTGCACAAGCTGGCTTTCAGGGACTGTCGGAATGCTGTGATGGGATGATGAGCTGCTTGTGCATAAAATCCAAGTCCCTCAGAGTTTGTTCAAGTCCGCAAACCTCTGATTGTAACGGAGCCCCTTAAGCATGGCTCCGTCAGTCGCTGGCAGATTCTGACAGTGGTTGCTTTCGGAATTGTTTCCAACATAAAAGCTCCTTAACGGAAACACGTCTTCTGGACTCACGGCGTGACAGTTTCCGGCGAGGAGTGGGTGTCCCTATGGGAGGTCCAGAAACCTCCCCACTGTTCTCGCTGGAAGTGTCTCTGAACCATTCCTCCTGCTCACTTTCCCTCGGAGCCCTTCCTCTCCCCCTGCTGGTTCCCTCCTCAGCTGCTGAGTCTCTCCCAACCTCTGTGAGCCCTTCCACCTCCTGCCCTTCCGATGGCAGTTCCCTGACAAGTGGGTTAATTTTTCTTTTATCTTTTTTTCTGATTATTTTTATTTTTTGAATTTTTGAATCCCCCCCCCTTTATTTTTATTTTTCCCCACTTTCCTCTCTCTTTCCTTGGAGCAGTGGATATTGTAAGGGTTCCTTAAAAAAAAAAATTATTAACATTTTCAAAATGTTACAAAAAGAGAAAACAGAGAAAATAGCAACAAAAGAAAATACAAAGAATCCCCTTCCCACCGTGTAAAGAAGAAGAAAGAAGAAAATTAGAAAACAAAAAAGTGACAAAATTGCAAAAATCCCAAACTTTAAAAAAACACATTTAAAAACAAGTTCATTATTTTCAGACTCTTAACTGTCATTACCTTCTTTCTTAGACCTCCTCCTCCTCCCTTCCTTTGTATCCTAATTGTTAATTATCCCAGCAAATCCTTTCCTTTCCATGTTTCATAAAATTCTATCATTACATTACCCTAGACTATTTTAATCCTATCTTTTCTATAATAAGATAAACCTTAAAAAATTAAAGCTTAAGTCTTAACCTTGCCAGCTTTTTATAATCATAATATTCTTTCATAATTCTTTGAGCATCTTTGCTAAAGCCAGGTGATTTCTTCCAACATGAAGGATATTGTAAGGGTTCCAAGGGGTTGCTTGAGAGCAAGCAGGCAAATACCTCCCTGCTCGGCTGTGAAGCCTTGCTTTTGATGCAAAATAAACTTTATCTGTCCAGAGCGCCACTCTCCCGTGGCTGGCTCATTCACTGGCAGAATCTGTGAGTGGGCGGGGCTTAAACTTTCCCCAGCAAAGTAATTTCTTGACACCCAGTCTGTGCCTCCCCTCTCGGCGCGAAACCTTACTGCGCAAGGAGGGCATGGGTAACAGAGGACCTCTCTCCTCCCTGCTTTGCCCAGGCAAGGTGTCCTGGCACCGCCTTGCCTCCTCCGAGCCCTGCAGCTCCTCTCCACTGGAGGCGTGGTTACTCTCCCCCGCTGAGGAGGAGCTGCTTCCCACGATCTTTGGGGGCTCTCTGTAATCCATCCGGCTTTTCCTCTCTCCCTCCTGAACCGATGGCAGTTCCCTGACAGATATATATGGTTTTTGATTCCTTGGAGCTTTGATTTTGGTCGGACGGCAAGTGGCAGAAGAAATATTTTTAAATTTTGGTTTTTCCTTTTGTCTCGCTCACCTATTTCTTTTTGCCTGTTTTTTGGATTTCCTTTTTAGTTATTCCACTCTGGTTCTGTATTGGATTGGCCAAACAAGTGGCAGAAATCGGGACTGGAAATTTTTAGTTTAAAGGAATTGGGTGTTTTATAAGACTGTCATATAATTATTATATTAGATTGGCCAACCAAGAGGCAGAAGGTTTATCAATTGAAAATTTAAGGGTCATATATAGTGGTGAGACAAGGAATAGCAAAAGGACAGAGTGAAAACAATGAAGAAAACACAGGAAAAAGTAGGGGAAGGCGGGACATCGGTGGAAAGAAAAGGATCAAGGCAGGAAACTGATATTAAACAAAGTGAAAAGAATTTGGAGACAAGATTAGATTTGATGGATAAAAAAAATATGATATGACAGTTAGTGAACTGAAGGGACAGATGAAGGAAATAACAAAAAGAACACAAAACCTGGAAGAAGGAATGAAACGAACAAAACAAGAAGTGAGAGATATGAAGAAAGAGGAAGAAAGAGTTAAGGGAGAAGTCTCAGAAATTAATAAAACACAGGAAGAACTGTGGGATGCGATTGCTATGAATGAATTGAGGAAAAGAGAACTTAATTTGAGGTTTAGATCTGTGCCTGAGGTACAAGGAGAGAACATCTTGGAGAAATTAACAGCAGAATGGCTAAGCATGGAAGTGGAAGATGTTGGAAAGACAATACAGAATGCTTTTAGAATTAAAACAAGGACTTTCAAAGCAAAGAAATTTCCAGGTGATTGTTTGATCATATTTAAAGATAGGGAGATGAGAAACCTGATTTTGCAGAAAAACAGAGAAAAAAGGCTTTGCATTGATGGATCGTTTACAATCATCTTTAAGGACGTCCCACTTCGGCTGTTGAAAAAAGTGACCAATACAAATTTCTGACACAGATACTAAGAAAAAATGGAATTGAATTTAAGTGGGAATTTCCAGAAGGGATCTCCTTTTAGTATAAGGAGAAAAAGTTTAAATTTACAAATGTTAATGAAACACATAAATTTTTGAGAAGATACAAAGAGTTGGGAAAAGTAGATGAAGTAGCAGAAGCAGGAGCAGGAGCAGCAGGACCGGCAGGTCTGGGAGAAGAAGGCAAAGATAGTATTGAAGGAGAAGGAGGAGGAGGAGGAGGAGGAGGAGGAGGAGGAGGTCAGGTTTAAGACTTTTACTCTTTTATTTTTAAAGAGAACGCAAAATGGCACTGAAAATATGGACATGGAATGTTAATGGCATTAAGGACAAAAAGAAAATAAATAAAATTGGACATCTCCTTAAAAAAAAGAATTTGGACATTATTTGTTTACAAGAAACTCATGTGGCTAGGAAACAGAAGAGTATTGATTAATAAAAAATTGGGAAATGAATTTATTTCATCAGACAGAAGCAAGAAAAGAGGAGTGCTTTTGTATATAAAAATAAATTTGAAGCTCGGCAAATCTTCAAGGATGAAGAAGGTAGAGTAATAGCAGTACAAGTCACATGGCAGGGCGAAAAACTGATAATTGTCGGAGTGTATGCACCAAATGGAAGTAAGACTGAATTTTACAAGGATTTAGAAGAAAAACTATTTGAATTTGTGGATCAGAAAATTATAATAATGGGAGACATGAATGGAGTGGTATCGATGGAAATGGATAGGCTGAGGACAAGAGGAAAATCGAAAGAAAGGAAATTACCTAAGACATTTTTTCCATGATTGAGAACTGTAATTTAGTGGATGTTTGGAGACTAAGACACCCATTAGAAAAACAATTTACTTATTTCTCAGAACCAAATCAATCAATGTCAAGAATAGACTATGTTTAGATAACCAGACAATTAACACCAAGAGTGACAAAAATAGAAATACAACCAAAAATACTTTCAGATCACAATGCAATAAAATGTGAGATAAAAGAAATAGAGGAAAAAACCTTTCGATGGAGGTTAAACGAAAACTTACTGGATGACCAAAAAATAAAGGAGAAAGCGCAGAAGATGCTGACGGAACACTTTGTGAATAACAGTAATAAAGGAACAAAAAATGAGTGTGGTTTGGGATGCTAGCAAAGCAGTTATGTGAGGCTTCTTCATTTCAATTTCAAGAAAAAGAAAAGAAATATTAAAACAAATAATGGAAAATGAGAAGAAGCTAGTTAAAAATCCAAACAATGTGAAAATAAATCAGAATATTAAAATATTACAAAGCCAATTTGCAATGATAATAAATCAAGAAGTTGAGTGGAATATTAAAAGACTGAGACAGAAAAACTTTGAACATGCTAATAAATCTGGAAAATGGTTGGCATGGCAAATTAAAAAAAGGAAGGAACAGAGTATAATTAATAAGATCACAGTGGAAGGAAAAGAAATCGATAATCCGAAATAAATTAGGAAAGAATTTGTGAAATTTTATAGACAATTATATAAAACAGCTGGGGAAAATGATGGAAAGAAGATAGAGGATTTCTTGAGACAGAAAGGGGTGCAACAAATTCTGACAGAAAAGAAAGACCGACTGAATGACCTAATTGAAATAGAGGAAATTAAGGCTGCTATAAAAGAATTGAAAAGTGGAAAGACAGCGGGACCGGATGGATTTACAGCAAAATATTACAAAGAAATGATACACACCCTACTTGTACCATTGAAAGAAGTGATGAATAATATATTAAGAAAAGGAGAATTACCAGAAACATGGAAAGATGCATATATTACATTAATACCAAAACAAGATTCGGATTTAATGCAAGTAAAGAATTACAGACCGATTTTGCTGTTAAATGATTATAAGTTATTTGCAAGTATATTGGCAAATAGATTGAAAAAGATATTGAATGAGATAATTCATAAGGACCAAGCAGGTTTTTTACCTGGCAGACAGATTGTCAGCTTTGTTCTGGAGCTGACAGAGGCTGGGAATCTAAGCAAGCCGAGGGAGATAAGGACACTGGAATGAGGACTGGAATGTGAGAGGGAGGAGGGGCAGCCGAGTGGAAGAGCTTCAGAGAGCAGAGAGCAAGCAGAAGATAAAAAAGCTCTAAACACCAATCTTAGCTCAGAGACAGAAGGGGAGAGACCAGGAATAGCTAGCCCAAAGACTCGAAGGCGGGAAAAGGTCAGTGAGAGGAGGGGAAAAGAACGGAAGCGGAAGGGTTTTTTCCACTGTTGGAAGAATAGGAAGGGGCGGAGTTTAGACTTGGAACTGAGAACTTGGAGTCAGACACGGAGTGAAGGAGCTCCGGAGTGATTTATGTGTTTGAGCAATAAACCTGAGATAATTACTGCCGGTGTCTCGCTTCTGTGGGAGAGCCAAGCCATTACACAGATGAAAGACAACATAAGAAATATAGTTAATATAATTGAATATCTGACTGCCAGAAATGAAAAGCAAGCAAAGTTAATCTTTGTCAATGCAGAAAAGGCCTTTGATAATCTATTTTGGGAATTTATTTTAAAGAATTTGGAATTAATGGATACTGGACAATTCTTCTTAAAAGGAATAAAAGCTATATATTCAGAACAAAGAGCAAAATTGATTGTGAATAATATAGTAACAGAAAGTATTGAAATTACTAAAGGTACAAGACAACGGTGTCCATTATAACCACTATTATTCATATCGGTACTGGAAGTCTTTCAAAGGACAATAAGAAGAAATGAAATAATAAAGGGAATTTCAGTCGGTCGGAATGAGTATAAAGTGAAGGCCTTTGCCGATGAATTGGTACTAACAATAGAAAATCCAGTTACAAGTTCTAAAGAAGTATTAGAGGAGATAGAACAGTTTGGGCAAGTGGCAGGTTTTAAACTGAACAAAAGGAAAACTAAAATGATAGTTAAAAATATGAAACAGGACCTGGTGGAAGTGTTGCAGCAACAAATTAGTATAGAAGCAGTAAAAAAAGTTAAATATTTAGGAATTTGGTTAACTTCCAAAAATATTGATCTCTTTCAAAATAATTATACACCGGTGTGGAATGGAATTAAAAGAGACTTGGAAATATGGGGAAGGATGAAATTGTCGTTTTGGGGAAGGATTTCTGCTATTAAAATGAATGTGATACCAAAGATGTTATTTTTATTTCAGTCAATTCCAATAATCAAGGGGGCAACAATTTTCAAAGAATGGCAAAAAACAATTTCAAGATATATCTGGCAGGGAAAGAAGCCGATAATACAGTATAAGTTGTTAACAGAAGTTAAAGAAAGAGGAGGCTTGGCCCTGCCAGATTTGAAATAGTATTATGAAACATCTTGCCTCTGTTGCTTAAAGGAATGGATGGTATTAGAAAATACAGATCTGTTAGATTTAGAAGGTTATGAGAATAGATTTGGTTGGCACGCATATTTATGGTATAATAAAGCAAAAGTCCTTAAAGGATATGGAAACCACATATTTCAAAGATCTCTAATAGAAATATGGGATAGATATAAAAATCTATTAGAACAAAAAGTACCTCATTGGTTATCCCCATTAGAAGCAATGAGTGTGAAAAAGATCAATATGCGTGGAAATTGGATAACTTATGGGAGATTAATACAAAAAGAAGGAAGTAAATGGAAGATGAAACCATATGAGGAAGTTAAAGAATATGTAAATGATTGGCTACACTATCATCAGGTTAACGAAATGTTTAAACAGGACTTTAAAGAAAAAAGATTTGATGAAAATAAATCAAAGTTTTAAGTTGAGATATTAAGTAATAAATATAAAATTTTGTCTAAAATGTACAAATTGCTGCTTGAATGGCATTTGAAGCATGAGGAGGTAAACTCGGTTATGATTCATTGGGCTAAAGTTATTGGGTATAATATGCAGCTGAACGATTGGGGAAAATTATGGAAGGAAGGTTTAAAATTTACTGCATGCAATGCTTTAAAAGAAAATGTGATGAAAATGATGTATAGATGGTATATTACACCCGTTAAATTGGCTAAAATGTATAAGGTAAGCAATAAACGTTGGAAATGTAAAGAAAAAGAAGGAACATTTTATCATATGTGGTGGTGTGAGGGATGTGTTTGCTGCCAAGCTAGTTAGGAAATAACATTCCAGGCATCGAGCCACTTCTGTCTGGTAGATTTATTACTGCAAAATCCAAGCCCACGCCGGAGCTCCAAACAACACGTCCATGTTGCTCAGTCAGTTGCCGCTTCTGAATTTTTGTGACGTTGCTTTCTAGACCAGCATGCCCAGTGAGACAGGGAACGCCTCTTACTCCCTCTCTTCTGAAAATAGCTAGTTCCTGGAACAGACTGGCCACTCCCTATTTCAGTCTCCGATTCAGAGGACTGGCTGGAAAAGGGCTGCTTGGGCTCTCGGTAAGTGTTCCCATGCCCCCCTTCTCTGTCTGCCTCCCTTTCCCTGACATCCACCCCCTCCTCAAAGGCCCCCTCCCCTCCGGGAGCCTCGACTGTCTCCATTTCTTCTCCATACGGGGTGGCGGATGGAAAACCTGTAAAACTATCCTCCTCCTCATCCCTTACTTCAAAAACCTCCCTCAAGTCCCCCATTCCTCGTGTTCCCCAATATACTTCTTCTTCTTCCTCCTCCTCCTCCGATGGTGGGAACCCCTCGAACTCCTCTTCATCGTCCGTTGTCTCGAACACCTGTTGCAAAGACCTACCCCGGGGCTTGGGCTTGTCAGGGAAAAAATTGTGAAACTCCTCCACTAGGTCCCCTTCTGTGATGCAGCTTTCCAGAACCCAGGTGTTCTCTGAGCTTGGGGCCCTAAAGGGAAGTCCTCTCTCTGCACAGCATTGCTTCTTTTCTCTTGCATTCTGGGAAGTCTTGCCTATAAGCTTTTCTCTGCTTCTGCACAGACTGCACAACTTGTTCCAAAGACCAAGACATTCCCTCATTGCTAAGCTCATGAAAAACACTATGACCTGTACTTAATGCACAGCTGACCACATCTACGGAATTCAATTGTTGTATTCTTTCATTTTATGATCAATCATTAGTAATTGTTTTAGTCTTGCTATATCAATCATTAGTTAAGGAGGTTTTCATGCCTGTCCAATTCCGTGTTCCCTGTGTTCCCTTTCCCAGCCTTTCTTCTATTGGTGATTAATGCCTATATGTAATCTTTGCTTTGTACTTGTGTTAACCAATCAGCAACCAGCACATACGTGGCAATGCATGTAATATTCAATAAAAGAGACTCCTCGAGACTTGCTCGAGAGACGCCTCTCTCACATGACACCTGCTACTCGTCTGTCATTATTCCAACCCAACAGGGCCCCTTCCCACGCCACCAGGTACTGTAACTGCCCCCATTCCAGCGAGAATCCAGTATTTCCGTCACCTCGTTGCACTGCTCCCGTTCCTCCATTTCAGGTGGTGGGGGTTCCCCAACCCCACCATCCTGCCTCCTCCCCCCCCCCCCGTAGGGGGAGAGCAGTGACCAGTGAAACACTGGATGGATTCTCATGCTCTCTGGCAACTGCAGCTTAAAGGCCACCGGGTTGATTTGTTGGATTACCTCAAATGGTCCCACCCTCCTGGGCTTGAGCTTCTTGCAACCTCCTTTCCAGGGCAAGCCTTGCGTGGACAACCACACCTTATCCCCAACCTGGACCACTTCCCCCGGCCGCCGATGCTTGTCAGCCTGCCTCTTGTAAACCTCCTTGGCCCTTTCCAAGTTCAACTGCAGCTGCAGGTGGATCGCCTCCATTTCCTCCGCAAAGCGTTCCGCTGCGGGCACACTCCATGACTCCTGTCCCCTCCCCGGGAATGCCCTTGGGTGACAACCGTGGTTAGCAAAAAACGGAGTCATTCCTGTGGAAACATTCTCCGCGTTGTTGTAGGCAAACTCAGCCAGAGCAAGTTTGTCCACCCACTCGCTGGGTCTCTGACTAACATAACACCGCAAATACTGTTGCAAAACAGCATTTGCTCTCTCCGCCTGCCCATTGGTCCCCGGGTGCCTGGCTGTGGTAAAACTCACCTCCACCTGCAACAAACTCATGAGTCTGTGCCAAAAACGGGAGGTGAACTGAGTCCCCCTATCTGAGACCACCCATGTGGGAACTCCGTGTAACCTAAACACATGCTCAACGAACAGCTTGGCTGTTTCTTCTGCCGTCACGGCATGCGAGCAGGCCACAAAATGGCACATTTTTGTTAGAACATCCACCACCACCATGATCGCTGTTTTTCCCCTGGACCTGGGCAGATCAGTGATGAAGTCCACCGCCACCACCTCCCATGGCCTACCCGGTGTGGGCAAAGGTTCCAGCAAACCAGCGGGTGCCGCCCTTTCCCCTTTGGCCCTCTGGCAGGTGTCACATCCTCTCACGTACTCCTTAACATCTTCCCTCACCTTGGGCCACCAAAATTCCCTGGTGACCAGCAACATGGTTTTGTGCTGCCCAAAGTGCCCCACCGTGCAGCTATCGTGGAGTTGTTTGAGCACTCTGTTCCTAAGGTTTTCCCCCGGGACATACAAAGCTCCCCTATAGTACAGGAGCCCCCCCTTTACTTCGAAACATTCCTCGGAACCTCCCCTTTGCCTTAACTCCCCCATCTTTTGCCTGCCAAAGTCATCCTCTCTGAGCAGCCCCATCAGTTCATCGTCCTTGACCAACGCGCCCCCACACATCCACTTGCTCTCGGGGAACATCAGTCTTGCCACCAGAGCCCCTTCTTCCGCCATATACTCCGGTTTCCGTGGCAGTGCATCGGCCCTCGCGTTCTGTTCTCTCGGCACATACTGGATCTGAAAGTTAAAGTTGGCGAAGAACTCCGCCCACCTTATCTGTCTCTGGCACAACACCCTCGCCGTTTGCCAGTACTCCAAATTCTTGTGGTCGGTTCACACCAAGATTTGGTGCCTCGCTCCAATCAGAAAATGGCGCCATTGTTTGAACGCAGCGACAATCTCAAGCAATTCCTTATCGTAGATAGTATAGTTCTGCTCTGATTTACTCAGTTTTCATGAAAAGAAGGCACACGGACGCCACTCCCCTTTTTGATCTGGCTGCAGCAAAACCGCCCCAATCGCCCAATCAGAGGCGTCCGTCTCAACCCGTAGTGGTTGATCGGGGTTGACGTGGAGCAGTTGCTCCTCTGATGCAAAGACCCTCTTTAGCTGCTCGAAACCTTATTGTGCCACCTGTTGATATTGCAGAGTCCTTTGCACAACGGAATGATGAACAGTACGTGCCACATGCTTAAAGTTGCTTTATTCTCAGTTCAGTATTGAGAAATTACAAACATGCATCTTGCCTCTGCGGGAGCAGAGAAGCAACCATTCTTCTCCTCGGAATGAAGAACACCGAGAGAACTGTGAAAAACAGGAAACCAGTGTACGTCACATCCAGCTTCCCATTCCCGTGTGAAAACCCAACAGTACTCTGACTGTGGAATGTAAACATTGTCTTGTGACAAGCACTTTGCTGCACAGTGAAGAGAGCAGAAACCAACATCCTCCCCCTTTTTGTGAACATCACTGGGCAGCGTGTTCGTACAATATCAGTACAAACCCAACTTCTGTACATAGGTACAGTGTTGATCCCTTGACACAATCTTGGACAATACATCAGCAGGAATTTCATTACCTGGCATATAGGACACCGTTACGAGTCCCTTCTGAATATGTTCCCTAGCATGTTGCACCTTCAACTGCAAGTGCTTCGTGCTTTGCTTACAACCTTCCGAATTCAGCAAAGCCAAACATGCTTTGTTGTCCTGATAAACCTGGATTGGACATTTGACAGGAATTTTCATGTCTTTGCACAATTGTAACAACCATTCACAATCCTTAAGTGAATAAGACAGTGCATTCAGTTCAGCTTCACAAGTACTTAAGCTAATTGTTGTTTGCTTCTTGCATGACCAATCAAATAGACCCTGATTGTACATGTAGCAAACTCCAGACGTACTTTTCCTGTCTGTAGTGTCACTTCCAAAACTTGCATCTGCAAAAATCTCAAGACCACCAGACTTCTGATTGTGAAATCTCAGTCTGTAATGCATAGTGCCTTTCAAGTAGCGTGCTATGCGTTTCAGAGCTTTCCAATCCTTAACAGTAGGATTGTTAACTTGTCTGCTTAGCAAATTACAGCTAACAGCAATGTCAGGTCTTGAACATCTGGCAATGAAGTTTAGCTTGCCTAGCACACTTCTGTACAGTGTAGTGTCAGAAAATGCTTCTTCAGTGTCTTCTACCTGATAACCTGTTGTCATCGGTGTGTCTACAGGGTTAGCATCCATCAGGTTTAGTTTGCTTAACACATCAGCAATTTTCCTTGACTGGTGTACTAGAATGTTACCACTTTGATCTCTCTCTATTTCCAGAGATAGGTAGTTGTTTACCTCACCAAGATCTTTCATGTCAAAGTGCTCTTTCAGTTGAGCTAGGGCGTTATTGTACATTGTGACATCTTTCCAAAAGAATAAAATATCATCAACATAAAACAAACAATACAGCTTCTTTTGCCCCTCCTCTTTGACAAACACACATGGATCAGCTTTCCCTTGCTGAAAACCTAGAGAAAACAATGCTTCAGTGAGTTTTGTGTGCCAACACCGTGCACTTTGTTTGAGTCCATAAAGGGACTTTTTCAGAGCACAAACAAATCCCTGTTTTACCTGTACGCCATCAGGTGGAAGCATATAAAGTGATTCACCTAGAGATCCGTACAAAAATGCTGTATTTACATCGTGGTGACTAATGTGTAGATTCTCCTCTGCAGCTTTCTTGAGCATAAGCCTTATGCTCTCATATCTCACAGTGGGTGAGTAGGTCTCATGATAGTCTTCACCTGGTACCTGTGCAAAACCTCTGGCTACCAATCTGGCTTTGTGTCTGACTATCTTGCCATTTTGATCAGTCTTCGCTTTGAAGACCCATTTGCTTCCAAGCAGTTTCATTCCTGGAACTACTGGAACTAGCTCCCAAGTTTTGTTCCTTTCCAAGGAATCAAGCTCATCCTTCATTGCATTTAACCATGGCTCAGCTTCCTTAGAATCCAAATCCTGGATTTCTTGGAAACTTGAAGGTTCAAATACCTTCTTGGAGCTTTTAACAGCTGCTACTGCTGTCTTAGCAAATTCATCAGCAAATCTCTTTGGAGGTCTGCCTTTTGTGGCTCTTTGTGACCTGCGAATTAGCCTTTGGTCTTCAACACTCTCCTCTTCCTTCTTAGGAGAAAAGTGACCTATTGTGAACAATGGTTCTTCCAATTCCTGATCAGAGCTTTCAGAGGGTCGCATAGAGGCTTTCGCACTCTTGAAATCCTCTGAAGTATCCGATTCAGTTTCAGACTCAGAATCAGAACCTTCATCAGTGGGTGTGGGTTGCTGTTGCTTATCCTCAGTCTCATCACTGTCATCAGGATAACATTGGAAAATTCCCACATTCTCCCCCCACTTGGCATTGTACTCAACACTTCTTGTGAGCCTAATTGTCTTAGAGTCAGTCATCATTATTCTGTAAGAACCTTTCTGATAACCTAGAAAGATACCATGCAAACCACGCTTGCCTAATTTGGAGCTTTGTGGTGAATGAATCCACATGTCAGAACCAAATATTTTCATGTGTTTGATGTATGGTTTCTTGCCAAACATCTTCTCATAGGGGGTACAACCAATCGCTGAAGATAACCTGCGATTGTAACTGTAAATAAAACACGAGAGAGCTTCGGCCCAATAACTCTCTGGAAGATTGGCATCATGCAGCAAGGTTTTTAACCCTTGAAGCAATGTTTGATTTGCCCTTTCGCAAAGCCCATTCTGCCATGGCGAGCGAGGACTGGACAAATCGTGTTGAATTCCTTTCTCAGTCAGAAAAGCTTCAAACTGCTGAGAAGTGAATTCTCCCCCGCGATCTGTGAAAAGAGTCTTTATCTTCTTACCATGCACATTTTCCAACCAAGCACAGAATTCCTTGAACCTTGGAAAAGCCTCTGATTTCTGCTTGAGATTGTACACGTAAATATACCTGGAAAATGCATCAATGAGAACCATGAAGAACCTATTTGCACCCAAAGAGGGCGATAGTGGACCAACTAAATCAGCATGAACAATCTGGTATGGTTCTGTAGCTTGCCTACTAGACACCTTACCTTTCGCAGACATTTTCACCTTGTTTGCTGCGCATGCCTTGCACTTCATGTGGTACCTGCAGGGTTTAATAGTCATACCTTCAACCAAGGTAGGCATTTTAGATACTGCCTCAAAATGCAAATGACCAAATTTCCTGTGAAAATCATGAATACATCCTGCATGCAAACTTTTGTTGGAACCTGCAATGCAACAAGTATCATTCTGCACAACATCATCATAATACAAAACAAACAAACGATCAACACATTCAGCATGCAATACATAATCGTCTTTCTTTGTGATGGTGCATTTCTTGTTCTTGAAGGAAACGTCAATGTTCCGTTCATTCAGCTGCATCACACTTAGAAGATTGTGTGTGGCATCTGGAACATAAAGTACATCCTGTATCTCTAAGTCCAAACTGTGAAGAACAACAGTTCCGTAGCCTTGACTGGGGATCGTGTGGTCATCCGCCTGGTGAATCGCACCTTCCTGCGGTGTAAAAGACACGAACAGTCTCTTATCGTTGCACATATGGTGGGTAGCTGCTGAATCAACAACGAAGAAAGATCTAGACGTCTTCTGGACCTTTGCAACCTTTGGAGTGAAGCGTGAGACCATTGCCTTGTGCTGCGTTGTCCTGGAGACCGGACCTTTGCCTTGGCCTTTTCCACGCGATGAGCTTCCGTTGCGCTGCTCTGTCTTGGCCCTGGGATATCTGCATTCCCTCTTCATATGGCCTAGACGTCCACACGAGTAGCATTTCACTGCCTTCAAAGCTTTGGCGCCCTCTGGTGGTTCCACTGCACTCTGGGATGACGTCTGTGAAGACTCCCCCTTATCCATGCAGCTAGCACCCCGGCGATCTGCTTCATTCTGGATCACGGCAGTAACATAGGCTACTGTGAGCTGAGCAGTTGGTTGAACAGCAATCTGAGTGGCAACGGACTCCCAACTTGGACCCAAAGAATGTAGTATCATGAAGGAATACACAGCCTCTGGAAAGTTGAGTCCTCTCTGTTGCAGCTCGTGTCTCAGATTCTGCATCTCCATCAGGTGTTTACGCACATCTCCACCTTCAGCAAGAGCCATACCATGCAGCTTGGCATAGTAGTACATTGAGGAACCTGCTTCTGTCCTCAAGTGCGCTTCTCTTAATGTTTCCCAAATTTCTCTGGCTGTGGTCTTTTCACGCAACAGACAGAGCTCTTCTGGGGATACTATCAACGTAAGTGTTCCCCTTGCTTTGGAATCCTTAGCTGTCCATTCAGCTGTAATTGGAGCTGGGGGGTTGTCTGTAATAACATTAAACAGACCTTCTTTCCGCAGAATTGCCTCTGCATACTGCACCCACTCCGTGTAATTTTTCTTATTGAGCTTAGGAATCCCAAAAGCATCAGCCAGCTTTGCTTCAGCCATCATTGCTGCTTTAAACAAGCTGTGTCACAGTACTGCAGCTTTTTCCAAAAGCACTTTTAAAAAGTACTTTCGCTTTCCCAGTCATCCAAGCCTGTGAGCTTGTGCCTTTATCTGTATCGCGGCAAAACGGCTTTAAAAGTACAAAGTCCAGCCATAAAGCCATGAATTAGAAACTGGCAGGCTGCTCCGGACATCATGAGCACATACCTTCATCAATCAAACTTGACGCGCAGAGCAGATAACGCGGTCCGTTCCTCTGTACCTCTGCCGGCATTCCGACTCAGCTTGATTTACGTCTTTCTGGGCCCGATAACCAAAATGTTGATATTGCAGAGTCCTTTGCACAACGGAATGATGAACAGTACGTGCCACATACTTAAAGTTGCTTTATTCTCAGTTCAGTATTGAGAAATTACAAACATGCATCTTGCCTCTGCGGGAGCAGAGAAGCAACCATTCTTCTCCTCGGAATGAAGAACACCGAGAGAACTGTGAAAAACAGGAAACCAGTGTACGTCACATCCAGCTTCCCATTCCCGTGTGAAAACCCAACAGTACTCTGACTGTGGAATGTAAACATTGTCTTGTGACAAGCACTTTGCTGCACAGTGAAGAGAGCAGAAACCAACACCACCTCCGTCCAGCGAAACTTCTTCTTGGCACTAAGACAGTCCGTTATGGGCGCCGTCAGTTTCGCGAAACCTTTGATGAATTTCCTATAGAAATTGCTGAAACCCAGAAAACGCTGAACATCCTTCCTGGTCTTAGGGCTCTACCATTTCACCACTGCCTTCACCTTCTCCGGATCCATGGCCAGACCCTTGTCTGACAGCCGGTAACCCAGGAACTCGACCTCTTTCGCGTGGAACTGACACTTCTCCAGCTTCACCCACAATTGATGCTCCTTAAGTTTGCTCAGGACCTCCCGTACGTCCTTGACGTGCTGTTTCTCGTTGTCCGAGTACACCAGTACATCGTCCAGGAAACAAACACAGTTCCGGTACAGCAAAGGCCCTAGCACGTGGTGCATGAAGGCTTGGAAACAGGGACTGCCACACTGTAATCCGAAAGGCATAACGAGATACTCAAATGCCCCCAGCGGGGTGAGCATGGTGGTTTTCCACTCATCGCCCTCTCGCACTCTGATGAGATTGTACGCCCCCCGGAGGTCCAACTTGGTGAAAATCTTCCCTTTCGCACCCTGGCTAGAACATAGTCAATCCTGGGCATTGGGAAGGCCACCGGTTCCGCCAGGCTGTTCAGGATTCTGAAATCCAGGACCAAGCGGCATTCGTTAGTCGATTTCTTGTCCATGAAGAACACAGGGCTCCCACCAGCCGCCTTGGATTCTCTGATGAATCCCCTCCTCAGATTTTTCTCAATAAAGTCCTTTAGGTTCTCGATTTCCCCTTCCGACATGGCGTAGGTCCGTCCCACAGGCAGTGTGGCCCCAGGCTTCAGGTTGATCTGACAGTCATATGGCCGATGAGGTGGTAACGCTCAGCCTCCTTTTCACTGAACACCTCCTGCAGGTCCTTGTAGCACGAAGGTATCTCGGTAGCTCCTGCTCCGCATGCTGCTGCCATCCTGGCCTCCGTCAGCCGGTGTTGCTCTAGGCCCAGGCAGTTCTCCATGCAGTGCGTCAAACCAAAAGTGAGGGACCATTGGTGCCATGAAACCACCGGGTCGTGCAGAGCCAACCAACTCATGCCCAATATGATCAGCGGACCCGCCAAGGTGGCCACGTGGAAGGCGATGACCTCGGAGTGGGTGGACACCCGCATCCTCATGGGAGGCGTTCGATGTGTGACTTCACCCCCCAACAGTTCTCTCCCATCAATGGTAGTAACTTGCAATGGAAAATCCAAAGGCCTCAGGTTCAGTTGGTGCCGGGCCGCAAACTCCTTGCTAAAAAAGGAGGCAGAAGCACCTGAGTCCACTAAAGTGAATACCTCCACCGTCTGGCCATTGGGAAGCTCTAGAATCACTTTCAACATTATGCTTGCTTTGGGGTGTCCAAGCCGTAGACTTTCGCTGTCGCTTGTGCCTGGCTGTCGCCCCGGTTCATCACCAGCCAGGCCTCCTCGTTTCCCGACATCTTAGGAGCCTCTGCCTCAGTCTGTTGAGCAGCCCCAACCATTCCCTGCCAGTTACGACGCTCAGGACACACTCTGGCAAAGTGCCCTGCTTTCTGACAGACAAAACATTTCTTGGCCGCTTGCCAGTCTTTTTTCTCCTTCCCGCCCGGCCGTTGCGTTTTCAAACTTTCCCGCACGCGGGCAGCGTCTATCTCCATCGGCTCTGGCATTTGCTGACCTTCTGAGGCAGCTGCCGGCATTTCAGGAATGCGGTTACCATGGTAACTCCTTTCCTTCCCTTGTCTCCTGTCCCACTGTCTGGCTTCTTGTCTCAACCCCACCAGAAGTGCAGCCTTCGTTAACCCATCCATGTCCTTAGGGTGTGGACCCCTGGCCAGTTCGTCTTTAACTTCCGAGTTCAAGCCCCCCTTAAATAGAGCTTGTACTGGCTGTGACTCCAATCCCCAGCCCAGCTTGTGTATAAGCATGGCGAACTCGGACCAATAATCGCGCACCGTGGATTTCCCCTGCTTCAAAGCTAACAACTCATCCTGTGTTTTGTCAATTAAACTTTCATCTGAGTAGATAAAGTCCATAGCCTGCCTGAATTTGGGCAGATTCTTGAGCGCTTCATTCCCCGATGCAATTAACGGACTCACCAAGCTCTTGGCAGAGCCTGATAGGTGACTAATTACGTGGGAAACTTTCTGTGCGTCATCCTCAAACTGAGCGCTGTGCAGTTCCAAAAAATAACCCATTTCAGTTTTAAACTCCAGATAAGTCCCATGGTCTCCACAGAATTTTTCAACCCATGCAGACCTGCCCCCTGCCCCTGGCCCACCTGCGGTCTTTTGCTGTGCTGCTCTGGATTCCATAAGCCGAGCCTGCAAGTCCGAAGCACGAGCCTGAAGAGCCGCATTTTGCTTTCTCAAGTCTGCCAATTCCTTTTCCATAGTGGGGCCGTCTGCTTTCTGTCACTAGCTTCCTGCAGCAGTAAATTGAGAAGCGGCAAGCTGTGAGGGATGTGTTTGCTGCTAAGCTAGTTAGGAGATAACATTCCAGGCATCGGGCCACTTCTGTCCGGTAGATTTATTACTGCAAAATCCAAGCCCACGCCGGAGCTCCAAAACAACACCTCCGTGTTGCTCAGTCAGCTGCCACTTCTGAATTTTCGTGACGTTGCTTTCTAGACCACCATGCCCAGCGAGACAGGGAACGCCTCTTACTTCCTCTCTTCTGAAAATAGCTAGTTCCTGGAACAGACTGGCCACTCCCTATTTCAGTCTCTGATTCAGAGGACTGGCTGGAAAAGGGCTGCTTGGGCTCTCGGTAAGTGTTCCTATGCCCCCCCCTTCTCTGTCTGCCTCCCTTTCCCTGACAGGTGGGAATGTAAAAAGGTGAAAAACTTCTGGGAAACGATATATAATGAGATGAAAAAATGTTGAAATATACATTTATTAAGAAACCATAAGCATTTTTGCTGGGCATTGTAAGAGATGATATAAACAGAAAGGACTGTAAGCTGTTTTTATCTGCAATGACGGCAGCAAGAATATTATTGGCACAAAAATGGAAGGAAGAAGAATTACCGATGAAAGAAGATTGGAGGATGAAATTGATGGACTATGCAGAACTAGACAAACTAACAGGAAGAATTCGAAACCGGTGGGACCAGAGATTCACAGAAGATTGGTGTAAATTTACGGACTATTTGAAAAGTAATTGTGATGACCAGATTACATTTGTAGGTTTGCAAGAAGTTTTGTGAGGTGAATAATTTAAAATATTGCATAATTGGATAAAAAGGAAGATGTTAGTTAAGATAAGGCAATATGAATTTAAGAAATGCAGAAGAAAGGATAAAAATGGGGGATCATCAGAGGGGCTGATGGAAGTCCAAAAAGATTGTATAAGATGTGAAATTTTGTGGAATGTATAACAATTAATATGTTCAAAAATTAATAAAAATTATTATAAAAAAAGAAAGTCAATGAGAAAGATACAGCAAAAAGGATACAATTCGATACAGCGAAAAACGATCCATTCCCCAAGGCACAGTTGACCTTCTTGTAGGGTGTTAAGGCAGAATACGATATATTTGATACTGGTAGGCTCCTTCTCCTTCATTCCCCTCTCTGACCCTGACTCTCTTACGACACAGGGACCATCCCAGAGTGTGGGCACAACTTCTGCCAGTCCGGCCTGATCCAGTGCAGCGGGGCAAAAAGGAGGCTGGCTTCCTGTCCTCAAGGCCGAGTTGGAGTCCAGAGAAGGAGCCTCGTCCGCAATCGGCAATTGGCTACCTTTGTCGAAGTAGCCAAGACTCTCAGTCTTCAAGAGGGAAAGGAGGAAGGAGGAAAAGGAGGAGTCTGTGAGAAGCACCAGGAGCCCCTGAAACTCTTTTGCAAGGAGGATGAAGCCCCCATCTGTGTGGTTTGTGACAGATCCAAGAAGCACAAACACCACGAGGGGGAGAAATAGCTGTGTATTCTTCTTGGGAGGTTATCTTTTCAATTCTCAGATCCAAAATAGGCATGGCACTACAAATGTAAATTGCACATACACAACTAAGGACATGTCTCCTTTGGCTAGCAGGATGCCTCCTCAATACCCTGCAAAGCAGATAGCAGCAAGGGATCAGCTGCAAGGGGGTGGGGACTGGTGACCAGTGTTATAAGGAAAAAACGGCTCCTTTTCCCTTCTGGGGTACCTCAGAGCCCATATAGAGTCATTTTGTAGCTTCTCTATTGGTAGGAGAAAATAACAGAGGCCAACCAGAGAATATTGAGAAGCAAAGCAGCTAGTAAGCCAGATCTTTATTAACTGTTGCAACAGGGTGCTCACCCCCCCCCACGCAGGAGGGAGGAGGAGACCCCGAACCAAGTCCTTATATAGACATTTGAAATTGCCCACCCTGGAACCCAAGACCACCCCTCCATACATCATACATACATCACAGAAGGGGCGGCCTACAACAGAATCCTGTCTGGCAGGAAACCTGTTGATGGGTTTACCTGGCTGTTCATGGGTTTACCTGGATATTCTTTTGTGATGATAACTACTTACGGTATTTATGTATGTGTTTATATCTTAGACCTTCTAATTCTCCTAACAACAGGAATTGACCAGATGGTGCAGGATGCCCCCCCCCCCAAGTATCTGTTGGAAGCAGATTTAGGAGTGGGGGGTGGAAGCACCTACTGGTGGGGAGCACACTTCTTCTGGGGATGCTTCCTCCTCCTCCTCCTCCTCTTCCCACTTCTCCCTGGGGCCTCAAGGTGAGAAGTCAGGCTGGAAGTCTCCTCGGAGAAGACAAAGGAGCAAGCATGGCTGCCTTTCCTCTTCTCCAGACCAGTTAGTTGGACGAGAAACCTTTCCCATCCCAGTTCTGCAGTGGTTTTCAAGCAATGTGCTGTGGCAGCTGGGGTGCCTTGAATGATGGTCAGGGGTGCCGCGGGAGACACTGGCCTCTGTCCCTCTTTCCTTCCCTCCCTCCTCGGATGCCATCTCTGCCTCCCCAAGGCTTGCCCAGCTGTTCTCCCCCAGAGAATGGTGCCTCTGGGGCTGGCCAGGGGGTGTGGGCTGCCAGGAGCTGAGGCGGCCTCAGAGGAAGCAAGCCAACTGGCGAGGGGCCCTTGCTGTTGGGAATGGACAGGCAAGTCCCAGGCCCCTGGGGGGCAGCGGGGGCAGCTCAGAGACCAAGAGGAGGACTCCTAAGGAGAGGGGAGGGGAGAGGAGAGGAGGCTGAGAGAGCACTCCGCAAGGGAGGCTGTTCAAGAAAGGGGGAGAGGAGGCAAGCTCGGCAAGCAAGGGGGGACCTAACTGGTCTCCTGAGCCCCACAGGGGTGCCGCAGAAAGAAGGGAGTTGGTCCATGGAGCCATGGACCCAAAAGGGTTGGAAACCTCTGTACTTTTATTTCCTCCAGTAAATTATTTTGCTATTATAGCAAGGCCACTGGACCCAAGAAGCCAGTAGAATATTCATCTCCTCTCTTTGTGTCTGAATCAAAGCTGAGTTTTCCCTTTTCTTGTCAGGGAGAGATCTGTCGCCGCCTGGAGATTCGGAGGAAAGAGAGAGGGGAAATTCTGGCCTATCAAGTAGACCTGGACAAGGAAAGCAAAGACCTCCTTGTAAGTGTCACTATTGTTACTAGTGAGGGAACAAGCACTTCAAGAAGCAAGTCCGGACTGAGGAGGGATGGGGAAATCTGCCCATTTCAACTTCTCCCCATTTCTCCTTTTTCCATATCGGTTTGTTATTTATTTATTATTCTGAAAATGAATCAAATGCTAGGGTGGCTACCTTCTCGTATCAATATTTTGATACGTGCTTTACCCTCATAAATACATTTTTTTGTGAACATTACCTGGCTGGGTCAACCTTGAAAAAGTCAGAGGTGTGAATTTCAAAAGATTGCTGTTTTGGTCTCCATATTTTTCCAAGAATTGCGAATTAGGTAAGTTCACCTTTGAATGCAGCTAAATGGAGTTTATTTCCCATTGTTGTTTATTATGTGAAAAGCAGTCAAGGAGAAGCCTGAGGACTTGTGAGCTGAGAGGGTGGAAGCAGTTCAATTCAAATCCTAAGTCTCTTGCTGATGTTTTGAAGGCTGACCATCTTCCTCACTCCGACCTCCTTAGAGCCGGAGAGGCTGAAGACTGTGGAGAAGTTGAGACAACTGCGCCAGTTCCTGGAAGAAGAAGAAGAAGAAAAGCGTCTGCTGAATCATGTGGAAGAGGTGGGGAAGGAGATTGCAGGGAGAAGGGATGAGCAGCTGGCCAGACTCTGCAGGAAACTCTCCTCTCTTGAGAGGATCATCCAGGTGATGGAGGAAAAGGGTCAGCAGCCAGCGAGTGAACTGCTGCAGGTAAGACGGCTCCAGGAAAAGGCTGCCTGCCATTCTTTCTGTGCCCCTTTCATGTACGCAAGGCGTGTAGGGGCTCAGTTGACGGAGCCTCGAGTCAGGTTTGCAATAGACAGGAACACCCAAGAGACCTGGGATGCTGAACTCACCCGAATGCCGACTAGAGATTCTTCAGTCTTCTTGAGGGAAGGGGAGGGGATTTTCTGCTCTTTGCTGATGATTTGCTTCCAAATGCCTTCCTGCTGGGCAATGATGCCTTCCTGCCCTGGGCTGGGCTTCGCCGACTGCCCAGCGGCGCTCCAGGTCCAGTACAAACCCTGGAGCTGACACAGGGAGAAGGAGGAAAAGAGAAGGAGAAGGAAGAGAGAGAAAGAGGAAGGAGAAAAAAGGGGGGAGCCCCAACCTTACCGCGCTGCTGCCTCTGCTGCCGCTGAAGAAGAGAGGTGTTGCGTTTGCAAAGTAAAGGAAGGATTGAACTCTGATTAATAAGAATACACACAGAGGCTTGAACCAGCAAGATTCTGGGAAGGGTGCGTATAATCGTGCCTCTCTGTGCTTGTCTGAGCTGATCTGCGCAGCCCCCAGCCCAGGCTGTTTTATTCACAAAAGAACTTTTTACAGAGTGTTCGTAAGAACCAATCAGATTTCCTCTGAGCATTTCCACAAACCCACGTGGGGAGAAAGTTAAACTACTAAAACTAATTAAGCACAAATATTTCTGGGGTAAACAAAGAACAGAACTACAAAGAAGAGCATCTGGCAACCCAGGAGGTAATAAACAAGCAATGCACATGATAAGGAGGATGGCCAGGAGGACAACAATCACTATCACCTTCATGTGAGATCTGTTTCCTGGCTCCAAGATTAACATTTTACGATTAAAGAAACTTGCCCACTATCTTTGAGGACCCAGGACGCCTGCCTGTCTAAGCAACTGGGCTGTGTACGTGACATGTGAGGAAGAGAGGAATGGAACAGGGATGCAGAGGTGTAGATTGATCAAGAATCATATCGAAATAGTTTAAACCCAGTCAACGCAATGCTTTGATTGCTGACACAGATGGCTTACTCTATATCTGTTATAATTCCTCATAGCAATCCTACCTGATCACTACATCTCTGGATATTTGCACTCCTACATCTCACCATTTTTTATTTTTTATTTATTGTGTACAGAGAAGCTTAAGAGAGGAGAGGCATTGCATCCTCATCATCTGCCTGCATGTGTGTCTGTATCACATAAAGATCTCTAGCAGACATGCCTGGAGTAGGGCGTGGAAAAAATGTAGTGCAGAGAGAAAGAACAAGGAAGGGATACATTGTAAAAAACAACAAGTTCCAATTAAAGCAACAATGACTAGCAATCCATACATGAGCCAGGTTCGAAACCATGCAAACTGTGGTAACCAAGACCACAGAGCGTCCCACCAGGCGGGAAGAACGTCCTGTGTGATGATGTGTGCTAGTGCTTGCAATTGATCAATTTGAGTATGCACATGGTAACTATTATCAGGCAAATTAAAACAGCAAAGATTAGATACAACTTGACATCCTAGATGCTGGTGTAGCAAGAGATAAGTCTACAGAAGCTTTCAGTGTAATAACAGCTTCTCTTAAAATCTTCTGTTCTTGATTTAAAAGAGCTAAAGCACATGAGGTATGATTTATAGATTTTGTCAAAGAACAGGCCAGGTGAGCACCCATGTGAGCCTTGTATATAGCCAAAGCAGGGACTCCCACTAAGGAAGCAGCCAAGGAAGTATACTCTGCTTTGGAAAAAAGCTGTAGAATGGAGTCACACATGTCTGTTAATCTTTCTGCATGATGTTGAGGGTGCTTTGAGTGCTGCTGCCTGTTTTGTTCTAAAAGTGAGCGACTAGGCATAACTAATGTCAGTCGGCTAAGGCAGCATTGAGCGTCAGATAAATTGGCGGGAATGTAGTTATAATGTCTTTGATTACACGTGAAAAACCAGCCATCTGGTAAGCGCACATGAGCATAATTAAAAGTAATTTGTTGAACACGTGAACAATTCCAAGTTGGCCTTCCTGTGTCCAGACAGTGAGTTGCTTTCTTACTGCAATTCACAATCTGAGCACAAGAGGTGTCTGGCAGTGCTGCAACTCTAGGTGTGTATAATGTTATAGTATCCAGAGGCAACGTTTGTGTCACCTGTCCCCAATCATGGAGATTGGTATAGTTTATGATACCTTTAGAAAGCCAGTCAGAAAACCATTTTCCCATGAGTGTGGCATGTGTCATATGAAAAGCTGTGTACAAACTGGAATCATACAATTTCCTAAGGCAGCGTGCATATCATATGTTTCACTCAAACAAAAATTAGAGACATTAGTAATTTCAGCTAAATGCATCCACATATTATAGCTGTGACTAGAATAAGTATCAGGAGGAAGATAGATACATTGAGTACTAGATATCAAGAAAACAAATAATATACATGTTAAAATCAGCATAGAGTTCATATGTAGCTGAGTAATTAGAGCTACTAAAAAAGTCTCTGGTGCTTCTGGGACATCATGATGCTAAAATTGTGTCCTGGCATCAGAGGTCAAGGTCTTCAGCATTCCCCATGTCATCTTTGGGTATTCCTCAGCCTTTCGAGGATGAGGATGGACACGATAGACTTTTGCACGGGGCTGCTGAGCCTGTAGATGCGGAATCAGGGTCATGGTCCTTGCAAAGTCTGGAAGGGGATTCTGCAGGCCTTGGTGTCAGCGCAAGTCTTGGCCCATAGGGATGGATACAGCGACCTGGAATCCACACAGGACCTGAGGAAGTAAGAACAGTAGGGCATCCTGCCCCTAGGTAATCAAAGGAGCAGGTCCCTCTCACTGCGGGTTTGGGAGCTGCTGATACGTCACTAGAGAGCGTTCCAGAGATACCTCTTTCCTACAAAGCCACTCCCGATCTCGAGAGGGGGTGGGGTTGCGGGCTCACGTCCCCATCAACAATCTCGCGGGGCTAGCGTCAGCCCACGAGAAGCAGGGATTCCCCCAGCTCATCAATATTCACCGCCCACAGTGGCAGCCAATTGGCTGCCGCAAGGGGCGGGCCCTCCCAGGTTCACTTAAGGTCGGGGCAGCCCTGGCTCGCCCCTTTCGTTCCCCAGCAGCAGCGGTTTGAGGTCTTCCCTCTTCGTCGCTGTGATTTTAGCTTCTGACCGGCAAGGGCCTGCCTTTTTTTCGGAGCATTCTGCTCACCCTTCCTGTAGCTCATTCTTCCTTTTGTGAAGCTGCGTCCCTCATTGTTGGATTTTAGCCACAAGCGGAGTACCTCCCAGTCCGGAGGTCAGCCGGCAGGACTGAGAGAGCACACGCCGCCATATATTACATCACCTTCCACGTGGTTCGCTCGCGTGAGCTGCCTCAGCGCTCACAGGAGGTTTGCTTTATAGTATCGGCTTTTGGAGGGCAGGCTTGTTTCTATATTTAGCGGTTTACGGCGGTTGCATAACGCGTTCCCGGATCCGGGGCTGGGTGGCTGTATTCCAAATTTTGTGTTGCTTTGTGTGGTCCCCAAATCGCGGATCGATTTATTGGTAATATCTTAGCTTAGTATTTGGCTTTTCTTGTTATACGGTTGCCGAGGCAACAAGGCAGCCGGGCGCCATTTTGTTTGGCCGCGTGAGCCTCTCCGGGCGCCATCTTAGGTGAGTCACTCTGAGATCCGCAGGCTGCTGACGGCCTCTTGGGACACTAAATTGTCGTCAAATTATTGCTTTGCGGGAGTAAGCTATTTTCTTCACTGATTACCACGGGGGCAGCCGGCGCTAATTCCCCATTTCGGTGCCACGCTTTCGCTGACGACTAGGCCTCAGAGGGAGGCGGGCGCCATTGTGAGCCGGTCTTCGTGGTTTTATTACTGTTTAATTGCGTTGATTGCTCTTATCGTTTGCCTCTCATTTATCTACCTTTGCTTGCCTTACCGCTTTTCTTCGTTCATTGATAGGATTGCCTCTCATTAATCTACCTTTGCTTAATTACTGCTTTACTTCATTTGTTGATAGGATTTTAAGTCGCCCCCCCAATCCATCTGCTGCCTGCATTTATAGTCATTTGGTGCCTCCCTTTGCTTTGTGTCTTTATTACCTCCTTCATATTCGGTCAGGGATCCTTCCCCCCCTCCCCGCCCACCCCCACCTCTCCCGCTCTACCCCCCCGGCTTGCACTCTCCCCCCCTCTTGTGCTGTCAGTCTTTGGTCTGTATCGTTAGTCAATCAGTGTGGTTCAGGGCAGGTGATCCTTGGATATTGTCCTGCGCTGCTGATCTTTATTATACTTAAGCACTGCTTTCAGTGATATTGCAAGCATCGTGTCTGCCTTTCTATTACTGCCTTTCTACTACTGCCTTCTCAGTTAATCAGTTCATTAATTACTAAATATATATTAGGAAATTGCTAAAGTGCTTAACTCAGACTTCAGTTATTCAATTTAATTATTCAGTTAACAGCGGAATTGATTCAGGTTAAAGAGCAGTTCAATTAAAATATAATTTTATATCCTAAAGTCATTTAACGGGGCGGTTGAATTAAGGAACATGCGCCTTTACCAATACTGAACGGGCCCTATCTCGCTCCCTTACTTTAGACATACACACCTGCATTTTCACTCATAAAAGAGATTGTTATCATGGCTAATAGGGGCAACCCCCAGCTGCCTCAATCGAGTGGAGCTTTACTGCCTGTGGCACCCTGCAACCCTCAAGCCTTGGCTCAGTTATTCTCCGCGCTCCAAACATTTTACGCGCAATGCAGCCCTCCGGTGGCCCCAAACCCCAACATAGTTGAGGTATCTCAGGACTGCATCCCAGACACCCCCCCCCCCCCAGCCAGCAGGGCCAGGCTGGTCCATCAACAGCCGTGGCGAGTACGTCACATCAGGGCAGAGATCAGCTTAAGCGGCCCCAAACACGTTCACAGACCGCGCACGCCCAGAAATCCAAGGTTGCTGTGCGCAAGACTAGATCTGGGGCACAAAAGCCGAGGGCCGCTTCTCAAAAATCTAAAGCACCTTCTAATCCCGGCCATCAGGGGATTGGTGTTCCTAGTATCTTCCAGGATCCTGTGGCACCGCCTAGCCCTTCGGAGGGGTCCTCTTCCGATGATGAGATTCTGACGCAGCAGGCTGTTCCAGCGGACACTGATGCAGCACCACGGGACAACACCAAACGAGGGGGAAAACGCAAGGCGAAGAAGAAGCATGTGACCAAGAGGAGCAGGAGGAGCGACCCATCGGATTCTGATTACGAAACAGGTACCTCTTCTTCAGAGGGTGATAGTGACGCTCCCATGGAGACTTATTGGGGGGAGGGTGAACAGACCGGAGTTCCTTTGTGGGTGCATGAGAGGAGGGCTAACACCCACCGGAAAACCTTTAACGGTACCCTCGAGTGGAAAGATGGGGCGTTGGTTGAGGACGTAAAAGTCTCAATGCACTCTGCCACCGATTTTATCCTGGGCAATCACCTCTCTAAGAGAAAGAGGAACAAGATATTGAATGGGGATTATGTAGACTTGTTCACCTTGCTACCGCCGGCACAACTAAAGGGGAAAGGTAAGAAAAAGCGGTATTATGGTAAGAAAAGGTACAGGTCCCCTCGAGTGGAGCGTACATTTGAGAACTGGCTCAATGGTTACCAGGTATTCATGGGGATAGTGGTGGGATGTTATCCTAAGAGGGGCTTGCACCTTGCATCATATCTTGCGCACGTGAGAAGGGCCCGGGAGCTGGCTGGAGATGAGGCCGCCATTTCGTACGATGAGGAATTCCGTAGGAACGCCTCACTCCTGTCTTCCACACGCTGGGACCAGAGGGATAATAACTGCTGGATGGAACACGTGGGCCCCAACATTGAAAAGAAAACGCACGACCAAGCAAAATCTGGTAAGGCGGACACAAAGCGTCGCAAGCAATGTTGGGACTTTAATAGAGGAGTATGCCAGCGCGCATCCTGTAAGTACTTGCATGAATGCGACAAGTGTGAAGGCAACCACCCTGCTGTTAACTGCTTCAAGGGCAAGCTTCAGCCCTTTCATGGCGGCAGGGGTCACCCACATCAGGGAAACCGGGGTGCCCCCGTCGGCACAACAGGACCCGCCCAAGGAGCAGCAGGCAATCGCTACTAATTTGTCGCTTGCCTTAGCCCGCTCACCAGTTAAGCTCCCACCCCTGAGATCCTTCTTGCAATTATATCCCAATAAACAGGCCGCCCTTCTCCTAGGGGAAGGGTTTTCTTTAGGGTTCAGAATTCCGGTAGCATTCACTCCCAACTCCAGTTGCCCCCCTAACCAAAAATCGGTTTTAGAGAGACCAGACATTGCTTGGAAAAAGATACAGAAGGAAATTGTTGCGGGGAGGGTTGCTGGTCCATTTGTAATCCCTCCAATTGATCAGCTTCATATCTCACCACTTGGCATCGTTCCAAAAAAGGCGCCTGGCGAATTCCGGTTAATACACAACTTGTCTTACCCCAAAGGCACCTCAGTTAATGACGCTATCCCTCAAGAACTTTGCACGGTGAAGTACGCCTCCTTCGATCAAGCCGTGAAGTTGGTCAGGGGTTTTGGTAAGGGCGCCTTCATGGCCAAATGCAACATCGAATCTGCCTTTCGCCTCCTCCCAGTCCACCCAGAGGACTATCGTTGGCTAGGGTTTAAATTCCAGGGTTCTTATTTTATCGACAAAGCTATGCCCATGGGGTGCCCGATCGCTTGTGCTGCCTTTGAGACTTTCAGCACCTTCCTCGAATGGGCACTAAAATTTAAAACAGGCTCCGAAGGGGTGGAGCATTATTTTGATGACTTTATTTTGGTCGCAAACAACGCACCGGATTGCGACGCCCTGCCGCGGGCTTTTAAATCCTTGGCCGACGAATTGGGCGTCCCTTTAGCAGAAGAGAAGACCGAGGGCCCCGTCACCACTATGACGTACCTGGGTATTGAGCTTGACACCATCGCCCAAACGTCTCGCCTACCTGCTGAAAAGCTGATGGCCCTAAAAGAGCTCATTTCTCAGCTTTTGCCCCTAAAGAAGGTGACCCTGAGGCAAATTCAATCACTCTTGGGTCACCTCAACTTCGCATGCCGGGTAGTTTCCCCCGGTCGTCCATTTTGTGGTCGTTTGGCTAAACTCTCCGCAGGTCTAAGGTTGCCACATCATAGGGTGAGCCTTTCAAGAGCAGTAAAATCTGATCTTAAGGTTTGGCTCTAGTTCCTTGATGGCTATAACGGGATTTCACTATGGCAGGATAGTTTGGCCCTGCAAGCAGACTTCCAGGTGCATTCGGACGCAGCAGGGTCTCTGGGTTTTGGCGTCTACTTTAGAGGGCAGTGGTGCGCACAGCGCTGGCCCCCTGCATGGCAGGGAAAGCCCATTCTTCGCGATTTGACGTTCCTAGAATTCTTCCCTATTGTTGTAGCAACCCATCTGTGGGCAGAACAGTTTAGGGACCGTAGAATATGCTTCTGGACGGACAACCAGTCTGTGGTGTCGGTATTAAACAAACAATCCGCTCGCTCCCCAAGAGTAGCATCTTTACTACGTTACTTTGTCTTATCCTGCCTTCAGCTTAACTTATGTTTTTCTGCCAAATTTGTACCGGGTATTGATAACGACATTGTGAAAGCGTTGTCTCGTTTCCAGATGGAACGGTTTCGCTCATTGGCGCCGGATGCGCAGCAGCTGCCGCAGCCGTTTCCGGAGCACCTCTGGAGTATTGGCAACGAGAAGCTATAAAGGGAGTATTGTCATCAATCGCGCCATCTACGTTAAGATCCTATAACAAGGCTTGGTTAGATTTCACACTATTTAGACAAAAGAAAGGACGGTTTAAGCCGGGCAAGCCCCCATCTAAGTCAGAGGTTATTGAGTACATGGTGCGTCTCCACGATTTAGGTCGGGCCCCCAAAACCCTCAACATTCACTCGGCAGCGATATCATTCTTTTGCAAAGCTCTGTTTTCAGTAGACCCTTGCGCACACTTCATTGTGCGAAAGATGCTAGAGGGGTGGCGCAGATCTCACCCTCCTAGCATGGATGGCAGAAGACCTATAACTTTTGACATACTCGCGCAATTACGTGCTAAGCTCAGGGTTATCTGTTGGTCCAGGTACGAGGCCAGGTTATTTTCCTCAGCATTTTCCTTCGCTTTCTTCGGCGCCCTTTGCATAGGCGAGGTCGTTTGCGACAACCATCCAGCCAATATCAATAGGGGGCTCCTCTTGGAGGACGTGTCATCGTCTAGCTCTGAGGTTATCCTGAAAATCCGTAGTTCAAAGACTGACCAGCATGGCCGAGGGACCCTGGTCCGTCTACAGGCTACGAGTAGGGCCGGTCCATGCCCAGTGAAGGACGCCAGGAAGTTCCTCTGCCTAAGGCAAAAAACAGGCGGCCCCTTCTTAATACACGCTGATGGCTCCCGCCTTACCAAGCACCAGTTCACAAGAGTCATGCGCAAAGCGATCGAGGCCATTGGGCTTCCATCAGTGGAATTCGCAGCGCACTCTTTCCGCATTGGGGCGGCCACCACAGCTGCTCATATGGGTTTACCGGCTGAAAGGATAATGGACTTGGGGAAATGGAAGTCGAATGCCTACAAGGGTTACATCCGGAAATCGCGCTAACTCCTTCCCCATCTGCACCCCTCCCTGATCCCTTTTTCTTGCCTTCTTATTTTTCAGGTGGTGGGACTGTGCGTATATGGATCTTTGGCCATAGCATCGTCCACTGGGCAAGACTGCAGGCACTTAGCAGGGGCCGCTGCCATGATCTACTACTCCCTAACAACGTTAACATCTCCTGGTTCGCTCGTCGGGGAATGCGCTGGGAGGAATTCCTTCCGGCAATATCAAATAAAATTGCTGTACTGGGCCCACCCGAGGTGCTGGTCATTCAACTGGGCGAGAACGACCTGGCCTACAGAAAGGGGGTAGATGTGATGTGGCACATCGTCAGTGATCTGGAGGCGCTGCAGGCCGCCTGTCCAGGGCTTACAATTTTATGGTCATCTTTGCTGGAGAGGCGCTGTTGGCGGGACACCGCTAATCCTGTGGCCGTTAATAGAGCCAGGAGGATTCTGGAGCACTCGGTGGCGCGTAGAGTGACCGCGATGGGGGGCCGGGTCATCGAACACCCCGGCATCCATTATAGCAGGGAGGCTCTCTACCGCAGGGATGGCGTGCATCTTTCTGATGAGGGAAACGATGTTTGGTTGGCCGACATTTTTAATGGGATCAGGGATTGGTTACAGGTTTGAGGGTATTGGCGGTGAGCCTGGCTCATATGGCGGTTAGGCATTGGCAGGGGTATTGTTAAGGAAATGAGGACGGGGGGGGGGAGGAACGCCATCACCTCCCCCAAAGAATGAAGGGTAGTTCGTTAAAGGACTCCGGGGGGCGTCGCCTCGTCTGAAACCTACGGAGGCTAGGGCCTAAAGCGCGCCCCCGAGCAGTGACCCCCTGGGAGGCGCCCAGGGATGTGCATCTCGGAGGCTCCCCCGGTTGGTGCTTAACCCTTCCCGGTTAGACCGGATAGTCAGGTAGGGCCAATGCCTAAAGCCAATACCGCTCTTTCCTGTAATCAATAAAGTTGTGGCCATTTTCGCCCATTAACCTAAATTTGGTGTCCGGTGTCTTTATTTACTTCATCTTGGGGATGGGGTGGGAATTGCCACGCAATGGCATTTCATAGGAGAAAATTTATTAGGAAAGGAAAAAATTGATTTAAGGTAAAGTTAACAGAAGTTAAAGGGCATGAAGGACATCCATCAACAATATCCTTAGCTTGTGTCAGAGTGATACGGACTGAGGGGGGGGGTGCCTATTCCCCCTTCTTCTTTGCTGTCCGAGGCGATGACCTCAAGGGTGCCATCGCACACCCACCCTCAAACCCCCTTCACCGTTGCACAAGCACCACACTTTTCCCAGACCTTTTCCCGAGCGAAATAAGCTCGAATATATATATATTCCCTATCCTTTCCTATGCCTATCTGCGCTCCATACTTAGAATGAGTAGACCGAGGTGTTTCTCTTCTCCGCTTATTCCTATGGCCGCGCTTTGGCCAATCACAGCCATGCATTCGTCCTGCAGAAGCTAGCTCAGGGAGCTCTTGCACGCCTCATTTAACCTCCTGACGAGCTGCTGACGGCCCCCCACGGCGAGAACAATAGAACCGAAACTCCCGACCTCGTAAAACTGTCAAACCCTTGTTACAATGTATCCATTTCTGCAAGAATGGATACATTCTGCTTCCGCTTTTGATCTAGGCTACGGAACAGGCTGAAAGTCATCAGAACCTTTCAAAATTCATATAAAATCAACCACAGCTCCAATTTTCTTGCTCTTGGTGTCATTCGACTCAGTTTCCCCAGGACTCCATGATGCTGCCCGACTCCATAATCCCCGAGACGGCAAGTCACGTACACAGGAACTCTTTAATCCCGTCAGATCGCTCTGCCCAGCCCTTCCTCCGGGCAATACCAGGTGGCAGACGGTGCATATCAGTAACCCATTGTCCCACCGCCACCGGTACTCATGAAATGTATATTTGTGTATGACCCTCGCTCTGCATATTCCCCCTCCCTTCCCTCAAATGTAAATTAGTGTAACCCCGCCTTTCTCTGAGATATTCATGACGTGTGTAATGTATTCATGATGTAATCCATGAAACCCAACCTTCCCATAATGTATTCATGACGTTTCGCGCACTGTGTTATGGGACTTGGAGGGAACTTTTAAAAGTTTATGTCGCCCCATTCTCGGGGTTCAATTCCACTTTGAACCTGTTGCGCAATAAACTCGGATCTTCGCATTTTGCTCCTGCGTCCGGCTGAGCTTCCTTTTCTTCCGCTAGAATCCACGGACCTGGTCCGATTGGCTGGGTGGCAGGGTAAATACGCACCCAGATTTTCCGTAACAGCTTGGCGCCCAACGTGGGGCAGAGCGGTTCTCCCGGGTTGCTGACCGGAGGCCCCGAATTCTTCAGCCGGCTGCGGGCCAATTTGCCCGAGAAGACCCTTTTGGACCTCCGGCCATCTCCCGGGCGGTAATCAGGAGCCCCAGGAGTTCAGCCGGGGAGCAAAAGGGATCCAGCCGGCTCATTCATCGATCCCGGGATCGGATCGACGTAGAAGACGCGTGAGTATAGGAAAATCCAGTGCACTGGTGGGAAGGGGTGGAAGTCTCCTGGCAACTGAATTCTCTGCCCTCCTCTCTATCGTACCTTCTTGCCTTTCTCTTGGTCCAGTCAGTGAGAGAGATCGTGGACCGCTGCTCGACCCGAAAGGGGGGTTCTGAGCTCTATCTCTTTATCTAAACTCTCCAGCCAGCCGCACCAATTGGGAGCCCGAAGGGTAAGACGGAGAGACCCGACTTGAAAGATAGCCGACTCTCCGCAAACGGGCATCCCAGTTGAAAGCAAGGGGTTGGAGCTCTCTTTCCGATCTTCCCGAGCGTCCTTTCTAGGGGGCAGGAAGTGGTCTTGCTTTCTATCCCAATCCCAGCCGCACCGGTCGGGCTACGTACCACGCGTATCGTAAGCCCGCTTCCGAAAGCAAGGGGGATTTTCGACCCAAAACTCTGTCCAGGGACCACCCGATCTGGCACCGCACGGCGCGGGCGTTCAGTAGGGCCCCTTTTCCTGAGATGTGACGATAGGTAGGAGGTTGCCAGGAGGGAATAGCCCATGAGGAATTGGGCGGGACCGGCAGAGTGGAAAAGGGACCCCAGGTGAATGGTTAAGGAAAAAGGAAGTAAGGAATACCGGATAGCTAGAGCTCTTTAAAACCTCCCTAGGAAGTTGCCAAGCGACTAAAGACCTTTCCTTTTACAAGTCCTTTGTCGAACAGCCCTAGACCCACAAATCCTTATCGACCCCCTCCTCTTTCCTCTTTCCTATCTAGACACGCGTGAGATATACTATGGGTACCCAGGCTTCCAAACACGAGCGGACTCACTCTGGGAGGAAGGCTTCCCGGAAGCCATCCCGTTCCCAGAAGGATCCCGACTCTCCTCTTCAATTCGTCATCGCGTGTTGGAAGTCGATTCCTGGCCACAAATTGTTATCTAAGGAAAAATTAGAGGACCTCTGCTCCAAAACCTGGCCCGCCAGTACTGCCTCCGCCAAACCCGAACTGCGGTGGCCACCGGGAGGTTCGTTTAATGAAGAACGCTTGAACCACCTAAGGAAAGCCCTGATAGAAGAAAAACCCCGCCAGTTAGAATACCTGGCCACCTTTGAGGCAGTAAGGAGAATGCTTCAAGCCCCAAAGGGAACAACCTCTTACCAACTGCCTATATTAAATCCCGGGCGACAGCCAATGCCCCCCCCTTACGAAGATGACGATGTACGACAGACCCTGGTCCCCTTTTACTATCAAGGACCACCGCCGCGAGCCCCGACATCCAGCGACAGCGAATCTAGTAGTGGGGAGGAAACGGGGGAGGAGGATGAGGCACAAGACACTGAAAATAGGAGGGTCACACGACTACAAGCGAAAAAGGACAAGGGGGACGCCAAACAAGTTAAAAACCCCGGACAAGCTAAAACTAAAATCCCCTCCTCTACTCACCGCAACACCATTGAGGACTCTACCCAAATCGGGAATAAAGCCGCTCCCACGGAACCTCAGGGCTCCGAAAAGGGGACCCGGGGCTGTGATAAAGAGACTCCGGGGACTTCTGACCAAGTAAGCTCCACCGTGAGTTCTACTGCGGTCCAGATGCCCTTAAGGGCCCTGCCCATTCCCCCTCTCGAACCTGATGGGCCCCCGCGGATGGTTTACACGCATCAACCCTTCTATACCTCAGACCTGGTAACTTGGTCAAATCAGATGCCCTCACTGAGGGACGACCCGGACAAGTGCCACCGCCAGGTCAGCGCAATCTTCTCCACACACAATCCCACCTGGCCCGATGTCCACGTCCTTCTGAATGCCCTCTTCAACGAGGCGGAGAAAGCGGACATTCTAACTAAAGCCGGGGAAGCCATAGAACTACCCGACTACCAAAGGGGACGGCCTCAGGGATTGCAGGCGCTCACAGCACAATGTCTCAGAGTAGAACCAGAATGGGACTATAATACCACCAACGGTATTTGGTGCTTAAACCTATTTAAAAAGGCCATTTTGGACGGTGTAAAGGCCGCCGGACAACGCACCGTTAATTGGACCAAAGTCCAGTCGGTCATGCAGGGACCAAACGAACACCCGTCCGATTATTACACTAGATTGGTCTCTGCCATTAAAACATGGGGAGGAATAAACCCTGAAAACCCACAGCATGAAGTAATCGTTAAAGGGTTCTTCAAGGATCAGGCTTGCCCAGATATCAGAAAAGCCCTGAATCTCCAAATTGGATACGATGGAAAGAGCGTAAGTGAAATCTTGTCCATCGCAAAATCTGTCTACAACTCTCGGGATGAAAGAAAGAAGAAGGAAACAAAACCCGAGGTCGAACAAATACTAGCCTTAAGCATGGAAACTGCCTATGGTCCTAATCGAGGCAGGGGACTCCCTCGAGGAAAGGGGATCCGTGGAGGAGGAACCCCAAATCCCTATAGGCAATGGGGACCGGGGACTGGAGGATGCTACTACTGCCAGGAAGAGGGACACATAAAAAGATTCTGCCCCTACCTAAATGCGACACCCTACGGGGGACAGGCGCCTAAGCCTTTCCCTGTACGGGCTACCCACCCCCCTTTCTCCCCGCAAGCCAACGTAACTCCAGGCTACAGCAACCACAACCCAGCGGCTTATACCCCACCGACGGTCTCGAACCCGATACCTCAAACCCGACCACAACCGGGACCCCGGACCCAAATGCCGGCCATAGAGCAGCCTGCCCACCCTTGGGCGAATGCGACTGCTCCTCCCTTGCACCCTCCAAACCAACCACCTCCCGATGATCAGGACACTTATTGACAATTAGAAGGGGATCCCAGTCAGACCCAAACCATCTGCCCTGTCCTTGCATTGTCACCTGAGGACCCGGTCTGTACAATCGAGATAGACGGCCACCCCTACCAATGTCTACTGGACACAGGGGCCACCTATTCCACCCTAACTGACAGTCACCTGGAACCAGGGACAGTGACCAAGAAAGTAATGGGACTGGATGGGATACCCCGCACTTGCCCGCTTTCGCGACCGGCCAAAGTCACCCTCGGACCATTACTAGCGGAACACACCTTCCTTTTAACAAGCAGCCCCGTCAACCTCCTCGGCAGAGACCTCCTCTGCAAACTAAACGCCACCATAAAATGCTCCCCGGATGGCATTTACCTACATATGCCAGGGAACTCTATTCCCATGTTCCAGGGTATCGTCCAGGAATCTAAAACGGACCGACAGTTTCCCGAACTCCCTTTAGAACTGGAAAACGAATTGCCCCCCTCCCTATGGGGCACTGAATCAACCTCAGTAGGGCTCTTACTCTCCGCCACTCCGGTCAAGATCACTTACCGAAGCGACCTACCCTTCCCGTGCACCAAGCAATACCCTCTGCCCAAAGAAGCCATAGAAGGCCTAACACCCATGATTGAGGACTTCCTCGAAAAGGGGATCCTAGTCTCATGCGCTTCACCCTGTAATACCCCAGTTCTCCCGGTCAAGAGGCCCGCTAAGGAGGGGGCACCTATACGGTACCGTTTTGTGCAGGACTTGAGATTAGTGAACCAATTCGTGATACCCCGACACCCGGTAGTTGGCAACCCGAACTCCCTCCTAAACGCCATTCCAGCAGGGACGACTTGGTACTCCGCTGCGGACCTGTGCTCTGCCTTCTTCAGCATACCCCTAGATCCGGCCAGCCAATTCCTTTTTGCATTTACCTGGGGGCCCGGCCAATTAACTTGGACCAGACTGCCCCAAGGCTACGTAGAGTCACCAGCCATTTTTTCGGCCGTATTACACCAGGACTTAGAGGACATCCACCTACCGGCCAGCTCCACCTTGCTTCTCTACGTGGACGATATTTTATTATGTTCTACCAGTGAGGAGGCGTGTAAGATAGATACTAAATACCTCCTATCAGAATTAGCAAAGAAGGGACATAAAGTGTCTCCTAAGAAACTCCAATATTGTAAACAAGAGGTCAAGTATCTCGGACACATCTTGGGAGTAGGGACCAGAAGTCTAGCCACTGACAGGATTGAGGCAGTCACTAAAATTCCCCTCCCAAGAACAAAGCGACAGCTCCGCGGCTTCCTTGGCATGGCCGGCTTCTGTCGGGCATGGATCGCTGGTTACAGTGAAATAACGAAGCCCTTAACTGTCATGACGCGTCAGGACCACCCAGACACCTTAGTCTGGGAGGAAGAAGCCTACACCTCCTTTGAACGACTAAAACGGGAACTCAGATCTGCTCCTGCCCTAGGATTACCAGACTACCGAATCCCTTTCAACCTGTTCATCCACGAGCAAATGGGGGTAGCCTCTGGTGTCCTAACCCAACCATTCCGCGATCAAGAGAGGCCAGTAGCATATTATAGTCTACAACTTGACAATACTGCTAAAGGGGCTGTCAGTTGCCTCAGAGCCATTGCAGCCGCTGCTGTCCTCCTCGAGAAAGCCCAAGAAACGGTTCTGGGCCACGAAATCACCCTTCACGTTCCCCATTCAGTCTCAACCCTCCTAACCTTAAAAGGATGTCACCATTTCTCAAACTCCCGCCTCAACCGGTACGAAGCCCTCCTACTAACCCCAACCAATGTCACCATTAAACGTGTCAACTCGTTAAACCCCGCTACCCTACTACCTCTTCCCGATGATGGCACCCCGCATCACGACTGCACCACTATAGTCCGGCAAGCCGAAAAGCCCCGGGAGGACTTAGATCATCTTCCCCTGGAGAACCCGGACCTAATATTATATACTGATGGTAGCTCTAAAGTAATCGACGGGGTTAGGAAGACTGGGTACGCGGTGGTCTCCGACTTCGAAATACTAGAGTCAAATCCAATCAACTCTCAGTACAGTGCCCAAGCCGCCGAGCTAATTGCGCTGCTGCGTGCCTGCGAGATTGGTGAAGGGAAGCGGATAACCATTTATACGGATAGTAAATACTGTTTCGGCCTAGTGCACACAACTGGCCAAATTTGGCTCCAAAGAGGCTTTCTAACCGCTGCCGGGTCTCAAATCTCGCACGCCGCCCTAGTAGAGCGCCTTCTCACAGCGATCCACCTACCTGCCGCCATAGCCGTTGTCCACTGCAAGGCCCATACCAAGGGCAGGGACTCAGTTTCTAAAGGAAACAGACGAGCCGACAAAGCCGCACAGATGGCAGCCTTACGCATCCCTAACAATGAATCCGAGTTCCAAGCCCTCCAACTGCCAGCAGACCTAGACCTCACAGAAATTTACAAATCTGCCCCAGGGGATGAAAAGGCTACGTGGGAATCGATAGGTGCCACCGAACAACAGGGTATCTGGGTCCTCCCCGATGGAAGAACCGTCCTTCCAAAGGCCTGGACTCCAAAAGTAGTGGAACATGTAATGGAACATGTAATTAGATCTTGGTACGCACCCGGGATAGCTGCCGCTGCAGCAGCAGCATCAAAGAATTGCATTACCTGCCATCGCTTCAATCCCAAGCGTGAACCCAGGAGGCCGCCTGGAGCCAGACCATGGGCCTTTGTCCCTTTTGAGAACTTGCAGCTTGATTTCATTGATCTGCCCCGATGCCAAGGCTTTAAACATGCTTTGATTATAGTTGACCAATTTTCCTCGTGGGTGGAGGGATTCCCTTGCAGAAAAGCTACCGCATCCGTAGTTGCCAGGGCCCTCCTACAGGACATTATTCCCCGCTATGGCATACCCCGTCGCCTAGACAGCGATAGGGGGACCCACTTTACTGCAGAAGTAGTGCAGCTAGTGGCCAAAACACTCCAAATTAAATGGGACCTCCACACTCCATACCACCCACAGTCCTCTGGCCAAGTGGAGCGTATGAACCAGGAAATAAAAATACAGTTGGGCAAACTTTGCGAGCTCACTGGCCTAAAATGGGTGAATGCACTCCCACTGGTTCTTCATAACATCCGCAGCGCCCCAACCGGACGTTTGAAACTCTCTCCATTCGAACTCTTATTCGGGAGACCTCCCCCCGTCTACAACACTCTATTCCCACTATCGGAACTGGAGCTGGGGGAGGCAGAACTTACTAATTATGTTATTCAGCTCCAGACACAGCTACAGCGTCTCCACCACTACGCGGCCATCGAGGGACAGAACCTGCCCATCGACGTCCACGCTCACTCCTTCCACCCTGGTGACTGGATCCTCGTCAAGGTCTACCAGAAGGAACCACTCCAACCCGCGTGGGAAGGTCCCTACCAAGTACTCTTGACATCGCCTACCGCCGTGAAAGTAGGTGAGAAGAATTCTTGGTTACATCACACTAGGTGCAAGTCCTCACCCCCTCCACAGGAGACGGAAGAAAGCAACGGCGAGGATTTCACCTTTTCGACTCCACCTGCTCCACCGACCTCATATATTGACGACGACGACCAACAGACCGGACCAGCTGATCGGGGCCAAGGTCGGGCTCAACAGACCGGACCAGCAGATCGGGGCCAAGGTCGGGCTCAACAGACCGGACCAGCGGATCGGGGCCAAAGTCGGGCCCAACAGACCGGACCAGACACCACGACACCCAACTGGACGTCCGAAATCATCCCAGATACCGACACCATCAAGCTACGTTTCAGACGCGCCGACAGCCACGTTTGACAGCTCTATTGACAGCTTGCTTCGTTTGACAGCTCCATTGACAGCTTGCTACGTTTGACAGCTCCATTGACAGCTTGCTTCGTTTGACAGCTCCATCCACTGCTTGCTTCATTGACAGCTTTGCTTTGACAGATCACCTGACAGCTCCATTGACTGCTTGCTTCGTTGACAGCTTCGCCTTTTGACAGTTCATCTGACAGCTCCATTCAACAGCTTCATTTGATAGCTTCGCTTTACAGCCTCACCCTATCTGGCGCCTTCGTTCGTTCGAACATTTGCGCTCTCCCTACACGCGTCCGAACCATGCGCCCGGTTACCACCGCCCTTCTCCTCGCCGCCTTATCCTGTGTCACGTCCACCTCATCAGACCACTGCACAGGCTTGCGAACGAACTACCACTTCTTGGACTATCATGAGGTCGAGACGGGAAGGTCTAACCCTGATCGAATGGGGGACTTTGATTTCTGCCTTCCTGAGTCCCGGACCTTGCTGCGCCATTCCCTAGTTCCCCAACTCGCCGAAAACGAATATTGGGAACTTTTCATCCGAAACAAGGATTTACACCGTATCGGTTCTGCGGCTCTCACTCTTGACCATTCCTCTTACCGGCTGACCTGCAGAAATGGGACTTACCTTCTTTACGAGAGTGGAGAGGTCTCGCAAACCCCAAACTGGACCGAAGTCGAGACAGGAGGGGCTACTCACGCTTATACGGAACCAAGCCACCCCTCTGGAAACTTGATTTTCGGCTTCCAGTGCCTCCGCTCCACCCCAGAAACCCGGAAGCCCCAACTCCAAGGACTCTGCCTGCGACGGTTCTGCTGTTTATGGGACTTAGGGGTCACTAATGAGTGGAAAGGGGCTGAATATCTCGAAGGGTGGCACCATCCTTTACGCCCCTCGCGCTCCCCCTCATGGGACCACGTCGGACCCCTGCGATGCGGCGGTATCGCCAGGGATAGGCGACTACTGAACACCACCGACCCCCTCCATCCGGTTGGTACAGCACCCCGACAATTCGGCGCTGACTCGCCACTCCCAGGAGAAGACCTCCTGTCATCCTGGGAGCAAAACTCCTACATTAAGCTTCTCAGCCAGGTGGCGAAGGAGTCACCCTACCCAGACTGCTGGATTTGCGCTCACGCACCTAGCCATCTCCAACAGAGCCTCCCACTGGTCCCTGTACCAGTGACCCTAGAACAGTTCCGTTCCGGAAACGTTACCTCCTGGAACTTGACCGCACTCAACCTAACCCATCAATACCTCTACCTCACCGGCCCTACGAAGGGACCCCTTTGCCGCAGCTTCTCAGGGGAAGGAACCTTCATCGGATCCAGTACATGCACCCACACTCTGGAAATCTTACCAACTGGACTAGTCACTGTCTCTAACACAAGGGACTCCCGAACTTTTCCTAACCTTACTGTTGCCTGGGCCGCTGTGGTTGGACACCCCTTGGACTGGAAGCCACAACCCACAGACATCACGCTGCTGCAAACCTTTGCTTCAGGCCGAATGGAATCTTACCTCAGCGGCCTATTCTGGGTGTGTGGGCACCGCGCTTATACATGGGTGAGCCCACACATGTCCGGATCCTGCTTCATTGGCTACATCGTTCCCGGAATTAGAATATTACCACACCTACCCCCTGGAAGACAACGGAACAAAAGGGAGCAAAGGGAGCTGTCAGACCTGTCAGACGTTGCTGCGAATGGAGAGACCGTAGGCCGAGCACTCTTCCCCGCCTACGGTGCCGGTTCAAACCACGTGGATATTCTCCGACTCACCGACATCCTCCTTAAGTTCATGCAGGAGGCGACTCAGATCACAGACTCTCTCATGTCGGAACTATCCGAGGTAAGACAATTGAGCCTACAGACGAGGATCGCGACAGACTTCCTCTTGTCCAGTCAAGGAGGCACCTGTGCATTAATAGGCACTGAGTGCTGCACATACGTGACTGACCAGACCTTAAATATAACTGGACATTTAAATAACATTCATGAACTAGCAGGGAAGCTCCACGACATCCAGCATGAGGGCCTATCCGATGTGGACTTATGGGGATGGTTGCCCAAGCTGGGATGGCTCAGACAACTATTGAAAGTCGTATTGTTTATCATTTTAACTGTTTTCCTTTGTGTCTCTATCCTATGTTGTACTATGCATTGTATTACCCCTTGCTGCTCTCTCCTCCGACATTCTGCTCCTACTAGCTCCTTTCCTCTTCGAGCCTATTCCCGCACCCGACATGCTCCCACTTTCCCAGACTATGTACAAATGAGACATTTGGGAGAAGGTGAATATGAGATCACCGAAATTTAGTGCTCAAATGGTGCGGAGAAAGGATTTGCAAGTTCTTACAGAACTTTAATGCAAATCTATCTCCGAATGGGGGACTGATACGGACTGAGGGGGGGTGCCTATTCCCCCTTCTTCTTTGCTGTCCGAGGCGATGACCTCAAGGGTGCCATCGCACACCCACCCTCAAACCCCCTTCACCGTTGCACAAGCACCACACTTTTCCCAGACCTTTTCCCGAGCGAAATAAGCTCGAATATATATATATTCCCTATCCTTTCCTATGCCTATCTGCGCTCCATACTTAGAATGAGTAGACCGAGTGTTTCTCTTCTCCGCTTATTCCTATGGCCGCGCTTTGGCCAATCACAGCCATGCATTCGTCCTGCAGAAGCTAGCTCAGGGAGCTCTTGCACGCCTCATTTAACCTCCTGACGAGCTGCTGACGGCCCCCCACGGCGAGAACAATAGAACCGAAACTCCCGACCTCGTAAAACTGTCAAACCCTTGTTACAATGTATCCATTTCTGCAAGAATGGATACATTCTGCTTCCGCTTTTGATCTAGGCTACGGAACAGGCTGAAAGTCATCAGAACCTTTCAAAATTCATATAAAATCAACCACAGCTCCAATTTTCTTGCTCTTGGTGTCATTCGACTCAGTTTCCCCAGGACTCCATGATGCTGCCCGACTCCATAATCCCCGAGATGGCAAGTCACGTACACAGGAACTCTTTAATCCCGTCAGATCGCTCTGCCCAGCCCTTCCTCCGGGCAATACCAGGTGGCAGACGGTGCATATCAGTAACCCATTGTCCCACCGCCACCGGTACTCATGAAATGTATATTTGTGTATGACCCTCGCTCTGCATATTCCCCCTCCCTTCCCTCAAATGTAAATTAGTGTAACCCCGCCTTTCTCTGAGATATTCATGACGTGTGTAATGTATTCATGATGTAATCCATGAAACCCAACCTTCCCATAATGTATTCATGACGTTTCGCGCACTGTGTTATGGGACTTGGAGGGAACTTTTAAAAGTTTATGTCGCCCCATTCTCGGGGTTCAATTCCACTTTGAACCTGTTGCGCAATAAACTCGGATCTTCGCATTTTGCTCCTGCGTCCGGCTGAGCTTCCTTTTCTTCCGCTAGAATCCACGGACCTGGTCCGATTGGCTGGGTGGCAGGGTAAATACGCACCCAGATTTTCCGTAACACAGAGGAATGAAAAAAATTATGTTATCAGCTGCATAGTTCCCTGATGAAAAAATGCATCGCTATCAATTGCATTAGAAAATAATGGACAGAAAGATTTCAGAGCAGAATCAGCATGTTGATTTCCTTCTGAAATTATATATTTGAATACTGTATGGGAGCAAAATGTGAGCAGCATAGAAAGGCGCAATTCTATGTGTTAAGAGATATTTCAGCGTCAAGAACAAAGAGAGTAGATTAAAATCTATCATAGGAGAAAGATAGAAATTAGCCAAATGTGATAAAAACATTTCCCACTTCACACAAAAATCACAAAATGCAATGTAAGTGTGTAGGCTGGTCTCTGTCAGTTTTCTGATTAGCTGCAAAAAAAATGCCAGTTATTTTCAGAATCCTTATATGTTAAAACATTCTAGAGGTTGAATAGGAACCTGTTTTTGGACAGAAACCAATTTTCAGGGTACCTGTTGAATTAAAACTAGATGTGACTCTTTAGGAGGGTTAAAATAAACTATCCCAAGTTAATCAGTAAATGCAAACATATAGGAAAAAAGAAGTACTCATTAAGGACTCGTGCTCCTGTTTTAGGGGGGGGGGGAGCAAATAACAAACAGCAATATCGAATCCAGTGTTAGGCAAATCAGAGTGAAGCCACTCTAAAATCACTATTCTGTCAGCAGCATCTGGGGAAAAAATAGTCCTGTAGGTGAAAACTTTGTATTAAGGAAAATCACGTATATTAAGTGACTCCAAATCTCTGCAACTGCTGTAAAGTAAATTCATTAGGAATTTTTAAGTTCAGGGAGGAAAGGAGAAAAAACAGTCTGCAACAAGCGATGAAGAATGAGTCTCACTGTCTGAGGTGGAATCAGACCTGTATGCTATGTCTTAATTTTATAAACCACCATAGGGAACTGGAACTGAAAAGTAGCAAGTTCTGCTGTCATTAGATTCAAACCAGCACTGCCCTTAGCGGCATGGCGCAGATTTGTCACAGGAGACTGTGTGTTAAAAGCAACTGTGTTAGAAGAGATAGCTATTGCTTCTAATTTAGCTTCAGTAAAATCCTGACAATCAGCTGGCACAACAGTCTTTATTCTCCCATTTAGACTCAGGCTGGAAGGCCACCTGTCCTGGCATTGCCTGTCTTTAGCAGGATGCACTGAAGGAGACAAAGCTGCTGCTAAGAGGGCAGATTTGTGAATCTCAGTGTCAATATTCTGGCAAGGCTTACTCATTTGAGCAATCTCTATTTCTGGCTTCTGGTATATCGCTTTAAGAGCAGTCTTGCAAGCAGCATTTTCATAAGTCAATTGTTTCATTGAAACTTCAGAGGCTTCAAGGTTTGGAATTAAAGTACTGGCTGCTCTTAACCCATCAAGAATACCATGCAAGCCATTTTCTGTCACACTTCGCTTCAATTGTTTAAAAATTGCGAAGGGCAATGATTCATGGGCTCTCTGTTCCTGTGCATTCTGAACAACAGGACAGACTGCTACTAATGGTAAGGTGTCAGCTGTTTTTTCTTCACTGCTTCCTTCTGCCATATTTGGAATAGTCAATTTTTGCACTGTGGTCTGAGCCCCTTGCGGGCATTGGTCCACAGAAGGTAGCATGGAATTTACATTCGACCCAGGCAAATCTTTGGCAAAGGAAGGTGCCAATGGAATTACTTTTGGCATTACCTCAGAGTCCTCAGAGAGAGGCTGCAAATCTAGAGACTGAGATGGAGGAAACAATATTATGGTATTTTTAAAATCAGCTAGGGGTTGCAACAATATGGGAACATTCATAGAGACAGCTGGTGGTTGGAGCAAAGGGTTAGAAAGCTTTCCAACTGCGTCTCTACACAAACGCCAGGTGTGCAAAACTTGTAGAGATGCCTCAGGATGTCTGTGGAGTGCATCTCCCAGCTCATTCCATTTCTTAACGTCATAAGTACCCCTCTCTGGAAACCAGGGGCACAGTCTAGAAATCTCTAACAACAATTTTTCTACTAAGGGTTCTAAATGCTTATCATGCCCTGCCTGAGCTAGCAGAAATAACAAATTATTCCTATGCTTTTCCTGCACTTGTGAAAGCTTGCTTCCCATGATCTCACCTGAAGGGTAATAGACGCACGTCTTTGGGGCTCGTTCCGAGAGAATGAGATCCTAAGTCTGGGAATCGTTTTGCAGGAGATGATCCACCGCAACCGAGGGATAGCAGGTTGCTAGCTCAGAGGGGAGTCCAATCCAGGGGGTTTCCTTTTGCTGAGGTTTCAAACGCTGAGGTTTTTTACAAGCCTCACATGTTTCCTTTAGGTAGCCTCACACGGTTCCCGTTTAAGTTTGTCTCACACGGTTTCTTTAGGTGGCCTCACACGGGGCACCACTATGTTGCGTTTGCAAAGTAAAGGAAGGATTGAACTCTGATTAATAAGAATACACACAGAGGCTTGAACCAGCAAGACTCTGGGAAGGCTGCGTATAATCGTGCCTCTCTGTGCTTGTCCGATCTGATCTGCGCAGCCCCCAGCCCAGGCTGTTTTATTCACAAAAGAACTTTTTACAGAGTGTTCGTAAGAACCAATCAGATTTCCTCTGAGCATTTCCACAAACCCACGTGGGGAGAAAGTTAAACTACTAAAACTAATTAAGCACAAATATTTCTGGGGTAAACAAAGAGCAGAACTACAAAGAAGAGCATCTGGCAACCCAGGAGGTAATAAACAAGCAATACACATGATAAGGAGGATGGCCAGGAGGACAACAATCACTATCACCTTCATGTGAGATCTGTTTCCTGGCTCCAAGATTAAAATTTTACGATTAAAGAAACTTGCCCACTATCTTTGAGGACCCAGGACGCCTGCCTGTCTAAGCAACTGGGCTGTGTACGTGACATGTGAGGAAGAAAGGAATGGAACAGGGATGCAGAGGTGTAGATTGATCAAGAATCATATCAAAATAGTTTAAACCCAGTCAACGCAATGCTTTCATTGCTGACACAGATGGCTTACTCTATATCTGTTATAATTCCTCATAGCAATCCCACCTGATCACTACATCTCTGGATATTTGCACTCCTACAGAGAGGTAGGAGAGCAAGGACACGTGGCCGAGCCTAGGCCCGACCCGAGTCTACTCCACAGGAGATAGCGCTCCAAGAGATCAGAGGAGACCCAGAAGAGAAGATATTACTTCTTAATTTTTTTAAAAAAATGATTTTTTTTTTTAATGAACTTTTTTTCTCTTTTCAAAAAAAATAAATAAGTGTCCCCGGATTCTTTGAAAAAAATCTGGTAACCTTACCTTAAATCCTAACCTTCTAATTCCAAGTGTCTTCTTTCTCAATATCACCCATTTTGTTAACCGCACCAAGCAACAAGTTGTAAAATACAAGTTTAAAACACAAGCTTTCCTTTGCATCTCACAGAACTTTAAATGTAATTTGTGTTTTTTTTCACCTGTCCTACAAACTTCCGCCAGACCAGCCGCTTCTCCTTCTGCAAGCAGCGCCACCCGAATTCGCACCTGGGATGAGCCACTTGGCGCACTAAACTGAGCCGTTGGAGAAAGACTGGGGCGGGCGGCAAGTGGGAGGGGGAAGTCGTGCACTTCTGTCCCGTGAGAAAAGAGCTGATCCTCCCAGGAGGCAGCCTGCTTGCAGACAAGGGGCAAAGACAGAAGGCAGAGATAGCACCTGGCCTTGGGGTGCCCGCCCTCCGACGCCTCTGCCCGTGCAGTTTGCCGCGTGGCTTTTGCCTGAAAGGGTCCTGGGTGCTCGTCATTAAGGTGGCTGCTAATTGTGTTGATGGCGCTGGGCTCTGTCTCTCCAGTTGCGCTTCCTTGGTTCAGAGGTGGAATATAGCAGCTGGGCTGGGCTGCCTCAAAGCTCATCAAGGCCACAGGCTGCCAGCATGACTCATTCTGGCTTTCTCATCTGAGGGAAAAGGGTGCGTGGTCTTAAACGCTGGCCTTGGCAACTTGACTGAGCTACCTTGGGCCAGAGGGTTATTCTGAAGATACACTCAGGACAACACCCGAGGCCATGGACATGGGGAGGGAGACCAGGCTGGAAGGAGCTAAGATGTGGCATGAAGAAGAAGAACGAGGAGAATGGGGTCTGGAAAGAGGGGTGGGGAGCGATCCCACCCCCAGCCACTCAAGGATGGGAAGTGCGTCCCAGGGGAAGCGGGACTCAGGCGGAGGACGACAGGTTGGGTGGGGGTTGCCAGGAGCAGCACGATGTCCCTCGAACCCCCGGGTTCCACTCTCCAGGCAGGCGCCCAATGTAGCCAGCTGGCAAGGGCTCTTTCTTACTACAGCCTTGGTGTGCAGATCCTGGGTTCAGCCTGTGGAAATGTTCAGGGATGCAGGAGAGGATATATTGTCTGATTATATCCTTTTCCAACTTGTGTTAACAAGTTCACAATTTAGCAGAGTAACATTCCCCTTTTTAAACTTGCAGCGGATGCGTTTGCTCAGGCTCGCTAAAGCCTCTATAATAACTGTTCTGGTATTTCCCCCTTATTCCCTCATAAAAGATAAGACACGACACAGTCTTCTATAAAAGTATAAAAAGTTTTACTCACATATCATTCTGTTCACAATAGGATCCCAGAAGGCAGACTTAGCTTAGAAAAGTAATATACACTTGGAAACTATTCCATAAGGAGACAGTCCCTTTGTTATCTCTTGGCTGGAAGCCAAGAGAGCATCTTTGGCTAAGCAGATGTTGCTTCTTCGATGCATGTAGTCAAAAAGAGAGAGATGGCTGCCCTGCCCTGTGCTTTTGTTGTTACCTGCAGAGGTGAGACCACACCCACCTCTAGTTACATGCAGAGCAAGTCTGTCCCATCCCAGAAGGAAACAGGAAGTTTACCTGCTGGCTGGACAAACATTCCTCCCCATGTGTAAACATGTTCACTCTAGGAATGTTGTACTTGACTGCTCTTGTGTTTCACATCCCACATACCCCTTCTCAGGCAATACAACATGCACAAAACGTAAATAACTTTATTCAACCACCCAGAGTCCCAGCTTGACACGTAGGTTCTGGAAACTCTCTCTGGCAGGGGCTTTGTCAGGATGTCAGCAGTCATCTCTTCGGTGCTGCAGTAAGACAGTTCCACAAGTCCATCCTGGATCATCTTGGGTATATAATGGTACTTCACCCCAATATGTTTTGTTCTCACTTGGAACTTCTCACTCTGCATCAGCTTTAGGCAACTCTGATTGTCCTCTAGCAAGCTGACAGGTCCCTTTCTCATCAACCCAAAATCCTTGATGAGTTGATCGAGTTAGGCAACCTCTCTGCACGCTTCTGTTGCTGCAACGTATTCTGATTCCGTGGAAGGCAATGCTACACAGCTCTGTTTATAACTACCCCACGCAACAGGTCCACCCCCAAACATAAAAACATGACCACTTGTTGATTTATAGTCAGCATTGTCCCCAGCCCAATCCGCATCAGTATACCCAACCAACTTAGGATTTCTGTCCCCAGCCCAATCCGCATCAGTATACCCAACCAACTTAGGATTTCTGACAGCTGGTAACTTTAATTTACAATTCATAGTGCGCTTCAAATACCGCACCACCCTTTTTACACCTGCCCAATCATGCTCAGTGGGAGAATTCACCTTTCTGCTAAGAATCCCCACAGCATTTGCTAAGTCAGGTCTACATATGGTAACTAAATATAAAAGTTTACTAATCGCCGACCTGTATTCACTGTTGTCTGGCAACTGCTTTGAATCCTACTGATTCTTCAAGAAGTCAGTAGCCATGGGTGTAGCAACCGGGTGTGCATCTTGCATCTGCATGCATACAATCAGTTTGTGCATCTTTTGCCTCTGACTGAGAAGAAATGAGCCATCCTCTTCTCTTTCCACTTGGATCCCGAGGTAGTACTGGACATCTCCTAGCTCCTTGACCTCCACCTCTTTGCTAAGGTGTTTTACTATCTGTGCATAGTCTTTTTCACTTGCTGTGGCAATAATCAGGTCATCAACAAATGCTAGAATATATGAGAATTGTCCATTATTTGACTTACTGTACAAGCACTTGTCAGCATTGCATTGCTTGTATCCAAGTTGCGTCAGCATTTTATGCAACTTTTGGTTCCAGGCTCTAGCAGCCTGTTTAAGTCCGTAAAGTCCCCTTTGCAGCTTGCACACTAAATATGCCTCATGTGGTTTTACAAAACCTTTGGGCTGTTTCATATAAATTTCCTCTGAAATCTGTCTGTGAAGAAAAGCAGTAGCAATTTCAATGTGTTTCACTCTCATTTTCTTGGAGGCTGCAATGCTTAAAAGCATTCTTACGCTGCTGTACCTCACGGTTGGTGCAAAAACCTCATCATAGTCTTCACCAAAATGTTGTGAAAATCCCTGTGCTACAAGTCTAGCTTTGTAGCGCTGCACTTCTCCTTCTGACCCCTTCTTAACCTTAAAAGCCCATTTACTGCCAATGGCCTTCTTACCGGGAGGCAGCTCAGTGAGTGTCCAGGTCTTGTTTTGATGCAGTGCATCCATCTCCTCCTGCGTGGCCTTCCTCCAGAGATTGGCTTCAGCAGCTGGCATCTCCTGTATCTCTTCCCATGTGGAAGGTTCCTGTGGAAGTGCTGACCCTGCGTTAATGAATGTTAGAATGATGTCAGAATGAAGTTAAGTGGTTTTAGCAGCAATGTTACAAAGGAGTATGTAAAAATGGTTTGTTAACAGGTGAGAATCCAAAGTTTCAATATATTAAGTTAAAGGATTAGGATAAAAACAAAGAGGGAAAGGATTTGCTGAATTAAATAACTGAACTGGAATACAAAAAAGGGAGGTGTGAGGAGGTCAGGGAAACAAGTAAATGAAAGACAAGACATGGAAAGATTGATTTGTTTTTAAGTGTTTTTATTTTTCTGTATTTTGTATTTTTTCTTTTCTTTTTTTTCTTCTTCTTGTAACCTTTTTTGAAACTTTAATAAATATCATTTTTTAAAAAAAAGAGGAAGTGCTGACCCTGCAAAGTAGGACAGCCGTAATGGCGGGACACCTTTGTTGGTTCTGGATGAGCGTCTGACCTCTGGTTCTGCGACCGCATCAGCTTCCTCATCCTCCTCCAATGCTGGCATGTCCTCATCCAAGTCCTCCTCTTCATCTCTGGTGCCACCAGGGGTCTGGTCCTCTGCGTCTTCTGGTGCGTCACCTATAACACTGGAAGGCAGATTAGTACTTTGTGGTGTTTCAAAAGTGAAGTATACAAATTCTTGAGTCCTTTCTGACTTGTTGGAAAAATCCACAACACTATTCTTGGTGTCAGCTTTGCCATGTTCATCAAAATAAACTGCATGGTGCACATTTGTCTTACCAGGTTGTAAGTCCATGATTCTGTATCCTTTGCCTCCAGAAGCGTACCCCACAAGGATACCTGCTTGTGCCTTGGAGTCAAGCTTGTGCCTGTGTTCTTTGGGGACATGGTAGTAACACAGACTCCCAAACACACGTATGTGCCACAAATTGGAAACTTTCCCATGCCAAAGTTCAAATGGTGTGCGCTCTGCTCCTTTGGTTGGCAATCTGTTCTGCAAATAAATTGCTGTGTTTGCTGCATCTGCCCACAGCGTTTGTGGCAAGGATACACCTCTTAGCATGCATCTTGTCATATCCAAAATGGATTTAAACTTTCTCTCTGCTATGGTGTTCTGCTGTGGTGTGTAGGGAATTGTGGTTAGGTGTGCAATTCCTTCCTTGGCCAGGAGAGCCTGCATTTCACTTGAGCAGTACTCACCTCCATTGTCGCTCATTAACACAGCTGGAGCTCTTTGGAACTTGTTCTTGACCATGGCAATGTAGTCCTGGAACATGTGCACTGTCTCACTCTTTTCTTTGATGAAATATGCAACACAGTACTTTGAAAAATCATCAACAAATATTAGTATGTATGTATTATTTCCCAGTGATGGAGCATTCATCAGTCCACATAAGTCAGTGTGTACAGTGTCAAGCACTTTGGTGCTTCTGTGTTCTGTACAACGTGGAAATGATGGTTTTACAGCCTTTTCAGTAATACAGCTTATACACTTTACTGGAGCTCTGTTGCTCTCTGTTACCTGCAAACCTCTTACAAGATCTCTTCTCTGTAGATCCAGAATAACGCTGGTGTCTCTGTGTCCAAGCCTTCTGTGCCATAGGTCCAGGTCTGCCTCATCCTTCTGGCTGGAATGTGCTACTTTTGCAGACTGGTTCTCTGGAAGATCAATCTCTTTTTTTAATAAAAAAATAATTTTTATTCATTTTTGAACATCAATTTATACAACATTAAACATCCAATCTACATAATCCCTTTTTCCAGAACTTCCCTCAGCTTGTCTGTAAATTTTCCGTATTTATATCTTCATCACACATTTCTCATTATTGTATTGCTTTCAAACACCCTTAATTATATCTTATTTTTAAACAATATTTCTAACATTAATTTTACAGAGCTTCTTGAAAACCAAGAAATGTTAATTGTTCATCACAAACATCTTTGATATACTCTGTAAATTTCTTCCAGTCCTCGGACAATCTCTGGTCACGTTGGTTCCTAATTCTCCCCATCAATTTATCCATTTCTGCGTATTCCATCATTTTCATCCTCCATTCTTCTTTCGTGGGCATTTCTTCCTGTTTCCATTTCTGTGCCATCAAGATTCTGGCTGCTGTTACTGCATACAAAACTAATTTCATATCTTTCTTACTAATTTCATCTCCCAGTATTCCCAGTAAAAACGTTTCTGGTTTTTTAACAAAAGTATATTTCAACATTTTCTTTAACTCATTATAAATCATCTCCCAGAAGCCTTTTACCTTCTTGCATTCCCACCACATATGGTAAAATGTTCCTTCTGTCTCCTGACACTTCCAACATTTATTGCAAACTTTATACATTTTACCCAATTTTACTGGTGTTATATACCATCTATATGACATTTTCATAATATTTTCTTTAATCGTAGTACATGCTGTAAATTTTAACCCATCCTTCCATAATTTAGTCCACTTCTCGAATTCAATATTATATCCGAAATCTTTGGCCCAACTAATCATAACCGATTTAACCTCTTCATCTATTGTATTCCATTCCAACAATATTTTATACATTTTAGATAAAATTTTCACTTCACTATTCAAAATTTCTTTTTGAAATCTAGATTCTTCTTCAAAGTAACCCCTCTCTGAAAACTCTTTTTTAAACATTTCGTTTACTTGAAAATAATGCAGCCAATCATTCACATATTCCTTTACTTCTTCATATGGTTTCAATTTCCACTTGTTTCCGTCTTTTTTAATAATTTCTCATATGTTATCCATCTTCCAGTCATATTAATCTTTTTAACACTCATAACCTCTAATGGTGATAGCCAGTGTGGAGTCTTTGGCTCCAATAAATTTTTATACCTGCTCCAAACTCCAATCAAAGATCCTCTGAAGATGTGGTTTTCAAACCCTTTATGTATTCTTTTTTTATCATACCATAAATACGCGTGCCAACCAAACCTATTATCATAACCTTCCAAGTCTAACAATTCATTATTTTCTAACTTCATCCATTCTTTTAACCAGCAAAGACAAGACGCTTCATAATATAATCTCAGGTCTGGCAGGGCGAAACCTCCTCTTTCTCTTGCATCAGTTAATAACTTAATTTTAATTCTCGGTTTCTTGCCCTGCCAGATATATCTTGATATTATTCTTTGCCATTCTTTAAATATTGCCACTCCTTTTATTATTGGAATTGTTTGAAATAAAAATAGCATTTTCGGTAGCACATTCATCTTTATCGTTGCAATCCTTCCCCAAAATGATAATTTCATTCTTACCCACACCTCCATATCCTTTTTAACCTTATTCCATACTGGTATATAATTATCATGAAATAAATCAATACCTCTGGTGGATAATGTAATCCCTAAATATTTAACTTTCTTCACCATTTCTATCCCTGATTGTTGCTGTAATCTTTCAGTTACATCTTGTTCAATATTTTTCGTAATTATTTTGGTTTTCTTTCTGTTTAATTTAAAGCCAGCCACATCTCCAAATTGTTCTACCTCTTCCAACACTTCTTCTACACTCTTCGTAGGATCCTCAATTGTAATAACTAAGTCATCCGCAAAAGCTTTAACTTTGTACTGATTTTGTCCTACTGACACTCCTTTAATGTTCACATTATTCCTTATAGATCTTAAGAAGACCTCCAGTACCGAAATGAATAACAGCGGCGACAGTGGACACCCCTGCCTTGTACCTTTAGTTATAGCAATTTTCTCTGTTAAAACATTATTAACAATTAATCTTGCTATTTGTTCCGAGTAGATTGATTTTATACCTGTCAGGGAACTGACATCGGAGCCAGAGGCGGAGGGAAGGCTCCCAAGTGATGCTGGAGAGGGACCCAGCAGGAAGAGAGGCAGTTCATCAGCTGGGGAAGGAAATCAGCGCAACACCAGGGATAAAGGGGGGCAGATGGGGGAATCGGCGAGAGGGCTCCAGGACTCCTCGCTGGACACCAGCGGGGAGAGCACGGGTCCTCCGCTACCCACACCCTCCCTGCGCAGAAGACTTCCGCGCAGGGAGAGTAGGAGGAGACTTGGCGTCAAACAGCTTTTATGCTGGAAAAGGTTTAAGAAACGCCCACTGACGGATTCTGCTAGCGACTGAGGCAGCCACGAAGTGAAGGGCTGTCCAGACAGAAAAGGTTTAACAAGGCAACATAGCCAGGAGTGGCGGCAACTTACGCACGAGCAACCCCTATATTCATTACAATACCATTTAGGAAAGATTGGCCCATTTCCATTAGTTCTAAATACTTTAACATAAATTCCCAAGAAACATTGTCAAAGGCCTTTTCAGCATCCACAAATATCAACATCGCTTGTTTATCCTTCCTGTTATTCAGATACTCCATTATATTAATTATATTTCTTATATTATCTTTCATCTGTCTACCAGGAAGGAAACCTGCCTGATCTTTATGTATCATCTTATTCAAAATTCTTTTCAGTCTATCTGCTAATGTGATGGGATGATGAGCTGCTTGTGCGTAAAATCGTAGTCCCTCAGAGTTTGTGCAACTCCACAAACCTCTGTCTGTGACAGAGCTCCTCAGACATGTCTGCTCTAGTCACTTGCAGATTCCGACAGTGGTTGTTTTCGGAAGCGCTTCCAGCATAAAAGCTCCTTAACGGAAACACGTCTTCGGGACTCGCGGCGTGACAGCTTCCGGCGAGGAATGGGTCTCCCTATGGGAGCTTCAGACACCTCCCCACTGTTCTCGCTGGACGTGTCCCTGAACCCTCCCTCTTGCTCGCTTTCCCCCAGAGATCCTCCTCTCACCCTGCTAGTTTCTGCTTTAGCTGCTGCGTCTCTCTCAGCCTCCGTGAGACTTTCCTCCAGAGACCCACCTCTCCCCCTGCTGGTCCCTGCTTCAGCTGTTGAGTCCCTCCCAGCCTCCGTGAGCCCTTTCCCCACCTGTTCCTCCGATGGCAGTTCCCTGACATCCACCTCCCCTCCAGGACCCCCTCCACCCCCGCCCGTTCCCTCTCCTCTGGGCGGTGAGGAGGTAAAACCCTGAAAAGAATCCTCTTCATCTTCAGACGTCTCGAACATTTCCCTCCATCGGTCGCCGTTCCGGCTCGCTGAATCCTCCTCCTCCTCGGAATCTGTGAACCCCTCCAACTCCTCTTCCTCATCTGTGGTTGCAAAGTATTCCCTCCAGAACCTCGCCACAGGCTGAGGTTTACGTGGGAACCTCTGATGAAAAGTTTCTATTAAAACCTCGTCATTGACATCCTCTGCCATGACCCAGGTGTTTTCCGACTCCGGTTCCCCTTCCCACGTTACCAAATACTCTACTTGATCTCCCCTCCACCTGGAATCGAGGATCTCCGCTACATGGTAGCTGTGTTCCCTTTCCTCCATTGCTGGTCCCCGAGTGACCCTCCCTTCTCTGTCCCCTTTATACGGTGACAGCAACGACCTGTGGAAAACTGGGTGCAGCTTCATGTGGTTCGGTAACCGGAGTCTGAAAGCCACTGGGTTGACCTGTTGCGTGACTTCAAATGGGCCCAATCTTTTGGGTCTTAACTTCTTACAACCCCCTTTGAATGGTAACCCTTGGGTTGACAGCCACACCTGGTCCCCCACCCTAATGGTTTCACCTTCTCTTCTGTTTTTGTCTGGCTGCCTCTTATATTCCTCCTTGGCCCTGTTTAAGTTAAGTTGGAGCTGGCGATGGATCGCTTCCATTTCTTCTACGAACTGTTCGGCAGCTGGAACGCTCCAGTTCTCCCCCTCCCCCCCTGGGAAAGCCCGGGGATGGCACCCGTAATTAGCCAAAAAGAGGCTCATTCCCGTGGACACGTTCTCCGCATTGTTGTAGGCAAATTCCGCCAACGCCACCTTCTCCACCCAGTCATTCTCTCTGTCATTGACATAACACCTCAAATATTGCTGGAGGATGCCATTGGCTCTTTCCGCCTGCCCGTTGGTTTCAGGATGCCGGGCAGTCGAAAAATTGACCTCTACATGCAGTAAGCTCATGAGCTTCCTCCAGAACCTGGAAGTAAATTGTTTCCCTCGGTCTGAAACCACCCTCAAGGGGGCGCCATGCAACCTAAACACATTTTCTACAAACAATTTAGCGGTTTCTTCTGCTGTGACAGCATGTGAGCAGGCTATAAAGTGGGCCATTTTGGTTAACAGGTCTACCACAACCATGATGGCTGTTTTCCCTCTGGACTTTGGCAGATCAGTCATGAAATCTATTGCCACGGCTTCCCATGGTCTTTCAGGTGTGGGTAGCGGTTCTAATAACCCTGCCGGTGCCCGCCTCTCCCCCTTGGCTCGCTGGCATTGGTCACACCCTCTCACATACTCCCGCACATCTTCCCTGACCTTGGGCCACCAAAATTCCCTGGTAACCAGCCACATGGTTTTGTGTTGCCCAAAATGCCCTGCTGTGGGGCTATCGTGCAGTTGCTTGAGTACCTTCTCCCTCAAATCACCTTCAGGTATATATAACGCTCCCTTGTAATACAACGCCCCGTTTCTCTCCTCAAAACCCCCGGGTTTATCTCCCTCCCTCCTGAGACCCCTGAGTTTGTCCTGGGCGTATTCATCATTCATCGTTCCCTCTACCAGTTCCCTTTGCCCCACCAATGCCGCCCCACACACCCAGCGGTCCTCTGGAATGACATGTCTTTCTTCGGGTGCTCCCTCCCCCTCCAAATATTCAGGTTTGCGTGAGAGAGCGTCCGCCCTAACGTTCTCTGGGCCTGGCACGTAACAAATCTCAAAGTTAAATTTGGAGAACTCCTGGGCCCATCTCAACTGCCGTTGGTTGAGCACTCGTGCCGTTCTCCAATACTCTAGGTTCTTGTGGTCAGTGCACACTTGCACCTTATGTTGTGCGCCAATTAGCAGGTGCCTCCATCTCCGGAAAGCCTCATGAATAGCAAGAAGTTCTCGGTCGTACACCGTGTAGTTCCTTTCGGATTTGTTCAGCTTTCGCGAAAAAAAGGCACACGGTCTCCACTCTGACTCCTCCTTCCCTGGCTGCAGAAGAAGCACCGCCCCTATGGCTCTGTCTGATGCGTCTGTTTCGACTCTCATCTTTTTTTGTAAGTCCACATGCAGAAGTTGTTCTTCAGAGGCGAAGGCCCTTTTCAGTTCCTCAAAAGGTCGCTCCGCCTCCTCAGTCCAAACAAATTTCTTCTTACTGCTGAGACAGTCCGTAATGGGCGCCGTCAGGTGGGCAAAGTTTCGGATGAACTTACGATAAAAGTTCCCAAACCCTAGGAACCTCTGCACATCCTTCTTGGTTTTGGGTGTTTTCCATTCCAGCACTGCCTGGACCTTGCCGGGATCCATGGCCAATCCCTTGTCTGACAGGCGGTACCCCAGGAACTCCACCTCCTTGGTATGAAACTGACACTTCTCCAGTTTCACCCACAGCCGGTTGGCTTGCAGCCTGCTCAACACTTCTCTGACGTCTCTCACATGCTGCTCCTCATTCTCAGAATACACCAACACGTCATCTAGGAAGGCCACACAATTCTTGTAAAGCAAAGGCCCCAGTACGTGGTTCATAAACGATTGGAAGCACGCCGAGCCTGCTTGTAAGCCAAATGGCATAACGAGATATTCAAATGCCCCCAAAGGGATGAACATGGTGGTTTTCCATTCATCCCCTTTCCTTATACGTATCAGGTTGTACGCCCCCCTTAGGTCCAGCTTTGTAAAAATCTTTCCCTTCCGCACCCTGGTCAAAATGTCGTCAATCCTGGGCATAGGGAAAGCCAAGGGTTCTGACACTGCGTTTAACCCCCTAAAGTCACACACACGTCTCGGCTTGTCCGTGATTTTTTTATCCACAAAAAACACTGGGCTGCCTCCCACCGCTCTGGACTCTCGGATGAAACCCCTCTTCAGGTTCTTGTCAATGAACTCCCTTAGTTCTAACATCTCCCTGTCTGACATGGCATACAACTTGCCTACTGGGAGCTGTGCCCCAGGGAGTAAATTGATTTGACAGTCAAAGGGTCTATGCGGGGGTAGTTGGTCAGCTTCCTTCTCGCTGAACACGTCACTGAGATCTGCGTATTGTGGTGGTACCTTCACTTTCTCCATTACTTCCGTCCCTGCTAGGGTGGCTTGGGCTCCTGCTGAACCCTTTCCCCCTTTGCAGTGTTCTAAGCAATGTGCTGAACCAAAGGAAACCACTCTCTGATGCCAGCCCACCAGCGGATCATGTAACGCTAGCCAGCTAATCCCCAAAATAATAGGAGCTCCTCCCAAGGTGGCCACATTAAACGCTATCAGTTCTGTGTGCCTTGCCACCTTCATTATCATTGGGACGGTCTGCAAGCTGACTTCTCCTCCCAACAACTCCCTGCCATCGATCGTGGTCACCGGCAGGGGGTTGCTTAAAGGGATAGTCTGTATCTGGTGTTCAGCTGCAAACTCTTTGCTCATGAAATTGCAGGAGCTGCCTGAGTCCAACAGCGCCTTTATCTTTAGGGGGTGTCCATTTTGCAGCTCTAGCGAGACTTCTATCACTAGGGCAGGTATAGGAGGTTCTGGCGTGGGCACTTTCACTGCTCTTTGGCCTGGCTGCTGTGCCCCGACATTGGCAACCAGGCGTTGGCTTTTACTTGCTCCGGTTTTTCCTCCTCTCTTCCCTCAACAGCTCCCACCATCCCTTGCCATTCCTTCCTCTGGGGGCAGACTCTGGCAAAGTGACCTGGCTGTTGGCAGAGATAGCATTTCCGGGCGCCTTTTCCCTCCTTCTTTCCCCCCTCACTGGGCTTTGAAACTGCGCGCACGCGCGCTGTTCCGATTTCCATCGGCTCTGCCGGCGGGAAAGTTGTCTCTGGAATGTCTGGAATGCGGAACTCCTTCCAACGTTCCCCCTTCCCTTCCCGCCTCTCCAAAGCTCTCGCCTCCTGGCGCGCTCCTATGGTCAGCGCAGATTTGGTCAGCTGATCCATAGAACCCCTAGGACCCCGGGAAAGTTTGTCTTTCACAGCCGAAGCAAGGCCTTCTTCAAATAGCATTTGAATGGGTGCCGCCGATAAGTCCCACCCCAATCTGTGAACCAGCATGGTGAACTCAGTCCAGTACTCACGGACAGATCGGCTTCCCTGCTTGCAAGCCATTAGCTGTCTGCGCACCACTCCCTGCTCAATATCGCTGGAAAACATGAGATCCATTGCCCGAAATAACTTCATGGTGTCCTTTAAGACGTCATTATGCGTTGCCATCAGGGGTCTAACCCAGTCCCGCGCCCCCCCCTTTCAAGATGCCCAATCACAAAAGCCACTCGCGATTCCTCATCAGGGAATTCATCAAACTGCACATTGAGGGCATATTGCATCTCTGTTCTAAAGGCATGGTAGTCCTTGGGGTCCCCCCCAAACTTCTGCACCAATCCTGGTACCTTTCTGGTGAACTGGGTGGCTCCCCCCTTCTTGTCTGCATCCTGAGCCCTTCTCTCCTCAAGCCTCGCCGTCTGCAGCGCCAGTTGGATTTCCAACGCTCGGTACCTTTCTTCCAAGCTTGGACCCGCTCCAACTCCTGCTTCTCCGGTTCCGGCTGGGTCGCTCATGATGCCTTCTCCTGCACAGGCAGCTTACAGAGACTGTCGGAATGCTGTGATGGGATGATGAGCTGCTTGTGCGTAAAATCGTAGTCCCTCAGAGTTTGTGCAACTCCACAAACCTCTGTCTGTGACAGAGCTCCTCAGACATGTCTGCTCTAGTCACTTGCAGATTCCGACAGTGGTTGTTTTCGGAAGCGCTTCCAGCATAAAAGCTCCTTAACGGAAACACGTCTTCGGGACTCGCGGCGTGACAGCTTCCGGCGAGGAATGGGTCTCCCTATGGGAGCTTCAGACACCTCCCCACTGTTCTCGCTGGACGTGTCCCTGAGCCCTCCCTCTTGCTCGCTTTCCCCCAGAGATCCTCCTCTCACCCTGCTAGTTTCTGCTTTAGCTGCTGCGTTTCTCTCAGCCTCCGCGTGACTTTCCTCCAGAGACCCACCTCTCCCCCTGCTGGTCCCTGCTTCAGCTGTTGAGTCCCTCCCAGCCTCCGTGAGCCCTTTCCCCACCTGTTCCTCCGATGGCAGTTCCCTGACAGCTAAGATATTTGCAAAAATCTTATAGTTGTTATTCAAGAATGAAATCGGCCTATAGTTCTTAACTTGTGTCAAATCCGCATCCTGTTTTGGGAAAAAAGTTATATAGGCCTCTTTCCATGTTTCCGGAACTTCAGCCCTTCTCAGTATATTATTCATCACTTCTTTTATTGGTACAAGCAGTATATGTTTCATCTCTTTATAATATCTTGCGCTGAACCCATCTGGGCCTGGTGTCTTCCCACTTTTCAATTCTTTTATAGCCATATAGATTTCCTCTGTTTCAATCAGTTCATTCAATTTGTATCTGTTACTTTCGGTTATTTTCTGCACCTCCTTCTTCTTTAAATACTCTTCTATTTTCTTTTTATTACATCTCTCCTTTTTCTTATATAAGTCCCTGTAGAAATCCACAAATCTTTCTTTTGGATTAACAATCTCCTGGTCTTCTATTTTGATCTTATTTATCATGTTTTGTTCCTTCCTTTTCTTAATTTGCCATGCTAACCATTTTCCTGATTTATTTGCCCATTCAAAATTCTTTTGTTTCATTCTTTTTATATTCCATTCCACTTCTTTATTAATCATCATTGCGAATTGTGTTTGAAGCATTTTTATACTCTGTTTCACCCTTACATCCCCGGGTCTAGTAATCAATTTTCGTTCATTTTCCATAATTTGTTTCAGGACTTCTTTTTTTCCTTTTTCTCTCATTCTATTTTTAATAGCATTTTGTTGTATAAAGAAGCCTCTCATTACTGCTTTCCTAGCATCCCAGACTGTACTCATCTTAGTTCCTTTATTTACATTATTTACAAAATAGTCGGTTAGACATTTATGAGCTTTTCCCACTATCTTCTGATCATTAAAAAGATTCTCATTTATTCTCCACTGGAAGGATTTCTCCTCATAACCCTTTAATATACCTTTAATCGGATTGTGGTCTGATAAAACTCTTGGTTGGATCTCTACTTTTGTGAACCTCAGAGATAATTCATTAGATATCCACATCTGATCTATTCGCGACAGTGATTGGCTTGCTTCCGAATGATAAGTAAATTGTTTTTCTAATGGGTGTTTCAACCTCCAAATGTCAATCAAATTACAGTTTTCTACCATATCAAAAAAAGTCTTTGGTAATTTCCCCTCTTTTGTTCTGCTTTTCGCCCACAGTCTATCCATTTCCATTGAAACCACCCCATTCATATCCCCCATTATTATTATTTTTTGATCCATGTATTCAAACAGTTTTTCTTCCAAACCTTTAAAGAATTCTGTTTTATTTCCATTCGGTGCATATACTCCAATAATTATCAGTTTTTCTCCTTGCCAATTAATTTGTACAGCAATTAATCTTCCTTCCTCATCTTTAAATAATTGTTCTGCTTCAATTTTATTCTTAATATACAATACCACTCCCCTCTTTTTACTTTTATCTGATGAGATGAATTCATTTCCCAATTTCTTGTTAATTAAAATTTTCCTGTGAGTTTTTTTCACATGAGTTTCTTGTAAACAAATAATATCCAAATTCTTTTGTTTTAGATATTGTCCAATTTTATTTCGTTTTTTTTATCGTTCATTCCATTCACATTCCAAGTCCATAACTTCATCGCCATAGTGTCTGCCAATTAAATATTCTTTATTTTATATTACTTTACTTTTCCTCCTCCTCTTCTTCTTCTCTCTTCCTTTTCTTCTCGTTCCTCTCCTTTTTTCCCTTTCCTTCCCTTCTTCCTTCTACCGCTTCCTTCTTCCTCCTCCAACTGCAATGAATCTTCTTCCTCTCCTCCTGCTCCTGCCCCTGCCACTTCCTCTTCCAATCCTTCTCTGGCGAGCTCTTTATATCTTCTAAAAAATTTATCCACTTCATCTGGTTTGATCAGTCTGTGCCTCTTTCCTTTCTACGTAAATGCTACACCTTCTGGGAATTCCCACTTGAACTCTATTCGGTTTTTCTTCAAAACTTGCACCAACTGTTTATAGTAATCTCTTCTTTTCAAAAGCCTCAACGGTACATCTTTAAAAATAATTATATAATTCCCATCAATTCCCAAACGTTTTTCTCTGTTTTTTTGCAGAATTAAGTTTCTCATTTCTCTATCTTTAAAGATGATCAGGCAATCCCCTGGAAATTTCTTTGCTCTGGTAGTCTTTATTTTAATTCGAAATCTGTTTTGAATTGTCTTATCCACCTCTTCTATTTACATGTCCATCCATTGAGCTATTTCTGCTGTCAATTTCTCTCTGATCTTTTCACCTTGCACCTCTGGCACAGACAATGTATCCAATGTACAGTAAACAATAAACAGTAAAATTAGAAAATCAATCTCATATACACCTTTTACTAGCTTGGCTTGAACAAACACTTTACCATTTTTAGTCACATTACATTCTCCATTTCCAAACGTAATCTGGAAACCTTTTCTGTCCAAAGCGAATATGCTGAGTAAATTGCAGCTCAGTTGTGATACATACAAAACTCTAGAAAATGTGGATTCAATAGATTTATTGTTTATATTGAATTTCAGGTTCATGGAACCTGCACCTTTTGCTTTAACAATGTTGCCATCTGCAATCTCAATTTCAGATCCTTCTTCATCATTTATCTCATTAAAATAGTCCTTTTCAAATGAAAAATGTGAACTCGCCCCAGAATCAATAATCCACTTATTACGTTTATTTTCACGATTCTGGACAGCTAAATTCCTTTCTTGCAGTAGCAAAGTGCATTCAGATTTCCCCTTCTTTTCCCCTTTTGGCTGAAAGGGGTGGGGTTTCCTTGTTCTAGGAGCTTTGCAGTTCTTTGCAATGTACCGTTCCTTGTTGCAATTGGAGCAAACCACTTTCTTGGGCATTTCGCTGGGCTTTGTAAATTGCCTAGATGCATAATTACTGTACTTGCTTCTAGCATTTCTTACTGGAGACTCAGCTCTCCCTCTGCAATCTCCTTTAAATGACTGGTCAGGTCTTTAAAAGTTAGACCTTCTCTGTGGTCCATTGTGCTAACAAATGAATTGAACTTTGGTCCTAGGGATGATAGCAAAAATGATGTCTTTGTATCTTCGTCAAAAGGCTTAGGAGTAAGATCAATCCTTTGAATAATCTCAGTAAACTTGTTGATGTGCTCTGTGAATTCTTCTTTTGAATTCATCCTCAGTCTGGTTAATTTGCACATCAAGGTTCTGCAGGAGTTCTTGGTAGATTCTCCATACATGTGCTCAATTTCACTTAAAATTTGAAATGCATCATATTTACTATTTATTAATGATAGATGCTCATCATGAAGTCCACTCAAAATTATATGTGTGGCTTCGTTGTTCTTGTCTTTCCAAGCTCTTATCTTGGCTAAATCTTCCTCAGTTGCTCCTGTAGGTTGAGGGTTCTCTACAGCATCCAAGACGTGTTTTGAATCTAGAAATGCTTCCAGTGCACAAAATTGTATTCATTTAGCACAGGCATTCCTAGTTTTGCATTGTAGCCTTTTTAGACTTTACCGATTGGTGGGCTCTGTGTTGCTCCCGGACGGGAGGAAGGAAGTCAAATGACACCGAGGGTTGGTTCAGAGAAAGAGTTCTTTATTTCTGCTCTCCGGAGCAGCAGAAAGGCACTTGCATGGTCAGTCCACAACAAGTCCAAAGAAATGAGAAATTTCATGTAGTATATATATCCTCCAGGCACCCTCTCCCCCCTTCCCCAGGAATCCAGCCACGTCAGCTTGTACACGCAGGCTGACATCACAGATGTTCCTGCTCCGGTACTCTTAAGCATAAAAGGGTTTTCCTTCCTGTACTTCTGACCATAAAAGGGTATTCCTGTTCCTATACTCTTATCTTGGAGCAAAAGGTCACCAACTCCAAGAACACACTCTGGCGCTTTTCCCGGACTAGGTCTGTGCGTCAGAGTGTGGTAAGATAAGACCCAGACATGTCATCCCTACTCCACTGGAACAGCCAAGGTCGTCTATTGCCGTGACTGATAAAGGAGAGAGCTTTGTTTATACAGCTGTGTTCTTGTTATGCATTTGCTCAACAGCTCAAGTTAATGCATTTTAGAAATGCTCTCTTGGAGAAAGAAGAAAAGGGGGGTTTTGGATCCCGTTTCAAACTGACTGCACAGAAACCCATTCCTTCATTCCCTCCTCTTCTTTTGGACAGCCTTACAGCTCATCCCAAGGCACTGGCTGGTATTCTCGTGTCAGTGCTATAATCTGGGGCCGAATCATTCGTGACATCATTTTATGCATCATATTTTGCAGGCATTGCATTAAGCAGGGTATACAGGAGCAGAAAAGAAGCAAGATTAGCAAGGGGCCTATCAACATCATTAAAAGTCCTCTAAGCCGCCCAAGGTTCGGAAGCCACTCAGTCAACCAAGACATGACCCATCCGTTCCAGGTTGGGACAGGAACATGGGCTACTTTTTCTATTTCTGCTGCCAGGTGTTGAATAGCTTCACCATGGTCAGAGATGTTAAAGCAACAGGCTCCTTCTGTCAAATTTAATGCGGCAAAAAATCCGGCGGCACCCAAAATCGGGGCCGTAACTGAGGACTCATTCCAAGGCACAGAGAGGAGGGGTATTCCTCCCAAAGTATCTGTAGGTCCCAAAGTGCAGACCATGCAATTGATTCGGTTTGCAGAATAGGCTACCATTTCTGCCATTTGCAGCCATTTATTGTACGTGTTGCGGGCACCCCATTCTCTCATTAGTCGCTGGGTTACCTTAAGTGGTGTGAGCACGGCGATGGCCAGAAATAAGAAGACTACCATTCCGGCCAAAACCATGTCCCCCCACAGCCCTACCTGCATCATTTGGGCACAGGGATATATCTATTTCCTAATACCTTCTTCTTCTAATAACTGGGGTACCTCCCACAAAGCTATATACAAAGCTATATATTCAAAGGGAAAGAAAAGAAAAGGATAGAAAACGTCCTCTTCTAGTCCACACTGGATTCTTCTGCCGTGCGTAGAGATGCCAGCTTCCAGGGTTGGCACCAGCAGGGCGGTCGTCTGGTGGGTGCCGAGCCGATGCGGTGAGGAGAAGCGTGAGGCAGCGTCTGTAGGGCGCTGAGAAATGGTGAGTCGAAGGGGTTGTAGCAGTCCAATCTGATACTGCCTGGGGTTTGCTTCATCCTTCAAATCAGGCCTACTGGAATATATTTCATCCATTACTTTTATGCAGTCAGGTGTTGGAGGCCCATCTTCTCCCATAGGTGGTAGCGTAACCGGGTTAAGAGTCTCAGTAACTCGAAGCTGCAACTGCGGGTGCATGAGCAGTGCTTGGCACTTCATCATCTTTGCTTGGGATAGAAAAATAAGTTCCTTTCATGTCCAACAATGCTGGCACAGCATGAGGAGTGACACACGTGGTTTCCTGTCCAAAGGTGAACTTGTCAGCTTTTGTAATCAGAGTGGCAGCAGCCACTACTGTTCGCATGCAGGGAGGCAAACCATAAGTTGGCTTACATCATAAGTAGGCATATGAGTTTTAAAACACACCTTCAAATAGTCTAATTATTTTAGCGGGATCCTCTTCAGGGAGGAGGATCCCAATAGCAAACATCCGTGCTTGTAAACGGCACATATCGCATAGTAAAGGTGCTTGGAGGCCGGTTGCCCTTGGCATTGAGCAGCTCCAAGGGGTCATACACCCGGCGGAGCGGGGCCCCCAAAAAATGGGGTTAGACAATGCAGGGTATAATCCCACAGGAATGGGGTTTTTCTGCACCTCCCCAGTTTTTGTGTGTGTGTTTTTTGTGACACTGACACAAAGGTGAAGTACATTAACAAGGTAACACAGGTGATAATCTAGCATCTGAAATCATTTCACAAACAGAAAGCTTAAAACCACATAAGTATTCGTTTGAGCTATTGTTGTCATCACAGCGAGTGTAAAGTCAGAATATTCACTGCAAAAGGGAGTTTTGTTGGGCTGCACTTGAAAGTTGATTGACCCCTCTTTTTTTAAAAAAATAAACTGTAGGACATTCCGACAGTTTCCGCCTATTATTATTTATCTGCAAGTCATTTTAATCTTGATATACACATATTTACGTACTTAATTGACTTGGGACAGTGGTACAGTTAAAATCAGGGCACAACAATAGGTTAAGTGCTACCTGCTGTATGGCTGAATTTTCTTATAAGAAAACATCTGATAACAGTCAGAAAGGGTATTCCTATTAAACAGGAGGAATAAGCAACTCATGCTAACTAAATATAAACTGATTTCTGCATCTGTATATCACACACAGAAGGAGACAGAGTGCAACTCAACTTTTAGCACCAACTTTTTGCATATTTATCCAATTTAAGCATATGCAGAGCAGATGGGGGGGGGGGGTTGAGAGAGCAGGTACCAAGACACCATTTAGGGGAAAGGTTCCTGCTTGTTCCTTTTCATAATGTGAAACTAAATATCTGACCTAGAACAGGGCAACTAGGAACAGGGCAGAACATTTTTTTTTATTATTTTAAGAGCACAGATTTCAACTCTGAAATCAGTCAGAGCCGGATTTCAACTTCTCTAACACAGCTGTTAAAGTAACAACAGGGAGTTTGGCTGCATCCAAAGCAGCAGTAGCCTGGTGTCCACCTGCACATGTCCCCAATCTTTCATACAATATGCACTGGGAGCAAGGAACTGCACAGCAAAATGATGCTAGCACAAACAATAATAAGTTCCACCTGGTACCACAACTGGGTGCAGGTGGACGTCAACTCAGGCCCAATACTTCGTGGCAGCCCCAAGTCCCGTATCATGTTTCTCTCTGCCCTAAGGGTAGATTGTCTTTGCATGTATATTTTAAAGCTTTGCTTTTGAAACTGTAGACATTGTAAACACACAAATATTGGGTAAGATCTACCTACTAGATCTCTTATTTTAATTTTTATTTTTTTTTTGGCCGCAGACTACTCCTGAACCTTTAGGGCCCAATCGACTGCTTTGGTAAAGGTGTGGCAGAAGATTCTTTGCCCTCTGTCAGCGCCCTTGGCTGATGACCAAACACCCCCTGGTGTGGTGCAGTTGGTACGTGGAGGGGGCCAACTTACTTCTCCCTCCTCTTCTTTTGGGGCTGGCAGGCTTACTGCTCCAATAACAGCCAGAGAAGGAAAAAACAATAAAGACACCCTTTTCCAAGAGAACATATGTCGTGGAGTTGCATATAATCTCCACCAGGTGTCAGCAACTGGCAGATATTACTCAGAAATTTCAAAATTAATGCCCAGATAATTCAAAGGAGGGGTGTGTGTGGCCGCAAATATAAACTTGAACGTCTTTTGATACATTCATATAAAGGTTCATTTACACCTTACATACTTCAGATAGAAATAGTTCTGAGGAAAATGCAATTACAATCAGAACACAAAATTCTTCCTCTTCCAATTCACCATGGTTCAGTAGCATACCAGTGATGAGTTCATCGTACAAACTTTCTCCGTTTACCTTAATACATAAATTTGCATGCAAACATTAAAAATCACTTTTCCTTCAAAGGAACCATGCTCTTAGCTTTGAACAAAAAAGATTCCCTTCCCTACTACTACTTTTCTAGAAATCTTTGCCATTCTATTCCATGTAATATTAAAAGCTACAGGCCTGCCCATACATTCTTGCATGTGAGAGAAGGGGCTGCCATACATTCTTGCATACCTACTTACTCAAGACCACAGTGCTAGTTCATTTCTACACCCATTTTCCACCTTGATTCATGAATACAGACAGTGCTCAAGTAATTTGAAGAAAATTATTTTGCAGAAGTGTTTTGACAGTAACATTGAACTTTGTTCGATATTGCCTTTCACCCAAGAGAAACCCAGAGGAATCACCTACTGGGTAACTGTATCAATAAGCATTGAGGTATTTGTCTATCAACATCTTGATTCTGCTGTCACACTAATGCATTTGACAACTTTGGAGGTTAAATCAACCCAAAGAACTTCAATATCTCCCTTGCTCATATAAGATGTCTGTGTTGGAAGTAGGCTCGTCTACCCTGAGTATATGTGTGTCTCAGAACAGGAAAATTTCAAAGCATTGAATACTTTCCACAGCCTAATGTGAACAGGGAAATAAAAGCTATTTTGCATAAGACCTCTCCTGGCATGTACACTCAGAAACCAAAAGAGCCATCTCAATTTTCAATTAATAGATGTCCAAGGAGTATCTTTCATGGGAGGGACATACTAAAAAGCACAAACAACATTCCAGGTCCCTACTCTTGCCGTTAATTTATGGATGGTTAGCTGTCCAGCCAGCCAAAAAGAGGGCTGCTCTATAATATATTATATTCTTAATTCAGAAGGACTTTCTTTCTTCCTGGAGTTTTTTTAAAAAAATAAAACCAGGAGAATGGCACTATTTTGCCTCTTTCCACGCAAAGGTACAAAGTTTCGTGGTGAGAGATCAAGGCAACTGCACCTTTCAGCATTGCAACAGCTGTGGATTAATTCTTTAAAAGCTGTTTTAGTAAATGCAATTCAGCTTTTACTATATTTAGTAAATTCTCTCTCAATAGAGAATTTCTCTCTCAGTAATAGCATCTGAATATATTAATTTCATTAATACTAATCAGCATAAACACTCAACCATCTTTACAACCCACTACCCAACTTTTCTTTTGTTCCTACATTCCTACTTCTCTCCTCTCTCTACTTCCCACCTTCTTTTCTACTTCCCTCTGTTGGGATTTCAGCCCCCACCAGTTGCCACGCTGGCAGGAAACAGCAGGAGCTGTTTACGTCAGGTGCCTCACAGCGTGGGAAAGGAAGTCAGCCTCTATTCTCTGTTGGGAATACTGCCAGGGAGATATAGTCCATCATGGCCCCAAGCCGGCTGCCGGACGCCCATTGATCTCCCGTAGTCACGCAGATCCAGCAATTAGCGACACGAAGCCTCAGAAATAGATAGGCTGCATTCCGGGGCTCGTGCACACTGTTTATCAGCAGAAATAATAATAATAATAATAATAATAATAATAATAATAATAATAATAATAATAATAATAATAATAACAATAATAATAATAATAATAATAATAATAATAATAATAATAATAATAATAATAATAATAATAATAATAATAATTTATTATTTGTACCCCGCCCATCTGGCTGGGTTTCCCCAGCCACTCTGGGCGGCTTCCACAGAAACCAAAAAACACTAAAATATCATACATTAAAAGCTTCCCTGAATAGGGCCGCCTTAAGATGTCTTCTGAATGTCAGGTAGTTGTCCATCACCTTGACATCCAATGGGAGGGCATTCCACAGGGCGGGCGCCACCACCGAAAAGGCCCTCTGCCTGGTTCCCTGTAGCTTCGCTTCTCGTAATGAGGGAACCGCCAGAAGGCCCTCGGCGCTGGACCTCAGTGTCCGGGCAGAACGATGGGGGTGGAGACTCTCCTTCAGGTATACTGGGCCGAAGCCGTTTAGGGCTTTAAAGGTCAACACCAGCACTTTGAATTGTGCTCGGAAACGTACTGGGAGCCAATGTAGGTCTTTCAAGACCGGTGTTATGTGGTCTTGGTGGCCGCCCCCAGTCACCAGTCTAGCTGCCGCATTCTGGATTAGCTGTAGTTTCCGAGTCACCTTCAAAGGTAGCCCCACGTAGAGGGCATTGCAGTAGTCCAAGCGGGAGATAACTAGAGCATGCACCACTCTAGCCAGACAGTCCGCGGGCAGGTAGGGTCTCAGCCTGCGTACCAGGTGGAGTTGGTAGACAGCTGCCCTGGATACAGAATTGACCTGCGCCTCCATGGACAGCTGTGAGTCCAAAATGACTCCCAGGCTACGCACCTGGTCCTTCAGGGGCACAGTTACCCTATTCAGGACCAGGGAGTCCTCCACACCAGCCCGCCCCCTGTCCCCCAAAAACAGTACTTCTGTCTTGTCAGGATTCAACCTCAATCCATTAGCCGCCATCCATCCTCCAACCGCCTCCAGGCACTCACACAGGACCTTCACCGCCTTCACTGGTTCTGATTTGAAAGAAAGGTAGAGCTGGGTATCATCTGCATATTGATGGACACCCAGTCCAAACCCCCTGATGATCTCTCCCAGCGGCTTCATATAGATGTTAAAAAGCATGGGGGAGAGGACGGAACCCTGAGGCACCCCACAAGTGAGGGCCCAAGGGTCTGAACACTCATCCCCCAGCACCACTTTCTGAACACGGCCCAGGAGGAAGGAGCGAAACCACTGTATAACAGTGCCCCCAGCTCCCAACCCCTCTAGACGGTCCAGAAAGATGTTATGGTCGATTGTATCAAAGGCCGCTGAGAGATCCAGCAGAACTAGGAAACAACTCTCACCTTTGTCCCTAGCTCGCCGGAGATCATCAACCAGTGCGACCAAGGCAGTTTCAGTCCCATGATGAGGCCTGAACCCTGATTGGAAGGGATCCAAATGGTCCGCATCCTCCAGGCGTGCCTGGAGTTGTTCAGCAACCACACGCTCAATCACTTTGCCCAAGAATGGAAGATTTGAGACTGGGCGATAGTTGGCCATACTGGCCGGGTCTAAAGATGGTTTTTTAAGAAGCGGTTTAATGACCGCCTCTTTCAGCGGATCTGGGAATGTTCCCTCACAGAGGGAAGCATTCACCACCCCGCAGAGCCCATCGCCCAGCCCTTCCCGGCTTGCTTTTATTAGCCAGGATGGGCAAGGATCAAGGAGACAGGTGGTTGGTTTCACGCGTCCAAGCAGCCTGTCCACATCCTCGGGGGTAAAGGATTGAAATTGATTCCATGCAACTTGACCAGACAGGGCTCTAGCACTCTCCCGCCCCGGCCCTGCTCCCACAGTGGTGTCTAGCTCCTTCCGAATATGAGTGATTTTATCTGCAAAAAACTTTGCAAAATCGTTGCAGGAGATCTTGGGGTCTTTACAAGGCCCCGGTGGTAAAGGTGGTTCCGTTAAATTGCGGACCACCTGAAAGAGTCTCCTGCTACTATTTTCTGCAGATGCAATAGAGGCGGCGAAGAAAGTCTTCTTCGCCGTCGCTATCGCCACTTGGTAGGCTCGACATTGAGCTCTAACCCGTGTCCGGTCAGGTTCGGAGTGAGTTTTCTGCCACCGATGCTCTAGCCGTCTCAGCGATTGTTTCATCGCCCTCAGCTCCGAAGAAAACCACGGGGCTGTCCGGGCTCCATGCAATCGGAGAGGGCGCTTCGGAGCCAGACAGTCGATAGCCCTGGTTAACTCCGCATTCCAGCGGGCCACCAGGGAATCAGCTGAAAGGCCATCAACATGGGATAAAGCATCCCCTACCACTCTCTGGAAACCATTTGGATCCATTAAGTGGCGGGGGCGGACCATCCGAATTGGTCCCACCTCCCTGCAGAGGGGAAGGGTCGCGGAGAAGTCCAGTTGCACCAGGAAGTGATCTGACCATGGCACTTCTTTGGTTTCACTTTTACTTAGTGTCAGATCACCCACGTCACTAGAGGTGAATACCAGGTCTAAGGCATGTCCATGACTATGAGTTGGGCCCAACTTATTCAGGGACAGCCCCATGGAGGCCATGCTTTCCACGAAGTCCCGAGCGGCCCCTTGTAAGGTCGTGTCGGCGTGGATGTTAAAATCCCCTAGGACAACCAAACTAGGTGTCTCCAGGAGAACATCCGCCACGGCCTGAAGCAGCTCGGACAGGGAATCCTTGGTGCAGCGGGGAGGTCGGTACACCAAAAGGAATCCTGTACTGCCCCTATTGCCCAACTTCCAGAACATGCACTCAGAAAACTGGGTCTTCCCAGTAGGACGCCTGATGCAAACTAATGACTTCCTAAAAATCACTGCAACCCCCCCTCCCCGCCCACATGACCTGGGTTGCTGTGCGTAAGAGGAACCTGGTGGGCAAGCGGCAGCAAGGACAGGCCCATCTGCCTCATTCAACCAGGTCTTTGTCACACAAGCCAGGTCAAATCCTCCATCCACAATCAGGTTGTGGATGGCAGTGGTTTTATTCACCATTGACCTGGCATTACACAGCAACACCTTCAGGTTATGTGGGTTTCCCCTGTTGATTCCAGTATCCATCTGGTCAAGGCCAGACCCGGAGGCAGGGATAGTCTTCAAACAACGACTAAACCTGCCTCCTCGGTAATGACATGGTCTGGTCTTAGCGTAACTCCGCCTCCTGCCCATGATCACCGAGATCGGATGTCCCAGTGCTTCCCCCCCTGTGGAGCTTGTCCCAGCCATCGTGTTGGCTGGGGCCTCACTCCCAGGCAGCCCCGATCCCGCCCCTTAAAAACAAAACACAAACTATACAGAACCAGTAAAACAACAGAAAACAAAAACAGAACAATTATACTAAAATTAATCCCCAACCAACTATCCATCCCACCCACCCACCCCCAACAAGAGAAAAAAGGAAAAAAAGAAATACAAATTTAAATTGCCACCGACTGCTTGAGGACATTTTAAAACACATTGGAACAGGGAAGCAATTGCAGAACACTTTCCAGCTTCCCCAAAAGTTTGTTCCAAATAAGGGCCTGGGCCACGCCCCCTGGGCCAGTTGGAGAAGGCCCTGGAAGGGAGCAGGCCCTGCAGTCCTCACCCAGCTGATGGTCCGAGGCTTCCCTGCAGCAGGAGTCCCTTTATAGCTGGGAGAAAGGGCCTGGGCCACGCCCCCTGGGCCAGTTGGAAAAGGCCCTGGAAGGGAGCAGGCCCTGCAGTCCTCACCCAGCCGATGGTCTGAGGCTTCCCTGCAGCAGGAGTCCCTTTATAGCTGGGAGAAAGGGCCTGGGCCACGCCCCCTGGGCCAGTTGGAAAAGGCCCTGGAAGGGAGCAGGCCCTGCAGTCCTCACCCAGCCGATGGTCCGAGGCTTCCCTGCAGCAGGAGTCCCTTTATAGCTGGGAGAAAGGGCCTGGGCCACGCCCCCTGGGCCAGTTGGAGAAGGCCCTGGAAGGGAGCAGAAAACACAGCCAGAAAGCTTGCACCGCAGAAGAGCATAATTTACAGACTTTATTTAGCGTTGGACAGAACAAAGGAAAACATGACCGTTCTGAGTCAGCGTCTCTGACCGACTGAGAAATCGAAAGGAACAGCAGAACATAAACATCCTGTGAACAGGACATGCACAGACTCTGTGACTCACAAAGCCTGCTCCCTTTTAAGGTGGAACGGAAATATCCCAACATCCTCCCCCTTTCCGTGTAACCTGTAGTACCTGTGGTTCAACCCAATTGCAACCTTTGTACATAAACCTTAAGTTGTTCTCTGTTAACAACCTTCGACAACAGATCAGCAGGAATTTCATTTCCTGGCATGTAGGACACCTGAATAAGTCCTTTCTGAATACACTCTCTTGCACGATGTAGCTTAATCTGCAAGTACTTGGTTCTCTGCTTGCAACTCTCGGAGTTCAGCAAAGCCAAACACGATCTATTGTCTTGATACACTTGTACAGGACATTTCACAGACACTCTGATGTCCTTAAACAGTTGCATCAACCATTCACAATCCATGAGTGAAAATGACAGAGCATTGAGTTCTGCTTCACAGGAACTTAGGCTCACTGTTGTCTGCTTCCTGCACAACCAGTCAAACAGGCAGTGGTTGTACATGTAGCATACTCCAGAAGTGCTTGTACCATCCGTGGTGTCACTTCCAAAACTTGCGTCTGCAAAGATTTCAAGACCTCCAGTCTTTTGACTGGTGAACCTCAGCCTGTAGTGCATAGTCCCTTTCAAGCTATGCGCTTCAGAGCTTTCCAATCCTGAACCGTAGGATTGTTGGCATGTCTGCTAAGCAGATTACAGCTTACAGCTATGTCAGGTCTTGAACATCTGGCAATGAAATTCATCTTGCCTAGAATGCATCTGTACAGCGTTGTGTCAGAAAACGCTTCAGCAATACTGTCTACCTGGTAACCTGTCACCATCGGTGTGTCTGCTGGGTTTGCATCAACCAAATTCAACCTGGTTAACACATCAGCAATTTTCTGTGTTTGGTGTACCAGAAAATTACCTGCTTGGTCCTTCTCCACCTGCAGAGAAAGATAGTTGGATACCTCACCAAGATCCTTCATGTCAAAGTGCTCCTTCAGCTGAGCTAGGGTGCTTTGGTAGAAAGCCTGATTATTCCAAAACATCAGAAGATCATCAACAAAACATAAACAATACAGTTTGTTTTGCCCCTCCTCCTTGACAAACACACATGGATCAGCTTTGCCCTGGTGAAAACCTAGAGAAAGCAATGTCTCAGTGAGTTTTGTGTTCCAACACCTGGCACTCTGCTTGAGACCATATAAGGATTTCCGCAGTTTACAGACCATTCCCTTCTGTATCTCCATCCCATCAGGTGGAAGCATAAACAGCTCTTCATTCAAAATCCCGTACAAAAAAGCTGTATTAATGTCATGATGGGAAACATGCAGTTTCTCCTCCGCAGCAATCTTGAGCATCAGCCGAATGCTCTCATATTTGACTGTGGGTGAGTAGGTCTCGTGGTAATCCTGTCCTGGTACCTGTGAAAAACCTCTGGCAACCAATCTGGCTTTGTGTCTAACTACCTTGCCATTCTGGTCTGTCTTGGCCTTGAAGACCCATTTGCTGCCAACCAGTCTCATTCCTGGGACTACCGGTACCAGTTCCCAAGTTTGGTTCCTGTTCAAGGAATCAACTTCAGCCTTCATGGCATTAAGCCAAGGCTCAGCATCTTTAGAGGTTAACTCCTGAACCTCTTTGAAGCTTGAAGGTTCCCACACCTTCTCTGAGCTACTAAGAACAGCAGTTGCTGTCTTAGCAAACTCATCAGCATACCTCTTTGGAGGTTTGCCCTTCATGGCTCTCTCAGATCTGCGTAATATACGCAAGTCTTCTTGACTCATCTCCTCTTTCTTAGGAGAAAAACGACCAATGGTGAACAGTGGTTCTTCCAGTTCACTGTCAGATGCATCAGACGGTCTGACTGAGGCCTTTGCGCTCTTGTAGTCTGCTGTGTCATCACTGTCACTGACATCAGCAGCAGCGCCGCCCACTGAACTGGAATCCGAACTCTGATAATCATCATCATCATCATCATCCTCATCCTCAGCAGCTTCCTCAGCTTTAGCTGCTTGCTTGACATCACCTTCATCCTCCTCTGGGTAACTCTGGAAAATTCCCACATTTTCCCCCCACTTAGGATTGTACTCAACACTCCTTGTGAACTTAATGGACTTAGAGTTAGTCATCCATACCCTGTATGCACCTTTTTCGTACCCCATGAACAAACCATGTGCCCCACGCTTCCCAAGCTTGTTGCTTTGTGGGGTGTGTACCCACATGTCAGAACCAAAGTTTCTCATGTGCTTGATGTTGGGTTTCTTACCAAACATCTTCTCATAGGGGGTACAGCCAATGGGTGATGACAATCTGCGATTAAAGGTGTAAACCAAATTCCCCAAAGCTTCCCCCCAAAACTTATCAGGGAGATTGGCATCATGCAACAAGGTTTTGATTCCTTGCAGCAATGTTTGATTTGCTCGCTCCACAAGCCCATTCATCCATGGCGATCTGGGCGTTGACATGTCATGCTGGATTCCCTTCTCAGTCAGGAAAGCTTCAAACTGCTGAGAAGTGAACTCCCCACCACGATCAGTAAACAAACAGGCAATACGTTTACCGTGCACATTCTCCAACCAAGCGCAGAATGCCTTGAACTTCGGAAACGCTTGCGATTTCTGTTCGAGCAAAAACACATGAATGTACCTGGAAAAAGAATGAATTAGAACCATGAAGTACCTTGCTCCTCCTAAAGAGGGCGCAAGTGGCCCAACCAGGTCTGCATGCACTAGCTGGTAGGGTTTGGAAGCCTGCCTGCTAGACTCCTTGCCTTTTGGAGCAACCTTCACCTTGTTCTCTGCACAAGATACACATTTCATGTGAAATTTACAGGGTTTGATGTTCAAACCCTCAACCACCTCTGGCATCTTGGCCAGTGCCTTCCAAGAGAGGTGACAAAATCTTTGATGTGCATCGTGAATGCAACCTGCATGAAGAACTTTGTTAGTTTGTGCAACACAACAAGAATCAGCATTAGATACAACAGCAGTGTCGTCATAAGTTATATGGAACAAACCATCCATAAACTTTGCATGCAAATAGTCCTCTTTGCCTTTACTGATGACACAGACGCTCCTCTTGAAGGAAATCTGAAAACCACGCCCAGTAAGCTGTGGGACACTGAGCAAGTTGCTTGCAGCTCCTGAAACAAAAAGTACATTACTGATGGTAGTGTGCAGACTTGCAAGTTTCACAGTCCCTTCTCCTGCAATTTGCAACGTCCTTCCATCAGCCAGGTGGATCTCACCTTCCTGAGGCTTGAAGGAGATAAACAGGTGGCGATCCTTCATTATATGGCGGCTGGCACCTGAATCAACAATAAATCTGCCTTTGGCTGTTGGAGCAGTCTTTTCAGCAAGCAAACCCTTGTTTTCCACCGGTGTGGGCTTTTGCAGCTTGCCCCCCCTGCTCCTGGCCAGCAGAGGTGCCTTTAGCCTTTGGTGAAGCTGTGCCAGCAAACATAGCCTTGTTTTTCCCTGGCGCGGGCTCTTCACCCTCCCTCTGCTTCTGGCCACCTGCAGGCGTCTGCCTCTGTTTACCTTTGCCTTTCCGGCCTCTGCAAAGGCGATGACCTTGGTTCCCACGGGAAACAGAGCTCTCAGCTGCCGACTCCTTGGCTCCCCCTGGAGGCTGGAATGCTGCCTGGGATGATGTGACGGTCAGCTCCCCCTGCAGCTTGCAACCGGTGCCCTCAGCATCCCTGCATTCACTCGCATTCTGGGAAACAGCTAGGACCTCCGATGCAGTCAAACTCTGGGCTGGGATGACTGGCTGGTGAGCAGCTTTCAAAGCATTCCACATCCCATGTGCAGTGGTGTTGCCAGCAAGCGTCTTAATTTCCTCAAGAGAGACGGATAAGACTATTATGTCAATGGCCTTCGAATTCTGGCCTTTCCATTTCTCTGTCAGAGGAACCGGGGGGGCCTCAAATACGGTATGCCACACCCCAAACTGACGCAGCAAACTTTCACACCATTTTGCCCAGGTTTCATAATTCTGTCCATGTAACTTAGGACACCCATTTGCCTCAGAAGCTTGGAAAAACTCCATTTCCAGCTTTTAGCTTTAGCCGTGAGTCTTTTTAAACTTCAGATACTCCTTATCTTGGCAGCTCATTAATCACGAAGCCTCTCTGGCGCGGCTTCAAGAGCCATTAATCTGCCGGAGCTCCAAAGGCTCCTTGCCGAGGTAAACAGAAAAGCCTCTCTTTCTTTCGCTTTTCCCACGTACCTCAAACGCAGTCTGTTGCAGTTTTACTCTCCTGCAGGTGCTGTGAATCTGGGCCCGAAACCTTGTTGTTGGGAATACTGCCAGGGAGATATAGTCCATCATGGCCCCAAGCCGGCTGCCGGACGTCCATCGATCTCCCGTAGTCACGCAGATCCAGCAATTAGCGACACGAAGCCTCAGAAATAGATAGGCTGCATTCCGGGGCTCGTGCACACTGTTTATCAGCAGAAAACACAGCCAGAAAGCTTGCACCGCAGAAGAGCATAATTTACAGACTTTATTTAGCGTTGGACAGAACAAAGGAAAACATGACCATTCTGAGTCAGCGTCTCTGACCGACTGCGAAATCGAAAGGAACAGCAGAACATAAACATCCTGTGAACAGGACACGCGCAGACTCTGTGACTCACAAAGCCTGCTCCCTTTTAAGGTGGAACGGAAATATCCCAACATTCTCAGGCTGTTCTCAGTGTGTGTTGGGAAGAGTTTCTCCTCTCTCTTCCGCTCTCGGGATGGAGCAGGGTTGAGTCATAAAACCCAGAGCTTGACTGCTCAGACATGCAGTCATTTGTGTTATTGTTATTATGCAGTGAATAAAGTAGTTATGGAACTACAAAACTGCCTTTTCCCTTCTGATGGTTTTGTAAGGGAAACTGGTATGCTTCCCTCATGAGAGAGAAGCTGCCTATTTTATCGGTCGCCCTGGACTGGAGGAAGATTCCTGAACGGCAGCCAGGGGTTTGACCACCGGACTTCACCTTTGGAATGTTTCGGGAGGCAGGCACTGCCCCCGGGCAGGCGATGTTCCAACAATTGGTAGCAGAGGATGGTTAACGATCTACGCTCTCTGAAGTTTTTGCCAAGTTTGCAGATAGAAGCCGACGTGGTCGTAAGTCAAGAGGTTGACTGTGAGAAGCCGATCGGATTTCTGGAGCTCTGCAAAGCTGCTGTTTGTTTTTGGATTAAAACACAGCCAAATTCCTTTGTTCTGGGGGAGCGGAGAAAGCAATAGCAGTCTGCAGCTGTTTTTGTTTTTCCATTACCAGAGAAGCTGAAGAGCCAGGGAGAGCTCGACGCTAAAAAGGGAACTGTAAGTAAATCATTGTGCTAATGATTTATGAGGCAATTAACCTCAGAGAAGCAAGTCGCACTTGAGCTGTGATACACGTTCAAAGACTGCTGGAGGTTTTTACAGCTCACTGAAGAAGCTATTTATGTGTTGCTAAGATGGACGCTTGGCAAGGGGATGGGAAGATGATGTGCCTGCTCCTGACTGATGATAATTATCAAAGTTGGGTCATTAAGATGCAAGCTGTTTTGCAGCGACAGCGTTGCTGGGATGTGGTGGACAATCCTATTCCCTTGGCCCCAGGCAGACTTTGGAGAGACAGGGACACACAAGCCAAGTCTGCAATAATTCTCTGCTTATCTGATTCACAGTTAATTCATATTCAGGCTTGTCCGCATGCTAGGCAGATGTGGGAATCTCTGCGCAGAGTCCATTTGAGAGTAGCTGCCGGGACTGCGCTTTTACACTTTCAGCAGCTTACAAATATGCGACTGAAAGAGGGTGGTAATCTGAGAGAGCATTTGACGACGATGCTGCAATTGCACCACCAACTGGCGGAAAGAAATTTTCCTCTGAATGAAGCTGTTTTTTGTTTTATGGTTATCAACAGTCTAGACAGGGTTGAGTCGTAAAACCCAGAGCGGAAGAGAGAGGAGAAACTCCTCCCAACACACACTGAGAACAGCCTGAGAATAGAAAATTATACACATTTCAAAAATATATCAGAAGAAAGGTAGTGCGAAAATCAATTTTGGTATCAAATAGTGTGCTAATCCTTATTCTAAACTGAGCTGAGATTTATAATAAATCTAATTTGCACACCCCTTTAAGTTTTAAAAGGTACAAATTATAATTAAAGCACATAATGTCCCGTGTTTCACGGGGGTCTTTGGAAACAGATTCATCATACAATCACAGTTAGTGAGATGCAATCTTGAAAAGACTCATGAGGTACGCACACAACACAGGTCTGCAAATATTGCAAACTCCCTTTGCTGCTACCTGTAAAAGTATGTCAAATTTACAGAACCACCTCTATGATAACAAAAAGAGGTCATATGTTTAAATGACCCAGGTACTCTTGCTCTTGCTCTGAGGGTTGGCATGCTATGTAAAATTTGGTAATTTGTAATTTTCCTGAGTATTCTTTGGCCCCATTTTCTGTGTTTAACATACACACACTGCAAGGGGGGCGATTTACTGCCTTGTCCCCCATAACCCGGGACACTCCGAATACCTAGTATTATTTTTCACTCAGTCACCTTTCTCCGCGTCCTGTTAGTGTTGGGATACTGCCAGGGAGACAAAGGCCATTGTGCCTCCACGTCGTCTCCCGGTCTTCCGTGGAACAGTATCAGTCAATTAGCGACACAAGCCTCAGAAATAGCTGTCCACATTCCAGGACTCGTGCACGCCCTTTTCGCAGAGTTTCCACAACGAAAGATGCACCCAGGAGAGCATATTATACAGATTTATTCAGCCTAGGTCAGAACAAAGGAAAAACATGACTGCCTGCCTGCGTGTCGAGGCAACAGAGAGAAACAAAAGCTATATACTAAACAGAAACTTCCTGTGAGCCGGAAGTATGCATGCCTGTGACACACAACAGCCTGCTCCCTGTTTAAGGTGGAACGGAAATATCCTAACATCTAGTGGTCTAAGACGGACTCGCGTCTAGAAACCGCACTTCAAGGACCACACCTCGCTTCGTCAGTGGCTCTGAGCCCCTAACGTCTCATCCACTCAAAACATTCACTGGAGTGTCCCCATACACACACAAATGCACATACATACAAACCCCATGCACCTCCCCCATCTCCAAAATTCCCTTTTACCAAAACCCTTTTACCAAACCGACGGCACTCTACTGCTCCTACTGGGCGGGGCTGATCAGACCCCTGGCTCCCACAAAACAAGCTGTGGAGCTTACCTTTCCCCTGGGTACCTGTCCCGTGCGGCCGCTGTCTCTTTCTCCCGTCTCTGCAGCGTCTCCACTCAGGGATGGGGTGGGGGCTCCCCCTAGAAATGGTAAGGTGCGCGCTTGGAGCCACCAACACCGAACGGAGCTGTTTGCTTTGCAGTGACGCCTCGGTCCTTCGTCCCTCATCCTCAGGGAACACATTTCCCGTCCAATGCACCAAAAAATGTAGCCTTTTTAGACTTTACCGATTGGTGGGCTCTGCGTTGCTCCCGGACGGGAGGAAGGAAGTCAAAAGACACTGAGGGTTGGTTCAGAGAAAGAGTTCTTTATTTCTGCTCTCCGGAGCAGCAGAAAGGCACTTGCATGGTCAGTCCACAGCAAGTCCAAAGAAATGAGAAATTTCATGTAGTATGGAAGAACTTCTTTCATGGGTCCATGAGAGAAACATTCTACTGCCAGAACAGATTGGCTTCCGGAAGTCAGCATCAACCATGGACCACTGTCTAACTCTTTATCACCTTGCCAGTAAATACACTGCACCAAGGCAAGGCCACCTGTTTGCCGCTTTCATGGACCTGGAGGCCGCCTTTGATTCCATTCCTAGACAGAGATTATGGTCCAAACTTGCCCATTTGGGAATCGATCCACACCTCCTTTCCCTAATTATTTCCCTTTATTCAAACACCACAGCTCGCGTTCGAATTGGTCCCAACGGCTACCTTACCACCCCATTCCCAACGGCCAGGGGCGTCCGACAAGGTTGTCTCTTGGCCCCTTTACTGTTTAATCTTTATCTTCATGACGCCCTTTCCCCTTTGAAGCTAGCAACTAAGTACCCTCCTCACTTAGCAGGCCACCCCGTTGCTTCCCTTTTCTATGCGGATGATGCCATCATCTTATCCAGAACAGCTGCGGACCTAGCAAATGCAGTTAATGCATTTATCGCCTATTGTAAGGCGGAAGCTCTTAATATTAATTATAAAAAATCGAAAGTTCTCCACTTCACTCGTTCCCGCAAACTCAAGCTGGAGCCGCTTAAGATCACAGGTGGCTACTTAGAAAAGGTAAAAGCCTTTAAATATCTAGGCTTAATATTTACTTATAATCTCTCCTGGACCACCCATCTACAATCTGCCTCTCTTGCTGCAACTACAACCTCTAATGCCATTGTCCGATTTTATCACCAGAAGGGCGGCAAACACCTTCCAGCAGCAATTCAAATGTTTAATGCCAAAGTTGTCCCTAAACTATTATATGGCTGCGAAGTATGGACTACAGCAATATCAGGTAACTTGGATCGCCCACTTCACATGTTTCTGAGATCTCTTTCCGGCGTCCCAAGATGTGTCTCAGGTGCAGCCTTACGTCTTGAGTTCGCCCAGCCCTCAATTGTAAAACGAGCATGGAGTCGAGCCATTTCCTACAGCTCCCACCTACTACCATCGGATGCTCGAATTAGAGGTGGTTTCTCCAATCTGATCCTAAGAGATATTCATAATTCTCCTTGGAAAACTACAATTAATCTCAAATTCCGCTCTCTTCTCAATTTGAACCGCAAAACTGTTTTTAATTTAGAGTGTATAAGCCTGGCAGCCCTACCTCTAATCAAAAAGAAGCTGCAGCAACTTGACTTCTCTAACACAGCTTCCCATGCAAGAGGGCCGTGTTCAGGCTTAGCCCTAGCTATTCCACCCCCGGAAGGGATCCCTCTATACTGCTTTACAATTCCTTCGGAGGCTAAACGAAGGGCCTTTACCTGTGCCCGTCTCAACTGTTTTCCTACAGCAGTTCTGTCGGGTCGTTACTCCAGAGTTCCCAGCGCAAATAGAACATGCTCCTGCAATGACACGGTTCTGGAGACTATGGAACATGTAATGCTCTTCTGTCCCAACTGGACAGATGAAAGATCTCGGTTCCTAACTCCTCTCGTGAACAAGCTTCATCTCCCAATCCAGCCTTGGATAGTGTCCCTTCTTCTGCAGGACTCTCACCGTTGGATTACCGAGATGACAGCTAATTTCCTGCTTAGTGTGATGAAGAGGAAAGCGGCACCAACTCCTTCCTCAATACCACAGATGTAGTCGATACGCCGCACAATCAAACCTGTTTTTTGTATTCTCTGTCACTCAATGTTTTAAATCTCCCGTTACCTTTGTTATCCCCATTTTCTCAAAGTATTCGCCCAGAACGGCATACACTTTTATCTCCCCACCCCCATTTTATGTTGTTATTTCTATGTATATTATGCTATGGCCGCATGGCTAATGCAATAAAATCATTATTATTCATGTAGTATATATATCCTCCAGGCACCCTCTCCCCCCTTCCCCAGGAATCCAGCCACGTCAGCTTGTACACGCAGGCTGACATCACAGATGTTCCTGCTCCGGTACTCTTAAGCATAAAAGGGTTTTCCTTCCTGTACTTCTGGACCATAAAAGGGTATTCCTGTTCCTATACTCTTATCTTGGAGCAAAAGGTCACCAACTCCAAGAACACACTCTGGCGCTTTTCCCGGACTAGGTCTGTGCGTCAGTGTGTGGTAAGATAAGACCCAGACATGTCATCCCTACTCCACTGGAACAGCCAAGGTCGTCTATTGCCGTGACTGATAAAGGAGAGAGCTTTGTTTATACAGCTGTGTTCTTGTTATGCATTTGCCTTTCCTTCAGCATCACTATCAGAAGCTGCTCTAGCCATCTTATAATTCAAAAATTTGAAAAATATTCTAAAATCAAAATCTCAAAAATCTCAAAATACAAAACAAATCTTCACTACCTTGGGTCACTGTGAACTCTGAGGGAGGGGAGGGGTTGCTTATCCCCATTGCACAATAGAATAAAGGACCATGTGCTTACCAGTAAGTTCTCTCAGAGTGTGGTTTAATCCAATTGCAACCTCTGTACATAAACCTTAAGTTGTTCTCTATTAACAACCTTAGACAACAGATCGGCAGGAATTTCATTTCCTGGCATGTAGAACACCTGAATAAGTCCTTTCTGAATACACTCCCTTGCACGATGTAACTTAATCCGCAAGTACTTGGTTCTTTGCTTCCAACTCTCTGAGTTCAGCAAAGCCAAACAGGATCTATTATCTTGATACACCTGTATAGGACATTTCACAGAAACTCTGATGTCCTTAAACAGTTGCATCAACCATTCACAATCCATGAGCGAAAATGACAGGGCATTGAGTTCTGCTTCACAGGAACTTAGGCTTACTGTCGTCTGCTTTTTGCACAACCAGTCAAACAGACAGTGGTTGTACATGTAGCATACTCCAGAAGTGCTCGTGCCGTCTTTGGTGTCACTGCCAAAACTCGCATCTGCAAAGATTTTAAGACCTCCAGACTTCTGACCAGTGAATCTGAGTCTGTAGTGCATAGTACCTTTGAGATAACATGCTATACACTTGAGAGTTTTCCAATTCTGAACAGCAGGATTGTTAGCATGTCTGCTAAGCAGATTAGTCCTTACAGCTATATCAGGTCTTGAACATCTGACAATGAAATTCAACTTGCCTAGAATGCATCTGTACAGTGTAGTGTCAGAAAATGCTTCAGCAGTGATTGAAAAACCACAAAAGGACCCTACAGAGGTGGGGTCATACAGACCAATTAGCCTATTAAATCAAGACTATAAGATATTTACAAAGATCCTGGCAAGGCGACTGGAAAAGGTACTACCTAAAATAATTAAGGAAGATCAATATGGATTTGTTAAGGGAAGATATATAGTCCATCCTATAAGAAATGTGTTAAACGTATTAACAAGCAGGGTAAAAGGAAAATTGGTGGTCTTAAAATTGGATGTGTATAAGGCCTTCAACACAATTAGACATAAGTTCTTATGGAATATTATGTGGGACATAGGATTAGGAGAGAACTTTGTGGAAGCAATCCAGGAATTGTATAGAGAAGGGAAGGCTGTGGTCAGAGTGAATGAGGGGGTTTCAGATCAATTCAATATACAAAGAGGAGTTAAACAAGGATGTTCACTCTCACCACTACTATTTGTATTGGGTATGGAGTACTTGGCAGACAGAATACGAAACTCAGTAAGGATAAAAGGATATAAGAAAGGAAAGGAAGAAATCAAGTTAAACATGTATGCCGATGATATCCTATTATTATTTACAAACCCCTTAGAGGGTGTAAGAGAACTTATGATAATCCTGAAGGACTTTAAAGAGGAGTCGGGATTGGGAGTAAATTTGGAGAAGTCTGAAATTTTATTTTGGGTTGTAAATAAAGAGGAGAAGAATGAAATTGCAAAAATGACAAAGATGGATATCAATAGGAAAAAAGTTAAATACTTGGGGGTAAATATTATTAAAAATATTACTAGGATTCCAGATGTAAATTACAAAGAAGCATGGAGGAAGATCAAGAAGGACATAAAATCATGGAAAAATAAGAATTTATCTATTCTAGGTAGGATTAGAGCACTTAAAATGTTTCTGGTACCAAAATTATTATATTTCAAGTAATTACACTACCCATTAGGAAAATATGGTTCAAAACATGGAATAAGGAGCCAGAATCTAGTACAAAAAGAGCTTTAGAACTAATTAATGAGTTTGGTCGGGTGGCGGGATTTAAGCTGAATAAACAAAAAACCAAGGTTTTGGGAAAAAACTTGACACCTTCAGGAATAGAGGGGTTTCAGAAAGAAACGGAGTTAAATGTGGTTAAAAAGGTGAAATACCTGGGGGTCAATTTGTCTGGTAAAAACTTGAACTTATTTAAAGACAATTATGAGAAAAGTTGGTCAGAAATCAAAAAAGATTTAGAAATTTGGTCAAGACTAAAACTTTCCTTGTTGGGAAGAATAGCAGCTGTAAAGATGAATGTATTGCCAAGGATGCTGTTTCTGTTTCAAACCCTACAGATTGTGGACAGAGTGGAATGTTTTGGAAAGTGGCAGAAAGATATCTCGAAGTTTGTCTGGCAGGGCAAAAAGCCCAGGATAAAATTTAAAATACTAACAGATGCGAAAGAAAGAGGGGGATTTGCCCTGCCGGACTTAAGGTTATATTATGAAGCCGCATCTTTCTGCTGGATGAAAGATTGGTTTTTACTAGAAAACACTGCTGTCCTAGATCTGGAAGGGTTTAACAATGCTTTTGGATGGCATGCATATTTGTGGTACGACAATGTAAAGGTTCACAAATTGTTTAAAAACCATATTGTCAGGAGAGCTTTATTCATTGTCTGGACTAAATATAAGGATTTGTTCGAAAATAAAACACCGAGGTGGCTCTCACCAATAGAGGCAAAGGCCACAAAAAGACTTAATATGGAGGTTGGTTGGGCAAAATATTGTGAAATAATAGAAAAAATTGGAGATAATTGGAGGTTGCAGAGTTTGGACAAACTGAAAAACAAGGTGCGAGACTGGTTACATTATGCCCAAATTCAAGAGATTTTTAAAAAGGACAAAAAAGTTGGTTTCCAGGTGGAGAAATCGAAACTAGAGACAGAATTACTTGAACCAAAGACTAAAGTGCTTTCTAGAATGTATAACTTGCTGCTTAAATGGAACACACAGGATGAGACAGTTAAATCAGCCATGATAAAATGGGCCCAAGACATTGGGTACAACATTATGTTTGAAGACTGGGAAAGGTTATGGACCACCGGCATTAAATTCACGGCATGTAATGCCTTGAAAGAAAACATTATGAAAATGATATACAGGTGGTACATGACCCCAGTCAAGCTGGCAAAGATATACCACTTGTCTGACAATAAATGTTGGAAATGTAAGGAGGCTGAAGGAACATTCTTTCACCTCTGGTGGACATGCCCAAGGGTGAAGGCCTTCTGGGAAATGATTTATAATGAATTAAAAAAGGTATTTAAGTATACCTTCCACAAGAAACCAGAGGCCTTCCTCCTGGGCATAGTCGGTCAGAGAGTGATAAAGAAGGATAGAACCTTTTTCTTATATGCAACTACAGCAGCAAGAATTCTTATTGCCAAACATTGGAAGTCACAGGAGTTACCCACGCTGGAAGAGTGGCATACGCAACTGATGGACTATATGGAATTGGCTGAAATGACTGGCAGAATCCGGGATCTGAGTGAAGAAAAAATAGAAGAAGACTGGAAGAAATTTAAGGACTATTTACAAAAACACTATAAGTTGTATGAATGCTGAGAATTTGCTAAGTTTTGTGAAGATTTAGCTTTAGCAAATAAAATTTAAGAATGGTGGAAATTAAGTTATAACCATGAAAAGACCAAAGTTTAGAGTAAAACTTTTTTAGGATCGACGGAAAACAATAGGTGATTTAACAATAAATATTCTAAACCTAAATTATAATTGAATGAAAGTATAAAAAACACATGAAACAAGGTTATAATTTGCTGTTATTTTATTGTAAAGAATGCAGGGTGTGGAAGATGTGGGGAAGTCCAGTAGATCATGAAAAATGCTTTGGAAAGATGAATATTTTCTTTTTTAACTCTTTTCTTCTCTTTCTGTAAAAATGCTTTTGTTGTGCTATGGATGATGATGTATTTGAATTTGGTACCTGGAAAAAAGCAAATAAAAAATATGATTAAAAAAAAAACATGGAATAAGGTATTTTAAAAATTGATTTTTGTTTTTGTTTTTTTAAAATATTTTTATTGCATTTTTCCCCAAATACAGATACTAAGTCAGATATATAAAGAGATAACAGAAAGAAAAAAGAAGAAAGAAAAAGAAAGTCATCTTTCCAAAAACATTTTTCCATAACCAACCGGACTTCCCCACGTCTCCCTCACCATGCATTCTTTACAATAAATATATCAGCAAATTATCACCTTGTTTCGTGCGTTCTTTTGTTCCTTCAAATAATTATATTTTAGGTTTAAAATACTTCTTATCAATTTACTTTTGCTCTAAACCAAATATAGTATTGTTTTAAACATTAGTCCTCTCATTAATATAACTTAATTTCCCATACCATCAAATCTTATTGCTGAAGCTAAATTTTCCAAATCATGCAAATTCTTAACATTCATATAACTTATAAAATTTTTGTAAATAATCCTTAAATTTTTTCCAATCCTCCTCCGTTGTTTCTTCTCCCAAATCTCGGATTCTGCCAGTCATTTCAGCCAGTTCCATATAGTCCATCAATTGCGTCTGCCACTCTTCCAGTGTGGGTAAATCTTGTGTCTTCCAGTATTTTGCGATGAGAATTCTTGCTGCTGTAGTTGCATACATAAAAAAAAGTTCTATCCTTCTTTGACACCTTCTGGCCGACAATGCCCAGGAGGAAGGCCTCTGGTTTCTTAGGGAAGGTGTACTTAAACACCTTTTTTAACTCATTATAGATCATTTCCCAGAAGGCCTTCACTTTTGGACAGGTCCACCAGAGGTGAAAGAATGTCCCTTCAGCCTCCTTACATTTCCAACATTTATTATCAGACAGATGATATATCTTAGCAAGCTTGACTGGGGTCATGTACCACCTGTATATCATTTTCATAATATTTTCTTTCAAGGCATTACATGCCGTGAATTTCATACCAGTGGTCCATAACCTTTCCCAGTCTTCAAACATAATGTTGTACCCAATGTCCTGAGCCCATTTTATCATGGCTGATTTGACTGTCTCATCCTGAGTGTTCCATTTAAGCAGCAAGTTATACATTCTCGAAAGTACCTTAATCTTTGGTTCTAACAGTTCTGTCTCTAGTTTCGATTTTTCCGCCTGGAATCCTGTTTTTTTGTCCAACTTAAAGACCTCTTGAATTTGGGCATAATGAAACCAATCTTGCACCTTATTCTTTAGTTTTTCGTAGCTCTGCAACCTCCAATTGTCTCCAATTTTTTCTATTACTTCCCCATATTTCGGACAGCCGGCCTCCATATTGGGTTTTTTTCGAGCCTTGGCCTCCACTGGTGATAACCACCTCGGGGTCTTACCTTCTAATAAGTCTTTGTATTTTGTCCAGACCATAAATATTGCTTTTCTGACAATATGGTTTTTGAACATTTTATGAGTCTTTACCTTGTCGTACCACAGATATGCATGCCATCCCAAAGAATTATTAAACCCTTCCAGATCTAGGACATCAGTGTTCTCTAAGAGTAGCCAATCCTTCATCCAGCAGAAGGCTGCAGCTTCGTAATATAACCTTAAGTCTGGCAGGGCAAACCCCCCTCTTTCTTTTGCATCAGTTAGTATTTTAAATTTTATTCGGGGCTTTTTGCCCTGCCAGACAAACTTAGAAATGTCCTTCTGCCATTTACCAAAACATTCGACTCTGTCCACAATCTGTAGGGTTTGAAACAAAAACAACATCTTTGGCAATACATTCATCTTTATAGCTGCAATTCGACCCAACAAGGAAAGTTTCAATCTTGACCAAGTTTCTAAATCCTTTTTAACTTCTGACCAACATTTTTCGTAATTATCTTTAAATAAATTCAAGTTTTTGGAAGACAAATTAACCCCTAGGTATTTCACTTTTTTAACCACATTTAATTCTGTTTCCTTCTGAAACCCATCTGTTTCTAAAGGTGTCAAGTTTTTCCCCAAAACTTTAGTTTTTTGCTTATTCAACTTGAATCCCGCCACCCGACCAAACTCATGGATCAGTTCTAGAACTCTCTTTGTACTGGGTTCTGGCTCCTGTAGTGTTAAAACCAAGTCATCTGCAAAAGCTTTCAGTTTGTATTGTTTCACTCCGACCTGTATTCCTTGCACCAACCGGTCCTCCCTAATCATATTCAAAAGCACCTCCAGGACTGAAATAAATAAAAGAGGGGAAAGGGGGCACCCCTGTCGTGTTCCTTTTTCAATTTTAAACTCTTCTGTCACCACATTGTTCACTATCAATTTAGCTTTTTGCTCTGAATAGATCGCTTCTATGCCATTTTCAAACCCCCGTCCCACTCCCATCCCTTCCAAATTTTTCTTCATAAACTTCCAAGAAATATTGTCAAAGGCCTTCTCCGCATCAATAAAAATTAACACTGCTTTAGTATTAATGTTAGTTTGCAAAAGTTCCAAAATGTCAATGATGTTCCTAGTGTTATCAAACAAATGTCTACCTGGGAGAAAGCCTGCCTGGTCCTTGTGAATTACTTCATTTAACACTTTTTTGAGTCTACTTGCCAAAATATCTGCAAAAATTTTGTAATCCACATTTAGGAGTGAGATGGGACGGTAGTTCTTAAGTTGAGTCTTTTCAGTTTCCAGTTTAGGTATCAATGTGATGAAGGCTTCTTTCCACGTTTCCGGTGCCCTCCTCCCCTCCATAATCTGGTTACAAACCTCCATTAGTGGTTGTATCAAATAGTCTTTTAATGTCTTATAGTACTTGGAGGTAAATCCATCTGGGCCTGGAGATTTACCTAGTTGCATATTCTGAATGTCACCCTCGATTTCCTGTTGTGTTATTCTGTAGTTCAAGATTGTTCTCTTCTCCTGAGATAGTTTTGGTAATCCGTTAACTTTTAAAAATTGGTCTATCTCAGTCACTTCCTGAGGTCCTTGCGTGTAAAGTTTTTTGAAGTATCTCTGGAAACACTTTCTAATTTCTTCTGGTTTCTGGATATTTCTCCCTTCAACCTCCAGATTGGTAACAAAGTTCAATTTTTGTCTCTTTTTCAACTGCCATAAAAATGGATTTTTGGAAGTAAAAGAGTTAGAACCCCAGACATAGTAAATTATTCATCTCAAGAAGAGATGGGATGGGAAATACCGAACTTAGAATTTTAGTACAAAACATTCCAATTGAAAAATCTAATAGATATTGGATATAAGGATGGGATTAAATGGATAAGGCTGGAGAATGAAATAAATGAAGGAATAGGAAGAGAATAGGAAGAGAAGGGATATTTAATAGAGATATTAATACGGCTTTTAAGAAGACAATAGGACCAAGGAAAACTGTGTTAGGAATCTGGAAGAATTGGAATACGAAATGGATGCCAACATACTCAAGGTGGACGCCGATAATATATATGCAGGAGGGTCAAAGGGAACCGGGTTGGTGGAACAAATTAGAAGATCAGGGATTTTATAAATTAAAAGATATGTTCAATGAAGAAGGGAATTTAATTACAAAAAAGGGTTTTAGAAAAAATAGGAAAACAATATTGGCTGAAAGTGCAAGGACTTTATGATTTAATAAAAATGGAAAGAGCAGAGGAAACGATGAGGACAGAAATGAAAATAGATATGGTGCTGAACAAAAGACAAATAACGGAGAAAGGGATAGCAGGGATGTTATATAAACTGATGATAAGCGACAAAGAAAGAATGATAAGGATAATTCAGATTAAATGGGAGCAGGAAGGTATGATTCATCCAAACACGGCTCAAGAACTGATGAAGAATATAAACAATATTAAAATAGAAAAATATAAAGAATTAAGTAGTAGAAATTTTTTATTAAAATGGTATAGAACTCCGGCACAAATGGCGTATATAGTGAAAGGGTTTAGTCCCAAATGCTGGCATTGTGGTCAGGAAAAAGGACTATATTCACACATGTGGTGGGAATGTAATCTGGTTAAGGAATATTGGCAAAAGATTATAAAGGTAATTTCTGGATTATTTCAAATAAACATAGGGATTTGTTATTTTCGGGAATACTGGGAAATAACCAAGTAAAAAGTAATAAGTAAGAGTTGCACAAGATTATGATTTTATGATTTTAGCTGGAATGGCAGTTATTGCTTTGGGATGGAAAGAAAAGGCCAAATGGAATATGGAAAAATGGAATGATGATGTTTTTGAATATGTACAATCAGAAATAAATGCACAGATAGTGGCAGAGGATAGATGGGAAAATAAATGCCAAAGAATCACAAATAATTGGGCATTTTACAGGAACTGGATAGAAAGAGGGGAAGCCAACCCTAACATACAAGCTCGAATGAACAGACTGTGTACATGGATAAAGATATGAAGAAGGAAGGCCTGACCGGGGGGGGGGGGGGGGCTGGAGTGGGGAGGGGGGGAAGTAAACCGGATGGTATTTTGAATTGATTTTGTTATGTAAGCCCTTTTTTAGAAACCATATATATTAATGTTATGCACTGAAGTATGAATGAATTTTGTTTTGTATTCTTTGTTTTATAGAATACATATAATAGTGTTATGCTACTAAGCAAATTTAATAAAACAGTAAACGGGGGGGGGGAGAGAAAAGAAAATGCTTCAGCATTTGTGTCTGCTGGGTTTGCATCAACCAAATTCAGCCTGGTTAATACAGCAGCAATTTTCTGTGTTTGGTGTACCAGAAAATCACCTGCTTGGTCCTTCTGCACCTGCAGAGAAAGATAGTTGGATACCTCACCAAGATCCTTCATGTCAAAGTGCTCCTTCAGCTGAGCTAGGGTGCTTTGATAAAAAGCCTGATTCTTCCAAAACAATAATAATAATAATAATAATAAATTTTATTTATATCCCGCCCTCCCCAGCCGAAGCCGGGCTCAGGGCGGCTAACAACAATAAAACAGTACAAAGGTACAACATAAACAACATTCTAAAATCATTCATTATAAAAATTAATTAATTCAAGCCACTAGCAACCATTGGGCCAGAGCTCTGCGAAGATTGCCGAGGGAGGGAGTCAGGCTGTGCCCTGGCCAAAGGCCTGGTGGAACAGCTCTGTCTTGCAGGCCCTGCGGAAGGATGTCAAGTCCCGCAGGGCCCTGGTCTCTTGTGACAGAGTGTTCCACCAGATCGGAGCCACAGCTGAAAAAGCCCTGGCTCTAGTTGAGGCCAGCCTAACTTCTCTGTGGCCTGGGACCTTCAAGATGTTTTTATTTGAAGACCGTAGGTTTCTCTGTGGGGCATACCAGGAGAGGCGGTCCCGTAGGTACGAGGGTCCTAGGCCATATAGGGCTTTAAAGGTTAAAACCAGCACCTTAAACCTGATCCTGTACTCCACCGGGAGCCAGTGCAGCTGGTATAGCACCGGGTGAATGTGATCTCGCAGCGAAGACCTCGTAAGGAGTCTCGCTGCAGCATTCTGCACCCGCTGGAGTTTCTGGGTCAGTCTCAAGGGCAGCCCCACGTAGAGCGAGTTACAATAATCCAGTCTGGAGGTGACCGTCGCGTGGATCACAGTGGCTAGGTCAGGGCGAGAGAGGTAAGGAGCCAACTGCTTAGCTTGGCGGAGATGGAAAAATGCCGCCTTTGTTATAGCTGCAATCTGCGCCTCCATGGAAAGGGAGGTGTCGAAGATTACACCCAAGCTTATCAAAGAAGATTATCAACAAAACATAAACAATGCAGTTTGTTTTGCCCCTCCTCCTTGACAAACACACATGGATCAGCTTTGCCTTGGTGAAAACCTAGAGAAAGCAATGTCTGGGTTAGCGGAGTCTATAACCTGAAGCGTATGTAACCCGAGGTACCACTGTATTGAAATTCCTCAGCCCCAGCCAGCATTGCCAATGGGCAGGATGATGAGACTTGTAGTTCAGCAACGTCTGGAGGGCCAGAGGTTACCCTCACCTGTTTTATCGGTTAGTGTGCTAAGATCTGGGCGCAAGCCCAATTCAGCTGACGGTACTTAACAAGGGGTTGCTTTAAACAAAACATTAGAGCTAATATACTATTCTGCTCCAATATACAAAACAGCCCCTTCTCTATAGAAAGCTAAAGAAAATAGAAACTTCAGGGTTTGTAGATGGTTGTAAAGGTTGCTGAAAGGTTTCTATTTCACTAGTTGGAAACAGCTTCCAGGCTATGCAGGACCAAGGTTGATTTGTAACTGTTACTGGCTGCCAGCTTGCCATCATGCATATTTGTAAACCATTTCTGCCAAAATATATACATCTGCAATAGTAGTTTCTGGAAGCAGACCCTGCAAGAGTGCACACTCCATGAAGTCCACATGAAGAGTGTTACGGAATGGAGGGGGGGCATATGAACGAAGTCTTACTCCCGAGTAAGAGATGTAGAGCCCGAGGTGATGACCTCAAGGGAACCCTGCCACACTAGGACTCCCCTCAAGCCATCACAACGTTGCATCAAGCACCACACAAAACTCCAAAACCCCAAGAATAAAGCGCCATTTCTGACCCCGTATCCTGATGCTTTACACAATCGATATATTTTATGAATGAACAATGTATTTGCATGAGGATGCGCTCTAGCCAATCCGATTGTGTTGAATGTAGCCCTTCAGACAATCGCAGCAATGCCATGGCTCTGCAGAGGCAGCTCAGCTCGAGCTGTTTTGCACGCTCCACTGAGCGCTGACAAGGTGATGACAGCTCCCGCTGCGAAAACAATGGACTGAGTCAATCGAAACCTCATTACCCTGTTAATCCAATGAAAACTAGATACAATGTAGCAATGTCAGGCCAGGCCACTTCCGAAAAGAACCGTCTGTATTTAAAACGCCTAAAAACATTTGGAAATTCATAGCAAATCACTGGTTTCACCGGTTCTCTTCATTCCACCGCCAGTCTGCTTCGTTGGCCAAGGACATGGGAACCCCTCAGTCCCCTCCAGAATTCCCCAAGCGGGAGGTCACGTACTCACAGGAAGGTACTTGATGTCGGATTCTCAGGCCTCAGTCAGAGGTAACTGGCCACTCTCCAGGCACTCGGCTTGAGATCTTTGTTGACCTCCCCGTCTGCATCTCCCGGCAGGATACAGGCTAGGTCACTATTGCCGATCCCACTCAGCTTGAGAGGGACACACCATTCCTCCCTCCTCCCTGCTTCCCTCAGGGAGGGGAAAGTGACAGACAGAAATCTATTTACATGTCTTTATTTCTGTCATTGCAGCAGTACAGAGAAACACGTCTGCACTCTCCAGACTCCAACAGTAGAGAGAGATAAACTCCACCCCTGTACTTCCAGTACAGGTCAGATGACATTCTGAGCTAACATCCGGTGCTCAGTACAGTGAATAGACTGCCCCTTTGTTCCCATAGTACAGTCCCAAACATCAACATCCTGTTTTGCATTCCAGCAACTTGCAGTTCGCTCCCGTATTGCTGCTTTTTCCTGACACTTTACTCGTAGGTGACAATCGCTGGGCACAAGCTCTCCTCCAGACTTACCCAGGCGGCAGACTATGCAAATCAAAGTTCTATTCTCCTCTTGCAGTAGGTGCTTAGAATGTACTTCCCAAGACATATCCTGTATTTGCATGTTACCCCAACACATTCCTCCTATGTTAATCATGTATAACCCTCTCCTTTCCTGATGGAGTGGTGATGTTTAGCGAACTGTCTGCTGGGATAAGATAGGAACTTTTAAAAGTCCTTGTCACCCCGTTCTCGGGGTTCAATTCCTCTTTGAACCTGTTGCGCAATAAACTTTGGTCTACGCTATTTGCTCCGGTTGGTGGCTGGTCTCCTTCTTTGTTCCGCAGGGACCCACGGGCTCTGAGCAGCCTCCCACCTGGATTTTTCCGTAACAACAGAAACTAGACTAACCCTCTTGAGAGAAGAAAGGTGGGTTTTGCTCCCACTGCAATGTTGTAATCTAAATAAGCACATCTTCCTACAAGTGAATAGTAGCCACCTATCTGGGGGGAAATAAAGTGGTATGCTGAGAGACATTGTTACGGTGGAGAGCAAATCCGTTTTCAACAATCCTAACATCCAGAGAAAAACCAGATGGCAGCTTTTTTTTACTATGTCCACAGAACTCAATGAAAGGCACCAATGGTTTTGGTCTGGTTAAGTAGAAGCATGTTGAAATCTGCAGATGGCACAAAATTCAGCGGCAGTAAATCAGAAAGAGGGGCAGTCCTTAAACAGCTGAAGAGAATGGGATAAACTTCAACTGAGCATCCAAGTATTAACATCCTGACGGTAAGGACCTTACCCAACCCTAGTCACATGTAAACACCATTTTAAAGTATGGCTTGATGAGCTAAAAGATGAAGAGGAGTACCCATTCAGAAGCACATCATATTCAGATATGCACCAGCTTTATTCCCAGTTCGTGATCCAGCAAGAGACAAACATACAAGAGCTGATTTACATGTATTTTTCTTCTTTGCTGGATTGGAGCATAAGCACTGAGCCCTATCTTTGTTCTTACCTTTATTCAAACGGTTCAAGACTTCTTCAATGGAAAGTCGGTCATCTTCTGTCTCTTCTGGTTTGTTTACTACCAGTAGCCAGCACAGCTTGTTCTGGTACCTTAGAATTCTTGTGCCTCTTCATTTTTCCCAGCATCAGAGTCTTTTCCAGGGAATCTTCTCTTTTCATGAGGTGGCCAAAGTATTGGAGCCTCAGCTTCACGATCTATCCTTCCAGTGAGCACTCAGGGCTGATATCCTTCAGAATGGAGAGGTTTGATCTTCTTGCAGTCCATGGGACTCTCAAGAGTCTCCTCCAGCACCAGAATTCAAAAGCATCCATTCTTCGGCAATCAGCCTTCTTTATGGTCCAGCTCTCACTTCCATACATCACTACTGGGAAAACCATAGCTTGAACTAAATGGACCTTTGTCGGCAAGGTGATGTCTCTGCTTTTTAAGATGCTGTCTAGGTTTGTCATTGCTTTTCTCCCAAGAAGCAGGCGTCCAAAGTTTCTCATGTGCCTGACGTATGGTTTCTTACCAAACATCTTTTCATAGGGAGTACAACCTATGGGTGCAGAAAATCGTCTGTTAAAACAATAAACCAAACAATTCAGCGACTCCGCCCAATATTCCTCAGGAAGATTGGCATCATGCAACAAGGTCTTCAGTCCTTGCAGCAAAGCCTGGTTTTCCCTTTTGCAAAGTCCATTCTTCCATGAAGCTCTTGGACTTGCAAGGTCATGCTGAATCCCCTTCTGACATCTTCCATCAGCCTGTCCTCTGACATAAATCAGGGACCCGGACTTCAAAAGCCAGGACACGCTATTAGCAGAGTGTACTGCACACAGAGAAGTAGGCGTGAGGCTTGTGAAGTCATTCTACAGCTACAGATTTATTAAACATAAATCAAGACAAAGAAACATGTCGTCTCTCTCTCATGTCATCTCAGAGAGAACAGCAAAAGCAAAAGCGATGCACAAACGGGAGTTCCCAGCATACTGTGCTGGAGTGTAAACAGACATGTGACATGCAACAATCTCATGCCTGTTCCTTAAGGTGGAATGGAAATGTCAACATCCTCCCCCTTTCCGTGTAACCTGTGGTGCAGTATTTCAACCCAACTGCAACCGCTGTACATAAACCTTAAGTTGTTCTCTGTTAACAAACTTAGACAACAGATCTGCAGGAATCTTGTTTCCTGGCATGCAGGACACCTGAATCAATCCTTTCTGGATACACTCCCTTACATGATGTACCTTTAACTGCAAGTATTTAGTTCTTTGCTTGCAACTCTCTGAGGCTAGCAAAGCCAAACAGGATCTGTTGTCTTTATACACCTGAGCAGGACATTTCACAGTAACCCTGACGTCCTGAAACGGTTGCATCAACCATTCACAATCCATAAGTGAATATGACAGTGCATTGAGTTCAGCTTCACAAGAACTTAGGCTAACTGTGGTTTGCTTCTTGCACAGCCAGTCAAACAGACACTGGTTGCACATGTAGCATACCCCGGACGTGCTTGTGCCATCTTTGGTGGCACTGCCAAAACTCGCATCTGTAAAGATTTCAAGACCTCCAGATTTCTGACCAGTGAATCTGAGTCTGTAGTGCATAGTACCTTAACACATCAGCAATTTTCCGAGATTGGTGTACCAAAAAATCACCTGCCTGGTTTTTCTCTACTTCCAGAGAAAGATAGTTGGATACCTCAACAAGATCCTTCATGTCAAAGTGCTCCTTCAGTTGAGCTAGGGTGCTTTGGTACAAAGTCTGATTCTTCCAAAACATCAGAAGATCATCAACAAAACATAAACAATACAGCTTGTTTTGCCCCTCCTCCTTGACAAACACACATGGATCAGCTTTGCCCTGGTGAAAACCTAGAGAAAGCAATGTCTCAGTGAATTTTGTGTTCCAACACCTGGCACTCTGCTTGAGACCATATAAGGTCTTCTGCAGTTTACAGACCATTCCCTTCTGTATCTGCATCCCGTCAGGTGGAAGCATGTACAGCTCCTCCCCCAAAATCCCGTACAAAAAAGCTGTATTAATGTCATGATGGGAAACATGCAGTTTCTCCTCCGCAGCAATCTTGAGCATCAGCCGAATGCTCTCATATTTGACTGTGGGTGAGTAGGTCTCGTGGTAATCCTGTCCTGGTACCTGTGAAAAACCTCTGGCAACCAATCTGGCTTTGTGTCTGACAACCTTGCCATTCTGGTCTGTCTTGGCCTTGAAGACCCATTTGCTGCCAACCAGTCTCATTCCTGGGACGACCGGTACCAGTTCCCAAGTTTGGTTCCTGTTCAAGGAATCAACTTCAGCCTTCATGGCATTTAGCCAAGGCTCAGCATCTTTAGAGGTTAACTCCTGAACCTCTTTGAAGCTTGAAGGTTCCCACACCTTCTCTGAGCTACTAAGAACAGCAGTTGCTGTCTTAGCAAACTCATCAGCATATCTCTTTGGAGGTCTGCCCTTTGTGGCCCAATCAGATCTGCGTACCAGACGCAAGTCTTCTCCTCTTCCTTAGGAGAAAAATGACCAATGGTGAACAGTGGTTCTTCCAGTTCATTGTCAGACGCATCAGATGGTCTGACTGAGGCCTTTGCGCTCTTGTAGTCTGCTGTGTCATCACTGTCACTGACACCACCAGCAGCAGCGCCCACTGAACTGGAATCCGAACTCTGATCATCATCATCCTCAGCAGCTTCCTCAGCTTTAGCTGCTTCCTTGACATCACCTTCATCCTCCTCTGGGTAACTCTGGAAAATTCCCACATTTCCCCCCCCCCACTTAGGATTGTACTCAACACTCTTTGTGAACTTAATGGACTTAGAGTTAGTCATCCATACCCTGTATGCACTTTTTTCGTACCCCATGAACAAACCATGTGCCGCACACTTCCCAAGCTTGTTGCTTTGTGGGGTGTGTACCCACATGTCAGAACCAAAGATTCTCATGTGCTTGATGTTGGGTTTCTTACCAAACATCTTCTTACAGGGGGTACAACCAATAGGTGATGACAATCTGCGATTAAAAGTGTAAACAAAATTCCACAGAGCCTCCCCGCAAAACTTATCAGGGAGATTGGCATCATGCAACAAGGTTTTCATTCCTTGCAGCAATGTTTGATTTGCTCGCTCCGCAAGCCCATTCATCCATGGAGATCTGGGCGTTGACATGTCATGCTGGATTCCCTTCTCAGTCAGGAAAGCTTCAAACTGCTGAGAAGTGAACTCCCCGCCCCGATCAGTAAACAGACAGCCAATACGTTTACCGTGAACATTCTCCAACCAAACACAGAATGCCTTAAACTTCGGAAACGCTCGCAATTTCTGTTCGAGCATATACACATGAATATACCTGGAAAAAGAATAAATTAGAACCATGAAGTACCTTGCTCCCCCCATAGAGGGCGCAAGTGGACCAACCAGGTCTGCATGAACTAGCTGGTAGGGTTTGGAAGCCTGCCTGCTAGACTCCTTGCCTTTTGGAGCAACCTTCACCTTGTTCTCTGCACAAGATACACATTTCATGTGAAATTTACAGGGTTTGATGTTCAAACCTTCAACCACCCCCGGCATCTTGGCCAGTGCCTTCCAAGAAAGGTGACAAAATCTTCGATGTGCATCGTGAATGCAACCTGCATGAAGAACTTTGTTAGTTTGTGCAACACAACAAGAATCAGCATTAGACACAACAGCACTAGTGTCGTCATAAGTTATATGGAACAAACCATCCATAAACTTTGCATGCAAATAGTCCTCTTTGCCTTTTCTGATGACACAGATGCTCCTCTTGAAGGAAATCTAAAAACCACGCCCAGTAAGCTGTGGGACACTGAGCAAGTTGCTTGCAGCTCCCGGAACATAAAGTACACCTTTGATGGTAGTGTGCAGACTTGCCAGTTTCACAGTCCCTTCTCCTGCGATTTGCAACATCTTTCCGTCAGCCAGGTGGATCTCTCCATCTTGAGGTTTGAAGGAGATAAATAGGTGGCGGTCCTTTGAAATATGGCGCGTACAGCCTGAATCAACAACAAAGCTGCCTTTGGCTGTTGGAGCAGTCTTTCTGGCAAGCAGAACCTTATTTTCCACCGGTGTGGGCTTTTGCAGCTTGCCCTGCTGCTCCTGGCCATCAGACTTGCCTTTAGCCTTTGGGTGAGCTGTGCCAGCAAACAAAACCTTGTTTTCCACTGGCATGGGCTTTTGCAGCTTGCCCCCCCTGCTCCTGGCCAGCAATCATGCCTTTAGCCTTTGGTGAAGCTGTGCTAGCAAACAAAACCTTGTTTTCTACTGGTGTGGGCTCTTCACCCTCCCTCTGCTTCTGGCCATCTGCAGGCGTCTGCCTCTGTTTACCTTTGCCTTTCCGGCCTCTGCAAAGGTGATGACCTTGGTTCCCACGAGCAACAGAGCTCTCAGCTGCCGACTCCTTGGCTCCCCCTGGAGGCTGGAATGCTGCCTGGGATGACGTGACAGTCAGCTCCCCCTGCCCCTGCAGCCTGCAACCAGTGCACTCAGCATCCCTGCATTCACTCGCATTCTGGGAAACAGCCAGGACCTCCGATGCAGTCAAACTCTGGGCTGGGATGACTGGCTGGTGGGCTATCTTCAAAGCATTCCACATATTACGTGCAGTCACGTGGCCAGCAAACTTTTTAATTTCCTCAAGAGAGAAGGACAAGACTATTACGTCAATGGCCCTCAAATTCTGGCCTTTCCATTTCTCTGTCAGAGGAACCGGAGGGGCCTCAAACACAGTATGCCACACTCCAAACTGACGCAGCAAACTCTCACACCATTCTGCCCAGGTTTGATAGTTATGCCCATTTAACTTTGGGCACTCAGCAGCTTGAGAAGCTTGGAAAAACTCCATTTCCAGCTTTTAACGTTAGCCATGAGTCTTTTTGCCTTCAAAGACTTCGTATCTCAGCAGCTCATAAATCACGAAGCCTTTGGCGCAGCTCCCAGATCCATTAATCTGCCGGAGTTCAAAGGCTCTTTCCACGGTAAACAGAAAAGCCTCTCTTTCACTTTTCATCCACATACCTTGCAACGCAGTCTGTCGCAGTTTTACTCTCCTGTAAGTGCTGTGAATCTGGGCCCATAACCTGTTGTTGGGATACTGCCAGGGAGATATAGTCCATCATGGCCCCAAGCCGGCTGCCGGACGATCCATCGATCCCTGTAGTTACGCAGCTTCTAGCGACACGAGTTTCCTGGAAATACCTTGCCACATTCCAGGGCTCGTGCACACTCTTTATCAGCAGATAATGCACACAGCAGAAGATGCACAGCAAGAGAGCATATTTACAGACTTTATTTAGCATTGATCAGAACAAAGAAAAACATGACCGTTCTGAGTCAGTGTCTCCGACAGACTGAGAAACGAAAGCAATAGCAAAACATAAACATCCTGTGAACAGGACATGCGCAGACTCTGTGACCCACAAAGCCTGCTCCCTTTTAAGGTGGAACGGAAATATCCTAACATCTTCTAGATTTGTTTGGCAGGGCAAGAAGCCTCGAATAAAGTTCCAGCGGCGGCGCCATCGGCAATGGCGGAATCCCTCTGAGTCGGAGGGAGAAGCTCCGCAGAAATTGGGTCTACCTGCTACAGCGAAGCGGGGGACCCTATCGAAAACCGCAGGCGAGTGAAGCCTGCGACCGTGGGACTCGGCGGGCACCCTTTGCGCCCCCCCCGTTTTGTAAAGGAGCTCGGCAAAGAGCTCCGGAGTGAGACGGGGTGCGTGGCACGGTGCTGAGAGTTGATCGCTACTTCTGCGGAGTGAAGCTGCACAGCTGATGCCGGAGAGCGCTGACCTTTTTCCTTTGAAATTTCGGCTTTTAAACTACAACCCGTGAGTAAGATCCTGTAAAAATTGGGAGATCAAGGGATCTGCTTCTTTTGATCGACGCAACGAACTTGAATTTGGCACTGAAGCGGGAAGGCGTAAAAAGGAAGTCCGTCTTCCGGTTTTGTAAATAGATCTAAAGCAAAGACTTTTGACGCTAAGAACTGGAAAAGCTGAATTAAGAGGAGCTAAACTTTAATGTCAGATACAAGAACTCCCTCCTGTAGAGTGGGGGGGGGGGAGGAAAAATAAACTTTTGGACTTGAGAAAAAGGGGTGGAAAAAGGAAAAAAGAAACCACCGTTTAATCCCTGATATTGGTCTGCCAGAGACAGTAAGAAAGTGTTGCACCGTTTATAGACATTTGTAACTATATGTGAATACTCTGCAATTGAATTGGAATATTGAAGGACCCTCTCTGTAACTGTTGCTTTTTATTGGAAAATTGGAAAGAAATAAGCTGCTTTGAAAGGAACATTGTTGCCAAGGAGCCCCCCCTAGAGGAGGCTTGGGATATAGCTGGGGATTTTCCACTACAGCTGGCTAGGAAATTTTTTCCCACCATAAAAGAAACTTGAACTGTGTGAGTGACCTTGAATTTTAAAGATAAAGTAATGGATCAGGAAAAACCCCAGCCTTCAAGGATAAAAACCAGGCAGCAACAACGAAGACAATCAATAGTAGCACCCCCTGTCCTAGAAAAAGAAGATACTGGGCAGTCTGGAGCAAAAGGTACAGGCCCCGAAGAGACATTAAATGCATCATTAGATAAAATATTTGGAGCTTTGGAAAAACTGTCAGCTAAAATTGACTTAAACACTACAACTATCAGCTCTAATACACAGGCTATTGACCGGTTGCTGCAGGAATCTAAATTGACAAGGAAGATTGCCGAGGAAGCAAAAGAAAAGGTGTTGGCTGTAGAAGGGAAAATACAGCCAATCAATAAACAACTAGAGGACCATAAGGCACAACTGTCCTTATTTGAACTTAAAGACAAACAGACCAATTTAAGAATTAGGGCGGTACCGGAATTGGAAGAAGGAAAATTGAGCGAATTTCTTACACAGGAATTTGAAGAATTTTGGGGCCTGGACGCAGAGAAAGACTTTAAGATAGTGACTGCCTTCAGACTTGGTAAAGGGAGTAAAGGGGGAAGAAAGAACAAAGTAAGAGACTGTTTGATTACACCCAGATCTAAAGAAGAGAGGAATAAAATATTGGGCCTGCATTATCAGAATTCACTGGAAATAGAGGATTCAAAGATAGAAATCTTCAAAGATATCCCAAAATACCTATTGGACCCCAGAGCTAACTACGGAGATCTAGTGAACCTGTTAAGAAGAAACAGCATTATCTTCAGGTGGGAATTTCCCCAGGGTTTGTCTTTCACTTACAGAGGGAAAAAGGTGAAGATAAGATCAGAGGAGGAAAAAGTGAGATTTCTGAAAGATCACGAGGAAGATTTACAAAAAGAGGCAGAGGGAAAAGAACCAAAGATACTAAAACCAGGAGTTTTGGACGCAGCAAAGCTACCATTGGGATTGGACAAACCAGAAGTGATACCACCCACAGATCAAGAACAATTATTGGGAGCAGTTGGAGGGGAAATAGAATATCTACATAATGCCTCTGCAGGTACTAAGTTGGAATATTCGAGGTCTGAACTCCCCTGACAAGAGGAAAAGAATCTTTCACTTATTGAAAAAGGAAAAATTGGACTTGATATGTCTGCAAGAAACCCATGTGACTAGAATACATAGGAAAGTATTAATTAATAAAAGATTAGGTCAAGAATTTATTTCATCAGATAAAGTTAAAAAGAGAGGAGTGGTGATTTACGCAAAAGAAAGTTTATTACCAAAACTCATTTTTAAAGATGACCAAGGCAGATTTGTGGCAATTGAAATACAATTTCAAGGAGAGAGACTGTTGATAGTAGGGATATATGCACCAAATGAGGGGAAATCATAATTTTTTAAGAAACTGCATGAGACGTTGTTGGACTTTATGGATTATAACATTATTATGCTTGGAGATATGAATGGAGTGGTATCGACAAATATGGACAAGTCAGAAAGACAAGTGGTGACAAAAGATGGATGACTACTGAAAACTTTTTTTGAAATGACAGACAATATGGATTTAATCGATATCTGGAGAACTAAGAACCCCCTAGGTAGAGAGGGGACATTCTTTTCTGAAGCCCAAAAGACTTGTACAAGGATTGACCAAATCTGGATAACCAGAGGAATGGCTCCCAAGATTCAAAAAGTGGAAATTTGCCCAAAAACTTGCTCCGACCATAACCCTGTGAAAATGGAAATGAAGCCAACATTGACTGGTTCCTTCAGATGGAGGATGAATGACGCCTTGTTTAGAGATCCAGAAATTACCAAGAAGGCCCAAAAAATTATGAAAGACTATTTTGAGATAAATTTGAAGACCACTGTGGAAAAAAGAATAATCTGGGACGCAAGTAAAGCTGTAATGAGAGGGTTCTTGATACAGCAGAATGCAATAAAAAGGAGAACTCAAAATGAGAAAAAGGAAAAGATTTTGGAGAAAATAAGAGAAAGAGAGAAGAAACTTAGAGCTAAACCAAAGTCAAGCTTGCAAAAATATATCATTTGCCAGACAATAAGTGTTGGAAATGTAAGGAGACTGAAGGAACATTCTTTCACCTTTGGTGGGCGTGCCCAAGAGTTAAGGCCTTCTGGGAAATGATCTATAATGACTTGAAAAAGGTATTTAAGTATACCTTCCCTAAGAAACCAGAGGCCTTCCTTTTGGGCATTGTTAGCCAGAGGGTGCTAAAGAAGGACCGAACTTTCTTTATGTATGCAACGACAGCAGCAAGAATACTTATCGCAAAGTATTGGAAGACCCAAGACTTGCCCACTTTGGAAGAATGGCAGACGCAACTGATAGACTACATGGAATTGGCAGAAATGACTGGCAGAATCCGAGATCTGGGAGAAGAGACAGTGGAAGAGGACTGGAAAAAATTTAAGGACTATTTACAAAAATATTGTAAGCTGTATGAATGTTAAGAGGATGCAGGATAGAAAACAACATGGCACCAGTAACCTAATTGAAAGAAATTTGAGAATAAGTGATGTTTAAAAACAAAGATAAAAACTGGATATATATTACGTCTAAATTAACTATTTAAATATTTGATTAAAACATTTAAAGTTAGAGATATAATATGTGAAAATTATAAAATAAGAGTTGAAATACAGTGATAAATTGCTGACTACAACTGTAGTCAGAACGCATGAAAGGGAGACGTGAGGAAGTCCGAAAGGTTATAGAAATATGATTTTTGGACATTTGATTTTGTTGTATCTTTTTTCATTTTGAGTTAATTTCTCTGTTTTCTTTTTCTTTTGTTTATTGTTTGTATTGTATTTTATATGTTTGATGATCTATTGTTAAAAACTTTAATAAATATCTTTATAAAAAAAAGAGCTAAACCAAAGTCACAAGAGATCTTGAGAGAAATTAAGTTATACCAAGTACAATATATGAAAATGATAAATCAGGATATTGAATGGAAAATTAAACAGATGAGACAAAAGACCTTCGAATCAGCTAACAAATGTGGGAAGCTGTTAGTGTGGCAGTTGAAGAAGAGACAAAAGTTAAATACGGTTACCAACCTTGAAGTGGATGGGAAAAACATACAGAACCCACAGGAGATTAGAAATTGCTTCCAGAGATATTTTAAACAACTTTATACACAAGGGCCGCAGATTGAAAGAAAAATTGACCAATTTTTGAAAAGTAATGGATTACAAAAAATCTCTCAAGAAAATAAATTATTATTAAACTACAAAATAACTGAACAAGAGGTGGAAGGTGCAATTCAGAGTATGCAATTGGGCAAATCTCCAGGGCATGATGGATTAACCTCCAAGTACAGTGGTGCCCCGCAAGACGAACGCCTCGCAAGACGGAAAACCCGCTAGACGAAAGGGTTATCCGTTTTGGAGGCGCTTCGCAAAACGAATTTCCCTATGGGCTTCCTTCGCAAGACGAAAGCCCATAGGGAAATCTCCGGGACAGCGGGGAAGCGCAGCGCGTCTTCCCCACTGTCCTCGGACCTCCTCCGAAGGCTGGCGGTGGGGCGGAAAGCCCTTCTCCCCGAGCCAGCCTTCGGAAGGCTCCTCCGAAGGCTGGCGGTGGGGAGAAAAGCCCTTCTCCCCGCGCCAGCCTTCGGAAGGCTCCTCCGAAGGCTGGCGGTGGGGCGGAAAGCCCTTCTCCCCACGCCAGCCTTCGGAAGGCTCCTCCGAAGGCTGGTGGTGGGGCGGAAAGCCCTTCTCCCCGCGCCAGCCTTCGGAAGGCTCCTCCGAAGGCTGGCGGTGGGGAGAAAAGCCCTTCTCCCCGCGCCAGACTTCGGAAGGCTGCTCCGAAGGCTGGCGGTGGGGCGGAAAGCCCTTCTCCCCGCGCCAGACTTCGGATGGCTGTCCTGAAGACTTGCAGTGGGAGGAGGGTTTTCCTTCCCACCGCCAACATTCAGAATGCTGTTCTGAATGTTGGCGGTGGGGAGGAAAAACCCTCCTCCCACCGCAAGCCCCGGGAACAGAGGAGAAGCGCTGCGCCCCTTCCCTTCTGTTTCCGTACCTGTCCTGAAGGCTTGCGGTGGGGAGAAAAGCCCTTCTCTGCACCGCCAGCCTGGCAAGCGGTTTCCATAGGAACGCATTAATTGATTTTCAATGCATTCCTATGGGAAACCGTGCTTCGCAAGACGAAAAACTCGCAAGAAGAAAAAACTTGCGGAACGAATTAATTTCGTCTTGCGAGGCACCACTGTACTATAGAACTTTGAAAGACTACCTAATTCAACCATTAAAGGAGGTCTGTAATGAAATTATGGAGGGGGGGGAAAGCGCCTGAGACGTGGAAAGAAGCTTATATCACACTTATACAGAAAACTGAGTCTGAAAAGACACAACTTAAGAACTATCGCCCCATATCCCTACTTAATGCGGATTACAAAATCTTTGCAGACATTTTGGCTAGAAGACTGAAAAAAGTATTGGCAGAGGTGATACATAAAGACCAGGCCGGCTTTCTCCCTGGAAGGCATCTATCGGACAATATGAGGAATATAATTAACATTTTAGAAAAGCTGCAGGTGAACATCAACACAAAAGCAGTTTTGATATTTGTAGATGCGGAGAAAGCCTTTGACAATATTTCCTGGAGTTTTATGAAGAAAAACCTTCAGGGGATGGGGGTTGGACAAAACTTTGAAAATGGTATAGGTGCGATTTACTCTGAACAAAAGTCAAAATTGATAATTAATGGTGTTGTGACAGAAGAGTTTAAAATAGAGAAAGGGACACGACAAGGCTGCCCAATTTTCCCATTGCTTTTCATTTCGGTTCTGGAGGTTTTGCTAAATATGATTAGAAGGGACCATTTGATCCAAGGTATCCAGGTCGGAGTTAAACAATACAAACTTAAAGCTTTTGCAGATGACTTGGTTTTGACATTACAGGAGCCAACATCTAGTACCAAGAGGGCTTTGGAAATAATCCAGGATTTTGGGCAGGTGGCAGGTTTTAAACTGAATAAATCAAAAACCAAGGTTTTGGAGAAAAAATTGACGCCGATAGAGAGAGTGGGGTTTCAGAAAGAGACAGACTTAACATTGGTTAAGAAGGTAAAATACCTGGGGGTGAATATGACCTCTAAGAATGTGAATTTATTTAAAGATAACTATGAGAAATGTTGGTCAGAAGTGAAAAAAGATTTAGAAATTTGGTCGAATTTGAAGCTTTCCTTGCTGGGCCGAATTACTGTTATCAAGATGAATGTATTGCCGAGAATGTTATTTTTATTTCAATCATTGCAAATCATTGATAAGATGGATTGTTTCAAGAAGTGGCAAAGAGATATATCTAGATTTGTCTGGCAGGGCAAAAAGCCCATAATAAAATTTAAGATACCTACTGATACCAAAGACAGAGGGGGGTTTGCCCTGCCAGACCTTAAACTTTATTATGAATCAGCAGCTTTTTGCTGGCTGAAGGAATGGCTGCTTCTTGAAAATACAGATGTTTTGGATCTTGAAGGGTATGACAATATATTTGGGTGGCATGCATACTTGTGGTATGGCAAGGTAAAAGCACATAAGGCATTTTAAAACCATATGGTCAGGAAAGCATTGTTCAGTGTCTGGATAAGATATAAAGACTTTCTGGAAAGTAAAACCCCAAGGTGGCTTTCACCTATGGAAGCGAAAGCTTTGAAAAAACTTAACATGGAGGCCAAATGGCCGAAATACTGGGAAATTTTAGAACAGGAAGGTGACAAATTGAAATTGCAGAGTTATGAGAAGCTTAAAGAGAAGGTGCGAGACTGGTTACATTATTTTCAAATAAGAGAGGTTTACAATTTGGATTAAAAAATTGGTTTCCAGGTGGAAAAATCAAAATTAGAAACAGAACTGTTAGAACCCAATGCTAAGATACTATCAAGAATGTACAATCTGCTGTTGAAATGGAATACTGAGGAAGAAACGGTAAAATCGGCAATGATAAAATGGGCACAAGATATAGGATATAATATTATGTTTGCTGACTGGGAGAAGTTGTGGACCACTGGGATTAAATTCACGGCATGTAATGCCCTAAGAGAGAATATTATGAAAATGATGTACAGGTGGTACATGACTCCAGTCAAGCTTGCAAAAATATATCATTTGCCCGATAATAAATGTTGGAAATGTAAAGAAACTGAAGGTACATTCTTTCACCTTTGGTGGACGTGCCCAAGGATTAAGGCTTTCTGGGAGATGATCTATAATGAAATGAAAAAGGTATTTAAATATACTTTCCTGAAGAAACCAGAAGCCTTTCTCCTGGGCATAGTTGGCCAATCGGTGCTAAAGAAGGATAGAACTTTCTTTATGTACGCTACAGCAGCAGCAAGAATTCTCATTGCAAAGCATTGGAAGACACAAGACTTACCCACCTTGGAAGAATGGCAGATGCAACTAATAGACTATATGGAAATGGCGGAAATGACTGGCAGAATCCGAGACCAGGGAGAAGAGTCGGTGGAAGAAGATTGGAGGAAATTTAAAACTTATTTACAGAAATATTGTAAAATTTTTGAATGCTGATGACATTGAAATGAATTGAAGGGGTTCTAGCAACAAGGTAAAATGTAAGATGGGATTGATAATAGATAAACTAATAGGATATGAATTTGCTGAACCAATTCTTAAAAGGGATACAAAAAAGGGAAGCGTGAGGAAGTCAGGAAAGTAAGTTAACTAAAGATGAGAAATTTAAAAAGAGGAGTTTTGTTTTCTTTTATATGTGTTTTTTCTTCTTTTTTGTGTTTAATGTTTGTATTTTTGTATTTTGTAATTTTGTATTTTTCTGTTTTTGTATTTTTCTGAACTTTTCTATTGATAAAACTTAATAAAATATTAATGAGGGGAAAAAGAAGCCTCGAATAAAATTTAAGATATTAACGGATGCTAAAGAATGAGGTGGATTTGCCCTGCCAGACCTTAAACTTTATTATGAATCAGCTGCTTTTTGTTGGCTGAGAGAATGGCTGCTTCTTGAAAATACTGAAGTGTTGGATTTAGAAGGTTTTAACAATGTATTTGGTTGGCATGCATATTTGTGGTGTGATAAGGTAAAAGCACATAAAGCATTTAAAAATCAGATTGTTAGAAAAGCATTGTTTAATGTTTGGATAAGATATAAGGATTTGTTAGGGGGGAAAACCCCAAGATGGTTGTCACCAATGGAAGCGAAGGCACAGAAAAAACTCAATATGGAGGCCAAATGGCCGAAATATTGGGAAATTCTGGAACAAGATAGAGAGAGAATAAAATTGCAGAGCTTTGATAAATTGAAAAACAAAGTGCGAGATTGGCTCCATTACTATCAAATAATGGAGGCATACAAAATGGACAAAAAAGTTGGTTTCCAGGTGGAAAAATCAAAATTGGAAACAGAATTGTTAGATCCAAAAACTAAGAATTTGTCAAGAATGTATAACTTGCTGTTGAAATGGAACACTCAGGATGAAACGGTGAAATCAGCTATGATTAAATGGGCACAAGATGTTGGACATAACATAATGATGGCTGACTGGGAACGGTATGGACCACAGGTATGAAATTTACGGCATGTAATGCCTTAAGAGAAAATTTAGTGAAAATGATTTATAGGTGGTACATGACACCAGTTAAGCTTCAAAAAAATTATCATCTGCCCGATAATAAATGTTGGAAATGTAATGAGACTGGAGGTACATTCTTTCACCTTTGGTGGACGTGCCCAAGGATTAAGGCATTCTGGGAGATTATTTATAATGAAATGAAAAAGGTATTTAAATATACCTTCCTTAAGAAACCAGAGGCCTTTCTCCTGGGCATGGTCGGCCAATTGGTGTTAAAGAAGGACAGGACTTTTTTTATGTATGCAACAACAGCAGCAAGAATACTCATCGTGAAATATTGGAAGACACAAGATTTACCCACCAGGGAAGAATGGCAGATGAAGTTGATGGACTACATGGAATTGGTGGAAATGACTGGCAGAATCCGAGACCAGGGAGAAGAGTCGGTGGAAGAAGACTGGAAAAAGTTTAAAGTCTATTTACAGAAATACTGTAAAATTAATGAATGTTAGAAAAATGTTGGAATGAAGTTATATGGCTTTAGTAGAAATGTTATAAGGAATTAAGTATAAATAGATTATTAGAGCATTAAAGGGAAAAATAAGGTTAGAATGTGTTAAGACAATTATAGGATAGATAACAGAGGAAGATGGAAAGGAATTGCTGAAACAATTAATAGAAGTGGAATACAAAAAGGGAGGTGTGAGGAGGTCGTGGAAATTAGTGAAAGAAAGATAAGATATTGAAATTGGACTGTGTTTTAAATGGTTTTTGTTTTGTTTTGTTAGTTGTATGTTAGTGTTTTGCAGTGTTGTTGTTTTTTGTATTGTATGGTATTGTTGTATGTTTTTTCTTTTTTGGTTTTTTGTAGTGTTGTGTTCAATTTGTTGGAAAACTAATAAATATTATTATAAAAAACAAAAAAAGGAAAATTAATAAACGCTTTTTTAAAAAAAGGGAACTAAGTATTTGTCATTACAAAAGACTGGCCAGGCTCCCCAGGGTATCCAATCAAGTGAGCATTAACAGGGAACCTGCCAGACAGGAGGTAAACAACACACTCAGATTTCTGTTGTAGACCGCCCTTTCTGTGATGTAGGTACGATGTATCTGGGGGGTGGTCTTGGACCTGAATGAACTGCAAGCCTGTCCTACAGTCCTCCCAAAACTCTCTTTTGTGGCTACACTCTGAAGGAGGTAATTGGTAGTAGAAGTTGAGCTGTCTGCAAAAGTGACTGAATCAGTGAGAAGGCTGATTTGTAATGAAATGCTGACTTTCAGGCATCTCTTGAAGACCTTTTTTATGCCAACAGCTCTGTGCTGCCATTTAAACATTTCTTGAGCACCCAGACATTTTAATTATTTTGACTGATTTTAATGTCCACCGTTCACCCGCTTTTGTACATTGCTGTATTTTATGACATGCCCTAGCTTCTGAGAAGCCTTTCACTCAAACCAGTTAGACATGACATGAATTAGTAGCTTTATCTTTGCACCTGCCCCAGTTCTTCTCATTCTGCACAACTAGGGGGATTATTTGATGAAAGGCCCCTTAACTACTTGGTTTCTGTTCTCCATGCTGCTTTAATGTGTTTCTTTTCATTATCTCCACACTCCACACTCCCACACCCCACCCCTGAACAGCTCACACAGGAAAACAGTAAATTACTACACTTGATCTTAGCCAAAAGGCCGAGAAGCGAGAATTACGACTTCCGGAGGCGGCGCGAAACAGCAATGGCGGTCCTCTTCGCGCTGTGAAGAGGAGCTCCGCAGAAAAGGGTCGTCCGCTGCGGCAAAGCGGAGACCCATCAAGAAAAACCACAGGCAGAGCGAGCCTGTGGCCGTGGGACTCGGCGGGCGCCAGAAGCCCCCCCCGAAACGAAGAAGGAACCCCGTAAGGGGCTCCGGAACGTGGAAGGGGGAGCGGTGCTGTGAGTTCATCGCTCTTTCTGCGGAAGCGAAGCCGCGCGGCTGCTGCTGATGAGCACTGACCTTTCTTCTTGGAACATCAGACTCTAAATTACAAACCCGTGAGTAGGGATTTTAAAATTTTCGGGACTAAAGGGATTAAATTCGGCTGAAAACGGGAGACGCAACCAGGAAGTCCGTCTCCCGACCATGCTTAAGATCAAAGCAAAGATTTTGACAAGCGGGAAGCGCTTTAAAAAGGACTGTAAAAAGTTTGGATTATCGTGTAATAACTGAACTTGTTTCTAAGAAACTAAAAGAGACAATTTTGTTTTATTTTTATTGGACTTTGATCGGACTTTCCCTCTCCCTGGTGGATTTATAAATGATTAAGAAACCCAAAGCCTCGGGCTGCCAGGCTAAAAAAGAACTGTCAAATTGCTGAAACTGTATTCGACATTGAAAGTGATACATTCGAGCGTTACAGTTTGGATACAAACAGGGAAACTGTTTCTTGCACCTCTTTTGAGATTTTGCTTTAACTTGGGGAAAAGCTCTACATGCCAAAAGGAACTTGAAGGCTCTCTTTGAATTTGGTTTTAACTGCTGGGACTTTAATGGCGGAACAACTCTTTCTTTCTTCTGAAGTACAGTTACACTCCCCCTAGAGGACTTTGGATTTACAATTGTCTGGGAACTGCATTTTGTTTTGACTCTTTGTTGCCTTGCTGTTTACTCTCTGGAATTGTCTTTCCCATGGGACTGCACATAGTCTGACCTTGGCACGTAGTCAGGATTGGAATGAGTGGCACAGGGAAAGCAAGATTGGCTAAAACGAAAGCTAAACAATTGGTACAAACAACTTTGACTTTGCAGCCACGCAGATCATCTGTCCCAGCTGTTCTAGGGACACAAGAAGGGGAAGCTGAGCAGACATTACCAGAGGATATGGCTGCAGGAGGTTCTGAAACAGTCTTAAACCAAATTTTGGAACAACTGGCAATTTTAAACAAAAAGGCGGATGAGCATTCACCCAAAATTGACCAAGCCACAGCCACTATTAGCAAACTGACTGATCAAGTTGCTCAACATACACAAGCAATTGGGAATCTTCAGGAAGCAACTGTAGAAAATCGTAAACTGGCTGAGGAAGCCAATCAAAAAGCAGTGGAAGCCAATCAGAAGGCCGAGGCAATAAAGGTGGAGGTAAAGCCGTTGTACAAACAGATTAGTGAACAGCAGGCCTACCTGTCTATGGTTGAACTGAGATATAGGGAAAATAACCTTAGATTGAGAGCTATCCCAGAACTTGAACAGGGAGATTTGATTGGATTTTTGACATCAGAATTTTCAAAGTTCTGGGGTATAGAAGAAGATAAGGACTTTAAAATTGTAAGTGCTTTTAGATTGGGAAGAGTGGTGAGGAAGGACAGATCCAGAGACTGTTTGATCATCTTGAGATCCAAGCAAGAGAGAGATAAAATATTAGGCCTTCACTTCGGAAAATCAATTGATATCCAAGGCAACAGAGTAGAAATTTACAGGGACATTCCGAAACAACTATTGGATCTTAGAGCTACATATACAGAATTATCAAGATTACTGAGAGGCAACACAATTCCTTTTAGGTGGGAGTTTCCTCAAGGACTATCCTTCAACTTCAAAGGAAAGAAAGTTAAAATCAAAACAGCAGAAGATCAACAAAAATTCTTGAACGACCACGGAGAGGACCTTCAGAAAGGAGCAGCAGGATCTTGGCCACCACCTCCGCCTGTACCGACACCTGTACCCTCGGGACCAGAGGATAAAAAGAAAGAGACGCCACCACAAGACTAACAGATTGATCCAGGATGTCTCTGCAGCTTCTTAGTTGGAACATTAATGGCGGGAATTCCCCGGAAAAAAGAAGAAGAATTTTTCATATATTGAAAAAAGAACAATTGGACATTATTTGCTTGCAGGAAACACATGTGACTAGGCTCCACAGGAAAGTGTTAATTAATAAAAGATTAGGCCAAGAATTTATTTCATCGGACAAAGTCAAGAAAAGAGGAGTGGTGATTTATGCAAAGGAGAGCCTGTCACCAAAATTTTTATTTAAAGATGAGCAAGGAAGAATTTTGGCAATTAAAATACAGGCTCAAGGAGAAAAGTTTTTAATATTAGGAATCTATGCACCGAATGAGGGGAAATCAGAATTTTATAGGAAGCTGCATGAGACAATGCTGGATTACCTGGACTATACTAACATCTTCATGATGGGAGATATGAATGGGGTGGTCTCTACAAATATGGACAAGTCACAAAATCAAAATTTAACAAAAGACGGCAGACTACCTAAAACTTTTTTTGAACTAACTGACAATATGGACTTGATTGATATATGGAGGACAAAGAACCCCTTAGGTAAAGAAGGAACTTTCTTTTCTGAAGCCCATCTGTCATGGACAAGAATCGACCAAATATGGATAACTAGAGGGCTGGCACCTAAGACTAGAAAAGTGGAAATCTGCCCAAAAACTTGCTCCGACCATAACGCTATGAAAGTGGAAATGAGACTTACTTCAATCGGTTCCTTCAGATGGAAAATGAATGACACCCTACTAAGAGATCAGGAGATTGTGAAGAAGGCCCAAAAAACTTTAAAAGATTATTTCGAAATAAATTTGAACACTACGGTGGAAAAAAGAACAATCTGGGACGCAAGCAAAGCAGTCATGAGAGGGTTTTTGATACAACAGAACACGATAAAGAAAAGATTTTGGAATGGAAAAAAGGATAAGATCCTAGAGAAGATAAGAGATGGTGAGAAAAAACTGAGATCAAAACCAAAATCACGGGAGGTTCTGAGAGAAATTAAATTTTATCAAGCACTGTCAGGGCTGCTTCAAGATCCTAGCTCACAGAGGATCACGCTAGCCAGCGGTCACTTTGTAAAAGTCTTTATTGAGTTACAGTTTCCATTCTCAAGTGGCTGCGTGCAGCTCTACGTCTTAAGGGTTAGACCGGCGAAGCTCCGTCTGAGTCTCCGCCCCCTGTACACCAGCTAAGTACCCTAGCCTTACTCCACCTTTTCCGCCTGACCGTTCTTCTCTGGGTCCCTCTGCCCCCCCGTGGTCTCTTCCTTTCGGGACGCTTCTGACGCTGACCCCCCGGACCCTTCTGTCTCCTTGCGCCGGGCTTTAGGACCTGGCTCCCTTTCCGGGCTGCTTACTGCGCCACCTTCCTGTGTATTTGAACTTGGCGCGCGCGCCCAACCTTCCACTTTCCTCCTGACCATTTCCTCGCTCCCCGATGGAGGTGTGGCCACTCCTGACTCATGTCCTCCCTCCTGCTGCGAGCTGCCAGAACTCGGTACCTGGCGCCCTTCCTCCCCACTGCGTTCTGCTGGTGATGCTGGCCCCGATTTCCAACTGCTGCTCTCTGAGCCCCCTCTGGACCCTTCTTCCTGGGGTGCCCCCCTAAGCTCCCCCCTTGCCCTTGCCACTGGCGCTCCTTCCTGTGAATCTTCTGATTCACTGGAAAGACTAGGAGATCTCGGGTCGTCGTCACCACTCATCTTTTCTTCTGCCTCCTCCCCCTCGCTCTCTGTTTCCTCCCTTGCCCTCGTCTCTGCTCCTGAACCCCTGACATCCATCCCCCCCTCGAAGCCCCCCCTTCCCCCCTCCCCTCCTTCCGGTGCGGGAGCTGGGTGCTGCAGTGTCCCGGGGACGAATGTCGGATACAGTTCGCTTCCCGTGGCGGGCCTCCAACTGAAGACTTCCGGTTCTTCCTCCCTGCGCTCGTCGACCACGGTCACCTCTGCCTCCATCTCTGTGCCGCCGTGCTCGAACCCAAAATCCTCCCCGTACATGTCCGCGTCCGTCTCTGCCTCAGGCGTTCCCGGGTCCGTCGCTCGGCTTGGACCCTCCAGCCACTTCCTGCGCCACTGCTCCTCTGGTCTATCGTCCCACCAATACGAGGGTTCTGAGGCCGATTCCACTGTCGAGCCCTCCGGGGAACGAGTGTCCATTGTCGGTTCCTCATCCGAGTCGAAACCCCGAAACGTGCTGGCTGAAAGCGTCGGTGTGAAAAGCCAATCGTCGAAAAAGTCTGCTGGCATGGGCCTGTGTGGGAAGAGGGCATGAAACTCGTCTTTGAGCAGAGGTTCCTCCAAAGCGTAGCCCGGCACCCAGCTGTTGGCACTGGCCGGGGTGCCCTCTCTGGCGAGAAGGTATTCTACTCCCTCCTCCCCCCATCTCGAGTCCAAAATCTCTGTGACTTCGTTGATGGGCTCCTCCTGTGGCCCTCCCCTCTGCTCGGTTCCCTCTCTGAGCGGACTCGGCGCCGTTCCCGGTTCCTGGAACCTGTGAGGTGTCTTGTAGGGAGTGAGCACCGATCTGTGGAACACCGGATGCATCCTGGAGCCTTCCGGAAGCGTCAGCCTGAAGGCTACCGGGTTGACCTGCTCTTCGACTTGGTAGGGTCCCAGCTGTTTATGTCCTAGTTTCTTCTTCGCTAACGACCTGGCCGGCACTGCGTGGGCTGCCAACCATACCCAGTCGCCCACGCGGATCTCTTCGCCAACCCTCCTGTGTTTGTCCGCTTGCACCTTGTACGCGTGCTTAGCCAGCTCCAGGTGCCGCCGAAGCTGATCGTGGACCTCCTGCAACTCCGACGCGAACGCGTCTGCTGTCTGCGGCTCCCCCTCTCCCCTTCTTTCCAGTCCCGGGAAGGTTCTGGGGTGCCTTCCGTTGTTGGCGAAGAACGGCGTCACCCCCGTGGACACGTGCTTCGTGTTGTTGTAGGCGAACTCGGCGAGAGGCAGGTAATCCACCCACGTCGCGGGCTGTTGATGTACATAACACCTCAGATACTGCTGCATGATGGCATTGACCCGCTCCGCTTGTCCGTTGGTCTGCGGGTGTCTAGCCGAAGCCAGGTTGATTTTGACGTTCAGGAAGCCCATCAGCTTCTGCCAGAAATTCGAGATGAACTGTCGCCCCCGGTCGGACAGAATAGACCGCGGCAGACCGTGGACCTTGAACACGTGATCTATGAACAGTTTGGCCGTTTGTTCCGCCGTGGCCACCTTCGCACACGGAATGAAATGTGCCATCTTGGAGAACAAGTCCACCACTACTAGCACAGCCGTTTTGCCCCTCGAGCTGGGCAGATCCGTGACGAAGTCCAGGGCGACTCTCTCCCATGGTTCGAATGGAGTTTGCAGAGGTTCCAGCAGTCCGGCCGGCGGTCTGTGCACTGGTTTGGCCCTCTGGCAGGTGTCGCACCTCACCACGTAGTCCGCGACTTCCCCCCTCATTCCGGGCCACCAGAAGTCTCTGGCTACTAATTCCACCGTCTTCTCCTTGCCAAAGTGCCCGGCAGTGGGCGCGTCGTGCAGCTGCTGCAGTACCTTGGCGCGAAGTTCGTCTCCCGGCACGTAGATGGCCCCTTTACGGATGAGCAAGCCATCTCGCACTTGGAACTCGTCTGTTGCAGTCGTACCCCTGTGCACCTCTGCCATCTTTGCTTGCGCGAAGGAGTCATCCTGCAACGCTCGTCGCACCGCATCCAGGTTAACTGTTGCCGAAGCGCACGCCCACACGGTCGGTGCGAAGATGTGCATGGCGGCCGCTGCCGCCGCCTCCTCTAGATACTGTGGTTTACGGGATAGGGCATCCGCCATGACGTTGGTGTCTCCTGGGACATACTCTATTCGGAAGTCGAAGTCCGCAAAGAACTCAGCCCAACGTATCTGCCTCTGGTTCAGGAACTGCGCCGTGCGCCAGTGCTCCAGATTCTTGTGGTCCGTGCAGACCTGTACCGTGTGCTTGGCGCCGATCAGGAAGTGCCTCCACGCCTTGAATGCTGCATGAATGGCCAGCAACTCCCTGTCCCAGATGGTGTAGTTCTGTTCAGACTTGCTGAGCTTCCTGGAGTAGAACGCTGCCGGCCTCCAAGCCCCCTGCGGGTCTTTCTGCAGCAGGACAGCTCCCACGGCCCTGTCAGACGCGTCCGTCTCCACCCTCATCGGCCTGCTGGGGTCGACATGCAGCAGCTGCTCTTCCGACGCGAAGAGACGCTTGAGTGCCTGAAAGGACCGCTCCGCCTGTTCCGTCCAGATGAATTTCTTCTTCTTGGAACTGAGCGTGTCTGTGATGGCCGCCGTTTGCATAGCAAACCCCCTGATAAACTTGCGGTAGAAGTTCGCAAAGCCGACAAACCGCTGGACCTCCTTCCGGTTGCACGGGCTTTTCCAATCCAACACCGCGCGAACCTTGGCGCTGTCCATGGCGAGCCCCTTGTCTGACAACTTGTAGCCCAGGAAATCCACCTCCGTCACGTCGAACTGGCACTTTTCCAGCTTGGCGTACAGCCTATGCTGCTTTAGCCTGCTCAGCACTTCCTTGACGTCGCTGTCGTGATCCTGCTGGGACTCAGAAAATATCAGGATGTCATCTAAGAAGCAGACACACGTCTTGTAGAGGAGCCCCGCTAACACGTGATGCATGAAAGCTTGAAAACAGTGGGCGCCATTTTGTAGTCCAAAAGGCATAACTCTGTATTCGTAGGTGCCTAGGGGCGTGAACATGGCTGTCTTCCACTCATCTCCTTCCCGCATGCGAATGAGGTTGTACGCCCCTCGCAGGTCCAACTTGGTGAACACGCGGCCCTTGCGTACCGTCGCGAGGAGGTCGTCGATCCTGGGCATGGGGAAGTCCGATGGCTTGGTCATGCTGTTTAAGGTCCGATAGTCCACAACGAGCCTTTTCTGGGGCGTGTCCCGCTTCTTAACAAAGAATACAGGACTGTCCCCCGCTGCCTTGGACTCCCGGATGAAACCGCGCTCCAAATTATGCTCTATGAATTCTTTGAGTTCCTGTAGTTCGTCTTCAGACATGGAATACAGCTTCCCTTTTGGTAGCGCCGCCCCTGGCAGTAGGTCAATTTTGCAGTCATATGGTCTGTGAGGGGGAAGCCTGTCCGCCTCCTTCTCGCAGAAAACCTCCAAAAATCCAGCGTATTTGTGGGGGATTGCTTGCAGCGTCCCCAGCTGCAGCTGTGACTCCCCCTCTTCTCCCTCCTGCCGGGGCAGAATGCAGTGTTCAGCGCAATATGATGAGCCGAAGACCAGCTGCCGCTGGTACCAAGCCAACGTCGGACTGTGTCTGTCCAGCCAACTCATGCCCAAGACAATAGGCGTGTCCGACAGTCTGGTGACATTAAAACTGATGACTTCCCTGTGATTTCCAAGTCGCATCGCCATTGGTGGCGTTTGCTTCACCACCTGCCCCCCTAGCAGCTCCCTGCCATCTACTGTGACGACCTGCAGGGGCAGCGTGGCAGGCAGCAGCTGTATAGCGTGCTTATCAACAAAGTCCTGCCCTATAAAGTCAGCATTGCTTCCTGAGTCAACGGTGATTGGCACGTCCAGAATGAGGCCATTGGGTAGCTGGAGCGATGCAGTGAGCTGCACTACCGGTTTGGGTGGGAGGGGATCCATGGGCTGCAAAATCTCTGGGGACTGCTTCACTGACTTGTCTGGCTGGGCCCCAGTGCCTCTTTCTCCAGCCAGACTCCGTCGTTTCCCTGCTGTGATTCTCCGTGCTGAGGAGCTGCAGTCACTGTTGCAGAGGCTGCATTGAGCTTGTGGATCCTCTGGGGACACTCTTTCGCCATATGCTGCGGACTTTCGCAGATGTAACACTTCCGGTCCCCTCTAGGAGGCTTCGCTTTGACTGCTCCCGGTGCTAGGGCTCTGGTTGCTGACTGAGCCCTGGCACCGCCGACCTCCATAGGTTCCGCTCCCCCTCCTGGCGGAGGTGTGGATTGCGCACGCGCAGCTTCCCTGGGAACGAAGGAGAATCCTCTCGCTGTTTCGCGCCCTCCACGCCCTTCCTCCCGGCTCCAAGGACATTCCTCCAGCCGCACCCCAACAGCCAGCGCCCTCTGAACGACTTCCTGCGTGGTCCGGGGTCTCTCCCCCCTTGCAATTTCGTCCTTAACCGCGCTGTTCAATCCTTCCCAAAACAGGTCTCTGACTGGAGCCGAATCTCTGTCCCATTCCAGGGCACTGACCAATGCAAAAAAGCGGGCGTGGTACTGTCTTACACTGGCCCTCCCTTGCTTCAGCCCATGCACCTCTTTCCGGGCAAGATCCACGTCTATGCTTGATAAAAAGCACCCATCCATCGCTTTAATAAAGGCACCCGCATTTTGGAGTGCTGGATCCTTATCCCTCCACAAATTGCGCAGCCACGCTTTAGCATCTCCATGCAAATGGGACATGATGAATCCCACCTTCTCTTGCTCATCTCTAAAGTCTTTGTTCAGTAGTTGCAGTGCACACTTTACATCTGCTCTAAAGTTGGGGTACTGTTGCAAATTCCCATCGAAGTGAGAGACCAGACTGCCTGTTCGTCTCCCCAACCCAATCCCCTCCGGTTTGGGTGTCAGTTGCCCTTGCTTCGTAAGCATTTCCAACCTGACCTGGAGATCCCTGTAGGCGGCAGCTGCGTCCTCCTCTCTCTTCCTGGATGCAAGCGCCTCGGCATTCAGTCGTGTCACTGCTTCTCTGAGTTCCGCTATCTGCTGTTCGGCCGTCATATTGCCTGCCGTTCGTGAGCTCGCAAGTAGGCACCCGCTTTCTCTCCTCTCCGCGAGGCCGTAGATGCCCACTATTTGGAGACGGAGCTTACTGTCAGGGCTGCTTCAAGATCCTAGCTCACAGAGGATCACGCTAGCCAGCGGTCACTTTGTAAAAGTCTTTATTGAGTTACAGTTTCCATTCTCAAGTGGCTGCGTGCAGCTCTACGTCTTAAGGGTTAGACCGGCGAAGCTCCGTCTGAGTCTCCGCCCCCTGTACACCAGCTAAGTACCCTAGCCTTACTCCACCTTTTCCGCCTGACCGTTCTTCTCTGGGTCCCTCTGCCCCCCCGTGGTCTCTTCCTTTCGGGACGCTTCTGACGCTGACCCCCCGGACCCTTCTGTCTCCTTGCGCCGGGCTTTAGGACCTGGCTCCCTTTCCGGGCTGCTTACTGCGCCACCTTCCTGTGTATTTGAACTTGGCGCGCGCGCCCAACCTTCCACTTTCCTCCTGACCGTTTCCTCGCTCCCCGATGGAGGTGTGGCCACTCCTGACTCATGTCCTCCCTCCTGCTGCAAGCTGCCAGAACTCGGTACCTGGCGCCCTTCCTCCCCACTGCGTTCTGCTGGTGATGCTGGCCCCGATTTCCAACTGCTGCTCTCTGAGCCCCCTCTGGACCCTTCTTCCTGGGGTGCCCCCCTAAGCTCCCCCCTTGCCCTTGCCACTGGCGCTCCTTCCTGTGAATCTTCTGATTCACTGGAAAGACTAGGAGATCTCGGGTCGTCGTCATCACTCATCTTTTCTTCTGCCTCCTCCCCCTCGCTCTCTGTTTCCTCCCTTGCCCTCGTCTCTGCTCCTGAACCCCTGACAAGCACAATATGCTAAATTGATAAATCAAAAAGTTGAGTGGAAAATTAAACAGATGAAATAAAGATCATTTGAATCAGCGAACAAGTGTGGGAAACTGCTAGCATGGCAGTTGAAAAAGAGACAAAAACTGAATACGGTTACTAACCTAGAAATTGAAGGGAGAAATATCCAGAAACCCGAGGAAATTAGAAAGTGTTTCCAGAGATATTTCAAAAAACTCTATATGCAAGGGCCGCAGGAAGAGACTGAGATAGATCAATTCTTAAAAATTAATGGACTACCAAAACTATCCCAGGAAAAGAGAACATTCCTGAATTATAAAATAACACAACAAGAAATTGAGGGTGCCATTCAGAATATGCAACTAGGCAAATCTCCAGGCCCAGATGGACTTAGCTCCAAGTATTATAAGACATTGAAAGAATTTTTGATACAACCATTATTGGAGGTTTGTAATCAGATTATGGAGGGGAAGAAGGCGCCGGAATCGTGGAAAGAAGCTTTCATCACATTGATACCCAAATTGGAATCTGAAAAGACTCAACTTAAGAACTACCGTCCCATCTCACTCCTAAATGTGGATTACAAAATTTTTGCAGATATTTTGGCAAGTAGACTTAAAAAAGTGCTAAATGAAGTAATTCATAAATTCCAGGCAGGCTTTCTCCCAGGTAGACACTTGTTTGATAACACTAGGAATATTATTGACATTTTGGAACTCTTGCAAACTAATATCAATACAAAAGCAGTGTTAATCTTTATAGATGCGGAGAAGGCCTTTGACAATATTTCTTGGAAGTTTATGAAGAAAAATTTGGAAGGGATGGGAGTGGGACGGGGGTTTGAAAATGGTATAGAGGCAATTTATTCAGAGCAAAAAGCTAAATTGATAGTTAACAATGTGGTGACAGAAGAGTTTAAAATTGAAAAAGGAACACGACAAGGGTGCCCCCTATCCCCTCTTTTATTTATTTCAGTCCTGGAGTACTGTGTCCAGTTCTGGGCACCACAATTCAAGAAGGACACTGACAAACTGGAACGTGTCCAGAGGAGGGCAACCAAAATGGTCAAAGGCCTGGAAACGATGCCTTATGAGGAACGCCTAAGGGAGCTGGGCATGTTTAGCCTGGAGAAGAGGAGGTTAAGGGGTGATATGATAGCCATGTTCAAATATATAAAAGGATGTCACATAGAGGAGGGAGAAAGGTTGTTTTCTGCTGCTCCAGAGACGCGGACACGGAGCAATGGATCCAAACTACAAGAAAGAAGATTCCACCTAAACATTAGGAAGAACTTCCTGACAGTAAGAGCTGTTTGACAGTGGAATTTGCTGCCAAGGAGTGTGGTGGAGTTTCCTTCTTTGGAGGTCTTTAAGCAGAGGCTTGACAACCATATGTCAGGAGTGCTCTGATGGTGTTTCCTGCTTGGCAGGGGGTTGGACTCGGTGGCCCTTGTGGTCTCTTCCAACTCTATGATTCTATGATGTGCTCTTGAACATGATTAGGGAGGACCGGTTGGTGCAAGGAATACAGGTCGGAGTGAAACAATATAAACTGAAAGCCTTTGCAGATGACTTGGTTTTAACATTACAGGAGCCAGAATCTAGTACGAAAAGAGTTTTAGAATTGATTTATGAGTTTGGTCGGGTGGCGGGATTTAAGCTGAACAAGCAAAAAACTAAGGTTTTGGGGAAAAACTTGACAATTTTGGAAAAAGAAAGGTTTCAGAAGGAGACAGAGTTAAATGTGGTTAAAAAGGTGAAATATTTAGGGGTTAATATGACGGCTAAAAATCTGAATTTATTTAAAGACAATTATGAAAAATGTTCGTTAGAAATCAAAAAGGATCTAGAAACTTGGTCAAGATTGAAACTTTCCTTGTTGGGTCGAATTGCAGCTATAAAAATGAATGTATTGCCAAAGATGTTGTTTTTGTTTCAAACCCTACAGATTGTGGACAGAGTGGAATGTTTTGGAAAGTGGCAGAAAGATATCTCTAAGTTTGTCTGGCAGGGCAAAAAGCCCAGAATAAAATTTAAAATTCTAACTGATGCAAAGGAAAGAGGGGGATTTGCCCTGCCGGACTTAAGGTTATATTATGAAGCTGCAGCTTTCTGCTGGATGAAGGATTGGCTACTCCTAGAGAACACTGATGTCCTAGATCTGGAAGGGTTTAACAATGCTTTTGGATGGCATGCATATCTGTGGTACGACAAGGCAAAGGTTCACAAAATGTTCAAAAACCATATTGTCAGAAAAGCAATATTTACTGTCTGAACAAAATACAAAGACTTATTAGAAAATAAGACCCTGAGATGGTTATCACCAATGGAGGCTAAGGCCCGAAAAAGACTCAATATGGAGGCCGGCTGGCCGAAATATTGGGAGATAATAGAAAAAACTGGAGATAATTGGAGGTTGCAGAGCTTAGAAAAATTAAAGAATAAGGTGCGAGACTGGTTGCATTACGCTCAAATTCAAGAGGTCTTTAAAGTAGATAAAAAAATAGGATTCCAGGTGGAAAAATCGAAACTAGAGACAGAATTGCTTGAACCAAAGACTAAGGTACTTTCGAGAATGTATAACTTGCTGCTTAAATGGAACACTCAGGATGAGACAGTCAAATCAGCCATGATAAAATGGGCTCAGGATATTGGGTATAACATCATGTTTGAGGACTGGGAAAGGTTATGGACCACCGGAATGAAATTCACGGCATGTAATGCCCTGAAGGAAAATATTATGAAAATGATATATAGGTGGTACATGACCCCAGTCAAGCTGGCAAAAATATATCACCTGTCTGATAATAAATGTTGGAAATGTAAGGAGGCTGAAGGGACATTCTTTCACCTCTGGTGGACATGTCCAAGAGTGAAGACCTTCTCGGAAATGATTTATAACGAGTTAAAAAAGGTATTTAAATATACCTTTGTTAAGAAACCAGAGGCCTTCCTCTTGGGCATTGTCGGCCAGAAAGTGTTAAAGAAGGACAGAACCTTTTTTATGTATGCCACTACAGCAGCAAGAATACTCATCGCAAAATACTGGAAGACACAAGATTTGCCCACACTGGAAGAGTGGCAGACGCAATTGATGGACTACATGGAACTGGCTGAAATGACTGGCAGAATCCGAGATTTGGGAGAAGAAACAATGGAAGAGGACTGGAAAAAATTTAAGGACTATTTACAAAAACAATATAAGTTGTATGAATGTTAAGAATTTGCACGATTCGGAAACTTTAGCTCCAGCAATTAGATTTTGTGAAACAGGAAATCAAGCTATAAGTAAGAAAAGGTCAAAATTTAAAGTAATATTATGTTTAATTTAAGGTGTAAGTATTTGATAAAAAAAGTACTTTAAATCCAGAAGTACAACATCTGAAAAGTATAAAATAAGGTATGAAACAAGGTAATAATTTGCTGATATTTTTATTATAAAGAATGCAGGGTTAGGGAGATGTGAGGAAGTCCATTTAGTTATACAAAAAACGTTTTGAATGGTTGGGTTTTTTTTCTTTTTTTCTTTCTTTTATCTCTTTTTTATACTTCTTTTTTCTGTGTATATTTCTAACTTTGTATTTGAAAACTTAATAAAATATTTTTTAAAAAAAGAAAACAGTAAATTACACTTCTCTCTCCACCCGGCATGTATGGAACAGACCCTGACGAATCAAATGACAAAGCATAATTAATCCCCCAGCTGAACTGAACAGGGAGCAGCAGCTGGGGTAGAACATGCAAACAAGAAATTATTAGTTCAAGGTACAGAAGCCCCAGAACACCCCAGCCACATGGAGTTATGAATAAGAATTCCAGATTAAAGGGCTTGCATCTGAGACATTGGTTCCTTCCTTTTTGCCAAGACAGGTGATGTTCCTACGAATACATTGGAAATTTTGAAAGGACCGTGGGCATTTCCCCTCCGCAGCTGAAGATCCAGAGCTATCTGAAGAGGGGAAAATACCAGGTCTTGCTCAGCTGGAGCTGTCTTATTTCCTTTTTAGATATAAGCTAATGAGAATTTTAGGCTGCCGGGGGTGGGGCAAAATCTGAGGATGGGGAAAATGATATCACTGGCAGTCACATGGGAGGCTGCTGAAAATGCACATGGAGAAACAATGGGTCCTTGTACTGAGGGGACTGTTTGACCTGCAGGAGGAAGCCAGTTGTTGAAAGGGAACATGGATCTGAGAAGGAGCTTAGACGGAGATTTCAACATCCAGCTGGAGCCATCAATGGCAGTTCGTTACTAGTTCGGAGTTGGGGACTCTTTTTCAGTCTTAAGGGCCATATTCTCCTCTGGGAAGCCTTCCAGGGGCCGTGTGCCTGTGGTGGGAAGGGCCACAGGTGAAAGTGGGTGGAGTGATGAATGTAAACTTCACGACTCAAGGGTGCAAGGGGAGGGGTAGTATCTCGGGGGGGGGACACGTTGTGCTCCTTCTGGGGTAGTTTGTCCACCTTTGGTCACTACAGCTCTCACCTGTGGCTCTTAGAAACTGTCAGCCTGCAGCAGCAGCCATACCCCAGGAACGGCTTCAACTGGCAGGCTAACCAGGTGAGGGGAGTTGATGGGTCTCAAACCCTCAGTGAGTTAGGGGCTTCCCCTACATGCAAAGCTAGTGTCGGGTACTGGCTAGAGGAAGAGGAATGGTGGGAGACTACAGCCAGAGAACCCCCCAGAGAAGCATCACAGTGGGAAGACTCTGAGCCAGGAGACTGCTGGTGGGATGCAGGAGACAGGTCAGAAGAAGAAGAAGAAGAGGGAGCAGATGGGTTGGAGGCTAAAGAAGCAACAGGTTTAAGTGAGACTGAGGCAGCTGAGGAGGAGGACTAGGAGGAGGAGGTGGAGGAGGCTGAGGCTGCAACAGATCCCCAGGCACCTGCCATGTCCACTGTTCCCTTCTCCCCTCCTCCTCTGTCTCCAGGAACAAGGGAGGCATTACATGGAGCAGAACAAAAGGCACAGAGAGCCCCTCCACGACTGTTGGGAAGTCAGCCGACTGGGGAGGAGCCTTAGGATAGGGAAGCCATATTTCTAAAAGTAGAAACCAAGACACCCCGAAAGCTGTGGAGCTATTTTTAGGAAGACCCCCAAATTGTTGAGCTTCTTAAAGGAAGACCCAGAAGCTGTTGATGTCTGATAGCCCTACCTTAGGAGGAGGCTAAGATCCTCCTTTCTGACAACTGGGGCTAGTCCTGCCTGTGGAGTTTCTCTCTCTGGTTTTGTCTCTCTGAATAAAGAGTCCACCTTACTGCTCCTCTCTGAGTTTTGATGCTGAACTGCAGCTGAATCAGCCCTGACAGCCAGGCTCTGGACAATTGATCAGATGAGACCACTAGGGGGTTCAACAGTCAAGAAGGTGGCTTCTGCCTGTGCTGTAGAGGGAAGTGAAGAGCAGTGGGGCTCATCCACCTGGGAAGGTAGCTCATTTAAGAGAAGGAAGTCCCTGATCCTAAACCTTCTTGATCCATTTAGCCCAGTATTGCCCACTTCCAGCCTGAGTGGCAGGAGCTCTCCAAGGTCTTGGGCAGAGAGAGACTCCTACCTACATTGAGCTTCTAACTGTAGGTGCGAGGGACTGTACCTGGGACCTTCTGCATGCAATGCAGGTGCTGACACACTGAAGCTATGGCGCCTCCACAAAACCTTCAGTTATCTCTACTTAGAAGGCTTCTTGAAAGAGGAATCATAGAATCATAGAGTTGGAAGGGACCACAAGGGCCATCGAGTCCAACCCCCTGCCAAGCAGGAAACACCATCAGAGCACTCCTGACATATGGTTGTCAAGCCTCTGCTTAAAGACCTCCAAAGTAGGAGACTCCACCACACTCCTTGGCAGCAAATTCCACTGTCGAACAGCTCTTACTGTCAGGAAGTTCTTCCTAATGTTTAGGTGGAATCTTCTTTCTTGTAGTTTGGATCCATTGCTCCGTGTCCGCTTCTCTGGAGCAGCAGAAAACAACCTTTCTCCCTCCTCTATGTGACATCCTTTTATATATTTGAACATGGCTATCATATCAACCCTTAACCTCCTCTTCTCCAGGCTAAACATGCCCAGCTCCCTTAGGCGTTCCTCATAAGGCATCGTTTCCAGGCCTTTGACCATTTTGGTTGCCCTCCTCTGGACACGTTCCAGTTTGTCAGTGTCCTTCTTGAACTGTGGTGACCAGAACTGGACACAGTACTCTAGGTGAGGTCTGACCAGAGCAGAATACAGTGGCACTATTACTTCCCTTGATCTAGATGCTATACTCCTATTGATGCAGCCCAGAATTGCATTGGCTTTTTTAGCTGCCGCGTCACACTGTTAGCTCATGTCAAGTTTGTGGTCAACCAAGACTCCTAGATCCTTTTCACATGTACTGCTCTCAAGCCAGGTGTCCCCCATCTTGTAGAAGAAGAAGAAGAGTTTGGATTTGATATCCCGCCTTTCACTCCCCTTCAGGAGTCTCAAAGCGGCTAACATTCTCCTTTCCCTTCCTCCCCCACAACAAACACTCTGTGAGGTGAGTGGGGCTGAGAGACTTCACAGAAGTGTGACTGGCCCAAGGTCACCCAGCAGCTGCATGTGGAGGAGCGGAGACACGAACCCGGTTTCCCAGATTACGTGACTACCGCTCTTAACCACTACACCACACTGGCTCTCTCTCTTGTATTTGTGCCTCTCATTTTTTTTTGCCCAAGTGCAATACTTTACATTTCTCCCTGTTAAAATTCATCTTGTTTGTTTTGGCCCAGTTCTCTAATCTGTCAAGGTCGTTTTGAAGTGTGATCCTGTCCTCTGGGGTGTTAGCCACCCCTCCCAGTTTGGTGTCATCTGCAAATTTGATCAGGATGCCCTTGAGTCCATCATCCAAGTCGTTGATAAAGATGTTGAATAAGACCGGGCCCAAGACGGAACCCTGTGGCACCCCACTAGTCACTCTTCTCCAGGATGAAGAGGAACCATTGATGAGCACCCTTTGGGTTCGGTCAGTCAGCCAGTTACAAATCCACTGAGTGGTAGCATAGTCAAGACCGCATTTTACCAGCTTCTTTACAAGAATATCATGGGGCACCTTGTCAAATGCCTTGCTGAAATCAAGGTAGGCTACATCCACTGCGTTCCCTTCATCTACCAGGCTTGTAATTCTGTCAAAAAACGAGATCAGGTTAGTCTGACATGACTTATTTTTCAGAAATCCATGCTGACTATTGGTGATCACAGCATTCCTTTCTAGGTGCTCACAGACTGTTTGCTTAATGATCTGCTCCAGAATCTTCCCTGGTATTGATGTCAGACTGACTGGGCGATAATTATTTGGGTCCTCTCTTTTCCCCTTTTTGAAAATAGGGATAACATTTGCCCTCCTCCAGTCTGCCGGGACTTCGCCTGTTCTCCAGGAATTCTCAAAGATGACTGCCAGTGGTTCTGAGATCACATCTGCCAGTTCTTTTAATACTCTTGGATGCAGTTCATCTGGCCCTGGAGACTTGAATACATCTAAACTAGCCAAGTATTCTTGTACTATCTCCTTAGTTATTCTGGGCTGTGTTTCCTTTGCTGAATCATTTGCTCCAAATTCTTCAGGTCGGGCATTGTTTTCTTTATCGGAAAAGACTGAGGCAAAGAAGGCATTGAGGAGTTCTTTTTTTATATATATAAGATATTTATTAAGATTTTCAAGAAATTACAAAATAGGTAAAAGAGGAAAAAAAGAAAAATACAAAAAGAGAAAAATACAAAATAAAAATAGTTAAAAAAACAATTCAGTCATCACATATTTTTCATTTACTTGTTTCCCAGACTTCCTCACACCTTCCTTCTCTGTATTCCAGTTCAAATTATTGTTTCAGCAAATCCCTCCCCTCTTTCAAATCCTTCCCATAGTTCATAATATTCTGTCATCACATACCTTAATTTATTTTCATCTTATCTTATATATATAAAAAACCTTATCTTATATATATATAACAACTTAAAGTTTAGAACTTAAATCTTAATTTTTACCAACTTCTCCTGTCATAACATTCTTACCTAATTCTTTAAACATTTTTATTAGAGCCAAATAATTCCATTTCAACATTTTCCTAACATTCATCAATTTTATAAAACAGTCCTAATTAAAAAAAAAAAAAGCAATCCAATCTTCCTCCAGCGTCCCTTCCTCCTGGTCCCGAGTTTTGTCAGTCCTTTTTATCCTATTAATCTAGCACATTAACCTGGCAATCTTATATCCGAGGCCCTCAAGTCTCCTCCATGTCCCTTCTGCAGCTCTTCTTCATATTTTCCTTTTATTCATGGGAACTCCAGCTTGGTAATATTTTTGACCCCTTTCAACCAAACCCTTTTCCATAGTCCAGACCAGACTCGATGTAGTATTTAGAAACATGTACCAGATTCCCTTCAAAGTTAAGAGCCCCCTCAGCTCCAGACATCTGACGGCCCCTTTCCAGACTCGAAAAGTCCAAATCTCCCTGTATGGGGGGGGGTCTATCCGACCCCCCATTTCCAAACCAAACCAGATTTTATCTTTCCAAGTCTGGTCTTTTCCAAGTTTACTTGTCAAATCCAAAAAATTATATTCCTGCTGGGCCTCAGCTCCTTCCGTCTCTGGCGCCCAAGATTCAGCAGAAACCTCTTCTCTCAGCTGTTCTGTCATGGCACGCTCCTGTTTTAATTCCTGGGTGGGCTTCCTATAGTTTCCCACCACCTGTTCAAAGGTTCTGGCCGCATTAGTCATCAAATCCATCTTCTGGCTTAACTGATCCAATAGGGCATTTATTTTGCAGAAAGCACCCAACAGTGCTTCTGCAGACATTATCTTGCAAGGTCACAAACCCTTTCCCACAGTTGTAATCAGTAACAGCTGCAAGCTCCCAAGGATTGTACAGTTCCACAGTTCCCCTCTAGGGGGAAAAGCTTCTGGTTGTTCTTTCTCTTAAAAACAATAGCAACAAAGTCTCTTTTTAAAGATATTTTGTCCATATTTGTTCTTTTCAGATGCGAAAGGAGGCAATGGAGTCACTATGTTTCTCTTCTTATAACTATCTGTCAAAAACATTTGTTTCTGGTCAAGGAGCTTCAAACGTCAATCCTGACACCCCGCTCCAGGATCAGGACGGTGGAAAATTACTTTGCTTTAAATTCACTTCTGCAGGTTTAAACAGCTCAAAAGAAAAGAGACCCCCCTTCTTCTCCTGCTACCGAAGGGGGGTTCAGCGATTTTAAATGATGAAAGTCGATCCTTCAAAAGTGATTTTTAAAACTCTAGTTTGCTTTGTCTTTGCTTTGTTCTGGCTACAGGGAAACGGAAGGCTGACTTCCTGTTTATACCTTCCCGTTTCAGTACCAAATTAAGGTAAATTTTAAAGTCCAAATTCCTTTCTATTTCGCCAGTTCGCCAATTCTTATTTAAAGTCCAAATATTCAATGTTCCAGTACTCACGGTTGGTTATTTTAGATGCCAAATTGTCCCAGGAAAAAGGCAGCGCTCTCCGGCAACGGCTATGCGGCTTCGCTCCGTAGAAAAAGCGATTGACTCACAGCACCGCGCCACTTCCCCCTCTTCGCTTCGGAGCCCGTTTGTGGGTTCCTTTGAGGGTTGGGGGGTGCTAAGGGTGCCCGCTGAGTCCCACGGTCACAGGCTTCATCCGCCTGTGATTTCCAGATGGGTCCCCGCTTCGCCACAGCGGAAAAGACCCGTTTCATGCGGAGCTGGTCCCTCCAGTTCAGAGGGAGTCCGCCATCACCGGTGGCGCCAGCCCGGAAGTCCAAAGAAGGCATTGAGGAGTTCAGCCCTTTCTGTGTCCCCTGTTTGCATTTCACCATCTTCTCCTCTGAGTGACCCCACTGTTTCTTTGTTCTTCCTTTTGCTACGGACATACCCACAAAAGCCTTTTTTGTCGCTTTTAACCTCTCTAGCAAGCCTGAGTTCATTCTGTGCTTTAGCTTTTCTGACTTTGTATCTACATGTGCTGGCTATTTGTTTGAATTCCTCTTTGGTGGTTCCCCCCTTTTCCATTTTTTGTACACATCCTTTTTTAATCTTAACTCAGTTAAAAGTTCTTTAGATAGCCACCCTGGCTTCTTTAGGCACCTTCCATGTTTCCGTCTCATTGGTATTGCCTGAAGTTCTGCTTTTACTATCTCCCTCTTAACAAACTCCCAGCCATCATGAACTCCCTTTCCTTTTAGTTTTACTGTCCATGGGATCTCACCCAGCACTTCCCTAAGTTTTATGAAGTCGGCTTTCTTAAAGTCAAGAAATTGAGTCCTAGTATGCTTGGCTGCTCCTTTCCGCTGTATAGTAAACTTCAGAAGAGCATGATCACTCGCGCCTAATGATCCTTCCACTTCTACCCCACTAACCAGGTCATCAACATTGGTTAGGACCAGATCTAAAATGGCTGTTCCTCTTGTTGCTTCTCCCACTTTCTGGACAATGAAGTTGTCTGCAAGGCCAGTGAGGAATCTGTTTGACCTTTTGCTCTTGGCTGAGTTTGACGTCCAACAAATATCCGGGTAATTGAAGTCCCCCATTACTACTATCTCCCTTCCTTTTGCATGCTTGGCCATCTGTTCCAGGAAGGTACAGTGGTGCCCCGCAAGACGAATGCCTCGCAAGACGAGAAACCTTCTAGACGAAAGGGTTTTGCATTTTTTGAGCTGCTTCGCAAGACGAATTTCCCTATGGGCTTGCTTCGCAAGACGAAAACGTCTTGCAAGTTTGTTTCCTTTTTCTTAAAACCGTTAATACGCAGGGTGCATTGCTTGAAGAGGTGCAGTTGCGACTTGACTTCGAGGAGCAACTCATAGAACGCGGTGTGGTAGCCTTTTTTGAGGTTTTTGAAGACTTTGGTGTTTTTTGAAGCTTTTCCAAAACTTCTTTTGCAGCCATTTGGTAAGTTAAACTTTTAAAACTTTTGGGGGGTTTTTTGGATTTTGGGTTGGGGTGTTTGGAATTCAAGGACTTGGTGTTGGGGAGGGGTTTGCAAGAATCTGGAAGCTTGGTTTTTTTCTGCATTTTTATGATTTTCTGTGACCATTGGGCCACTCTGCTGTTTTTTTTTAAAAAAAATCTGGGTTTGAATTTCTGTGTGGTGGGTGGCTGGGTGCTTTTGAATTTTTTGGATGTGAAGCACTGATTTTTTTTGGGGGGGGGGGTTGCGAAGGTAGGAGCTGTGCTGCCATGGGACCCAAGAAGACTGCTGCTGCAGAGGCCGGCGAGGGGAAGAAGGCGAAGGTTACGCTGGAAATGAAGAAGGAGATTATCCGGAAGCACGACGGTGGAATGCGTGTGACAGACCTCGCCAGGGAGTACGGGAGGAATCCATCGACCATTGGGACCATCCTGAAGATGAGGGAGAAGATCCTTGCGACTGATGCAGCCAAGGTAGTCACCAGGATCGTGAAGAACCGCCCAGCTGTTCTGGAGGAGGTGGAGAAGTTGCTGCTCATCTGGTTAGAAGAGAAGCAGCGTGCAGGGGACACAGTGACTGAGGCCGTCATTTGTGAGAAGGCCAAGGCCTTGCACGCAGACCTCGTCCGGGAACAGCCAGGAACCTCAGGCGAGCCAGAAGTCTTCAAGGCAAGCAGAGGCTGGTTTGACCGGTTCAAGACAAGATCTGGAATCCACAGCGTGGTCAGGCATGGAGAGGCTGCCAGTTCTGATGTTACTGTGGCTGAAGACTTTGCAGCGGAGTTCCTGGAGGTTGTGACGACGGAGGGCTACGTTCCACAGCAGGTCTCCAAAGAACTGAGGGACATTTGCCAGAAGTGGAAAGATGTGCAGGCTTTTGCACAGCGGCACCACCCTGACAAGGACCTGACACGTGACCTTGCGAACACTTTTGATACGAGGGTCATGTCGTCTTTCAGGGAGGTGCTGAAAAGGCGGATGAAGCAGCAGACCATGGACAGGTTCTTCAGCAAGAAGCAAAGAGTGGAAGAGCAACCTTCTTCGAGTTGTCCCCCAGAGTCTTACAAAATGTACTGTACACTTTGTTGATTTTTAAATGTTTTTCTGTCATGTTTAGAAACTTAATTTATTGTTCCTTCAATTTTTAAAATGCTCTTTACAGTATGGGTGACTTTAAAGAGCACTTAATAAACTCTTGTTGTACCAAATTTGGCTTTGTTTGGACTTTTTTTGACCATAGGAACGCATTAATTGAATTTCAATGCATTCCTATGGGATTTCGTGCTTCGCAAGACGAAAAATTCACTAGACGAAAAAACTCGCGGAACGAATTAATTTCGTCTTGCGAGGCACCACTGTATCATCTATGTCCTCCGTTTGGCTTGGGGATCTATAGTAAACTCCCACAATGAGGTCTCTGTTATTCTTCTCTCCCTTAATTTTGACCCAAATGCTCTCACTTTGGCTTTGAGGTTCTAAATCTTGGATCTCTTCACAGGTATACACATCCCTGACATATAACGTCACTCCTCCTCCTTTCTTGTCTGGTCTGTTTCTCTGAAATAGATTGTATCCCTCCATTATTACATTCCAATCGTGGGACTTATCCCACCAGGTTTCAGTGATGCCTATTATGTCATATCTAGTTTGCTGTACCAAGAGCTCAAGCTCATCTTGTTTATTTCCCATGCTTTGCGCATTAGTGTACAGACATTGAAGTCCATTAATCATTCCCCCGTGTCTCTTATTTAAGGATTTTTTCCTCCCACCACTAGTTCTGCGTGCTGTTTGCTCCATTTGGTCTATGACATTTGGATGATCATCTTCATCAATTGATAGACTCCTACCTTCAGGAGCACTGTCTCCCTCCCCCACATTAGTCAGTTTAAAGCCCTCCTGATGAGGTTTCTGAGATTTTTGGCAAAAACATTCCTCCCAACCGTTGTGAGGTGCAGCCCATCGCTTGCCAGAAGTCCATCTTCAAGAAACTGCAGTCCGTGATCTAAGAATCCAAACCGTTCCTGTTTACACCATTTGCAAAGCGAGCTGTTCACTTCCACTATTTTCCCCTCTCTCCCTGGGCCATGTCGTTCAACTGGGAGGACAGATGAGATGACAATTTGTGCATTTAATTGCTTCAATTTCCTGCCCAGAGCCTCGTAGTCTCTTTTGATCTTCTGGAGGCTATTGCTTGCAGTGCCATTGGTTCCCACATGGACCAAGAGGAAGGGGTATTTGTCAGTGGGTTTTATGATTCCTTGCAGTCGTTCAGTTACATCTTGGATCTTAGCCCTGGGGAGACAGCACATATGTCTGGGGAAACCTGGACATGTCCTCTTTTTGGGGACCAACATGCCTATCTGGGTATTTTTGACATTTTAAAGGAAATGTCCAGGTTTGGGGGGGGGAGTTGTTGGGGGCTCGGGCTCACATTTTCACATTTTCATCTATTTTAACTCCCATTGAAATAAGTTTTTCTTCTGTTGCTTTTGCCTTTTCATTTACATTATTTTTTAAATCTTGGATATCTTTCTTCAAGCTTAAAATTAATTCTCTCATATCTAGCAGTTGATCCATGTCAATAACAGAAGTTCTCCTGATTTGTGAGGCTGAAACTGCCGCAGAACCTGACACAGTTGTTTTTTACCAGACATCACTATGAAATTCAATTAGTTCACAAGGTAATTTGTTCCTTTTCTTTCTATCTTACAGACTGGATATCAATTAAATTCAATCTTTCTTAATACAATCACGACAATTTTACCAATCTGATAATAATCTCCAGCCTATGTATTCACTAATTCTTTATATTCACCAGTTTCACTAAATATATTTAAAATTGATTATGAACCATTATCTAATTAGTTACAGCTTATCATCAATACAGCAATATCACAAATTCATCAGATCAAATAAATATAATAAATGATTGCAATCCTTGCGTTCACTTGCTCATTCAGGGTGATAGATCATATATATAAATCTTTAAACAGGTTAGCGGCTCAATTAATCAGCACCTTGCAACAAAACTAATGACATCCGATGCTAATATCAGCTGCAATAGCTACCGATAGATAGCGAAAGAAAAAACAAACCAAAAACAAAAACAAAAAGCAACAAAAAAACCCCAACAACAACACAAGACAAAACCACACAAGTCGAAAACCACACAAAAACACAACCAGAAAAACAAAAAAGGAAACAAAAAAAGCCAAAAAAATACCCAAACAGAAAATTACAAAAGAAAAAACAAAAAAAAATGGGAGGGTAAAAGAAAAATAAAGCAAGAGAATGTAATAATAAAAATGCTATTTATAATTTGTAAAGGAATAAAGAGGGGGAAGAAAATACGAAAAGTATATATAAATAATAGGAGAACAGCTGGGGAGTATTTTCAATTAATAATGTACAGTGCAATAATATTATGTACTATTTTTTATTGTTAAAATAGTTCATCATTAATACACATATATTACAGATATACAAGCATACAAACATACATTTCATACAATCCTTAAAAGTGTTCAAACATACTTACACTCAGTCCCACAAATCCTTTTCCCATCACCATCGAACACCCCTCACCCCATCTTTGTGTTAGACTTCCAATCTACTCAATTGCAATTTCTTTCCACTTCTATTACTTTCTTTCACACACCTTTAGCCTAATTTCATACTTCTTTTTCTATTACACATTGTTATCCATCTTATTCAGTATTTCAGTGTTTGAAACGGAGCTTGTTTATTCTAATAGGATTTCTGATTTTTCGATATGGTTTTGCAAGTATCTTTTAAACACCTTCCAGTCCCTATCTATCTTCTCTTTTGAGATCCTTCCAGTTTCTCCCATTGTTTTGGATATATTGTAGTACTCCAATAATTTGGCAAGCCACTCTATTTTTGTCGGTACAATACCACTTTTCCAGTTTTTCACAATCAATACCCTTGCGGCTACTTCTTCTTCCTTTAGGCTTCCTGGTACTATTCTCAATAGAAAACCTTCTGGTGTTTTCCTATATGAATATCTAAACATTTTTTTCATTTCGTTATATATTATTTCCCAAAATTGTTTGATGTTTAAACAATTCCGCCATATATGTATCATAGTACCTTTTCCAGTGTTGCATCACCAGCAGACATCGCTACAATTTTTATTCATTTTTGTTATTCTTTCAGGTGTTAAATACCATCTATGTTGTATTTTGAGGTAATTTTCTTTCAGTATATAACACATAGTGAATTTCATATCTTCTTTCCACAGTTTTCCCCATTTTTCAAACATATTTTTCCCAATATGTTGCGCCTATTTGATCATTGATGCTTTAACCAATTCATCCTTTGTTTCCCATTCTAAGATCAGATTATACAATTTAGATATATTTTTTATTTTTCTTGTATTAAATATTTATCAAATTTTGATATTTCTTTTTCAAATCCTAACTTTTTGTCTTTCTCTAATCTTTAATGTGAAATCAAACCTTTATTAGGCATTATGCAAATAAAAACCGTAAGAAGGAAAATAACATGTAAAAGCCTTGAAATATATATAAAAAGGCTGCAGTTGGCTACAATCATATATATATATATACATATAAAATCAGTGGTTTTCCTTGTTAACCTGCTCCTTGGAGGACTGCAGCCAAAAACTCGGCTACCCCCGCCGTTACCCTTTGGTCAACGTCGGATAGGCAGAATCCCGCACATTCACCTTGCTGGGGTTCCAGACCACCCAAAAGAGGGGACAGCACGCGTTGACGGAGCGTACTGTACAATGGGCAATGAAAGAGAATATGCTCTACAGTGTCCGGGACATTCATAGAGCATCTGCAGAATCTCTTGTTTCTAGGGATGTTTTGATATCTTCCCCAGACAAATGCTGAGGGAAAGACATTCAACCGGGCCAGCATAAAAGCCCTACGTTGGGCTGGGATTATTAATTTAGTGACGTAATTGGCTCTGCTATCTAAGATATTTAAATCATAGAATATGGGGGAGCAAATTTTGTTTACAGCTGCCATAATATTTTGTCTCTCGACATCCTTTAGTCTAGTTAGGATATTATGGAAAATGTATTGCTCATTAGAATTATACAGGGGCTCCAGCTCGATGCCTAAAGATTCAATCTTTTTTTCGAGGTACTGATACCATCTTGATTTATAGGAGTCTTTGAGCAGATCAGCGAGCAGGCTTGATGGAGAGCAGCGAAAATGGCAGCGTAACCAGTACTTTATTGAGGTGGACCAGGCCCAGTATTCCATTGTGTGTATGCCTATTTCTGCACACATTGTTTCATATTTGATCGCAGCTGGGAGTCCAAGAATACGTCTCAGAAAGCTGGAGTGAATCTTATTTAAATCACTGTTATATGCTTGAATCCATAGCGGGATTCCATAGAATATCTGGGCTTGCACTTTTGTTTGAAAAATCTGATTGGCCGCAGGAATAAATTGATTACCTTTCTGATAATAAAAACGGGCAACTGCTGATGAGGTGCACTTTGCCTGTTTTATGGCATTTGTGCGATGACTTGCCCACCCTAGATTGCTCTGGAATAAGATTCCCAGATACCTATAGATTTTTACTTGTTGGATTTCTTGCCCTCTTATTTTCCATTTCTCTAGTTTCCAACCATTTGAGAAGACCAAAATTTTTGTCTTCTCGTAATTTATAGAGAGTTTATTACATTCGCAGTAAAGGGTCAGAGAAGATATAAGACGTTTCAGACCCAAGCTCGTTAATGATAGTAGGACTGCATCGTCTGCGTATAATAAGAGAGGAACTGGTTTCTGATTAAGTTTAGGGGCATGTGATTCTATTTTTTGAAGGTGATCTGGCAAGTCTGATAAGAATAAGTTAAATAGAAAGGGGGCAAGAATACACCCTTGTTTTACCCCTTTCGAGATTGGGATGTCTGATGAAAGATGACCTATGGTGTTAAGTTTGACTTGACAGACATTGGAAGAGTATAGATTTTGTATTAGAATCAATAAGCGCTGATCAATTTTTAGTTCTGCGAGTTTCCTCCACAGCTTTGGGCGGTCAATTGAGTCGAATGCACCACGAAAATCTACAAAAGCAGCATATATCTTAGATTGCCTTTGGGATCTATATTTTTCAACCAAATGCATAAGTATAAGGCAGTGGTCTAATGTAGAGCAACCTTTAGAGAAACCTATTTGTTCTTTCCCTGGTAAATTTAAATTTTTCATCCATATAAGGAGTTTAGATAGGAGGTGCTTAGCGTAGATTTTCCCTATCACTGATAGTAAGCTTATCGGTCTGTAATTCTTTGGTTCTTTTGGGTCGCCATTTTTAAAGATTGGGATAATTATTGATCTTAACCATATCTCCGGTATGATCCCATCTTTGTCTATGAGAGTAAACAATTGAGCTAGGGGTTCTGCCCACCAATCTATATAGGTCTTAAATAATTCTATTGGTAGACCGTCTGGCCCAGGCGATTTCCCCGATTTGAAATTTTTAACTATCTCTCTAATTTCCACTTGCGTGTTGAGTCCCACAGTTGCCACCCCCCAATAATTCACACTTCACACATCAATTTTTGTTTGGGTTTTTGGCATAATTTTGGCCACAACTTTATTTAAATACAAAATATGTGAGTGGTTGCTTAGGCACTGGTTATGACTATCTGTCCATGCCCTCAGGGACAGAGCTGGCATTCCGGACACCAGCGGAAGCCAGAGGCATTCCGGACACCAGCGGAAGCCTTAGTGGGAAACAAGTATTGGGTGAGCAAATGAAGCTGGGCATCAGTCCCTCACTACTCACCCTCATGTTCCTTTGGGGCTTGCACGGCCCAAGTCCGATGCCAGGGACAAGGACGAAAAGAATGGCAAGCCCCTGGATTCCTTTAACGGAATTCCCTTCGCATCATTTGGAGGGGTAGGCACTTACCCCTCCAAGAACCACCTTAACCAATGCCTAACCGCCATGGAGCCTCAAGCTCACCGCCAAACCACTCACAGCCCCAGCCAAGCCCTTAGCTTAGCCACCACTGCACCTAGCCAAGCCTCGTTCCCAGAGGCAGAAAGATGCACCCCATCAGCCCTAAAAAGGGGCGTAGCTTGAAACAGTATCGCCGGATGGGAAATCACATCACCATCCAACTCAAAAATCTTCTTAGCCACCGCAGAATTGATGCGTTTCCTGGCCCTTTCTGTGGCTGCCGGGCAACGACTGCCCAACCAAATGCGGCGTTGCAATAGCTTAGACTAAAATATCTTAGCTGACGGCACCAATGTTCGCAGCATCTCCAAGTCACTCAAAATTGCAGCACGAAGTGAAAGACAGTCCACGGATACCAGGTCGTTCTCACCCAGCTGCACCACGATAGCCGTGGGCGGCCCTTCCAAGAGCAACTGCCTCCGAATCCTTGGCAGGAACTCAGACCAGCGCATTCCCCGCCTGGACACCCACGACAGCTGCACATGTGGAGGGAAGCCGAGACCTGGACCCAGCCTGGACTGCCGTGCTGCGACACCAGCCCAATGGATGATGCTGTGCCCCACCAACCAGATGCGAACAGCCGCCAGACCTGAGATAAACAAAACAAACAGTATAAGAGTCCGAGAGTACTAACGAACATAGCCCCGAAAGGCATTCGACTTCCAGCGCCCCAAATCCTTTATCCTGGCGGCCGACAAACCCCAATGAGCAGCCGTTGTTGCAGCCCCAATCCTAAAGGAGTGAGGGGCGAAACCATCCGACGTGCCGTCACAAGCGAGAATCGCTTTACGCATCACCTGTGCAAACTGGCGTCTCGTTAGGGGCGACCCATTTTCATGTCTAAGCAGAGGCCCATCACCCGTGACGCGTACTGCTAAGTACTTACTGACATCCTTCACAGGGCAAGGGCCTGCCTCTCCCGTAGCAGGGAGACGAATGACGGCACCCCTACCCTTCTGATCAGTCTTAGAATTTCTGACTGTGACTCTCAATTCTGCGGGGGTTAGCTGCACATCCCTGAGCAAAAGGCCCCTGGAACGACCATCTCTGTTGTCTTCAAATACCAGTTCACCCACTCTCATAGCTCCAAAAAAGGCAATAGAAAAGGCAGCCGAGAAAAGGCGAGCCTCGTACCCCGACCAGCACACCACCCTCAGCCTCTTGCGCATCCTGCTCAACAAATCAAAGGAAATGGGGCACCGAGAGGCTGGCTGGGATGGACGAAGTCTGCCCCAGCCTTCGAGGGCCCTGCGCACAATAAACCTCGCACATGGGTCCTTATCATAAAATGTCTTACAGAAAAAGGCAATGGCAGCCGCCTGTATCTTAATAGTTCTTGCTGCCCACCCCAATTGAAATAAATGTGCTAAATAACTCAACACCTGCGAGGAGGTGGGGGGAACACCTTCTAAATTAGAGGTTGTCTGGCGCGAAAATGTCAAAAAATCGGTCCAAGCCTTTTTGTAAGATCTAAGGGTAGAAGGGGAAACCGAAGCCGCTACTCCCTGCAAAACTAATTGCTGCCAAGGTTCCAGAGATGATCCGGGAAATATTCCGGACGTATCCGTGCCTCTGGAACCAGAAGTCTGAACCGCTCCATCTGAAAACGGGACAGAGCATCAGCAATTTCGTTAGACACCCCAGGAATAAAACGTACAATGCTGTGGCTCAAATGTGCACAGCTGCTCCTATGAAAAAAGGAAATAACAGACAAGCATCAACACAGACATCATTGTGACACTTCCTGATATAACCCTTGTCAGCGTCAGACTTCCAATGACCCGTATTCACAATCCTGTCTACTGACAGGCACCCAGTGTGCAGCCTTTGCAGCAGCACCCAATCATAAGGAATGAGGAGTGTTCAGCAGTAAGCAAGCCGCAGGCTGTAATAACTGGTGCACGACGTAAGCACATTGATGCCGGGCTAACGGGAACCCATTTTCATGCACTAGGAGTGGGCCAGCCCCCAGGGAATAAAAAGCCAAATATTCTGTTATCCATAACGGGGCAAGGGCCCTCCTCACCTGTGGCGGGAAGCCTGATTATGGCACTCCTGCCCACTAAGTCTGTTTTAGAGTTACCAACTCTAATGACAAGCTCCAAAGGATAAGGAAAAGTCCTGAAGCAATAAGCCTCCAGACTCTCAGCCCCGTGCTGGCTCCAACAACCATTTCCCCAACCCTCAGTGCAAAAATGCAATGGACTACTGAAAGGAGTCTCACCTTGATCTTTAACCCGCAGACAAGTTTTAACTTGTTGCAGATACTGCATAGGTAAAAATTGACCGACTTCCTGCCCACTGTCCTATGAGGTTGGAGCCTATTCCAACCTTCCAAGGCCCTGCGCACTGCAAACTTTATACAAGGGTCTCTGAAAAATAAAGCTTCAATGTAACAGACATTGCAGTGGACTGAATTCGGATAGTTATAACCGCATGCCCAATCTGCAGCAGGTGGACCAAATACTGCAGGATCTGCTCAGAGGATGGGGGCCAATTTTCCTGAATGGCCGAGAACTGCCAGCTTAAGGCTAAGAAATCCATCCAGGCCTTCCCATAAGAGGTAAAAGCAGAAGGGGAAATGGAAGCTGCCGCTCTCTGAAATTACTAATTGTTGTCAAAATGCCACAGGTCTGGAAAAGTCTGGCAGTAGCTGAGTCTGGAGCCCAAGATCTGAAGCGCTTCATCTGAAAATCGGATAGTGTCAGCGTAATTTGGAGAGTAGAAAGCACAATATTAAACCTTAAGTGGCGCAGCTCGAAAGCATGAGCGGAGGAGCAGAGACTGTGCTACAGCATGAGGACTGTTTTGCCAAGACGCTCACCACTACCTGGTTATCAGACCAAAAGCAGATCCGATGGTCACTGAACTCCTCAGGCCACGTGAACTGCTACTACAATGGGGAAAACTCAAGAAAAGTTATGTCACATGATTGCCTCACCACACCAGGCTTGAGACCATAGCTTTGCACACCAGCAGCCCTTGAAATAAAAACCAAAGGGCAAAGATCCAGCAGCACCACCATGAGCCTGAAAATCCCCGAGCGGGTTCAAGGTATCCTGCCATGGCGAACTACTATTGCATACATTCAGGAATTGCCACCATCGCCTGATATCTGCCCTCACCACACTTGGTAGGCATACACAAAGGTAAGGGGACCTCTGTCAGCATCGCCCTTGAGCCAGTGCCACCAACTGGACTCATCCACTTCAGCCCCAACTGGGCTAGGCGAGCTGGGTAGCACTTCCAGAGACCACCACAGGAACAGGTCAAAGTGCTGTGGACTCACAGCTTAGAGTTGTGAGCACCGGATTCACTCCAACAAAAAGACAGTCGTCGCACAGCAGAGTACAGCAGAGTCTAGCAGAGTATATAAACAACTCGGAGTGCAGCTCTGTAGAATATCTTCTTCATTCTATCTGCAACTATACAAACTATATACAGAGCTTAATAGGTCTAAGTATAAATAAATGCTGCACTGCACTGAGTGTCTGCAGCTGCCCTTAGCAGCAACCTTATCTCTACACATGATCTCTAACACTCAGTCTCTCTCCCTCTCCGACACTGACTGACTGACTGACTTGGTGCTGGAGCAGAAAAAGTAGAGACCAGAACACGCCTCCTCCTCTCTGGAGAATCAGCATACTCCTCAGGAGATTCTTGGATATGGGAGGGGTGAAATCTGGGCAGCCTGGCCTAGTGGGAAGATTAGTTAAGTGACCCAGCAAGATCGGATCTGGTGAAGCATCACTTGCTACAGAGGAAGTATTACAAATTAACTTCCTTCAAGGCAGACAGCTTCTCCATAGCCAAGTGGTATGTTTTAGCAACGATATCCAACTGGATCCCTAAATAAAATGGGAATAAGGGCAAAAGGTATTGAGCTATTGCTTGCCAGCTTCCAGCCCCCGCTTAGGCAGGGGGCATCTTGTGCTGCCATCATGATATGTAAATTTACAGGGCCGACGCTGGCCAGAACCCCTAAAGAAGTCCCAACCAAGCTGCCGCCAAGCCAGCTTCCTTTTCAGACACACACTCTGTGCAATGCAAAAAACACACTCCGTGCAGTGCACACACTCTCCATGCAATGCAACTACACACTCCGTGCAATGCAAAAGCACGCTCTGTGCAATGCAACTACACACTCCGTGCAACGCACACACAAACCCTCCGTGCAATGCAACTACACACCCCGTGCAATGCAAAACACACTCCCTGCAATGCACACACCCTTCATGCAATGCAACTACACTCCATGCAATGCAACTACACACTCCGTGCACTGCACACCCTCTGTTCAATGCAACTACATACTCTGTGCAATGCACACACACTCCGTGCAATGCAAAAAAAAAAAAAAAACAACAACACACTCTGTGCAATACAACTACACCCTCCATGCAATGCACACGCACTCCATGCAATGCAGCTACACACTCCCTGCAATGCACACACCCTTCATGCAATGCAACTACACTCCATGCAATGCAACTACACACTCCGTGCACTGCACACCCTCTGTTCAATGTAACTACACGCTCCGTGCAATGCAACTACACCCTCCGTGCAATGCACACACACCCTCCATGCAATGCACACACCCTCCGTGCAATGCAACTGCAAATCTCCTAGCAATGCAATGCAATTGCAGCCCGTGCAGCGCCGTGCTCTGCAACGCACAGAGCAAACTGCAATGCGGGCACGCAAGGGTGCTTTCTCCCAGTTGTATATTGCAAACATGGCGCCCGTTACATCCCTCGCAGTGAGGTAACCACCAAAAGGACTTAAGTGTCCAGGTAGAGCAATGGGGGAGCATGCAGCTGTCCCATACAGGGACCAATCCTGCAACCTAGGCATTACCGGCACTATCCGCTGACCCAGTGAAAGCAATGCTTCATGGACCACATGGGGACACTATTGAGGCCGGAAATGCTTCCAGGCCATCCAATTCTAGGGCAAGGCCCTAGGATCACCTGCTAGGCCAGGCATAAATGTTTCCAGTGAAATAGCAGAGTTGAGGTAGCTCACAGCTTGTCCAGGTACCCCTGCTTGCCCTTTTAGAGGGAAGCACCCCTTCAAGAATCCCAAAGTTCTTTTATCACAAATGGGCCGAACTACCCAGCAACAGAATAGCTCAAAAGGAGCAGTTTGTTTTGTTTTGTTATAACAATGGCTAAGAGGGTTATATGAACCCTGTCTCCCAGGTCCTAGTCCTGCACTTTAGCCACTAAGCCACAATGGCTCATCTCTAAAATGGCAGTCGCCACTATCAGGGCAAAACAAACTTAAAGAAAATAAACTTGTTCAGAAACAGCATAGTTCAAGAGCATATACAGAGTGCTCATAGTCCTTGGAGGCACAGGGAGCCATAAAGCCAACCTTTGGAGATACTATAAACGAAAGTGATACCAGCTAAGCTGGGAACAGCCCTGACTAGCCCCACAATTTCAACAAGAGAAATGGGGGAAACCTTTTTGCGAAAGAAAGCCCCTAACGGGGGCTCTCTCCCTATTGGGAAAGGCAAGCCACAGATACAGGGAGAATCTTCCCACAGGGCAGGGTAAGGGGTGGGGTGGGAAATCGAACAGGAAAAGGGGGGAATTAAATTATTTAAGGGACTAGAGAGGATTAAAGGAAAGGGGAAATAAAGAAATAAAGAAATGTAACCAAACAATGAGAAGATTGTCCAAGTGCTCCATGTGATCCGAAAGCAAAACGGCCAAGAGGAAGTCCAACCCCTGGCTCCCTATATTTATAGACTCTACCCCTCCTCTGAATTTAGCAACATACAGAACTCCCCAGCAACCCAATATTAACCCTTTAACAGGCTTGGATTTTCTCAAATCTGCCTAGTCATGGCAAGGTGGCATGTTTCCCCAACCGCAACCCGTGCTCTCTGGTTATGGAGAACACGCTTTCTTCTACCCTTGGCCACTCCTGGAGTTTATTGATTTTATTTATAGCGGTCTCATTTCCTTTAAGTTCACTGTGTAGATTGTTAAATACAGATGTAAAGTATTGGGACCATTTGAATTCTGCAATTGGTGGTTGGGTTAGTTGATTTTCGGCTTTCAGTCCTCCGTACACTAGGTTCCAGAACGCTTTGTTGTTTTTACTCTGAATTGAGTCAAATAGTTGTAGCCATTTTTGGGTTGCATATTTCTGTTTCTTTTCGGCCAGAATGTAATGATATTTTCTTTTTTCATCAAGATAAGAGGGCTCTAGTTTAATGCGATTATTTTTAAATGTTTGACGCAGTTTTCTTTTTAGCTGGAAACATTCATCGTCAAACCAGGGGCTAGCGCTATGTTTAAGTGTCCAAACTTTAAGTGGAGTACTAAGCTCTACAAACATTTGGAAGATTTCATTATAAGTTTTCAGAATATCACTGCAGGGATTAGTGGTCTTTAAATTGGATAATACTTGTTTTCTCAGGTTGGCTGTAAGTTTTTGCCCCACTGCTGCACTCATTTCCTGAGACCATTTTAATTGAGTCATTTGTTTGTATTGAGAAGGTTCTATGATATTGTACTTAGTTATTTTGGTTTCGTTCTTTAAGTTTATAGACAGCGATAGTGGCTGATGGTCGCTTTCAGTACGCGTTCCAATTTTGAGGTCCATGATCGAATTTATAATATTATAAGGGGCAAGAATATAGTCGATGACACTGCATCCTCGGGGGGAGAAGTATGTAAACTCCCCGCTTCTATCGCCTTCTGTTGAGCCGTTCACAATCTGCAAATTAAAGTTGTTACATAATTCAAGTAGGCGTAAGCCTTCGTTGTTTACAACCCTATCTCTGGAGAAACGTCCTATTTTCAGGGCATGTGCGATATCATTATCAGTATTCCAATTTAATTTGCTACATAGTTGTTCATTGTTGGTTCCCACTCTAGCATTAAAATCACCTGCTATTATCAGTGAAGCATTTGGGTATTTATCGGTCAAATTTTCTATATAGAAGGTTAGCTGTGACCAATTTTCACTGCTGCTGTTGTTTTTGGTTGGGGGGATGTAGACGTTTACAAGTAGCAAGGTATCGTCTTTTTGTGTTAAAAGTAGAGCTTGTGCAAGTGGAAAGCATTTTTCTAGCTGCTTGATCTCGAACCCTAAGTTGTCTTTGATCATACAACAGAACCCTGCTTTCGGCCGGCCCTTCGTGTTTGTTTTCAAAGCGGGTTTCGTATAGGAGGTGAATCCATTAATTTTAATATCTCTAGTTGACCATGTTTCTTGTAGAAGTATTAATTCAAAATCTTTGAAGAAGTTCATTAGGTCTGGGTCTCCGCCTTTGTTTCCCCACCCTGCAATATTCCAGGACAGTAAGCGTAGAATCCGTTTTTGAGTTGGTGGCTGGTTAACAGCATTTAGTCATTCTAGTTCTGTTATTGAGTCCAGCGAGGAATTTTGTCTTTTGCAAATACAGCCATTTGTCGCTGCTTTCGGTGGGGAGGGTAATGGTGGGTCTTTTAGATTCTTTTTTAAAGTGCGGGGAATTATTTCCTCCCTTTCTTGATTTTCTTCCTTAGCTGTTCCTTGTTCCTGGGGGATTTCTGTGCTTGGTGGACTGTTATGGGCAGTAGGGCTGTTTTCGGTCTCTACTTCCATTTCTTTGGCCTCATTTGGCGTTAGGCTCAGTGTGCCAGGTCTGTTGGAGGTCATCTTTTGTTCGGCAATGTTAGAGTCCTTTGTAGTACTTAAATAAAGGGTACCTATTTCGTTTGGAGCTAGTATTTGATATCCCAGCCAGGAATTTGTGGTCTCTTTACTGGAGTTTTTCCTTGCCATTTCATATTTTAGAGGAGGCTGGATTTGAAGCTCTGCATCTATACATTTGAAAGTTCCATTAGTAGCTCTCTTTTGGACTATGCATTTTGGGGAGAGGGCAGGTAAGTGTAGAGTTTGATTGTGTATTGTTTCTACTGCATTTTGCTGATCTTGTTGGCGAATTTCGGTCAATCTGGCCTGTAGTTTCGTCAATTTACTGAGTATGTTTATTTGTTCTTTATCTGGTAGCTTAGTAAAATTGCTTAGCAGATCTTCTTCTTCTGGGACGGTCCAGTCTATTGTGTCAAAAGCGAGGCTGTTATTTGATGCTACAGTCGCTTGGTTTGGGAGCTTGGGTTTTTCTTGCGTGATTTCCCGGGAAGCTGGCTGCGGCTTCACCCATCTATTGAGTTCTTCCACGGGAGTAGGGCAGGTGTCGGCTTCTGGTGGAATGGCCTTGTTCATCTTATTTTGTCTTTTAGATGCAATCAATGGACTGAGTGATATATCTTCGAAGTGTCGACGCGGAATAATTCCTTTCTGGACTAAATGAGCCTTTTCCCTTAAGATTTTGGTTGGGATTCTGTGACTACCAAATCTTAGTAGTACTTTTTTGGAGTATCCATCGTTAGTGAGCCTCTTGACTGCTTTTAAGTCAATACTTCCACCCTCAAGGCCTAGGAGCAGATTTAGATGATGTCTGGCCCAGAAGGATGACTCCCAGTAAGGTAGGGGCCCTCTATATGGAAAAATGTGGAGAACAATCTCACACGGCCTCAATATCAGGTTGAATGAATGAGGGGGGCTTCCTCTGGCTTTTGGCTGGTTTAGAGGTATAAATTTGTATTTGCTCTGTTTGCTTCCAGGGCTTGTTAAGGATGTCAAAAAAGGAGTGAGTTGCCTCCTTTCATCTGGGTTATCCAGCTTCTTGGAGATGTTTTGTAGTTGTTCAAAGATTTTTTGAACTGTTTGAGCAGTCAATAGGCAGCATTCCTCCAGCAGCTCCACCTTTCTACCAATTAGTACTTGTGCCTCGATTATGGGAGTAGTAGCCTTGTCCTCATTTATCCCTGAGGATATCTCTTCAACTGTCTCTCCGTGAAAAGAGTTGGGGAAAGTTTTGGGAGGGAATGTGTGCTGTTTTTGGGGTAGCAGGTAATTATCTAGATTACTCTGTTTGAAGCCAGAGGGCTCTGCGTCGGTTTCTATATCAGGGCACCTGGTTCTTTTGGCTCTTCTCATTGCTAGATTCTTCTTAAATCAATGAGATCAGACTTCTAAATAGAGTGATAAAGTGCTAAAGTTTTCAGGTCGCAATCTCATTCGATTCTCGTTCGGTCCTGGCTGGGCTGCTGCTAGGAGTTTTAAAGCTGGGTCCAATTAGAGCACTCCTTTAAGGTATCCCCCCCCCTTCGTCTCAGTTTGTTAAGACAACTGGGTTGTTTGGGGGGTCCACGAAGTTTGAGGTGGGGAAAAAAATTTGTAGTTTTATGAATTTGTAGTTTTTAGAGTTGAAAGCCCACTAGAAGTCCTTAAAGATCCTTGGAGTAAATTTATCACGAAAAGTCGATGAGAAACTGGGAGGGAGTGCCTTAATGCCCGGGAGGGAATGGCTGGGAGCCTTCGTTAAGACTTCATTAACTTCATTGGGTCCCGGCACCGAGGAGGATAAAATAAGATGTTCAAAAGCACAGCGAGATAATGAGAGGAAATAAAATCCAAAGGAAGGAGGGGAGTCGGCAACAAAGGGCATTTAGTTAAAAGAGTTCTTTGAGCTCCGATAAGAGCGTCTTACCTCGGCGCCATCTTGAACATCAAGATCTCTAATCTATACTTAATTTGAATATATTGGAACCAATCACTAATATGAGCTTTAATTTCTGTATAATCCTTTAATTCCAATTCTCCGTTTTATTCCTTTAATACAGTTTTATAGGTAACCCAATATTCTTTCATATTTAATTTTTTCACTGCGACAATTTCTGTTGGTGATGCCCACCAGGGAGTTTTCGGTTCTAGGAGTCTTTTATATTTCTCCCATATTTTATATATAGACTTTCTGACTATATGCCCTAGGAAGCCTTTATGTACTTTGACTTTTTCATCTATTAGATAAGCATGCCATCCAAATCTCATCTCTACTCCCTCTAAATCCAATACATCCGAGTCATCTAATTTGATCCATTCTTTTAGCCAGGTCAGACCCACCGCATCATGATATAACTCCATGTCTGGGAGACCAAATCCTCCTCTCTCCTTCTCATCTATCAGTATTTTGTGTTTTATTCTTGGCTTTTTCCCTGACCATACTAATTTAGCCAAATCTCTTTTCCAGTCATTAAAACATTTATCTCCTCCTAGTATTGGGATACTTTGAAATAAAAACATCATTCTTGGTAATATGTTCATCTTTATTACTGATATTTTCCCTCGTAAGGAAAGATTTAATTTCCCCCATACTTGCAAATCATTTTTTATTTCATTCCATGTTTTCCCATAGTTCTCATTACTTAAATCTATAGTGTTTGTTGTTAAATTTATTCCAAGATACCTTATTTTCTTTTTAATTTCCAATCCTGTAATTTCTTGTAATTTCACTTTATCTTTTTCTTCCATATTTTTCACTAGTATTTTGGTTTTCCCATAGTTTAATTTGAATCCTGCTAATCTGCCATATTCATTTATGCATTCCAATATTCTAGGTGTACATTGTAGGGGATTTTCTGTTGTGATCATAACATCATCTACAAAGGCTCTTAACTTGTATCTTTTTTTCATCAACTGCTATTCCTCTTATTTGGTTGTCCTGCCTTATTTTCTTTAATAGAACCTCTAATACTATCATAAATAACATTGGGGATCGGGGGCATCCTTGTCTTGTACCTTTAAAGATGTTGATTTCTTCTCCAAACTTTCCATTAATAATAATTTTTGCTTTCTGTTGGTCATATATTGCATTTATACCTTTTTGGAATTTTTCACCTAGACACAATTCTTTTAATAGTTTTTTCATAAATTCCCATGAGATTTTATCGAAAGCCTTCTCCGCATCGATTGAAATCAGGGCTGCTTGTTTATCTCTTCTTACTTGTAGATATTCCATTATGTCTATTATATTTCTAATATTATCCTTTATTTGTCTACCTTCCACAAATCCAGCCTGATTTTTATGTACTATTTTTCCTATAATTTTTTTCAACCTGTTAGCCAATAATCCTGCGTAAATTTTATAATCCGAATTTAACAATGAAATGGGTCTATAATTTGAGACAGATTCCAAATCCGTACCTTGTTTTGGCAGAAGCGTTATATACGCTTGAGTCCAAGTGTCTGGAATATTCCCCTTCTCTACTGCTTCCTCTATTACTTCTTTTAGTGGGTCGATTAATTCATTTAACATTTCTTTGTAGTATTCTGCTGGTATGCCGTCTGGACCTGGGGATTTCCCTATTTTTTATTTTTGAATTGATTCCTTAATTTCTACGGTTGATATTGGTTCATTTAATAATTTATGGTCTTCTTCTGCTATCTCTATTGTCAGGGGTTCAGGAGCAGAGGCACAGGAAAGGGAGGAAACAGAGAGCGAGGGGGGGGAATCCGAAGGAAATATGAGCGATGACAGCGGCCCGAGATCTCTGAGTCTTTCCAGTGAATCGGAAGATTCACAGAAAGGAGCGCCAGTGGTCAGAGCAAGGGGGGCGCCTAGGGGGACACCCCAGGAAGAAGGGACCAGAGGGGACTCAGAGAGCAGCAGTTGGAAATCGGGGCCAGCTTCCCCACCAGAGCGCAGTAGGGAGGAGGGGTCCCAGGTATCGGGATCAGGCGGCTCGCCGCAAGCGGGAGGGCATGAGTCAGGATTGGCCACACCTCCATCGGGGAGCGAGGAAACGGTCAAGAGGAAGGTTGAAGGTTGGGCGCGTGCGCCAAGTTCAAATGCACAGGAAGGCGGCACAGTAAGCAGCCCGGATAGGGAGCCAGGTCCTAAAGCCCGCCGCAAGGAGGGAGAAGAGTCCGGGGGGTCAGCGTCAGAAGAGTCCAGGAAGGAAGAGACCACGGGGGGCAGAGGGACCCAGAGAAGGAAGGAAAGACGGAAGAGGTGGAGTAAGGCTAGAGTATTAAGTTGGTGTACAGGAGGCGGAGACTCAGACGGAGCTTCGCCGGTCTAGCTTCTAAGACGTAGAGCTGCGCGCTGCGGCTTGAAAATGGAAACTGTAACTCAATAAAGACTTTTGTACAGTGTTGCCGGCTAGCGTGGTCCTCTGTGAGCTGGGATCTGGAAGCAGCTCTGACATATGTAGGAATGAAAAATCACGGGAGACGAGAGAGGCAGGTGTAACATGAGGCGTCTGTCAGGGCGGGCCCTGAGAGCCTATTTTATTGAATATTGCAAGCATTGCCACAGGTGGGCCTGTGGCTGATTGGTTGATACATACACACAGAAACTTGTGATTGGTTAACATAAGTACTAAGGCGGGAATTACATGTGAGAGTTGGGGATTACATGTGATCATTTATCATTGATACATTAAAGGCTGAGAATCGGAGCTAGAACTAGACAGGCATGAAGCCTCCTATTGAATTATAACTAGAGATTAATATGGCACAAACAATATAACAATCAGCTAGGCATGGAGAACAGGTACAGTTTGTTTTCCATGAGCTTGGGATGTCTGTTACTAATGATTGATCATAGCATGAGACAATGTAATAATCAAGTTCTGTGGATGTGGTCAGCTAGGCGTGAAGAGCAGGTTCGTACAGTGTGTGCAAAGGCAGGGAAAAACCTACGAGCAAGACTTCTCAGAAAGCAAGAGAAAAGAGGAGCAAGGCTTCCCCAAAATGGAGCAGTTTTGTGCAGAAAGAGACTAACAGTTATGTGCAGAAAGAAGACTTCCCTTTATCTCCCCCTTTCTTTTCTTGTTTGCGAGGCATTCTGGGTAGATAAGGCAAAAATATTTCAGGATTAGTGGTGTGCCAACAAATGCCCAAAATAAGTTCGCCAGGGTCGATGGGACAAAAATATTTCGGGATATGTGGTTTGCCAACGCATGCCCAAAATAAATCCGTCCAGGATCGATGGGACAAGAATACTTCGGGATACGTGGTTTGCCAACGCATGCCCAAAATAAATCCGTCCACATCTCACCTTAGGTTTACTGTTGGTGTTGCCATTTCGCAAAGTAGGCAGCAAGGAGTTTATTAGGTGGTTGAGGGGGAGAGAGAAGCCGAGAGAAAAGACTTATAAGGCCAGGAACGCATTGAAGGAAGCAACATAACAAAATTAAGATGCATATAATGACAAGGGCATATTGAAAGAGATTACGAAGCCAAGTAAGATTAGGTAGTAAGCCACTGGGTGAAAGAATCCCAGAGGCCAGAAAATCCAACGTCTTGTGTAATATGGTGTGTAAGATTTTGCAATCCATAATGATTCACATCCATAATGATGAAGCATCAGCAAATAGTGATAGCAGAACGATTTTGTAAAAGTCCATAGTGAAATTCACTCTGTTCTTTATTCAAAAGGTGAAGAGCTTCCGAAGTAAAATTCAGGGCTTTTCCTGCAGAATAAGCTGAAGAATTAATGTTCACACGATTCCGTACAGCCAATCCAGGGACTCCTAAGAGAGAAACAACTAAAGAGATATATTCAGACCTACTGAGAAAGGAGACAAAAGCATCACAATCATTAGTCAATTCCACATTTCGGGCATTCTTTGGAAGGTCTAGCCTTGTTGGTAGCGCCATCCTTGCTAGCCCGCCCCGTCAGGGGCTCTGCATTCTTTTGCAAAATGTCCTGGGCGCTTGCAGTTAAAACAGTTACCAGTTGGCTTATTGCCAGCCTGGATGGCACCGGCAAGCAAGGACATCGCATGACTCTGGCTTCCAACATCTGCACATGCTTTAATCATATCAGCACGCATTCCTGTTACATAGGTGGATTTTAATCCAGAATCAACAATGGCCCTTCTTAATTCTCGCATTACAGAATAAGAAAGGGTTTCATATAGCACCTGTTGTTGTGCTGTGCCTGGGTTTGCATAAGAAATAGGGAAAGCAGATGGCAACACCCCAGCCCACTCAGACTCTTCCTCTAAAGATAGGAGCCCTTTCTGCCTTGCCTGGGAAAGTGCAACACGGACAGCTCCCGTGAAACAGGCAGGAGCTGAGGCAGGCAAGGGAGGGGTGGAAGGAGGGAGGGAAGAAAGTGGGGGGGAAGAAAGAGGGGGGAAGTGGATGTTGGCTGAGACACAGCTTCTGAAGAAGCGGATGCAGGCAAAGGAAACACAGGAGGGAGGGAAGGGGGGTGGGGTGGTGGTTGTGGGCTGAGGGACAGCTCCAGTAGGAGCTGACACAGGAGGGGGGGAAGGGGGAATGGATGTGGGCTGAGGCATAGCTCCTGTATGAGCAGATGCAGGAGGGGGGAAATTTATTTTTCTTTATATATTCCTCTATTTCTTCTCTTGGCACTTCATCTTTTTGATACAATTTTTTGTAGTATTTTTCAAATTCTTTTTAAATTTCTGTCATATCCATTATTGTCCTCTCCTCTACTTTTATTTTATTTATAAATTTTTCATTTCTTTGTTTCTTTAATTGCCGGGCAAGGATCTTGCCTGGTTTATTTGCCCATTCAAAATTTTTATATTTCCAAAATTTGATTTGTTGTTCTACCGCCTGTTCTATAATATTATTATATTCTACTCTCAGTAATTTAATTTCTTGATTTAACCTCTCTTTATTTTTGCTTCCATAGGCCAATTTTTCCTTCCTTTTAATTTCTTCTAAAAGCTTCCTTTTCTTTTTTTCTTTATTCTCTGCTATTGAGTTTTGTTGTATGAAATATCCCCTAACAACTGCCTTCCCAGCATCTAATAATAATAATAATAATAATAATAATAATAATAATAATAATAATAAATCTGGCTGGGCCTCCCCAGCCACTCTGGGCGGCTTCCATTGAAACCAAAAATACACTAAAATATCACACGTTAAAAACTTCCCTGAACAGGCCTGCCTTAAGATGTCTTCTGAATGTCAGGTAGTTGTTTATCGCTTTGACATCTCATGGGAGGGCGTTCCACAGGGCGGACGCCACTACCGAGAAGGCCCTCTGCCTGGTTCCCTGTAGCTTTGCTTCTCGCAATGAGGGAACCGCCAGAAGGCCCTCGGTGCTGGACCTCAGTGTCCGGGCAGAACGATGGGGGTGGAGACACTCCTTCAGGTATACTGGACCGAGGCTGTTTAGGGCTTTAAAGGTCAGCACCAACACTTTGAATTGTGATCGGAAACGTACTGGGAGCCAATGTAGGTCTTTCAAGACCGGTGTTATATGGTCTCGGCGGCCGCCCCCAGTCACCAGTCTAGCTGCCGCATTCTGGATTAGTTGTAGTTTCCGAGTCACCTTCAAAGGTAGCCCCACGTAGAGTGCATTGTAGTAGTCCAAGCAGGAGATAACCAGAGCATGCACCACTCTGGCGAGACAGTCCGCAGGCAGATAGGGTCTCAGCCTACGTACCAGATGGAGCTGGTAAACAGCTGCCCTGGACACAGATTTGGCCTGTGCCTCCATGGACAGCTGTGAGCCCAAAATGACTCCCAGGCTGCGCACCTGGTCCTTCAGGGGCACAGTTACCCCATTCAGGACCAGGGAATCCTCCACACCTGCCCGCCTCCTGTCCCCCCAAAACAGTACTTCTGTCTTGTCAAGATTCAACCTCAATCTGTTAGCCGCCATCCATCCTCCAACCGCCTCCAGACACTCACACAGGACCTTCACCGCCTTCACTGGTTCTGATTTAAAAGAGAGGTAGAGCTGGGTATCATCCGCATACTGATGAACACCCAGCCCAAACCCCCTGATGATCTCTCCCAGCGGCTGCATGTAGATGTTGAAAAGCATGGGAGAGTGGACAGAACCCTGAGGCACCCCACAAGTGAGAGCCCAGGGGTCTGAACACTCATCCCCCACCACCACTTTCTGAACACGGCCCAGGAGGAAGGAGCGGAACCACTGTATGACAGTGCCCCCAGCTCCCAGCCCCTCAAGGCGGTCCAGAAGGATGTTATGGTCGATGGTATCAAACGCCGCTGAGAGATCCAGCAGAACTAGGAAACAGCTCTCACCTTTGTCCCTAGCCCGCCAGAGATCATCAACCAGTGCGACCAAGGCAGTTTCAGTCCCATGATGAGGCCCGAATCCCGACTGGAAGGGATCCAAATGGTCCGTTTCTTCCAGGCGTGCCTGGAGTTGTTCGGCAACCGCTCGCTCAATCACCTTGCCCAGGAATGGAAGATTTGAGACTGGGCGATAGTTGGCCATCGCCAGATAGTTCGCCAGAAGTCGGAGATTATATGAATGGAAGCTTGGTGGAGCAAAAATAGAGCAAGTCCTAAAATTTCAATACCTAGGAGTTATTTTTCAATACAATTTGGGGTGGAAAGCACAAATTCAACACCTACTTAACAAGGCCAAAACTCTGTCATATGCGCTCCTCCGATTTTTCTTTGCATGTTCCCTCGGCCCTAAAGGTGTTCAAGGCAAAAGTGGTTACTGTGCTTGCTTATGCTGCCCCGCTCTGGGCCGTGATGACAGACCTTGCTCCTCTTGAGACTCTGCAAAACCAATTCCTACGTCGGCTCCTAATGCTCCCCCTGTGCGTAAGCAACGCAGCCATGCGACTAGAATTGAAGATCGCATCCTTAGAAACTTGCCTGTGGAAGCAAGTCTTCAATTATTGGTTATCATTGTGGCATAGATTACCAGACCATTACCTTGTCCAATGCTTATGGCGAGATGAATTCTCCAGCCTTTGGACTAGTAGAATTCATGCCAAACTCCTGAGTTATGGAATCTCTCCCTTAGATTCCTTAAAACTAGATCAAACCACTGCTCAAAGACTGATCCGCCAAAGACTGGATGACATCGATTTACAGCGAAATTATACGCTGGGGGGAGGTGTTTGTTCGCCCCAGAACATTGGTATCACTTTAACTTACTGCGTTCCATCATGCCTCTCCTCCCTTTCGACTGTTGCCCATAGGCTGGCCTTCACCAAAGCGAGGTTTAACGTTTTTCCCTCCAATGTCCTGAGATATAGATTCTCAAAGGGCCAAGCCTCCGCCATGTGCGAATGTGATAAGGAGACGCTGGAGTCGCTTCAGCACATTATGTTCACTTGCCCCTTATTCAATGTGCCACAGGCAAATTTGTTGGGATCAATCATACAGAAACTAGAGGGTACCCCACCAAAATTCCACCTTGCCCAAATCTTGCAGGATAAGGATACCCATACGACCCTGAAAGTGGCTAGGTTCCTGGTCGCTGTCTTTACCCAAAAGCGTTGCCAAGGAGCACCACAAGCTAATTAAGGCGTAGTATGCCATTCCATCTTATAGTATTTTACTGTTATAGTAGTGTTTTAGCGGCTGTTTTTTCCCACGTGCACAAGCGGTTATTTATGTCTTGTTTTTATCTGTATGGGCCTACGGCCGTAATAAACTATTATTATAACCAGTGCGACCAAGGCAGTTTCAGTCCCATGATGAGGCCTGAATCCCGACTGGAAGGGATCCAAATGGTCCGCTTCTTCCAGGCGTGCCTGGAGTTGTTCAGCAACCATTCGCTCAATCACCTTGCCCAAGAATGGAAGATTTGAGACTGGGCGATAGTTGGCCATCGTGGCCGCATCTAAAGATGGTTTTTTAATAAAAGGCGAAAGATTTATACGATCTGAAGAGAAACCAGAGTATGGAAGATGGAAATGAAAATTACAACAACTGGTCAATTCAGATGGAGGATGGATGACACCCTGTTTCGAGATAAAGAGATCCACATGAAGGCCCAAAAAACTTTAAAGGACTACTTTGAAATAAACTTAAAGGCCGATGTGGAAAAAAGAGTGATCTGGGACGCAAGTAAAGCGGTGATGCGAGGATTTTTGATTCAACAAAACTCAATTAAAAAGAGAAAGCAGAGTGAGAAGAAGGAAAAGATTTTGGAAAAGATAAAAGAAGGAGAGAAAAAACTAAGATCAAAACCGAAGTCTCAGGAGATCTTGAGAGAGATTAAGTTATATCAAACACAATATATGGAATTGATGAACCAAGAGATTGAATGGAAGATAAAACAAATGAAAGAAAAGACATTCGAATCGGCGGATAAATGTGGCAAACTTCTGGCATGGCAATTGAAGAAAAGACAGAAATTAAATACAGTTACAAACCTAGAAGTGGATGGAAAGAACATATCTAAACCTAACGAGATCAGAAACTGCTTTTTGAGTTATTTTAAAAAACTTTACTCTCAAGGACCACAAAATCAAGAGGATATAGACAAATTCCTTAATAAATATGGATTACAAAAGATCTCTCATCAAAGCAAGGTGGATCTAAACCAGAGAATAACAGAACAAGAGATAGAGGGCGCCATTCAAGACATGCAACTGGGCAAATCTCCAGGGCCAGATGGATTGACTTCCAGATATTACAAATCTCTGAAGGAGTGGCTGGTTTACCCGTTAAAGGAAGTCTGCAATGAGATCTTAGAGGGGAAAAGGGCACCAGAATCGTGGAAAGAAGCGTATATTTCACTCATACCAAAGACAGAAACTGAAAAGACTCAACTCAAGAACTACCGCCCAATATCATTACTTAATGTGGATTACAAAATTTTTGCAGACATTTTGGCAAAAAGGTTTAAAAGAGTGTTGATGGAGAAGATTCATAAGGACCAAGCAGGCTTTCTCCCAAAAAGACACCTATCAGACAATGTAAGGAATATAATAGACATTTTGGAATTGCTAGAGGTGAAAATTAACACTAAAGCAGTGCTGATTTTTGTGGATGCGGAGAAAGCCTTTGACAACATCTCTTGGAGTTTTATGAAAAAGAATCTTCACGGGATGGGGGTAGGCCAAGGATTTGAGAATGGTCTGGGTGCGATATACTCTGAACAAAAAGCTAAGTTAATTGTAAATAATGTGGTAACTGAGGAACTCAGGATAGAAAAAGGAACACGACAGGGATGCCCAATTTCCCCACTGCTTTTTATTTCAGTTCTGGAGGTGTTGCTGAACATGATTAGAAATGACCAGCAGGTTAAAGGTGTACAGGTCGGAGATAAACATTATAAGTTAAGGGCATTTGCAGATGACTTAGTATTGACCTTACAAGAGCCTGACACTAGCACGAAAAGGGTGTTGGAGATAATCCAGCAATTCGGCCAGGTAGCTGGATTTAAATTGAACAAACAAAAAACTAAAGTCTTAGAAAAAAACTTAACAGCCATGGAGAAGGAGAAATTTCAAGAAGAGACAGGATTGACATTGGTTAAGAAGGTGAAATATCTAGGGGTTTATTTGACATCAAAAAATTTGAACTTGTATAAGGACAACTATGAAAAATGTTGGTCAGAAATTAAAAAAGATCTAGAAATATGGTCAAATTTGAAATTGTCAATGTTAGGCCGAATTGCAGTGATAAAGATGAATGTATTGCCTAGAATGTTATTTTTGTTCCAAGCTTTGCAGATTCTCGACAAGATGGACTGTTTCAAGAGGTGGCAGAAAGATATTTCGAAATTTGTCTGGCAGGGCAAAAAGCCCAGAATTAAATTTAAAATACTGACAGATGCTAAAGAAAGAGGGGGATTTGCCCTGCCGGACTTAAAATTGTACTATGAAGCAGCAGCATTTTGCTGGCTGAAAGAGTGGATGCTCCTCGAGAACACAGACATTTTGGATTTGGAAGGTTTTAATAACGCATTTGGTTGGCATGCATATCTATGGTATGATAAAATTAAGGTGCATAGGGCCTTTAAAAACCATATTGTTAGAAAAGCATTGTTTAATGTCTGGATAAGATATAAAGATCTGTTGGAAAACAAAACCCCTAGATGGGTCTCACCCGTGGAGGCTAAGGCAGTGAAGAAACTCAATATGGAGGTCGGATGGCCGAAGTATTGGGAAATTTTGGAACAGGAGGGAGATAAATTGAAATTACAAAGCCATGAGAAAATGAAACCTAAAGTACAAGATTGGCTTCAATATTTCCAAATAATGGAGATCTTTAAACAGGACAGGAAAATTGGCTTCCAGGTGGAAAAATCAAAATTAGAAACTGAACTGTTAGAACCCAATACTAAGAACTTGTCAAGAATGTATAATTTGCTGCTGAAATGGAATACACAAGATGAAACAGTTAAATCGGCTATGATTAAGTGGGCACAGGATATTGGTCATAACATCATGTCTGCTGACTGGGAATGGTTGTGGAACACCGGTATTAAATTTACGGCATGTAATGCCTTAAAGGAAAATATTATGAAAATGGTTTACAGGTGGTACATGACCCCAGTCAAGCTAGCAAAAATTTATCATTTGCCTGATAACAAGTGTTGGAAATGTAAAGAAACTGAAGGTACTTTCTATGACCTTTGGTGGACATGCCCGAAGATTAAGGCTTTCTGGGAGATGATCTATAATGAAATGAAAAAGGTACTTAAATGTACTTTTCTTAAAAAACCAGAGGCCTTTCTCTTGGGCATTGTCGGCCAAGTGGTGTCAAAGAAGGACAGAATTTTCTTTATGTATGCTACAACAGCAGCAAGAATACTCATCGCAAAATATTGGAAGACACAAGATCTACCCACCCTGGAAGAATGGCAGATGAAAGTGATGGACTATATGACACTAGCTGAGATGACTGGCAGAATCCGCGATCGGGGAAAGGAGACGGCGGAAGAAGAATGGAAGAAATTTAAGATTTACCTTAAGGACTACTATAAACTCGCTGAATGTTAGAATGTCGAGGTTTGAGTAAGAAAGGGTTACAGCGAAATAAGATTAGATGAAGAAAAGAGTAAGAGGACAGAGGACTGACAGATGTACTTAGAGTTGCTAAAAACTTTTGGACATTGGGATGCAGAAAGGGGAGGTATGGGGAAGTCAGAGAAACACGGTTTATGAAAAAAGGTTATGAAACTATACGTGTTTGTATGTCTTTTTATATGTTTGTATTGTCCTAAAAAATTTGTAAAACCAATAAAAAATTTATATAAAAAAAAATAAAGATGGTTTTTTAAGAAGCGGTTTAATAACCGCCTCTTTCAGCGAGTCTGGGAAGGCTCCCTCAGGGAGGGAAGCACTCACCACCCCACGAAGCCCATCGCCCAGTCCTTCCCGGCTAGCTTTTATAAGCCAGGATGGGCAAGGATCCAGGAGACAGGTGGTTGGCTTCACTCGTCCAAACAGCCTGTCCACATCCTCGGAGGTAACAGATTGGAATTGATCCCACGCAACTTGACTAGACAGGACTCTAGCACTCTCCCACCCCGGCCCTGCTCCCACGGTGGAGTCTACTTCTTCCCGAATCTGAGCTATTTTATCTGCAAAAAACTTTGCAAAATCATTGCAGGAGAACATGTGGCCCGTACTGGGCCCCGATGTTGCAGGTGGTTCCGCTAAATTGTGAACCACCTGAAAAAGTCTCCTGCTGCTGTTTTCTGCAGATGCAATGGAGGTGGTGAAGAAATTCTTCGCCGTCGCTATCGCCACTTGGTAGGCTCGACGTTGAGCTCTAACCTGTGTCCGGTCAGATTCGGAATGAGTTATCCGCCACCGGCGCTCTAGCCGTCTCAACGATTGTTTCATTGCCCTCAGATCCGTGGAAAACCACGGGGCTGTCCGGGCTCCATGCAATCGGAGAGGGCGCTTCGGAGCCAAACAGTCAATAGCCCTGGTTAACTCCATATTCCAGCGGGCCACCAGGGAATCAGCTGAAAGGCCATCAGCATGGGATAAAGCATCCCCTACCACTCTCTGGAAACCATTTGGATCCATTAAGTGGTGGGGGCGGACCATCCGAATTGGTCCCACCTCCCTGCAGAGGGGATGGGTCGCAGAGAAGTCCAGTTGCACCAGGAAGTGATCTGACCATGGCACTTCTTTCGTTTCGCTTTTACTTAGTGTCAGATCACCAACATCCATAGAAGTAAACACCAGATCCAAGGCATGTCCGCGGCTATGGGTTGGGCCAGACTTATTCAGGGACAGCCCCATGGAGGCCATGCTTTCCACGAAGTCCCGAGCGGCCCCTTGTAAGGTCGTGTCGGCATGGATGTTAAAATCCCCTAGGACGACCAAACTAGGTGTCTCCAGGAGAACATCCACCACGACCAGAAACAGCTCGGGCAGGGAATCCTTGGTGCAGCGGGGAGGTCGGTACACCAAAAGGAATCCTGTACTGCCCCTATTGCCCAACTTCCAGAACATGCACTCAGAGAACTGGGGCTTCCCAATAGGACGCCTGGTGCAAACTAATGACTTCCTAAAAATCACTGCAACCCCCCCTCCCCGCCCACATGACCTGGGTTGCTGCGCGTAAGAGAAACCTGGTGGACAAGCAGCGGCAAGGACAGGCCCATCTGCTTCATCCAACCAAGTCTCTGATACACATGCCAGGTCAAATCCTCCATCCATGATCAAGTCATGGTTGGCAGTGGTCTTATGAATCATTGACCTGGCATTGCACAGCAGCACCTTCAGGTCATGTGGGTATCCCTTGCTGATTCTAGTATCCATCCGGTCAGGACCAGACCCGGAGGCAGGAATAGTCCTCAGACAATGACTAAACCTGCCCCCTCTGTAATGACATGGTCTAATCTTAGCGTAACTCCTCCTACCCGTGATCACTGAGATCGGTTGTCCCAGTGCATCCCCCACTGTGGAACATGCCCCAGCCATTTTGTGGGCTGGGGCCCACTCCCCGGCAGCCCTGACCCCTCCCCTTAAGAACAAAATAACACCTTAAACAAATAAACAAACAAACAAAACCAATAAAACAATACAAACAAAAAACTGTAAAAATTACAAAAGCAACAAAATCAAAACAATTCCCCAAACCCAACCAAACATCCACCCCACCCCCACATACAAAAAATTCAAAAGAAATTTTTAAAAAACATTTTAAAAACACTCTGTGCCCCTCCAGCAGTAACAGCAACTGCCCTAGTGAGGCCTGTCAGGCCCCGCCCTGGGCCAGGTGGTAAGTGGCAAGAGCAGGGCCCTCAGGCACTCACACAGGGGAGTCCTCCTGGGCAGCAGGCAGCAAGCAGCAAGCAGCAAGCAGTCCTTGTGAGGCTTCAGGCCCCGCCCCAGGCCAGATGGTAAGTGGCAAGAGCAGGGCCCTCAGGCACTCACACAGGGGAGTCTTCCTGGGCAGCAGGCAGCAAGCAGCAAGCAGTCCTTGTGAGGCTTCAGGCCCCGCCCCAGGCCAGATGGTAAGTGGCAAGAGCAGGGCCCTCAGGCACTCACACAGGGGAGTCTTCCTGGGCAGCAGGCAGCAAGCAGCAGGCAGTCCTTGTGAGGCTTCAGGCCCCGCCCCAGGCCAGATGGTAAGTGGCAAGAGCAGGGCCCTCAGGCACTCACACAGGGGAGTCTTCCCACACTGTTTTAATATCTGTCCCTTTCCTCCAATTGTTTTCAAAATATCCCTTCATCAACTTCCTGGCTCCTTGTATTACTTTTTCATTTTTTAATAAGAAAACGTTCATTCTCCACCTTTCCCCCCCTTTCTCCTCTTTTCCTTTAAGAGTTAATGATACTGGATTGTGATCTGTAAGTGTTTTTGGTAATATTTCGGCATTCTCTGCTTCAATTGTCATATACTTAATAATCCATATACTGTCGATTCAACTATACGGATTTTTTGGTTCTGAGAAATATGTGAACTCCTTTTCGACAGGATATTTATATCTCCATATATCCACTAAATCAAAGATCTTTACCATTTCCATAAAACTTTTTGGCAACTTCCCTTCATTCCCCCCCCCTCTTCTTCTGCTATCTATCCAATTCGGTTCCATTACTCCATTTAAATCCCCTAACACAATAATTCTCATATCTATATATTCCATTAATAATGATCTTACTTTAACATAGAATTCTGATTTTCTTTTATTTGATCCATAGATTCCTGCTACCACAATTGGTTCCCCCTCTAGTGATATTTTGACTATTACAATCCTCCCCTCTTTATCTTCATATAACAATTCTGGTTCATATTTGCTTTTAACATACATTACAACCCCCCTCTTTTTTCTTACATCAGATGCGATGAATTCTTCCCCTAACTTTGGTTTTACCAATAGTCTTTTATGCTTAGTATTAATGTGGGTTTCTTGTAAACAAGCAAGGTCCCACTTCTGCCTCTCTAAGATACGTTCTATTTTCTGCCTCTTCCTCCTATTATTTAAACCATTTACGTTCCAAGATAACAATTTAAATTTCATTCTATATTAGTTAAAAAATTAAAAAGTTAGTGGAAAGAGTTTAAATTATCTGCGGTGGTAAAGGAGAAGGGTTTTGTAATAGTTATTGGTCTGATTCTTTACTACTGGCGTAGTTCTTTATCCTTCCACCCTTTGCTGAGCTCTTTCTTCTTTTTCCGCCTCATCCGATAGCTCTCCCTTTCTTGCTTCCTCATTTCTTACTTCACTTTTCCCGCCTCCTAATTCTCCTCAATACTTCCTCCAAAACATATCTGCTTCCTCAAATGTCTCAAATCATCTTCTTTTTCCTTTGAAGTTGAAGGAAATCCCCACTGGGTATTCCCATCTGAAGGATATTGATTTGGCCTTTAGTGCTTTTGTTAGAAATTGGAATTGCTGTTTTTTTTTTAACAGCCTAGGTGGGACTTCTCGTAAAATTATTATTTCCTTTCCATCTATGGTTAATTTGTTTTTACTCTTTACTTGGAGGATCTTACCTTTCATCCAATTTGATGTGAATACAGTGATGCAGTTTGCCGGCCATTTGTTCATTTTTGCTTTTCTTGAGTTCACTCTGAAGATTTTCTCTGTCTGGTCTATTATGTCTTTTTCCTGTAAATGTAGCCACTTTGCTAAAGTTTCAGTCATCTTCTTCCAAATATCCTCCTTCTCCTCTTCTGGAACATTTCTGAATCTCAAGGTCTTCTCTTTAATCTGCATCTGTATCATTGCTAGCGCATCCCCAGTAGCTTCCTGGATTGCTTTTTGTTCCTCCATCTCCTTTTTCAATTTGTCCATTTCTTTTCTTCGTTCCCTTTGTTCTTTGCTAATTTTCTTCACCATCTCATCCATTTGTTGATTCTTATTCTTTTTTATATATATGATATTATTAAAATTTCAGAAACAAAAAAATTACATAGTTAAAAGTAAAAAAGACAAGGAAAAATATAGAAAAAAGAGAAAAAACATACAAAATACAAAGTATAGAAATATATATATAGAAAAAACACTTAAAAACAAATTGATCCTTCCGTATCTTACATTTCATTTCCTTGCTTTCCTGACCTCCTCTCACCTCCCTTTTTTGTATTCCAGTTCAATTGGTTAATTCAGCAATTCCTTTCCCTCTTTGTTTTTGTCTTAGACCTTTAACTTAATATATTATAACTTTAGATTCTCACCTATTAACCATCCATTTTTGCATACACCTTTATGACATTGCTGCTAAAACCACTTAACTTCATTCTGACATCATTCTAACATTCATTAATTTTACAACGTTTCTGTAAGTAGTCTTTAAATTTCTTCCAATCTTCTTCCACCGACTCTTCTCCCTGGTCTCGGATTCTGCCAGTCATTTCCGCCAATTCCATGTAGTCCATCACCTTCATCTGCCATTCTTCCAGAGTGGGTAGATCTTGTGTCTTCCAATACTTTGCAGTAAGTATTCTTGCTGCTGTTGTAGCATACATAAAGAAAGTTCTGTCCTTCTTTGGCACCCTTTGGCCCACCATGCCCAGGAGAAAGGCCTCTGGTTTCTTCAGAAAGGTATATTTAAATACCCTTTTCATTTCATTATAAATCATCTCCCAGAAAGCCTTAATCCTTGGGCACGTCCACCAAAGGTGAAAGAATGTACCTTCAGTTTCTTTACATTTCCAACATTTATTGTCGGGCAAATGATAGATTTTTGCAAGCTTGACTGGTGTCATGTACCACCTGTATATCATTTTCATAATATTCTCTCTTAAGGCATTACATGCCGTGAACTTCATACCTGTGGTCCATAACTGTTCCCAGTCAGCCATCATTATGTTATGTCCAACATCTTGTGCCCATTTAATCATAGCAGATTTCACAGTTTCATCCTGTGTATTCCATTTCAACAGCAAGTTATACATCCTTGACAAAGTCTTAGTTTTGGGTTCTAACAGTTCTGTTTCTAATTTTGATTTTTCCACCTGGAAGCCAATTTTCTTTTCCAGATTGTATGCCTCCATTATCTGATAATAATGAAGCCAGTCTCGCACTTTGTTTTTTAATTTCTCAAAACTCTGCAATTTCAGTCTATCTCCCTCTTGTTCCAAAATTTCCCAATATTTCGGCCATTTGACCTCCATATTGAGCTTTTTCTGAGCCTTCGCTTCCATCGGTGACAGCCACCTTGGGGTTTTATTTTCAAATAGGTCCTTATATCTTATCCAAACATTAAACAATGCTTTCCTGACAATGTGATTTTTAAATGCTTTATGTGCTTTGACCTTATCATACCATAAATATGCATGCCATCCAAATACATTATTAAAACCTTCTAAATCCAAAATGTCTGCGTTTTCAAGAAGCAGCCATTCTTTCAACCAGCAAAAAGCTGCTGATTCATAATAAAGTTTAAGGTCTGGCAGGGCAAATCCACCTCTTTCCTTTGCATCTGTTAATATTTTAAATTTTATTCTAGGCTTCTTGCCCTGCCAGATAAATCTAGAGATATCTCTCTGCCACTTCTTGAAACAGTCTGTCAGGGAACTGACATCGGAGGAAAGGGAAGTGGTAAGGCTCCCAGAGACTGGGAGAGAGTCAACAGCCAAAGCAGGGACCAGCAGGGGGAGTGCGGGGTCTCTGGAGGAGGATCTCAGTAATCCTGAGAGAGACGCAGCAGCCCAGGCAGGAAGCAGCAGGGGAGAGAAAGGGGTGAGAGACACTTCGAGCGAAAATAGCGGGGAGGTGTCAGAAGCAACTGCCGGGAGACCCATGCTTCGCCGGAAGCTGCCACGTCGTGAGTCCAGGAGACGCGTTTCCGTTAAGGAACTTCTTTGCTGGAAGCGCTTCCGCAGACAGCCACTGTCAGACTCTACTAGTGACTAGAGCAGACATGTCTGAGGAGCTCTGTCACACACAGAGGTTTGTGGGGTCGCACAAACTCTGAAGGGGCACTATTTTAAGCACAAGCAGCTAACCATCCCCTGATAGCAGTCTGACAGTCTCTGTACGCTGCCTGTGCAGGAGAAAGCATCATGAGCAACCCAGTCGGAACCGGAGACGCAGGGGTTGGAGCTGGTCCAAGCTTGGAAGAAAGGTATCAAGCTCTGGAGGTCCAACTTGCGCTGCAGACGGCGAGGCTCGAGGAGAGAAGGGCTCAGGATGCTGACAAAAAGGGGAGAACCACTCAGTTCCCCAGAAAGGTACCAGGATTGGTGCAGAAGTTTGGGGGGGACCCCAAGGATTACCATGCCTTTAGGACTGAGATGCAATATGCTCTGAATGTGCAGTTTGATGAGTTCCCTGATGAGGAATCGCGAGTTGCGTTCGTAATTGGGCATCTTGAGAAGGGGGCGCGAGATTGGGTTCGACCCCTGATGGCAACGCACAACGATATCCTAAAGGACACTATGAAATTCTTTCGTGCAATGGATATCATGTTTTCCAGCGATATTGAGGAAGGGGTGGTGCGCAGACAGCTAATGGCTTGCAAGCAGGGAAGCAGATCTGTCCGTGAGTACTGGACTGAATTTACCATGCTGATTCACAGATTGGGGTGGGATTTATCGGCAGCACCCATTCAGATGCTATTTGAAGAAGGTCTTTCTTCAGCTGTGAAAGACGAGCTGGCCAGGAGCCCCAGGGCGGTGTCTATGGATCAGCTGACCAAATCTGCGCTGACCATTGGAGCGCGCCAGGAGGCAAGAGCCTTGGAGAGGCGGGAAGGGAGAGGGGAACGTTGGAAGGAGTTACGAATTCCAGACATTCCTGAGCCAGCTTTCCCGCCTGCAGAGCCGATGGAAATCGGAACAGCCCGCGCGCGCGCAGTTTCAAAGCCCAGTGAGGGGGCGAAGAAGGAGGGAAAGGGAGCCCGGAAATGCTATCTCTGCCAACAGCCAGGCCACTTTGCCAGAGTCTGCCCCCAGAGGAAGGAATGGCAAGGGATGGTGGGAGCTGTTGAGGGGGAAGAGCAGGGAGAAACGGAGCAGGTAAAAGCCAACGCCTGGTTGCCAGCAGGGCACTGCAGCCAGGCCAAAGAGCAGTGAAAGTGCCCCTTCCCCAAGTGCCAGTGCCAGAAGCCCCTCGACCTGCTCTAGTGATTGAAGTGTCGCTAGAGCTGCAAAATGGACACCCCCTAAAATTAAAGGCGCTGTTGGACTCAGGCAGCTCCTGCAATTTCATGAGCAAGGAGTTTGCTGCTGAGCACCAGATACAGACTATCCCTTTAAGCAACCCCCTGCAGGTGACCACGATCGATGGCAGGGAACTGTTGGGAGGAGGCGTCAGCTTGCAGACCGTCCCAATGATAATGAGGGTGGCAAGGCACACAGAACTGATAGCGTTTAATGTGGCCACCTTGGGAGGCGCTCCCATTATTTTGGGAATGAGCTGGCTAGCCCTACATGATCCGCTGGTGGGCTGGCATCAAAGAGTGGTTTCCTTCGGTTCCGCACACTGCTTAGAACACTGCAGGGCGGAAAAGGGGTCAGCAGGGGCCCAAGCCACCCTAGCAGGGACGGAAGTAATGGAGAAGGGGAAGGTGCCACCACAGTATGCTGATTTCAGCGACGTGTTCAGCGAGAAGGAAGCGGACCAACTACCCCCGCATAGGCCCTTTGATTGCCAGATCAATTTACTCCCTGGAGCACAGCTTCCTGTAGGCAGGTTGTATGCCATGTCAGACAGGGAGATGCAGGAGTTGCGAGCGTTCATTGACAAGAACCTGAAGAGAGGCTTCATCAGAGAGTCCAAGGCAGCGGGGGGTAGCCCAGTGTTTTTTGTGGATAAAAAAAAACACGGACAAGCCGAGGCTGGTATGTGACTTTCGGGCCCTAAATGCAGTGACAGAGCCGGCGGCTTTTCCTATGCCCAGGATTGATGATATTTTGACCAGGGTGCGAAAAGGAAAGATTTTTACAAAGCTGGACCTAAGGGGGGCGTACAACCTGATACGTATAAGGAAAGGGGATGAATGGAAGACCACCATGTTCACCCCTTTGGGGGCATTTGAATACCTCGTTATGCCTTTTGGATTACAAACAGGCTCCGCGTGTTTTCAAGCCTTTATGAACCATGTACTGGGGCCTTTGCTCTACAAGAATTGCGTGGCCTTCTTAGATGACGTGTTGGTGTATTCGGAGAATGAGGAGCAACATGTGAGAGACGTCAGAGAAGTGTTGAGCAGGCTGCAAGCCAACAGACTGTGGGTGAAACTGGAGAAGTGTCAGTTTCATACCAAGGAGGTGGAATTCCTGGGGTACCGCTTGTCAGACAAGGGGTTGGCCATGGACCCCGGCAAGGTTCAAGCGGTGCTGGAATGGAAAACACCCAAGACCAAGAAGGATGTGCAGAGGTTCCTAGGGTTTGGAAACTTTTATCGTAAGTTCATCCGAAACTTCGCCCACCTGACGGCGCCCATCACGGACTGTCTCAGCAGCAAAAAGAAGTTTGTTTGGACGGGGGAGGCGGAGCGAGCGTTTGAGGAACTGAAAAGGGCCTTCGCCTCTGATGAACAACTTCTACATGTGGATTTACAAAAAAAGCTGAGGGTCGAAACAGACGCTTCTGACAGAGCCATAGGGGCGGTGCTTCTTCTGCAGCCGGGGAAGGAGGGGTCAGAGTGGCGACCGTGTGCCTTCTTTTCGCGAAAGCTGAACAAATCTGAGAGAAACTACACGGTGTACGACCGGGAACTTCTTGCGATTTATGAGGCCTTCCGGAGATGGAGGCACCTACTAATTGGTGCACAACAGAAGGTGCAAGTGTGCACGGACCATAAGAATCTAGAGTATTGGAGAACTGCGCGAGTGCTCAACCAAAGGCAGTTGAGATGGGCCCAGGAGTTCTCCAAATTTAACTTTGAGATTTGTTACGTACCAGGCCCGGAGAACGTTAGGGCGGACGCTCTCTCACGCAAACCTGAATATTTGGAGGGAGAGGGTACACCCGAAGAGACCCATGTCATTCCCGAGGACCGCTGGGTGTGTGGGGCGGCTTTGGTGGGGCAAAGGGAACTGGTAGAGGGAACGGTGCAGGATGAATACGCCCAGGACAAACTCAGGGGTCTCAGGAGGGAGGGAGACAAACCCGGGGGTTTTGAGGAGAGAAACGGGGCGTTGTACTACAAGGGAGCGTTATACATACCTGAAGGGGAATTGAGGGAAAAGGTACTCAAGCAACTGCACGATAGCCCCACCGCAGGGCATTTTGGGCAACACAAAACCATGTGGCTGGTTACCAGGGAATTCTGGTGGCCCAAGGTCAGGGAAGATGTGCGTGAATATGTGAGAGGGTGTGACCGATGTCAACGAGCCAAGGGGGAGAGGCGGGCACCGGCAGGTTTATTAGAACCACTACCCACGCCGGAAAGACCATGGGAGGCAGTGGCAATAGATTTCATGACTGATCTGCCCAGGTCCAAAGGGAAGACAGCCATTATGGTTGTGGTAGACCTGTTAACCAAGATGGCCCACTTTATAGCCTGCTCACATGCGGTCACAGCAGAAGAAACCGCTAAATTGTTTGTGGAAAATGTGTTTCGGTTGCATGGTGCCCCCTTGAGGGTGGTTTCGGACCGAGGGAAACAATTTACTTCCAGGTTCTGGAGGAAGCTCATGAGCTTATTGCATGTAGAGGTGAATTTTTCCACTGCCCGTCATCCAGAAACCAATGGGCAGGCGGAAAGAGCTAATGGTGTCCTCCAGCAATATTTGAGGTGTTATGTGAATGACAGAGAGAATGATTGGGTGGAGAAGCTGGCGTTGGCGGAATTTGCCTATAACAATGCAGAGAACGTGTCCACGGGGATGAGCCCTTTTTTGGCCAATCACGGGTGTCATCCCCGAGCCTTCCCAGGGGGGGAGGGGGAGAACTGGAGCGTTCCTGCCGCAGAACAGTTCGTTGAAGAAATGGAAGCGATCCATCGCCAGCTCCAACTTAATTTAAACAGGGCGAAGGAGGAATATAAGAGGCAGGCAGACAAAACCAGAAGGGAAGGGGAAAGCATTAGGGTGGGGGACCAGGTGTGGCTGTCCACCCAAGGGTTACCATTTAAAGGAGGTTGTAAGAAGTTAAGACCCAAAAGACTGGGCCCATTTGAAGTCACGCAACAGGTCAACCCAGTGGCTTTCAGACTCCGGTTACCGAACCACATGAAGTTGCACCCAGTGTTCCACAGATCATTGCTGTCACCGTATATAGGGGACAGAGAGGGGAGGGTCAATAGGGGACCAGCTATGGAGGAAAAAGAACACAGCTACCATGTAGCGGAGATTCTCGATTCCAGGTGGAGGGGAGAGCAAGTAGAGTATTTGGTAATGTGGGAAGGGGAGCCGGAGTCGGAAAACACCTGGGTCAGGGCAGAGGATGTAGATGACGAGGTTTTGATTGAAACTTTTCATCAGAGATTCCCTAGAAAACCCCAGCCAGTGGAGAGGTTCCGGAGGGAATACTTCGCCACCACCGACGACGAAGAAGAGTTGGAGGGGTTCGCTGATTCCGAGGTGGAGGAGGATTCAGCGAGTCGGAACGAAGACCGATGGAGGGAATTGTTCGAGACGTCTGAAGATGAAGAGGATTCTTTTAGGGGTTTCAGCTCCTCACCGCCCAGAGGAGAGAGTAGGGGCGGGGGTGAGGGGGGCCCTGGAGGGGAGGTGGATGTCAGGGAACTGACATCGGAGGAAAGGGAAGTGGTAAGGCTCCCAGAGACTGGGAGAGAGTCAACAGCCAAAGCAGGGACCAGCAGGGGGAGTGCGGGGTCTCTGGAGGAGGATCTCAGTAATCCTGAGAGAGACGCAGCAGCCCAGGCAGGAAGCAGCAGGGGAGAGAAAGGGGTGAGAGACACTTCGAGCGAAAATAGCGGGGAGGTGTCAGAAGCAACTGCCGGGAGACCCATGCTTCGCCGGAAGCTGCCACGTCGTGAGTCCAGGAGACGCGTTTCCGTTAAGGAACTTCTTTGCTGGAAGCGCTTCCGCAGACAGCCACTGTCAGACTCTACTAGTGACTAGAGCAGACATGTCTGAGGAGCTCTGTCACACACAGAGGTTTGTGGGGTCGCACAAACTCTGAAGGGGCACTATTTTAAGCACAAGCAGCTAACCATCCCCTGATACAGTCCATTTTGTCCAAAATTTGCAATGTTTGAAACAGAAACAACATTCTAGGCAATACATTCATTTTTATAGCAGCAATACGGCCTAGCAGTGAAAGCTTCAAATTTGACCAGATTTCTAAGTCTTTTTTCACTTCAGTCCAACATTTTTCATAATTGTCTTTAAATAGATTCCCATTTTTAGCTGTCATGTTAATCCCCAGGTATTTCACTTTCTTAACCACTGTTAAACCTGTCTCATTCTGAAACCTCTCTCTCTCCATTGCAGTTAAATTTTTCTCTAAAACCTTTGTTTTTAACTTATTCAGTTTAAATCCTGCAACCTGACCAAATTCTTGAATCAGTTCCAAAACCCTTTTAGTACTAGATTCTGGCTCCTGTAACGTCAATACTAAGTCATCAGCAAATGCTCTCAACTTGTACTGTTTAGCTCTGACTTGTATACCTTTAACCAACTGGTCCCTTCTAATCATATTCAGCAGAACCTCCAGGACCGATATAAAAAGCAATGGGGAGATTGGGCAACCTTGTCGTGTCCCTTTTTCTATCTTAAATTCTTCCGTCACCACATTATTTACAATTAATTTAGCCTTTTGTTCTGAATAAATTGCACTTATACCGTTTTCAAAACCTTGGCCTACCCCCATCCCCTGTAGGTTCTTCTTCATAAAACTCCAAGAAATGTTGTCAAAAGCTTTCTCCGTGTCCACAAATATCAAAACTGCCTTAGTATTTATGTTCACTTGTAATTTTTCTAAAATATTGATTATGTTTCTCACATTATCAGATAGATGTCTACCCGGGAGAAAGCCTGCTTCGTCTTTATGTACCTCTTCCACTAGCACTCTTTTTAGCCTTTTAGCCAAAATGTCTGCAAAGATTTTGTAATCCACATTGAGCAGTGATATGGGGCGGTAGTTCTTAAGCTGGGTCTTTTCAGTCTCTGTTTTCGGTACAAGTGTAATATACGCTTCTTTCCACGACTCTGGTGCCCTTTTTCCTCCCATTATTTCATTACAGACTTCTTTCAAAGGTTGTACTAGCCATTCTTTTAAAGCTCTGTAGTATCTAGAAGTCAGTGCATCCGGTCCTGGAGATTTACCTAGTTGCATATTCTGAATGGCACCTTCTACCTCCTGTTCAGTTATTTTATAGTTCAACATTAATTTATTTTCTTGAGAATTTTTTTGTAATCCATTTGTTTTCAAAAATCGGTCTATGTCAATTTCTTTCTGTGGCCCTTGTGTATATAGTTGTTTAAAGTACCTCTGGAAACAGTTTCTAATCTCAGCTGGGTTCTGTATATTCCTTCCTTCCACTTCTAAATTTGTAACAGTATTTAATTTTTGTCTTTTTTCATTTGCCAAGCCAATAATTTCCCACATTTATTAGCCGACTCAAATGTCTTTTGTCTCATTTGTTTAATTTTCCATTCTATCTCCTGATTCATCATTTTCATATATTGTACTTGATATAACTTTATTTCTCTCAATATCTCTTACAACTTTGGTTTTGCTCTCAATTTCTTTTCACTTTCCTTTATTTTCTCCAATATTTTATCCTTCTTTTCATTTTAGATTCTCTTCTTTAACGCATTCTGTTGTATCAAGAACCCTCTCATAACAGCTTTGCTTGCGTCCCAGATTACTCTTTTTTCAACATTTGTGTTCATATTTATCTCAAAATAGTCTCTCAAGGTTTTTTGGGCCTTCTTAGTCACTTCTTCATCTCTAAATAAGGTGTCATTCATCCTCCATCTGAAGGAACCGGTTGGTGTTAGTTTCATTTCCATCTTAACAGCATTATGGTCGGAGCAGGTTTTGGGGCAGATTTCCACTTTTCTTTTCTTTCTTTTTTTAATAATTTTTTTATTGAATTTTCAAAGTTTACACACACACAAACAATACACAACACAAACATACAAACACAAATACAAACACATATAATTTCTAATCCCTAATTTCTTAACCACTTTCCTGGACTTCCCCACACCTCCCCCTCCTGCATTCCAACTTCAATAGTTTACTCAGCAAGTTCTTATCTCCCTCCTTTACCTTATTACTATTTTACTTGATTCTTCTTATTTAACCAAATTTAACTTATAAACCTCAGTTTAAACCAAAATACCCATCCTTTACATACTTTTCTAAGGACGATCCCATTTCCCTTCCACAGATTTCCCAATTTCTATATTATTCACAAAACAAAATAACAGAAAACAACATATAATTGTACACCCTTTGGATTCCCAAACTCTTGCCCCCCCTTTCCCGGTCTCGATCCTCAACAAGTATCCATCAATCTATAAACTCTCAGCCCGGATCTCTCACGTCCGAGACTTTCAGTCCCTCTCTGCCGGTTTTGTTGATAGTCTTTTATAGTAAACATCGAATCTCGGAGAAGCTCTGTCCCAATGGGGTCTAAATTTCTTCCAACCAGACCTCTGTATTCAAAAGTGGAGCTCAAATCATGTTTCTTGATCCTTTTAAATCCAAATGTCCCAAAAGCTCCAATTTTCGCCTTAATCAAATTTATAATCCATAGGTCTTCCGATCTCCCCGTGGGGAGATTCCTCCAATCTTCATTCTCAAGTTCGAACCAAATTTTCATCATCCAGGTCTTGTTGTCTTTGTAATCCATTTTTACAGGCCACTGGTTGTCCTTTTTCACCTGTAACATTTCAGCTCCTCCTTCCCACTCCTCTGAGTCTGCACATATCTCTTTTTGTTTGACTGCAGAATTTTCTTGAATCAAGTCCTTGGAATCATCAACCAGATTATTTACTTTCAATTTCAGAGACAAAACATCTGTAGCCATAGCTGCACTCTGGTCTTGTAATTTTCCCACGAGAAAGAACATTCTTTCCAACTCAGCCTGTAATTTTCCATCTGCAGCCATTGTAATGTCTCAGAACCCCCTCTAGAGGGGTTCTGGTTACTTAATATTCTTTCTCCAACAGTCTGATTACTTTGTTCTTATTTTTTCTTTATTTTCAACAGTTTCAAGTTAAATGTATCAAAAATAACCAGCAGAAATAACAAAAGGCAAGTTCTTGTAACTTTGACAGCTCGTTTGACAGCTGTCAAACTCTTTATACCTCCTCAGCAGGCTCTCTCGCGGATCACTCCCGGATCCCGGGGGGTTGCGCCTCAGCTCCTTAAAATCAGTTCTTATCCTCCAGCGAAATACTTATAGTGCCAAATCGTGGAATTAATGACTTTTATCTCACAAAGAGAGAAATGGTCTCTCGACCTTAGTTATCCAACTCTTGCTTTAAATTGTCTACAAAACGGGGGGCGGACTTCCTTTTAACGCATCCCCCGGTCGTGCCGAATTTAAAATAGAAATTTTAAGTCCAATTTCCGTATTACTCACGGGTTTTTACTTTTGCAGCCCAAATGTTCAAGGAAGAAGTCAGCGCTCTCCGGCCATGGCTCGCGACTTCACTCCGTAGAAGAAGCAATCCACTCACAGCACCACGCCACTCTCCGTCACCGGCTCTGAAGCCTTTAAAAAGGCTTCTTCGCTGGTCGGGGAGGGCGCAAATGGTGCCCGCTGAGTTACCAGGTCCACAGGCTTCCGCGCCTGTGGTTTCTGAGGGTCCCTGCGTCGCCGTAAGCCGGAGCTCGGAGGGAATCCGCCATTTGCCGATCGCGCTAACCCGGAAGTCCCTATCCCACCAGGTTTCAGTGATGCCTATTATGTCATGTTTAGTTTGCTATACCAAGAGCTCAAGCTCATCTTGTTTATTTCCCATGCTTTGCGCATTAGTGTACAGACATTGAAGTCCATTAATCATTACACCTCCCTGTCCTCCAGCACAGCTTTTAGGAGGAGTTCCAAAGGTTTTGCTTCAGTTTTGGATTAACTGCATCTTGTCACAATTTCTTATCTTTGGTGCCATTCCTCTAGTTACCCATATTTGGTCAATTCTTGTCCATGTCAGCTTGGCTTCAGAGAAGAAGGTTCCCTCTCTAGCCAAGGGATTCTTTATTCTCCAAATATTGACTAAGTCCAAGTTGTCTGTCATCTCAAAAAAGGTTTTCGGTAGTCTACCATCCTTAGTGACTACCTGTTTTTGTGCCTTGTCCATATGTGTAGATACCACTCCGTTCATATCGCCCATCAAAATCACATTATAGTCCAAATAGTCCATCAAGGTCTCATACAGCTTTTTAAAGAATTCAGATTTCCCCTCATTTGGTGCATAAACTCCTACTATTAAAAATTTCTCTCCTTGTATTTGAATTTCAATTGCCACAAATCTTCCTTGGTCATCTTTAAAGATAAATTTCAGTAATAGTCTCTCCTTTGCATAAATCACTACTCCACTTTTTTTAACTTTATCCGAAGAGATAAATTCCTGGCCCAGTTTTTTATTAATTAATACTTTCCTGTGTAGCCTTGTTACATGCGTTTCCTGCTTGGCAGGGGGTTGGACTCGATGGCCCTTGTGGTCTCTTCCAACTCTATGATTCTATGATTCTATGATTCTATGATTCTATGATTCTATGATTCTATGATTCTATGATTCTATGATTCTACGAAATCAAGTCCAATTGTTCCTTTTTTAGTAAATGAAACACAGATTTCCTTTTCTGAGGGGAGTTCAGACCGTTACAATTCCAGCTTAGTAGTTGCAGAGCCATGATGTAGTTACTTTACTTCTCCTCCAACTGCACCAAGTGCTTGTTCCTGTTCTGTAGGTGGTATCGCCTTCTCCAGGCGGTCTCTTAATTCAAAAGGTAGTTTTGGTATGTCTAAAGTTCCTCTTTCTAGTATTCCTGGCTCTTCTCCAGCTTCTTTCTGCAGATCTTCACCGTGTTCTCTCAAAAATCTTACTTTGTCGTCCTCTGATCTTATTTTTATCTTTCTTCCTTTGAAGCTAAAAGAAAGGCCTTGGGGGACTTCCCACCTGTGATGGGATGATTAGCTGCTTGTGCGTAAAATCGTGCTCCCTCAGAGTTTGTGCGGCTCCACAAACCTCTGTGTGTGACAGAGCTCCTCAAACATGTCTGCTCTAGTCACTCGTAGAGTCTGACAGTGGCTGTCTGCGGAAGCGCTTCCAGCATAGAAGCTCCTTAACGGAAACGCGTCTCCTGGACTCACGACGTGGCAGCTTCCGGCGAAGCATGGGTCTCCCTATGGGAGCTTCTGACACCTCCCCGCTGTTCTCGCTGGACGTGTCCCTCATCCCTCCCTCTTCCCTGCTAGTTCCTGCTTTGGCTGCTGCGTCTCTCTGAGCATTCATGAGATCCTCCTCCAGAGTACCCTCTCTCCCCCTGCTGGTCCCTGCTTTCGCTGCTGACTCCCTCCCAGCCTCTGTGAGCCCTTCCACCTCCCTTTCCTCCGATGTCAGTTCCCTGACATCCACCTCCCCTCCAGGGCCCCCTTCCCCCCCGCCCATACTCTCTCCTCTGGGCGGTGAGGAGATAAAACCCCGAAAAGAATCCTCTTCATCTTCAGACGTCTCGAACATTTCCCTCCATCGGTCTTCGTTCCGGCTCGCTGAATCCTCCTCCGCCTCGGAATCAGAGAACCCCTCCAACTCTTCTTCTTCGTCGGTGGTGGCAAAGTATTCCCTCCGGAACCTCGCCACTGGCTGAGGTTTACGTGGGAATCTCTGATGAAAAGTTTCTATTAAAACCTCGTCATCTACACCCTCTGCCATGACCCAGGTGTTTTCCGACTCCGGCTCCCCTTCCCACATTACCAAATACTCTACTTGATCTCCCTTCCACCTGGAATCGAGAATCTCCGCTACATGGTAGCTGTGTTCCTTCTCCTCCATTGCTGGTCCCCTATTGACCCTCCCTTCTCTGTCCCCTTTATACGGTGACAGCAACGACCTGTGGAAAACTGGGTGCAGCTTCATGTGGTTCGGTAACCGGAGTCTGAAAGCCACTGGGTTGACCTGCTGCGTGACTTCAAATGGGCCCAGCCTTTTGGGTCTTAACTTCTTACAACCCCCTTTGAATGGTAACCCTTGGGTTGACAGCCACACCTGGTCCCCCACCCTAATGCTTTCACCTTCCCTTCTGTTTTTGTCTGCCTGCCTCTTATATTCCTCCTTAGCCCTGTTTAAGTTAAGTTGGAGCTGGCGATGGATCGCTTCCATTTCTTCAACGAACTGTTCTGCAGCTGGAACGCTCCAGTTCTCCCCTTCCCCTCCTGGGAAGGCTCGGGGATGGCACCCGTGATTAGCCAAAAAGGGGCTCATCCCCGTGGACACGTTCTCTGCATTGTTGTAGGCAAATTCTGCCAACGCCAGCTTCTCCACCCAATCATTCTCTCTGTCATTCACATAACACCTCAAATATTGCTGGAGGACACCATTAGCTCTTTCCGCCTGCCCGTTGGTTTCTGGATGCCGGGCAGTTGAGAAATTAACCTCCACATGCAGTAAGCTCATGAGCTTCCTCCAGAACCTGGAAGTAAATTGTTTCCCTCGGTCTGAAACCACCCTCAAGGGGGCGCCGTGCAACCTAAACACATTTTCTACAAACAATTTAGCGGTTTCTTCTGCTGTGACCGCATGTGAGCAGGCTATAAAGTGGGCCATTTTGGTTAACAGGTCTACCACAACCATGATGGCTGTTTTCCCTCTGGACCTTGGCAGATCAGTCATGAAATCTATTGCCACTGTTTCCCATGGTCTTTCAGGTGTGGGTAGTGGTTCTAATAAACCTGCCGGTGCCCGCCTCTCCCCCTTGGCTCGTTGGCATTGGTCACACCCTCTCACATACTCCCGCACATCTTCCCTGACCTTGGGCCACCAAAATTCCCTGGTAACCAGCCACATGGTTTTGTGTTGCCCAAAATGCCCTGCTGTGGGGCTATCGTGCAGTTGCTTGAGTACCTTCTCCCTCAATTCACCTTCAGGTATATATAACGCTCCCTTGTAGTACAACGGCCCGTTTCTCTCCTCAAAACCCCCGGGTTTGTCTCCCTCCCTCCTGAGACCCCTGAGTTTGTCCTGGGCGTATTCATCATGCACCGTTCCCTCTACCAATTCCCTTTGCCCCACCAATGCCGCCCCACACACCCAACGGTCCTCTGGAATGACATGGGTCTCTTCGGGTGCTCCCTCCCCCTCCAAATATTCAGGTTTGCGTGAGAGAGCGTCCGCCCTAACGTTCTCTGGGCCTGGCACGTAACAAATCTCAAAGTTAAATTTGGAGAACTCCTGGGCCCATCTCAACTGCCGTTGGTTGAGCACTCGCGCAGTTCTCCAATACTCTAGATTCTTATGGTCCGTGCACACTTGCACCTTATGTTGTGCACCAATTAGCAGGTGCCTCCATCTCCGGAAAGCCTCATGAATAGCAAGAAGTTCCCGGTCGTACACCGTGTAGTTCCTCTCGGATTTGTTCAGCTTTCGCGAAAAGAAGGCACACGGTCGCCACTCTGACTCCTCCTTCCCTGGCTGCAGAAGAAGAAGCACCGCCCCTATGGCTCTGTCAGATGCGTCTGTTTCGACCCTCAGCTTTTTTTGTAAATCCACATGCAGAAGTTGTCCTTCAGAGGCGAAGGCCCTTTTCAGTTCCTCAAACGCTCGCTCCGCCTCCGCAGTCCAAACAAACTTCTTTTTACTGCTGAGACAGTCCGTAATGGGCGCCGTCAGGTGGGCGAAGTTTCGGATGAACTTACGATAAAAGTTTCCAAACCCTAGGAACCTCTGCACATCCTTCTTGGTTTTGGGTGTTTTCCATTCCAGCACTGCCTGAACCTTGCCGGGATCCATGGCCAATCCCTTGTCTGACAGGAGGTACCCCAGGAATTCCACCTCCTTGGTATGAAACTGACACTTCTCCAGTTTCACCCACAGCCTGTTGGCTTGCAGCCTGCTCAACACTTCCCTGACGTCTCTCACATGTTGCTCCTCATTCTCCGAATACACCAACACATCATCTAGGAAGGCCACGCAATTCTTGTAGAGCAAAGGACCCAGTACGTGGTTCATAAACGATTGAAAGCACGCTGAGCCTGCTTGTAATCCAAAAGGCATAACGAGATATTCAAATGCCCCCAAAGGGGTGAACATGGTGGTTTTCCATTCATCCCCTTTCCTTATACGTATCAGGTTGTACGCCCCCCTTAGATCCAGCTTTGTAAAAATCTTTCCCTTCCGCACCCTGGTCAAAATATCATCAATCCTGGGCATAGGGAAAGCCACTGGTTCTGTCACTGCATTTAACCGCCTGAAATCACATACAAGTCTCGGCTTGTCCGTGTGCTTTTTATCCACAAAAAACACTGGGCTACCCCCCGCTGCTTTGGACTCTCTGATGAAGCCTCTCTTCAGGTTCTTGTCAATGAACTCTCGCAACTCCTGCATTTCTCTGTCTGACATGGCATACAACTTGCCTACAGGAAGCTGTGCTCCAGGGAGTAAATTGATCTGGCAATCAAAGGGCCTATGCGGGGGTAGTTGGTCAGCTTCCTTCTCGCTGAACACGTCGCTGAGATCTGCATACTGTGGTGGTACCTTCACCTTCTCCATTACTTCAGTCCCTGCTAGGGTGGCTTGGGCCCCTGCTGAACCCTTTTCCCCTTTGCAGTGTTCTAAGCAATGTGCTGAACCAAAGGAAACCACTCTTTGATGCCAGCCCACCAGCGGATCATGTAGCGCTAGCCAGCTCATTCCCAAAATAATGGGAGCGCCTCCCAAGGTGGCCACATTAAACGCTATCAGTTCTGTGTGCCTTGCCACCCTCATTATCATTGGGACGGTCTGCAAGCTGACTCCTCCTCCCAACAACTCCCTGCCATCGATCGTGGTCACCTGCAGGGGGTTGCTTAAAGGGATCGTCTGTATCTGGTGTTCAGCAGCAAACTCCTTGCTCATAAAATTGCAGGAGCTGCCTGAGTCCAACAGCGCCTTTATTTTTAGGGGGTGTCCATTTTGCAGCTCTAGCGACACTTCAATCACTAGAGCAGGTTGAGGAGCTTCTGGCACGGGCACTTTCACTGCTCTTTGGCCTGGCTGCTGTGCCCCGACTGTGGCAACCAGGCGTTGGCTTTTACCTGCTCCGTTTCTCCCTGCTCTCCTCCCTCAACAGCTCCCACCATCCCTTGCCATTCCTTCCTCTGGGGGCAGACTCTGGCAAAGTGGCCTGGCTGTTGGCAGAGATAGCATTTCCGTGCGCCCTTTCCCTCCTTCTTAGCCCCCTCACTGGGCTTTGAAACTGCGCGCGCGCGCGCTGTTCCGATTTCCATCGGCTCTGCCGGCGGGAAAGCTGGCTCAGGAATGTCTGGAATGCGGAACTCCTTCCAACGTTCCCCTCTCCCTTCCCGCCTCTCCAAGGCTCTTGCCTCCTGGCGCGCTCCTATGGTCAGCGCAGATTTGGTCAGCTGATCCATAGACACCGCCCTGAGGCTCCGGGACAGTTCGTCTTTCACAGCCGAAGAAAGACCTTCTTCAAATAGCATCTGAATGGGTGCCGCCGATAAATCCCACCCCAATCTGTGAACCAGCATGGTAAACTCAGTCCAGTACTCACGGACAGATCGGCTTCCCTGCTTGCAAGCCATTAGCTGTCTGCGCACCACCCCTTCCTCAATATCGCTGGAAAACATGATATCCATTGCACGAAAGAACTTCATAGTGTCCTTTAAGACGTCATTGTGCGTTGCCATCAGGGGTCTAACCCAGTCCCTCGCCCCCCTCTCAAGATGCCCAATCACGAACGCAACTCGCGATTCCTCATCAGGGAACTCATCAAACTGCACATTAAGGGCATATTGCATCTCTGTCCTAAAGGCATGGTAGTCCTTGGGGTCCCCCCCAAACTTCTGCACCAATCCTGGTACCTTTCTGGGGAACTGGGTGGCTCTCCCTTTCTTGTCTGCATCCTGAGCCCTTCTCTCCTCAAGCCTCGCCGTCTGCAGCGCAGGTTGGACTTCCAACGCTCGGTATCTTTCTTCCAAGCTTGGACCAGCTCCAACCCCTGCTCCTTCGGTTCTGGCTGGGTCGCTCATGATGCTTTCTCCTGCACAGGCAGCGTACAGAGACTGTCAGACTGCTGTCAGGGGATGATTAGCTGCTTGTGCTTAAAATTGTGCCCCCTCAGAGTTTGTGCGGCTCCACAAACCTCTGTGTGTGACAGAGCTCCTCAGACATGTCTGCTCTAGTCACTAGTAGAGTCTGACAGTGGCTGCCTGCGGAAGCGCTTCCAGCAAAGAAGCTCCTTAACGGAAACGCGTCTCCTGGACTCACGACGTGGCAGCTTCCGGCGAAGACTGGGTCTCCCTATGGGAGCTTCTGACACCTCCCCGCTATTTTCGCTGGACGTGTCTCTCACCCCTTTCTCTCCCCTGCTGTTTCCTGCCTGGGCTGCTGCGTCTCTCTCAGCATTACTGAGATCCTCCTCCAGAGACCCCTCGCTCCCCCTGCTGGTCCCTGCTTTGGCTGCTGACTCTCTCCCAGTCTCTGGGAGCCCTACAAACTCCCTTTCCTCTGATGTCAGTTCCCTGACATCCACCTCCCCTCCAGGGCCCCCTTCCCCCCCGCCCCTACTCTCTCCTCTGGGCGGTGAGGAGCTGAAACCCCGAAAAGAATCCTCTTCATCTTCAGACGTCTCGAACATTTCCCTCCATCGGTTTTCGTTCCGGCTCGCTGAATCCTCCTCCGCCTCGGAATCAGAGAACCCCCCCAACTCTTCTTCTTCGTCGGTGGTGGCGAAGTATTCCCTCCGGAACCTCGCCACTGGCTGAGGTTTACGAGGGAATCTCTGATGAAAAGTTTCTATCAAAACCTCGTCATCTACATCCTCTGCCCTGACCCAGGTGTTTTCCGACTCCGGCTCCCCTTCCCACATTACCAAATACTCTACTTGATCTCCCTTCCACCTGGAATCGAGAATCTCCGCTACATGGTAGCTGTGTTCTTTTTCCTCCATAGCTGGTCCCCTATTGACCCTCCCTTCTCTGTCCCCTTTATACGGTGACAGCAACGACCTGTGGAACACTGGGTGCAGCTTCATGTGGTTCGGTAACCGGAGTCTGAAAGTCACTGGGTTGACCTGCTGCGTGACTTCAAATGGGCCCAGCCTTTTGGGTCTTAACTTCTTACAACCCCCTTTGAATGGTAACCCTTGGGTGGACAGCCACACCTGGTCCCCCACCCTAATGCTTTCCCCTTCCCTTCTGGTTTTGTCTGCCTGCCTCTTATATTCCTCCTTCGCCCTGTTTAAATTAAGTTGGAGCTGGCGATGGATCGCTTCCATTTCTTCAACGAACTGTTCTGCAGCTGGAACGCTCCAGTTCTCCCCTTCCCCCCCTGGGAAGGCTCGGGGATGACACCCGTGATTAGCCAAAAAGGGGCTCATCCCCGTGGACACGTTCTCTGCATTGTTGTAGGCAAATTCTGCCAACGCCAGCTTCTCCACCCAATCATTCTCTCTGTCATTCACATAACACCTCAAATATTGCTGGAGGACACCATTAGCTCTTTCCGCCTGCCCGTTGGTTTCTGGATGCCGGGCAGTTGAGAAATTAACCTCCACATGCAGTAAGCTCATGAGCTTCCTCCAGAACCTGGAAGTAAATTGTTTCCCTCGGTCTGAAACCACCCTCAAGGGGGCGCCGTGCAACCTAAACACATTTTCTACAAACAATTTAGCGGTTTCTTCTGCTGTGACCGCATGTGAGCAGGCTATAAAGTGGGCCATTTTGGTTAACAGGTCTACCACAACCATGATGGCTGTTTTCCCTCTGGACCTTGGCAGATCAGTCATGAAATCTATTGCCACTGTTTCCCATGGTCTTTCAGGTGTGGGTAGTGGTTCTAATAAACCTGCCGGTGCCCGCCTCTCCCCCTTGGCTCGTTGGCATTGGTCACACCCTCTCACATACTCCCGCACATCTTCCCTGACCTTGGGCCACCAAAATTCCCTGGTAACCAGCCACATGGTTTTGTGTTGCCCAAAATGCCCTGCTGTGGGGCTATCGTGCAGTTGCTTGAGTACCTTCTCCCTCAATTCACCTTCAGGTATATATAACGCTCCCTTGTAGTACAACGGCCCGTTTCTCTCCTCAAAACCCCCGGGTTTGTCTCCCTCCCTCCTGAGACCCCTGAGTTTGTCCTGGGCGTATTCATCCTGCACCGTTCCCTCTACCAGTTCCCTTTGCCCCACCAATGCCGCCCCACACACCCAGCGGTCCTCGGGAATGACATGGGTCTCTTCGGGTGCACCCTCCCCCTCCAAATATTCAGGTTTGCGTGAGAGAGCGTCCGCCCTAACGTTCTCTGGGCCTGGCACGTAACAAATCTCAAAGTTAAATTTGGAGAACTCCTGGGCCCATCTCAACTGCCGTTGGTTGAGCACTCGCGCAGTTCTCCAATACTCTAGATTCTTATGGTCCGTGCACACTTGCACCTTATGTTGTGCACCAATTAGCAGGTGCCTCCATCTCCGGAAAGCCTCATGAATCGCAAGAAGTTCCCGGTCGTACACCGTGTAGTTCCTCTCGGATTTGTTCAGCTTTCGCGAAAAGAAGGCACACGGTCGCCACTCTGACTCCTCCTTCCCCGGCTGCAGAAGAAGCACCGCCCCTATGGCTCTGTCAGAAGCGTCTGTTTCGACCCTCAGCTTTTTTTGTAAATCCACATGCAGAAGTTGTTCATCAGAGGCGAAGGCCCTTTTCAGTTCCTCAAACGCTCGCTCCGCCTCCCCCGTCCAAACAAACTTCTTTTTACTGCTGAGACAGTCCGTGATGGGCGCCGTCAGGTGGGCGAAGTTTCGGATGAACTTACGATAAAAGTTTCCAAACCCTAGGAACCTCTGCACATCCTTCTTGGTTTTGGGTGTTTTCCATTCCAGCACTGCTTGAACCTTGCCGGGGTCCATGGCCAACCCCTTGTCTGACAAGCGGTACCCCAGGAATTCCACCTCCTTGGTATGAAACTGACACTTCTCCACTTTCACCCACAGCCTGTTGGCTTGCAGCCTGCTCAACACTTCTCTGACGTCTCTCACATGTTGCTCCTCATTCTCCCAATACACCAACACGTCATCTAAGAAGGCCACGCAATTCTTGTAGAGCAAAGGCCCCAGTACGTGGTTCATGAAGGCTTGAAAACACGCGGAGCCTGTTTGTAATCCAAAAGGCATAACGAGGTATTCAAATGCCCCCAAAGGGGTGAACATGGTGGTCTTCCATTCATCCCCTTTCCTTATACGTATCAGGTTGTACGCCCCCCTTAGGTCCAGCTTTGTAAAAATCTTTCCTTTCCGCACCCTGGTCAAAATATCATCAATCCTGGGCATAGGAAAAGCCGCCGGCTCTGTCACTGCATTTAACTGCCGGAAATCACATACAAGTCTCGGCTTGTCCGTGTGCTTTTTATCCACAAAAAACACTGGGCTACCCCCCGCTGCCTTGGACTCTCTGATGAAGCCTCTCTTCAGGTTCTTGTCAATGAACTCTCGCAACTGCTGCATTTCCCTGTCTGACATGGCATACAACTTGCCTACAGGAAGCTGTGCTCCAGGGAGTAAATTGATCTGGCAATCAAAGGGCCTATGCGGGGGTAGTTGGTCAGCTTCCTTCTCGCTGAACACGTCGCTGAGATCAGCATACTGTGGTGGCACCTTCCCCTTCTCCATTACTTCAGTCCCTGCCAGGGTGGCTTGGGCCCCTGCTGACCCCTTTTCCCCCCTGCAGTGTTCTAAGCAATGTGCTGAACCGAAGGAAACCACTCTTTGATGCCAGCCCACCAGCGGATCATGTAGGGCTAGCCAGCTCATTCCCAAAATAATGGGAGCGCCTCCCAAGGTGGCCACATTAAACGCTATCAGTTCTGTGTGCCTTGCCACCCTCATTATCATTGGGACGGTCTGCAAGCTGACTCCTCCTCCCAACAGTTCCCTGCCATCGATCGTGGTCACCTGCAGGGGGTTGCTTAAAGGGATAGTCTGTATCTGGTGTTCAGCAGCAAACTCCTTGCTCATAAAATTGCAGGAGCTGCCTGAGTCCAACAGCGCCTTTATTTTTAGGGGGTGTCCATTTTGCAGCTCTAGCGACACTTCAATCACTAGAGCAGGTCGAGGAGCTTCTGGCACGGGCACTTTCACTGCTCTTTGGCCTGGCTGCAGTGCCCTGACGGTGGCAACCAGGCGTTGGCTTTTACATGCTCCGTTTCTCCCTGCTCTCCCCCCTCAACAGCTCCCACCATCCCTTGCCATTCCTTCCTCTGGGGGCAGACTCTGGCAAAGTGGCCTGGCTGTTGGCAGAGATAGCATTTCCGGGCTCCTTTTCCCTCCTTCTTAGCCCCCTCACTGGGCTTTGAAACTGCGCGCGCGCGGGCTGTTCCGATTTCCATCGGCTCTGCCGGCGGGAAAGCTGGCTCAGGAATGTCTGGAATGCGGAACTCCTTCCAACGTTCCCCTCTCCCTTCCCGCCTCTCCAAGGCTCTTGCCTCCTGGCGCGCTCCAATGGTCAGCGCAGATTTGGTCAGCTGATCCATAGACATCGCCCTGGGGCTCCGGGACAGCTCGTCTTTCACAGCCGAAGAAAGACCTTCTTCAAATAGCATCTGAATGGGTGCCGCCGATAAATCCCACCCCAATCTGTGAATCAGCATGGTAAATTCAGTCCAGTACTCACGGACAGATTTGCTTCCCTGCTTGCAAGCCATTAGCTGTCTGCGCACCACCCCTTCCTCAATATCGCTGGAAAACATGATATCCATTGCACGAAAGAACTTCATAGTGTCCTTTAGGATATCATTGTGCGTTGCCATCAGGGGTCGAACCCAGTCTCGCGCCCCCTTCTCAAGATGCCCAATTACGAAAGCAACTCGCGATTCCTCATCAGGGAACTCATCAAACTGCACATTAAGGGCATATTGCATCTCTGTCCTAAAGGCATGGTAATCCTTGGGGTCCCCCCCCAAACTTCTGCACCAATCCTGGTACCTTTCTGGGGAACTGAGTGGTTCTCCCCTTTTTGTCTGCATCCTGAGCCCTTCTCTCCTCGAGCCTCGCCGTCTGCAGCGCAAGTTGGACCTCCAGAGCTTGATACCTTTCTTCCAAGCTTGGACCAGCTCCAACCCCTGCCTCTCCGGTTCCGGCTGGGTTGCTCATGATGCTTTCTCCTGCACAGGCAGCGTACAGAGACTGTCAGACTGCTGTCAGGGGATGATTAGCTGCTTGTGCTTAAAATTGTGCCCCCTCAGAGTTTGTGCGGCTCCACAAACCTCTGTGTGTGACAGAGCTCCTCAGACATGTCTGCTCTAGTCACTAGTAGAGTCTGACAGTGGCTGCCTGAGGAAGCGCTTCCAGCAAAGAAGCTCCTTAACGGAAACGCGTCTCCTGGACTCACGACGTGGCAGCTTCCGGCGAAGACTGGGTCTCCCTACAGTTGCTTCTGACACCTGCCCGCTATTTTCGCTGGACGTGTCTCTCACCCCTTTCTCTCCCCTGCTGTTTCCTGCCTGGGCTGCTGCGTCTCTCTCAGCATTCATGAGATCCTCCTCCAGAGACCCCTCGCTCCCCCTGCTGGTCCCTGCTTTGGCTGCTGACTCTCTCCCAGTCTCTGGGAGCCCTACCAACTCCCTTTCCTCTGATGTCAGTTCCCTGACACATTTGTTTTCAAAAATCGGTCTATGTCAATTTCTTTCTGTGGCCCTTGTGTATATAGTTGTTTAAAGTACCTCTGGAAACAGTTTCTAATCTCAGCTGGGTTCTGTATATTCCTTCCTTCCACTTCTAAATTTGTAACAGTATTTAATTTTTGTCTTTTTTCATTTGCCAAGCCAATAATTTCCCACATTTATTAGCCGACTCAAATGTCTTTTGTCTCATTTGTTTAATTTTCCATTCTATCTCCTGATTCATCATTTTCATATATTGTACTTGATATAACTTTATTTCTCTCAATATCTCTTACAACTTTGGTTTTGCTCTCAATTTCTTTTCACTTTCCTTTATTTTCTCCAATATTTTATCCTTCTTTTCATTTTAGATTCTCTTCTTTAACGCATTCTGTTGTATCAAGAACCCTCTCATAACAGCTTTGCTTGCGTCCCAGATTACTCTTTTTTCAACATTTGTGTTCATATTTATCTCAAAATAGTCTCTCAAGGTTTTTTGGGCCTTCTTAGTCACTTCTTCATCTCTAAATAAGGTGTCATTCATCCTCCATCTGAAGGAACCGGTTGGTGTTAGTTTCATTTCCATCTTAACAGCATTATGGTCGGAGCAGGTTTTGGGGCAGATTTCCACTTTTCTTTTCTTTCTTTTTTTAATAATTTTTTTATTGAATTTTCAAAGTTTACACACACACAAACAATACACAACACAAACATACAAACACAAATACAAACACATATAATTTCTAATCCCTAATTTCTTAACCACTTTCCTGGACTTCCCCACACCTCCCCCTCCTGCATTCCAACTTCAATAGTTTACTCAGCAAGTTCTTATCTCCCTCCTTTACCTTATTACTATTTTACTTGATTCTTCTTATTTAACCAAATTTAACTTATAAACCTCAGTTTAAACCAAAATACCCATCCTTTACATACTTTTCTAAGGACGATCCCATTTCCCTTCCACAGATTTCCCAATTTCTCCCACCATCCCTTGCCATTCCTTCCTCTGGGGGCAGACTCTGGCAAAGTGGCCTGGCTGTTGGCAGAGATAGCATTTCCGGGCGCCCTTTCCCTCCTTCTTAGCCCCCTCACTGGGCTTTGAAACTGCGCGCGCGCGCGCTGTTCCGATTTCCATCGGCTCTGCCGGCGGGAAAGCTGGCTCAGGAATGTCTGGAATGCGGAACTCCTTCCAACGTTCCCCTCTCCCTTCCCGCCTCTCCAAGGCTCTTGCCTCCTGGCGCGCTCCTATGGTCAGCGCAGATTTGGTCAGCTGATCCATAGACACCGCCCTGAGGCTCCGGGACAGTTCGTCTTTCACAGCCGAAGAAAGACCTTCTTCAAATAGCATCTGAATGGGTGCCGCCGATAAATCCCACCCCAATCTGTGAACCAGCATGGTAAACTCAGTCCAGTACTCACGGACAGATCGGCTTCCCTGCTTGCAAGCCATTAGCTGTCTGCGCACCACCCCTTCCTCAATATCGCTGGAAAACATGATATCCATTGCACGAAAGAACTTCATAGTGTCCTTTAAGACGTCATTGTGCGTTGCCATCAGGGGTCTAACCCAGTCCCTCGCCCCCCTCTCAAGATGCCCAATCACGAACGCAACTCGCGATTCCTCATCAGGGAACTCATCAAACTGCACATTAAGGGCATATTGCATCTCTGTCCTAAAGGCATGGTAGTCCTTGGGGTCCCCCCCAAACTTCTGCACCAATCCTGGTACCTTTCTGGGGAACTGGGTGGCTCTCCCCTTCTTGTCTGCATCCTGAGCCCTTCTCTCCTCAAGCCTCGCCGTCTGCAGCGCAAGTTGGACTTCCAACGCTCGGTATCTTTCTTCCAAGCTTGGACCAGCTCCAACCCCTGCTCCTTCGGTTCCGGCTGGGTCGCTCATGATGCTTTCTCCTGCACAGGCAGCGTACAGAGACTGTCAGACTGCTGTGATGGGATGATTAGCTGCTTGTGCGTAAAATCGTGCTCCCTCAGAGTTTGTGCGGCTCCACAAACCTCTGTGTGTGACAGAGCTCCTCAAACATGTCTGCTCTAGTCACTCGTAGAGTCTGACAGTGGCTGTCTGCGGAAGCGCTTCCAGCATAGAAGCTCCTTAACGGAAACGCGTCTCCTGGACTCACGACGTGGCAGCTTCCGGCGAAGCATGGGTCTCCCTATGGGAGCTTCTGACACCTCCCCGCTGTTCTCGCTGGACGTGTCCCTCATCCCTCCCTCTTCCCTGCTAGTTCCTGCTTTGGCTGCTGCGTCTCTCTCAGCATTCATGAGATCCTCCTCCAGAGTACCCTCTCTCCCCCTGCTGGTCCCTGCTTTCGCTGCTGACTCCCTCCCAGCCTCTGTGAGCCCTTCCACCTCCCTTTCCTCCGATGTCAGTTCCCTGACACCACCTAAAGATGATTTTGTTGTTTCTCAGCAGGGCAACCAAATCTCTGTAATTGGACCTAAGGTCCAAAAGATATTTCGGAATGTCCTTGAATATCTCCACTTTTGATTGGTGTATTTCCAAAGTCTTCTGGAAGTGCAGACTCAAGATTTTGTCTCTCTCCTCTTTTGTTCGGAGGGTGATCAAACAGTCTCTCACCCTGTTCTTCTTCCCTCCTCTTCCAAGCCTAAAAGCACTCACTATCTTGAAGTTCTCCTTCTCCAAATCTGGGTTCCAAAAGTCTGCAAATTCCTGTGTAAGAAAATCAATCAAGTTGTCTTTCTCAAGTTCAGGTACAGCCCTGATCCTTAAATTCGTTTGCTTCTCCTTCAATTCAATCATAGACAGTATTGACCTATGGTCTTCAAGTTGCTTGTGTATCGGTGGTAACTTCTCTTCTACAGCAACTGCTATTTCCTTTGCTTCTTCAGCTGTCTTTCAGGTCAAAGTAGATTCCTGTAGCAATTTCTCAATAGTTTCTGTATTAGTATTTACCTTCTGTCCCAAATTGTTAATGCTTGTAGTATTTTGATCAATTTTATTTGATGCTTCAGCTACTTGTTTACTTAATTTTTCCAAAGATTCATTAATTTTGCCTAGTGCCTGAGCCAAAACATCTTCGGATGCCATTCCTTTGGGTTTAGATTGTACCAATGCAGCTCCTGTTGGTAAACCAGGAGGGCCAGATGTTGATGCTCTTCGCTGCAGCCCAACGTCTGTGCGAAATACTCTACCAGACCTTGTTGTTTTTTCCTGAAGCAAATCTATTTTCTCTTTTCCATTTGCCATAACAGTCTAGATAATACTCAAGGTCAGTCCCACGATCAGAGTTTGTTATGAAGTGGAAAATTCCCCTGGCCCAGTTGTTATTGTAACAATCTCAAACTTCCTCTAGGGGGACACAGTAACAGGCAACAGTTGTTAACTTAAAATAAATATCCTTTTTCTTTTAATCCCCCAGCTCACAAAATAGACGACAGTTTTAATTTCAGTTATTTTCCAGTTACTTTGAAACCAGGGGAAGCCAGCCAGAGATATTGTATCTCACTTGTATCAGACTTGCGGAGTTAGCTGTCAAAAAGTACTTTCACCAACAGCGCATTTCACAGTACGGCATTCTATTTTTCATTGGCAGTCCGTTTCATTGGAGGAGTCAAGATGGCGACGAAGGTAGTCACCAAGTAAGTTCGTTTACCCTTATCAAAGTTTTAAGTAGTTTTAAGTGGTTTTTATCTTCCCGGTTTTTTTTTATCCGAGAGTTTTAATGATCTGCTGGCTGTGCTGGCTTTTATCCGAGAGTTTTATCGAACTGCTGGCTGTGCTGGCTGTCTTTTATTATCTTTATTACCGCCACGGCTGTCGCCGCCTCCCTAATCTGGGAGAGATAAGTGGAAGGCAGTATCCTTGTGTGGAAGACTAAAGGATTTGAGGTGCTCCCCAGCACAGTGCCCACGACGGGGCCCCTGCAAAATTGATTTATGGGTCATGGAAAACACCCAAGAGACTCGGACGAGGCGTTATCTTCTCCGAGGCCTAAGCAATCAAGGAAGGGTTCACTTAAAGGAGGGAGAGGCACCGAGGAATGTACCTACTCAATAGTAACTCAAAATCGTTTCGAGCCCCTAATTGCCTTTGAAACAACATCAAAAGATGAGGCTCCTGAGACGCTACAAATTGGAAACGCTAATGGTAATACAAATGGGGAGGGTCCCTATCCGAAGGAGGTGTTGGTAGCCGATTCTGCGGACTGCTCAGGATGTGAGCAACTCCATCTAGTAATTAGAACTCTAAACTGTATATTTAAGAAAATTGACGGCCTATCCTCTCAACTGCATAGCCTGCAGCAAAAACTGGATGACCAGCCGGTTCAGACAGCCCAAGATGGGGCAGTAGATGTTCCATTGTGCCGGCAGAAAGCCCCACCAAACACTGATCGTATGAAGAACTGCAAATACAATCTCAACCCCTCACTGAATCGCCAATCCCTGATTCTACACCCAAGGAAGATTTCCCTAACCTTCCGGGAAAGGGACCCAAGTTGGGCAACGCTACATGGGACTAAAGAGCACCTCAGATGGCTTCTAAAACTCGAGACATCTTTGTGCTGTGCTTCCCTTAATCCACCAGAACAGATACCAGAAAATAATGCTGGCTTTCCACTCTGCAAAAATCCCCTCTTTCATTATTCAGCAAAAATTGTTTTTTGAATAGTCTTGGCATTTTTCCAACGAGAGTTTTCATGGACTCCATAATTAGACCCCTCCTATCGGAGGGATTAATCAAGGAGACGGTACAACCTTCCCATCCTGAACCACAAAAGAGGGCTGAGCTGTACACCTCATGTCCGGGCCAGTCCCATAGTACCCCCACTCCTTCAACTAAACATTATGATTGTGCCAGTAACTCTTTGACACCCCAGGAGGAAAGAGAGCTTATTGCCTCCTATGGAGAGTTACCAGCGAGGGAACAACAAGAAATTATAAATAGGCTGGACTCACTTAAACTTCAGCTCCTAAGTATCGCCTGCAACGAAGTTCCTAGGAATAATACCCACTCTAACTTAGTGGTGCCATGCCCCATGGAGGTGGTAACAACAAGCCCCCAATATCCAGCATATAAGGTGCCATCGGCATTGGATGGGAAGGTCTCACGGCTGGAGGCAGACTCTTCTCCTCCCCTTCACGCTGGAAACTCATCCCTGCTTTTAATAGACTTAACTGTTCCCTCTGAGATTAACCGATCAAAGAATGAATCTCAGGATAACACTCCCCTGGATAAATCGTCGCCCCTGCATCCCTCCATGCCGGACTTGGAATCAACATACATCGAAGACCATCCACGACCTGTGATGGTAGTGGCCACTCCAAGTCAGGCTTCTCCACCAAAAATCCAAAAATTACGTGAGGAAGACACTACAGTGTCGAGAGTCAACACAGAGTGGTCTGAAGACCCAGCAGGACATATAAATAAAATGATCACAAGTGTATCGGTTAGATCCCCAAAGAGGACGGCTCCAGCGGACTTGGCAGGATCCTCCCCAGAGCCTAGTTGGGCTTGACAGCTAAAAACGCCAAATATTATTTCTACTCACCAGGATGCTAACTCTTCTCTGCCCCCCCAAAATTCTGGCCCTTGTGATTTGATCGTGCCACAACCGGATCACACCAGAGCAAAAGACTCATCACAACGGGCGCGCATCAGAGCAAAAGACTCACCACACCAGGACGTTAACATTCAGCAAAGGAAAATAACGGACTTCTTTAAGGGAGCGTCCTTGCTGCATAAGAGCTCCCCACAAGAATTTAAATGACGGTTAGCCGGACAACCCAAAGAACCACCAATAGCGATCCTCTGTTGGAACATCGCTGGCTGGCGTAGGAAAAAATGTGACCCAGAATTCCAGTCGTATATCAATTCGTTTCATATCATTCTATTGCAAGAAACTTGGGAGGAGGGTGAAATTGTCATAAATGGATTCGACCTTATATCTCTTCCAGCTTGCCCCTCCCAGAAAGGAGGACGGCCGAAAGGTGGTCTAGTAATTGGTATATCACTGAAGCTGCATTTTAAATTGTCATTAGTTTTGACTGCTCCCCCCTATGCTTTATCCGGGTTGATGTCGGGGGGGGGGGAGTATCACTGCTAATCTCCAATGTCTACCTCCCGCCAGGTTGTTGGTCCCTTGAACTGCATGATAGATGGGAAATATTAGAAGATCATTTAGTATCATGCCGAGTCAAATATTCCAATAGCCAATCCTTAATTGGGGGTGACTTTAACGCATGCATAGCAGCAAATTGGGCTGATTTAACTAAAGCTAAATGGTGGTCAGCTCCATGCCTCGAAAATTATGATTTGATACATGCCTTGAGGAGAACCTCAAAAGACTCTAAAGTAAACGAGACTGGTGTACTTCTTTACCAAATGGCTATTCGCTTAAACCTAGCACCCCTGAATGGTTGCTGCCCTCCCGATATACCGGGGGAGTATACTCACCTAGGCATAAAATCAAATAGTGTACTAGATTACCTTTTAGCCTCGAGTGATTTGATGCCGAAAGCTCTCTCTTTTAAGATTGACAATATTCAGTTCAGTGACCACCTCCCACTGGCTGCTACGCTTGACCTAGACTGGCACGGGGACGAGTACAGTCATCCAACTCAATTAGACACTAACACAGAAAACCTGGTAGAGGGTACTAATACGACATCACGAGTGAAGGGGATAAAGTGGTCTGTAACGCAGGCTCAAAAATATTCTGAATTTTTTCAGCAGGAGATCATACAAACCTATTCACCCCTTGACATAACTTCATATGAACACGACCAAACTATTAATCTATTTGCCAATCTGTTAAATGACCTCACGTCATTCTTTACTGTCCCAATCCACCTGGCAATTGGGCCCACTCCAAGACAGGTGCACTGTGGTTTAACCGTAATTGCAAACAAGCCAAACAACATCTTTGTGCTATTTATAATGATTACAAATCCTCAGGGGCGACTATGCTTCCCAAGGAGTACTATCAGGCAAAATCAGCTTACAAATATGTGCAAAAAAAGGCCAAACAGGAATGGCAACTGAACCGCTGGCATGCACTTATAGCTGCCTCAAATACCCGTAATTCCCGAAAATTCTGGCTGTTGGTTAACAGAAAATCTAAAAGATACCCCCTAACAGTTATCCCTGCCCCAGTCTGGGAATCCTTTCTAAGGAACTATTTTGCCTTACCAGACCTTAATATTAATACAATCAATGGATTCTCTTTGGCCACCCACTGACCCGGAAGAAATCCACGGACACATTTCTAATCTCAAAGTTGGAAAAGCCCCCGGTCCCGACCTAGTCCCAGCGGAAGCTATAAAACTTCACGCAGACTGGTGGGCAAAAATCCTGGCCGTTACTTTTGATGCCGTAAACAACAGTGGGAAGGTTCCAAGAATATGGAAGGATGTGATTATTATTCCAATTCATAAAAAGGGCTCAACAGATGATCTGGGAAATTACAGGAATATCAGTTTATTATCAATAATTGGGAAAATATATGCACGGTTCTTGTTATCTAAGCTTACTAAGTGGGCCGAAGAGAACAACCTGATTGGGCCTGAACAGGCTGGTTTTAGATCGAATCAGTCAGCGGTCGATCATGTCTTAGTTTTATACCACCTTGCCCGGAAATACTCCGCCCCAAATAGAGGCCAACTTTGTGCGGCCTTTATTGATTTAAAGGCCGCTTTTGACAGCATCCCCAGAGGACTACTTTGGGGAAAACTAGCACGATGGGGAATAGACAAAAGACTTTTGTGGCTAATAACTAAATTGCATGATGGATCGGCCGCTAGGGTGAGAATCACTCCGGCAGGCGACCTCTCAAATCCAGTAACCATCAATAGAGGTGTTCGTCAAGGATGTATCCTTGCTCCGACCCTTTTTAATCTATTTATAAGCGATATGAGGGCGCCTCTGATAGATTCTCAAGAAACGATCCACGCCCCCCGTCTTGCCCAATATCGTTGCCCCCTCCTACTCTACGCAGACGACGCAGTGATCCTATCTTTTTCAAGAGTCGGCCTTAGGAGGGCCTTAAAAATTTTCGATGCTTACTGCAAATCAAATTTTCTTGCAATTAATCATGCAAAGTCCAAAGTCCTAATTTTCACCAAGAGTCGAAAAACCTATAATTGGAGAATAGACGGGAAAGCCATAGACCAAGTTTTTAAATTTCAATACTTGGGAGTCCTTCTCCAACACAACATGGGCTGGAAGGTCCATCTTGCATATGTATTAAATAGAGCTAAAGCCCTTTCCTTTGCGCTACTGCGTTTTTTCTTTTCAGATGGGGCTTTCCATATTCCTTCAGTGTTAAAAGTTTTCAAGGCAAAGATGATTGCAACAATAGCATATGCAATCCCAATATGGGGGTCCTTTGTAAATCTAACCCAATTGGAGGTAATTCAAAACCAACTGCTAAGAAGGTTGCTAAAATTACCCAGGTGTGTAGGCAATACTGCTATACGACTCGAACTAAATGTGACATCTCTAGAAACCACACTATGGAAATGCATCCTCTGTTACTGGTTGGCATTATGGCATAAACTCCCAAATCTCCACTTGATACAGTGTCTCTGGAGAGATGACTTCCCTAGCCCTTGGGCAAAAATAATACATGGGAAACTTGTGTCCTTAGGACTATCTCCATCTGAACTACTAAAATTGGATTTAATTTCTGCCAAGAGAATTATAACTCACAAATTAGAGGAGATCGATTTACAATTTAATATTGCGACAGGTGGTGGCACCTGTTCGCCGATAAACCTTGGCTTAACACCACCAATGAAACTTCCATCTTATTTAACTACCTTAGCCATGGTGATGCACAGGTATGCCTTTATAAAGGCTAGATTCAATGTTTTCCCATCAAATGTGTTGGGTAACAGACTCTCCAACGGTCAGATCTCACTCCTCTGTGACTGTAAAAGTGGATCTATAGAATCGTTATATCATATAATCTTCTGTTGTCCATTACTTTCGGCTTCACGGTCCAAGTTTCTGGCCCCATATTTATCGAGAATTGCTGACAGACCTCAGGAAGCCCAAATAATATACTTATTAAATGACGAAGACTCAAGTAGATCCCTTGCAGTCGCTAGATACCTGATTAATGTCTTATTTCATAAGAGGAGAAATGGATCACTGTATGACTCTGACAGCTTAGCCAAACTTAAGAACCATCAATAAGTGCCAGAACTAAGACGCATATCCCCCAAAATCCGAGGGATTTGAATTGCGGTTGATATAGAGGGAGCTTATTGTATATAGTGTTTACCTAATTGAAGTAAAATTGGTTTTATATGGGTGTTTTAACTTGGAACTGTTTAAATTGTTTGTTTATGGATACATTTTGATGTATTGTTTTAGATATGGGCCAATGGCTGTAATAAATCAAATCAATCATCAATTGGCAGTCCGTTCCCAGGTTTAAGCGGTGGATTCTTAGCCCCCTTTTCTCTCTTTTTACAGGAAAATACAGTTCAAACCTTTCCCCCCTCCTCTCCTGCAGTCAAGGGGGGAAATCACTTGTTTTAGATGATAGAATTATAGTCTTTTTCAAGCATCTTTCAAGGTTTTAGCTTACAAGTTCATTGCTTTCCTCTATTTACAAAGAACGGAAGGCAGACTTCCTGTTTATGCCTCTCCGCTTCGGTATCCAATTACTTCTTTTTTCCCCTCCTTTATTTCCCAAATTAACCTACTCACGGATCGTTGTTTTGTAGCCAAATTGTCACAGGAAAAAGGTAGCGCTCTCCGGTAACGGCTGTGCGGCTTCGCTCCACGGAAGAAGCAGTTGACTCACAGCACCACGCCGCTTCCCCGCTTCACTCCGGAACCCGTAGTCGGGCTCCTTTGCAAGTTGGGGGGGCGCAAAAGGTGCCCGCCGAGTCCCACGGTCACAGGCTTCACCCGCCTGTGATTTTTGAAGGGTCCCCGCTTCGCCGTAGCGGTGCAGACCCGATTCCCGCAGAGCCGGTCCCCTCCGAATCAGAGGGAATCCGCCATTACCGATGGCGCCACCCTGGAAGTTGTTGTTGATTCTTATTCTTAATTTCTTGTACTTTCCTATCTGTCTCCTTCATTCCTTCTAAGACTTCTATTACTTTTCCCTTTATTTCTTCATTTTCTTTTTCATTTTTTTCATTGTGTTTTCTAATTTTTCTAATTTCCCATCAATTGTATTGATTTTTTCTTCCAGCTCTTTTCTCAATCCTCCCACATCCAGTTTCAAACTAATAATAAGCTCCCTCAAATCCATTTCTTCAAGGCCTGAGTTTCTTCTTAATTGTTGCTGTTGACTTCCAGTTCCAGTCTGTTTTTTAATTGCATGAGACATTTTAATTGCATAAGACATTTTGCGTTCTCTTTTTCAACCACCAGATGTCCTTCTATTGTTCCAATTTTCCTTTATTACTGCTTTTCCTACTTTGTCCACTGGGTGTCACTGTGTTCTTATTTACCGTGTTCTTATTTACAGCTTGCCAGCTTCTGCCCTCCTTTAACCCTCTCTTTCACTGTTTTGTCTTCGTCACTTCCTCCTTCTTCCTCCTTCTTGATGATTACTCAGCGTCTTCAAACCTTCAACACCATCTTATCTGTGAAATTCCCCTCCTTTCCCCCACAGCGTTCCTTATTCCTTTGTCCTTATCTTTCCTTCAAGGACATTCAGTTTCAAAGCAGCTGCTTTACTCCACCCAGCTCCAACAACAGGCAGCCTGCACCGCTTTGCACTTTGTAGTAAGTCCGTTTCAGATAGTGTGCTTTTCAAATAGTTTAATTGCAATCTGAGTGATTTCTTTACATTCTCTCCATATATTTTTTTCTGTTCTTCTGTCTTTCCTTTACTTTTGTGGTAGCATTACTTCTCCGCCGCTATTTTTACTCTTTATCTTGTTTTGGGTTGTTTTGGGTTTACTCGCTCCGTGAGGGATTCCCCCCCCCCCAAGTTCCCTTTTTCCCCCTTGTCTTATTTCCTTTTAGGTTTTGTTACTGCTGCTACCACTTTATGTTTATTTTAATATAGAAATAGAGATTTTACCATCTTGTCGCTGCTTCAGTGGTGTGAGGCTTTTCACCGGTCTCTTTGATGTTCTTCTCTGTGCCTGGATTCCCCCCCCCCCACCTCAGCCGTTTTTTCTTCAGCAAGGGGTGCCGGGACTCCAAAAAGACACTGCCGAAGTTCCTTTGACTTGAGCTTCCTTCCAAGCCTTTTCAGGGGTCGTTTAGCCAAACGTTGCCCCTCACAGTACTGATGTATGCTCCGACCTGCTTACTGCAGTCAGAGCTCACACTGTTGCAGCTGTGGTAAAAGCGGAAGCCATTATGTACTATTATGTTCTCACTGGATATTACTCTTCCAGAGGCAGCAGGAATGTTATTCCAGTAATGGGGTATTACAACAGGACTCCAACTCACTGCAAGACGAAGCAAGATGGAAGCCCCGAACAAAAGAAGACCCCAACTTTTATTAGCTACTAATCCCCCATGCTACACCCCTAAGACTACATCATAACTACATCACGACTACATCCTTGATACATCACAAAAAGAGGGGTTGAGGGAGGGGTTGAGGTGGTAATCTGTGTGTCCTGTCACCTGTCCAATTCCTCCTTTCATGAGTACATTCCAGAGGACAAAGAGGAGTTCATGGTTTCCTGCTCCCAGAGGGAAGGGCTGGTCACTGTCCTTTGTTTTAGTCCATACTGAATCCACTTCCATATGCAGGTTCTTTGTTAGTGAAATGGTCCACTGTCTGGCACCATCAATGTTGGCATGCCAGGTGGGGTGGGCTCGCTGCGGACGTGATGGTACGCTTGGGGGATTATGGCTGCCCTATGTCAAGCCTCCGCCCTTTGATAGTCGTTCTTCCAAGGTGCAGAACAAAAGTGGGACGGTACAGATCCGATGTACGGCTGATTTTCTATAAATTTATAACAGAAACACTACAGAGGTAAAAACACTTTCACCCCAAAAGGAAACACTTGGATACATTTTGACTGGATCAGTCACGGTCAATTAAACCCGGATATATTTTATTAGCAGCTGTCAACAGTCATTGAGAGGAAGACATCAGCCCTGCAGTACCTGCTTGGTCGCCACAAGGGGCGCTGTTCTGTTACACTCATTGGCTGGAGCGCAGCAGTTCATTTGCATGGGGAAACTGGTCTACCTGCATTGAAAATAGTGAATGGGGTTCCATGGGGATAGAGTTACAATTCTGTATTTACTGAAGGCTTTTCAAATAAAGTTTATTGAAGGAAGTGGCGCATATGTCATGTGTGCGTGTGTGTCGTGCTTGTGCAAACTGAATGGTTGGGGGCGGTTCCTGCGACAGTTCCCCCCTTCGGAGATATGATTGCGAAGGTGGGTACCTCACAATCCTTCTCTCCATACAAATTTGACATCTGACATGTCAAAACCAAAGCCTGTATCTCTCTGAGACCTAAGGGGCCTCATCTCGATGTAAGTGGAGGGATCATCCCATACCTGAGGCCCCGTTCTGGAGCGAATTGAAGTTCGCGGCTGATGAACTGGGACGCAGGCGTTGCATGTTTGACAGCAGAGCGGAAAGCAGTGGATCGCGCAGCAGAATAAAGCGACGCAAGCTGCCACAGCGATCAGTATCATGAGGCCATTCCCCAAAAGTTGCTTTATCCATCCAGACCTGGGTAGCCAGCTCCAGAATTGTGTGTCAGAAAGGCCTTCATGTTGGATCTCTCTAAGTTCGCCAGTCAGTTTGTGTATGTTGTTTAAATGTCCCGTGATGTCTGATCAGAGACATATGTGCAGCACTCTGTTCCCATGAGGGCACAAACACCTCTGGTCGAGGCCAAAATATAATCTAAAGCTAATTTATTATGAAGAGCAGTCTGCCTCACTTCCTGTGATGGCCTGGGATTCGGACTCGGAGGCTGAACCTGAGGAATCCCAGCCTGCACAGGAGTCCCCGCCTCCAGAACCAGCTGAGCCGGAGCTGGGGCTTGAGCCTGAAGGGTCCTCACCTGTGCTGGATCAGGTGCAGGCACCAGCTGAGTCTTCTCTGGCTCCTGAGGTGATGGAGGACCCATTGCCTGCAGGTGCGCCACTCTCAGCCCCATCAGGTAACCCTCCAGCCTCTCCTGAGCTGCAGAGGCTCAGGGCAGAAAGGCGGAGGGAACTAAGTTCCCGCAGGAGGAGTGCTCGCCTCCAGGCCAGGAGAGGCGAGTCACCTGTGAACTGAGGCCGCCCTATGCCTTGGGGCAGATAAAAGCAAGCCAGCCCCAGTCCCAGGTTGCGGGAGCATTGTTGGTAGCCTGTTCTTGCCTGCACCCTGTCCTGCTCTTCTGCCAGAGTTCCTGACCTCCCCCTGACTCCCTGCCTTGGACCCTGCTTCAGCTTTGACGGACAGCTTCCATACCGCACCCTCGGACTGGACTCGGACCTCGCCGCACGGTTAACCCTCGGGACCAGCACACTTCGGTTAGTTCCGTTAAGACAGATTGGGTGACTGCGTTAGACTCCTCCATAAATGTCAATAAAATGTCAGTCAGCTTGAGAATATCTATGTGATTAGAGCCTGCTCCGTAGGCGGGAAAATGGGCTCTGCCATAGGTTTCACCATTTGCAGACACATTAGACAGTTCTGACAAATCCTCTTCCCTCTTATTGTGTCTCCTGCCCGAGGGAAATTCGGGGGTGACCTTAAAAGAATTGCCGAAGTAAAGAGGCCATTTTAGGGCTTTCTCTTCCCTTTTCTGTAAGAACTCTTCACGACTCAGTAGAGTTAGACTCCCTCTAGGGGTCTAAACTAAGTATTACTATTTAAAGTACTAAAGTAGGAAATCTGCGTCGAAGCAATTTAAGACTGCGAAACTGAAGAAGTTTGCCTATAAGACATCTCTAGCATCTAACCGAAAATCCTCCTGGATTTATTGATTATAGAGACCTATCTCCAAGGGGCAAATCTATTTCTAAGGGACAATTTGAAACTTGGATGCGAAATTTGAATATGGAACAATAGTTTGATTTTATACCTACTATTCTGGCTCTCTGAAGTTGGGACTTTACCTCTTTTACCTTCGACCTCGGGAGCATCTTCGGACTATTAAACTAAAGGGAAATTGTTTTGTGCCGCTTTTGGAGTGTTTTTGGGCCCTTAAATTAGAAAGCGGATTATCCAAAGCTCTGATTGGATTAGCCCGAATGGGGGCAAGAAGAATATGGATCAACAACTAAACTCTTCTAAATTCTAGTGGAGGACGCGATAAAATTTTTCATATGACTCTGAGGGTAAACTGTTAAATCACTTGTAATCTATAATTTACCTCTCTGTCCCACAGTGCTAACCTGTAACGGACATCCTAAATAACATCTAAGGATAACAACAATTGTAATCGCAAGTATCTAGGAATTGCTTAGAAATTGTATAATTTAATTTGTTATTTGATATTTGATACTTGGGGGAATGTCGCATACACAAAAAAAGGGGACGGAGGGGGGGACCCCAACAGATAGAAGAGCTTCAAAACAGGAAGCAGAGTTCAAAACAGAAATATTGAAGATGTTTGCAGAAATCAAACAGAGCGAAAAAAATCTGGAGATAAAATTAGAACAGGTTGATAATAAAATTGGGAAAATGGATAAAAAGATTGAGGAGACAGTTAGTGAACTAAAGGGACAAATTAAAGAGGTTTCAAAGAGAGTGGATGAGGGTCTGAAAAAAACAAAACATGAAATGAAAGAGTTGAAACGGGAAGAAGAGAAGATGAAAAATGAGATAGCAGATTTAAACAAAATACAGGAAGAAATAAAAGACTCTATCGCAATGAATGAACTAAAACAGAGAGAAGTGAATTTGAGATTGAGGCAAATACCGGAAGTACAAAATGAAAATATAAAAGAAAGATTGATAAAAGAGATTGCACAATGGATGGGGTTATCGGAGGAAGAAGTGGGGAAAACAATACAAAATGCATTTAGAATGAAAATAAGATCGAGTAAAGCCAAAAAATTCCCAGGTGACTGCCTAATAACATTCAAAGATAGAGAGATGAGAAATCAGATCTTACAAAGAAACAGAGAGAAAAGATTATATATTGATGGGAATTATATAATTATATTTAAAGATATTCCAATAAGATTGTTGAAACGAAGAGAAACTTATAAACCATTGGTGCAACTGCTTAGGAAAAACAAGATCGATTTTAGATGGGAATTCCCGGAAGGAGTCTCGTTTTTTTATAAAGGGGTAAAAAGAAGATTGATTAGCCCGGAAGAAATAGGGAAATTTACAAGGAGATATAAAGAGCTTCAAGTAGAAGAGGAAGAGGTCAAAGGGGCAGAAGGAGGACTAAATTTAAGGGAGGAACTCGAATCAAGAGAAGAAGAAGAACAGGTAGAGAGAGGATCAGAAGAAGAGGAAGAAGACGAGGTAGGAGAAGAGATAGAAAGACTATAAAATAAACTTAAATTTAAACAGGGACAAGAAGAATGACGCTAAAATTGTGGAACTGGAACGTGAACGGGATGAACGATAAGAGAAAACGGAATAGGATTGAACATATGTTAAAAAAGAAAAACTTAGATATTATATGCTTACAAGAAACCCATGTGATTAAAAAACACAGGAAAATTCTAATAAACAAAAGGTTGGGAAATGAATTTGTATCCTCGGATAAAGAGAAAAAAAGAGGTGTTGTATTATACATTAAAAATAAAATTGAATCTCATCAACTATTTAAGGATGAAGAAGGTAGAATTATAATGGTTCAGATTAAGTGGCAAGGTGAAAAGTTGATAATTGTTGGGATTTACTCACCAAATGGGAATAAGAAGGAATTTTTTAGACTATTAGAGGAGAAATTATTTGAATATATGGACCAAAAAATTATAATAATGGGAGATATGAACGGGGTGGTTTCATTAGAAATGGATAGATTGAGGAAAACGAAAAATAAGGAAGGAAAACTACCTAAAACGTTCTTTGCAATGACGAAGAACTGCAACTTAGTTGATATTTGGAGGCTCAGACATCCCTTGGAGAAGCAATTCACATACCACTCCGAACCAAATCAAACAATGTCAAGAATAGACCAAATATGGGTATCAAAGGAGCTAACCCCAAGAATCCAAAAAATAGAAATACAGGCTAAGGTGATTTCAGACCACAACCCAATAGAAATGGAGTTAAAAGGTTTTGAAGAGCGAACCTTCAGGTGGAGGTTGAATGATAACATATGGGATGATCAAAACTTTGTAGAAAAAGCACAAAAAAATTTATCTGATTACTTTAGAGACAATATGGATAAGGGGACAAAATTGAGTGTGGTGTGGGACGCAAGTAAGGCGGTGATGAGGGGCCTTTGTATTCAGCAGAATGCATGGAAAAGAAATAACAAAGAAAAAAAGACAAAGGAGATTTTAGAACAGATTATGAATAAGGAACAAAAACTGATAAAAAAACCTAATAACGAGAAGATAGTACAGGAAATAAAGATTCTTCAAACACAGTTTGCAATGCTAATAAATAAAGAGGTTGAGTGGAATATTAAAAGGTTAAGACAAAAAAATTTCGAATTTGCCAATAAATCAGGAAAATGGCTTGCTTGGCAAGTGAAGAGGAGAAAAGAACAAAATACAATTAATAAAATTGAAGTGAATGGAGAAGAAATAACAGATCCGAAAGGAATTAGGAAAGGATTCGTCGAATTTTATAAACAATTATATAGGAATAAAGAAAGGAATAATAAGAAGAAAATAGAAAGATATCTGAAAGAGAAGATGGTGAAGAAGATCCCAACAGACCAAAAAGAACAGTTGAATGCTCCAATTTGTAAAGAAGAAGTAGAAGAAGTCATAAAAGAATTAAAAAGAGGGAAAGCACCGGGCCCGGATGGGTTCACCTCAAGCTACTATAAAGAAATGAGAGATACGTTGATGGTCCCGTTAATTAAAGTAATGAACAACATCTTAAAAGAAAAGGATATCCCAGGAACATGGAAAGAGGCATTTATCACAATAATACCAAAACAGAATTCGGATTTGACCCAAATTAAGAACTACAGACCCATATCGCTCCTAAACACAGATTACAAAATCTTTACAGGAATCTTAGCAAAGAGATTAAAAAAGATACTAGTAAAAATCATACATAAAGATCAACAAGGCTTCCTACCGGGCAGGCAACTAAGAAATAATATAAGAAATATAATTAATGTTATAGAATACTTGTCCGATAGGTGTGATAAACCAGCAAGTTTAATATTCGTAGATAATAATAATAATAATAATAATAAATTTTATTTATATCCCGCCCTCCCCAGCCGAAGCCGGGCTCAGGGCGGCTAACAACAATAAAAATAGTTCAACATTCTAAAACATTCATTATAACATTAATTAAATCAAATTAAAATCAAATTAATGGCAACCATCAAGCAAATTTTTGTGCAGATTGCCAGAGGAGGGGGTCAGGCTGCGCCCTGACAAAAGGCCTGGTGGAACAGCTCTGTCTTGCAGGCCCTGCGGAAGGATGCCAGGTCCTGCAGGGCTCTAGTCTCTTGTGACAGAGCGTTCCACCAGATTGGAGCCGCGGCCGAGAAGGCCCTGGCTCTAGTTGAGGCCAGCCTAACCTCTCTGAGGCCTGGGATCTTTAGGGTGTTTTTATTTGCAGACCGTAAATTTCTCTGTGGGACATACCAGGAGAGGCGGTCCCGTAGGTACGAGGGTCCTAGGCCGTATAGGGCTTTAAAGGTTAAAACCAGCACCTTAAACCTGATCCTGTACTCCACCGGGAGCCAGTGCAGCTGGTACAGCACCGGATGGATATGATCTCGCAGCGAAGACCCCGTAAGGAGTCTCGCTGCGGCATTCTGCACCCGCTGGAGTTTCTGGGTCAGTCTCAAGGGCAGCCCCACGTAGAGCGAGTTACAATAATCCAGTCTGGAGGTGACCGTCGCATGGATCACAGTGGCTAGGTCAGGGCGAGAGAGATAAGGAGCCAACTGCTTAGCCTGGCGGAGATGAAAAAATGCCGCCTTTGTTATAGCTGTAATCTGCGCCTCCATAGAGAGGGAGGTATCGAAGATTACACCCAAACTCTTCACGGATGATGCTGGCACTAATTGCACCCCCGCAAGAGACGGGAGTTGCCCCCTCAATCCCATATCGCTCCGTCCCAGCCAGAGGACCTCTGTCTTCGAAGGGTTTAACTTCAACCGGCTCCCACGTAACCATCCAGCCACAGCTTCCAGACATCTGGTCAGTGTATCTGGGGCCGAGTCAGGATGGCCGTCCATCAACAGATAGAGTTGGGTGTCATCGGCATACTGATGGCAACCCAGCCCAAAACTCCGGACAAGCTGGGCGAGGGGGCGCATAAAGATGTTAAAAAGCATCGGGGAGAGAATTGCACCCTGAGGCACTCCACACACCAAGGAGTGGCGCGATGACAATTCCCCCCCAAGCGCCACCCTCTGTCCCCGACCGGAGAGAAACGAGCGCAGCCATTGAAGGACTGTGCCCTGGATCCCCACGTCGGCAAGGCGGCGGTCCAGGAGTTCGTGATCGACCATGTCGAAGGCTGCTGACAGGTCTAGAAGAATCAGCAGCCCCGACCCGCCTCGATCCAGCTGCCTGCGGAGATCATCTGTTAGGGCGACCAGAGCCGTCTCGGTCCCATGACCAGCGCGGAAGCCGGACTGGAATGGGTCGAGAGCAGATGTTTCATCCAGAAACCTACCAAGCTGTTCAGCAACCGCTCTCTCAATCACCTTACCCAGGAATGGAAGATTCGAAACCGGGCGGTAATTGGATAGATCTAAAGGATCTAATGATGTTTTCTTTAAGAGCGGACGCACCACTGCCTCCTTCAGTTCCCCTGGGAATATCCCAGTGCCAAGGGACAAATTGATGATATCACCCAGGGGGGCCCGCACCTCGTCTGGACACGCTCTAATCAGCCAGGACGGGCACGGGTCAAGAGGACAAGTGGTGGGCTTTCCAGCTTGGAGGAGTCTGTCCACATCAGCTGGGGATATCCGGTCAAAGTGGTCCAATACTGGACCCGAGGACAGTCGAGGGGCCTCCAGTTCCTTCATTGTATCCAAATTGGCAGGGAGGTCATGGCGGAGCAACAGGACCTTCTCCGCAAAAGAGCTCGCAAATGCCTCGCAGCTGTGTGCCGAATTGTTATTTAAATTTGGCTGTCCTTCGAGGGACGTTAAAGACCTAATTATACTAAATAATTGCGCCGGGCGAGAGCTAGCGGATGCAATGGAGGCCGAGAAGTAGGACTTCTTAGCGGCCTTCACTGCCATCTCGTAGGTTTTCATAAAAACCCTATAAGATGTTCTTGAAGCTCCGTCACGGGCACCCCGCCATACTCGCTCTAGCCGTCTGAGGTCCCGCTTCATTTTCCGAAGCTCCTCGGTAAACCAGGGAGCCCGGTTTCTGCGGGGTCGCAGAGGGCGCCTAGGTGCGATCTCATCGATGGCTGCCAGGAGCTGGATATTCCAGCCCTCAACAAGCTCAGTCAATGAGTCGCCAGGGGGAGCAAGGTCCCGCAAGGCCTGACGGAATCTATCAGGGTCCATCAGCCTCCGCGGGCGAGCCCAAATTGGCTCGCCACCTAAGCAGGGTGGGGGTGGAAAATCAATCCTGGCTTTCAGTGCATAGTGATCAGACCATGGCACCTTCATCGAGGGAGACATGATCACATCTATACCGGCGCCAAAGATCAAATCCAGCGTGTGGCCTGCTTGATGTGTGGGGCCCGAAACAAACTGGGAGAGCCCTAGTGTCGCCATGGAAGACACCAGGTCCAGAGCCTGTGAGGAGGGAGTGGCATCAGCATGGATGTTAAAGTCCCCCAGTACCAATAGGTTGGGGAACTCCAAGGCCCAGCCGGCCACCGCCTCCAGCAGGCCTGACAGGGTGGCTGCTGGTGCGCTAGGTGGCCGGTACACCAGCCAGACAGCCAAGCTCTCCTCGGAGCCCCACACTAGGCCAACACATTCAATGCCGGGGATCGATGGCGATGGTAGAGCCCTGAAAGAACAGTCTTCTCGGATTAATAATGCCACCCCTCCCCCCCGGCCCACAGTCCGCGACTGGTGGAGGACGGAGAAACCCGGAGAAACCCGGATGCGGAGAAAGCCTTCGATAATGTGATCTGGGAATTTATGTTGAGAAATTTGGAGGTTATGGAGGTGGGTCAAGAATTTTTTAATGGTATTGAAGCAATATATACGGAACAGAAGGCAAGGTTGATTATAAATAACATCATCACGGAAGATATAAAAATATCCAAAGGAACAAGGCAAGGTTGCCCGCTTTCACCATTACTGTTCATAGTGGTCCTGGAGGTTTTATTAAATGCCATAAGACAAAATAAGCAAGTTAAAGGGGTGACATTAGGTGTTAATGAATACAAAGTAAAGGCCTTTGCGGATGATGTGGTGGTGACTTTGGAAGAACCGACAGAAAGTATAAAAGAAATTATGGAAGAAATGGAGCAATTCGGGAAACTATCAGGATTCAGATTGAATAAGACGAAGACTAAAATGATAGTGAAAAATATGGACCAAGATAAAATTGAATTATTAAAACAACAAACGGAAATTGAGGTAGTTAAAAAGATTAAATACTTGGGAATTTGGCTCTCAGATAAGAACATAGATTTATACCAATACAATTACATCCCAATGTGGAAAGAAATAAAGAAGGATTTGGAGGTTTGGAATAGACTGAAACTATCACTATGGGGAAGAATATCAATGGTAAAAATGATGGTGCTACCTAAGTTGTTATTTTTATTCCAAACTTTACCCATACTAAAAGGTAAAAAAAATTTTGGGGAATGGCAAAAAGGAATATCAAGATATGTCTGGGAAGGAAAGAAGCCCAGAATTAAATTCAAGTTATTGACGGACGCAAAGGAGAGAGGAGGCTTCGGTCTCCCAGACATGAGATTATATTACGAGGCAGCATGCCTGTGTTGGTTGAAAGATTGGGTAAAATTGGAAGACAAAGAATTACTAGATTTGGAAGGGTATAATAACAAATTCGGGTGGCACGCATATCTATGGTGTGATAAAAAGAGGCTACACAAGGGATTCGGAAACCATATTTTTAGAGGAGCACTAATAGAAGTCTGGGATAGATATAAAAACATATTAGAACCAAAAGTCCCACATTGGCTATCCCCGTTAGAAATAATGTGTGTTAAGAAAACTAACATGAGAGGAAAGTGGGGAACATATGGAGAAATGGTCATCAACGAAGGAGGCAAGTGGAAAATAAAACCATATGACCAAGTTAAAACATTAACATATGACTGGCTACACTACTTCCAAATAAATGAAATGTTTAAAAAAGAGCTGAAGGAAAGGGGGTATGTAGAAAAAGAATCAATCTTTCAAAAAGAGATAATAAATAGTGAATCCAAAAACCTATCAAAAATGTACAAAATAATGTTAGAGTGGCATATGAAGGATGAGGAGGAGAAATCGGTGATGGTGCAATGGGCAAAGGATTTGGGATACAATATTCAATGGGAGGATTGGGAAAGGTTGTGGAAAGAGAATATAAAATTTACTGCCTGTATGATATTGAAAGAAAATATGATGAAAATGCTCTACAGATGGTATTTATCTCCTGTAAGACTGGCAAAGATGTATAAAGTAGAAAACAAATGCTGGAAATGTAAACTCAAAGAAGGTACATTCTTCCACCAGTGGTGGGAGTGTAAGAAAGTTAAAAGCTTCTGGGAAGAGATTTATAACGAGATGAAAAAGATATTGAGGTATACTTTTGTGAAAAGACCAGAGGCTTTTTTATTAGGTATTGTAGGGAAGGACATCAGAAGGAAAGATCATAAATTTTTCCAGTATGCCGTAACAGCCGCCAGAATAGTGTTGGCACAGAGGTGGAAGCAGGAGGAAATTCCAAAGGTAGAAGAATGGAGAGCAAAATTAATAGAATACGCAGAATTGGACAAATTAACAGGGAAGATTAGATATACAAAAGACCAAAAATTTATAAAGGACTGGGAGAAATTTGTGTGTTACCTGGAAAATAACTATGGTGTAAATACAACGCTGGTGGGATTTAAAGAGGCTTTGTAAAGAACTAATGAATATTGTTTAATAGGAATATAGGAGGAAAGGAGGGGTAAATGGCAATATGGAAGAATGGAATGTGTACCAAAAGAATAACTATGAAAGAATGTCAGCGACGTTGAAGGAAGTCGAAAATGGATATGAGTTGTTGTAAAATAGATAAAATGTATAAGGAGTTGGATTTAATAAAAGCATTTAAAAAAAAAAAAAAATTAGTCCAAGGTAGCCAGAGCCACGGGAGTGAGAGCTTGCCCATACATAGCTGCGTTGACCACACACCCAGAACAGCCCTTGAAGGCAAGAGTCTATGCGGCCTGTGAAGAACGTATGGAAAAAGCATTGGGAAGTGGGCGAGGGGGTCCAGGAATTAGGTAAGTTCATTATTTGCTTCCAAGTGGACAATAAGTCTGGGTGGAGAGTGGGAACATCATGTTGCCACAGGGTTATTCTACCGGACAAAGTAATGTCAGTGGTGTACTTACAGGTACTATCTCCAATCATCCTATCCTCACCACTGAATTTCCGACAGAGGTCCCCATTGGTAGGTCCAGTCAAGTATATGTATTGATGGGTCAAGATTCCACGTTGGCGGAAAGGTGTTTTTGTAAAGTGAGGGGCACTCCAAGGAAGGGAATGCCACTTTGGAGATGAGCTGGGGCGTTTGCGCAAATCCAGCAGTTGTCCGAGGTCGCTTGCTTGGCAATTTTTGAAACAAGTTTTACGTAGGAATCGGAGTGCCAGGTGGAGAGGAGGTCTCCGTTGGTGGGTATATTTGACACCAACAGTTCCCCCCTTTGTTGGGGTGCCGTGCCTACGGGATGCAAGGGGTCTTGGCAGTATAGATAGGTGAGGTTTGTAGCCAGTCCTCCGTGCCTTTGTGGGCCAGTAGTGTCCCATTCTGTGGGTGCGGGGCCAGTAGTGGAGTGATACCAGCCTTCCAGGTAGGCCTTGCCCTCCCATGTAGAGGCCAGACCAATGTCCCATACACAGCAGAATCTCCGTAGACAGACCCCCTGGAGGATAGTAGGTTGGGGTGTGGAGCCGACAAGTCGGCAATAAAATCCATGGATCAGACCTCCGGTTGGTCGCCCGGTAATGGTGAATGGGAGCTCTTTCAGCTGAAAGAGCCCCAGCGCTGCAAAGTGTGGGGTGACCGTGTGAGCAACGCAGTACCCCAGAAAAAAACTCAGATCGAGCATTCTGAGGGCTTGGTTTTCCAGCGGGTGCCCCTAGCGACTCCCCCACTCCCCGGTAAGCTCTAAGAGCCCTGAGAGCAAGTGGGGTCGGAGACACGGGCACTGTGGGATTGACTTGCTTCTTTCGCAGCGTGAAGCTCCGAGTCTGGCGATCGTGAGCAGCGAATGTCAGAGTGATTAAATGGCTGCTTGTGGAGATAACAGTTCGGGACTCCAGCCTGTCTTTTACAGGATTTATTGAGTGCAAAATACTATGTACAGTGCAGAGTGTATGGCCTGGGAATCTGATTCAGAGGCTGAACCGGAGGAGTGCTCGCCTTAAGGCCAGGAGAGGCAAGTCACCTGTGGGCCGGGACTGCCCTAGGCCCCAGAGGAGATAAAGGCCAGTCAGCCCAGTCCCAGGTTGCGGGAGCAACGTCGTTGGAAACCTGTTTCTGCCAGCACCCAGACCTGTTTTTCCGGAGTTCCCAACTACGTCCGGCTTCTTGCTTTGGGACCCCGCTTCGCCCTTGGTGGACAGTCTCCAGACCCTCGACCCAGGACTGGACTCTGACCACGCCTCATGGTACCCCCCCCCCCCAGGACCAGCACACAGAGGTTTCAAAAGCATGTCTGCCTCAATTGCTAACAGAATCCGGAAGTGCTCTGCGCCTGTTCCCCCTCCAGCAGATAAACCCCGGAACCCCCCTTCTTTTCTTCTCCTTACGTGAAAAACTAAGTGACGCAGACTGCTCCTTTCTCTCTCTGGTGGCAGACTTTGGGTTCCTTCCTCTCTCATCTTCCGTGTCTCCTGACGGCCTCTCCTCCCCCGATTCTGACAAAGTACAGCTGCTCAACAGAGGAGGAGGCTCTCTGTACATTCCTGTCTCCCCCCCCCTGCAAACCGATCCCTGACATCCACCCCCTTCAAAAAAAAACTCCCCATCCGCAGGACTGAGGGCTAACTCTTCTCCGCCGGTCTCACGAGGCGAGGGGGAGAATCCTAGGAAGGTGTTGTCATCCTCTTCTGTGTCCTCAAAAACAGCCTCCCAGCCCTCCCACAACCCCGTTAGCTTGGGGCGATCTTCGGGGTGTCCTTCTGCAGCACCGCTCTCGGCGACCCCCTCCGGTGTCCAGTCGTCACTCTCGGAGGGTGAGAAACCTTCGAACTCCTCATCGTCCTTGGTCGGCCCGAAGACTTCCCGAAAGAACCTCCCCGGGGGTTTTGGTTTGTCAGGGAATAGAACGTGGAACTCCTCCGTAAGAAACTCCTCTGTGATATAACTCTCCGGAACCCAAGCATTTTCCGAGCTGGGTGCCCCCTCCCAGGCCACTAGATACTCTAGTTGCTGCCCGTTCCACCGGGAATCCAGTATCTCTGTCACCTCATTGCATTTCTCTCTCTCCGCTACATCCGGCATTGTGGGCACCACCTCCCCCCTCCCCAGATGGCCGCCCCCTCCCTATAGGGCGACAGCCGTGACCTTTGGAAGACTGGATGGATCCTCATATTGTCCGGCAGCTTCAACTTAAACGCCACGGGATTGACCTGCTGGATGACTTCAAAGGGCCCCACCCTCCTGGGCTTCAGCTTCTTGCACCCACCCCTCCAGGGCAGCCCCTGTGTGGACAACCATACCTTATCCCCCACCCAGATGATCTCCCCTGGCCTTCGATGCCTGTCTGCCTCCCTCTTGTACACCTCTGTTGGTGAATGGCCTCCATTTCTTCTGCAAATTGCTCTGCGGCCTGCACACGCCACATCTCCTCCCCCCATCCCGGGAAGGCCCTGGGGTGACATCCGTAATTGGCAAGGAAAGGACTCATCCCCGTGAACACGTGTTCAGCATTGTTGTAGGTGAACTCGGCCAGTGCTAACCTCTCCACCCAATCATGCTGTCGCTGGCTGACATAACAGTGCAAGTACTGCTGTAAAATGGCATTTGCTCTCTCAGCTTGTCCGTTGGTTTCGGGGTGCCTAGCTGTTGAGAGGCTCACCTGTACCTGCAACAAACTCATGGGCTTGCACCAGAAACATGAGGTGAACTGTACCCCCCAGTCCGAAATTACCCTTGAAGGAACCCCATGCAGGTGAAACACATCTGGAAGAAGATTTTTTGCTCAGATAAGCCTTGGCGTCCAGCCCGCTTCGGCTGTGCAGTTCTGCTAGGCCTCCGGACTTCAAAGGCCACATTCCAAAGGCTCTGAGCAAACGCAGAGTTTAAGCAGCGGCAAGAGAAAGCTGGAACCTCCAGTGCGTTCTTCAGTGTGCTTAAATAAAGTCCACACAGGATCTTAGCAGCTAAAAGCAGTTTTATTTACAGCAGCCTATCCATTATCTATCACAACGAACAGCATCGTGAAAACACGTCCTCTCTCCTCAAAAGCGAAAGTAGAGAGAAAGAACAAAGGCTTGAGGCTCTCGGAAATGACGAACCTCCCCCCTCCCAACAGTAGGCAGGGCGTACACTCTGAGCTGTTTAACCCTGTAAGCTCAGGTTCTCCTCACACCCCCTCTCGCCCTGCGCTACTGTGGGGAAAGTAAGTACAGAACCTACCCCCAACTCCAAACCACCACAAAACTCCCCATGACGCTGGAAGCTTAAAGGTTTGGTAAATCCATCAGCCAAGTTACTGTGACTGGCACAGTACTTCAGCCGTATCAAACCTAACTGAACACTCTGACACACATTTTGGAAACATATGTCCAGATGCTTGGTTCTGGCCTTAAATTGCGCAGATTCAGCCAATTTCAAACAAGGTTGATTGTCCTCCCAAACCGTGATGGGCAAGCTACAATCCCCATAGATCTCTTGCACCAAGCATCTATAGAACTCTAGTTCCCGGCACAAATCTGACAGTGCACTGAATTCAGCCTCAGTAGAAGACAGCGCAATGAGACTTTGCTTCCGGGACTTCCACCCAACTAGTGACTTCCCAAACTTTACCACCAACCCAGACACAGACTTGCGGTCCTGCGAATTCGCCCAGTCACTGTCCGCATAGCATGTGAGCTTCGCCTCACCTTCAGCTGGCAGCTTAAGACAGAAGTCTTTGGTATGCTGCAGGTAGCGCAGTACCCGCTTGATACCGTGCCAAGCACTCACACTGGGCTTTGACACTTCCCTACTTAGCAGGTTGGTAGCAAAGGCAATGTCTGGTCTGCTCCATTGGGACAGATACAACAGACTACCTAGAGCTGACTGAAAGAGCTCAGCATACTCGAACTTAGTACTTTCTGCTTGCTGGCTATCTTTCACGAAGTTCGTCTCCATGGGTGTCCGAACTCCTGCACAATCGGACATTCTGAACTTCTCAAGCAACTGCTCAATCTTGCCTTTCTGACTGAGCAAGAAGCTACCATCCTCAGTTCTCGCTATCTGCACGCCCAGGTAGATCTTTCCTGCACCCAGGTTCTTGAGCTGAAACCATTTCCCAAGCTCTTTGGCAAACTTCTGCACCTGTTTGTCTGACTTTCCAACATGGATGATGTCATCAACGTAAAATAACACCAGTTCCTGTGAGTCTCCTGATCCTCTAAGGAACAGGCAACTGTCAGCAAGACTCTTCCTGAAACCTAGCTTCTCCAAAGCTTCATTCAGGCACAAGTTCCAATTCCTGGCCGATTGCTTCAGGCCGTAAATTGACTTGTGAAGTTTCCACACAGTACCTTGCTCATTGCCCTCAAACCCTGGAGGAGGAAGCATGTACAAATCCTCCTGGAGGTCTGAGTTCAAGTAAGGAACGTCCACATCAAAGTGATGCACCAGCAAACCTCTTTGTGCAGCAATGGCCAAGACCAAGTGTAGAGATTCACTCCTACAGGTGGGAGCATAAACTTCCGTATAATGCAACCCCCTGCGCTGCGTGAATCCTCTCGCCACTAATCTGGCCTTATACTGCGGTTCTCCTGTCGCTGTGGGCTTAAGACGGTAAACCCAGCGGCTGCCCACGGCCTGTTCGCCCACCGGCAACTTCATGAGGGAGAACACACTTAGCGACTCCATTGAGTTCATCTCCTTCTGCATCGCCTCATGCCATTTTCTGGCTTCGTCCTGAGGCAGTTTCTGAACATCCTCAAAACTCTTGGGTTCACACTGTGTCATTCCGACCCACACGCTAGTGACGGCAAACCTTTCAGGTTTCCCCTTGGTCGTCCGAGCTGACCGACGCAGCACTACTTCAGGAACCCCCTCTGACCCACTAGGGCCAGCCAGAACGTCCTTGGCATCAGAGAGCTCCCCCTCTGACTTACTGCGCCTTCTGGACTTCTCAGCCGAACCTGTGGGGGAAGATGGAGCACTGCGTTGCTCAATCTTCACAGCCTTGGGAGAAGTTCTCCCCTCTGCCTGCACTGGGTCTGGACTCTGAGCCTCAGTAGCAGGTTCAACCTCTTCCTCTTCTTCATCAGCAGAGTCAAGCAGACTCTCTGACAGGATGTCAGGGTTCCCATGTATCCTTGCCCAGCCACTCTGCTCACAGAATTCAGCACTGTTGCTGAGCAGAATCCTGGACTGATTCCCTGACGGATAAGCAAACCTCCACCCCTTGGTCCCTGGCTCATACCCACAAAAAATAATCTTTTGGGACTTGGGTTCACCTTTCTTGCGTTTGGCCTTTGGCATGAGGACCCAAGCCTCGCAGCCAAAAACACGGAAGTAGTGCACTTTCGGTTTCTTTCCATGCAGCAAGAAATACGGTGTGTCACCTACCACTGAATTGAACGACCTGTTCAGAATAAAGTTGGCCGTTCACCAAGCCTCCCCCCAAAAGCGCTGTGGGAGCCTGGCATCAAACAAAAGAGCTGCGGACATCTCCCCTAGCGTCCTGTTCTGTCTTTCCGCAATCCCATTCTGTTGGGGACTGTGCGGAGAGGACAATCTGTGTTGAATCCCCTTTTTGCGGAAGAAACTTTGCAGTGCAGACCCGGTGAACTCCCCACCGCGATCACTCTGGAAGTTTTGCACCCGTGTGGAAAACTGCAGTCCCACAGCCGCAATCCAGTCTTTGATTAGCGGCGCAGCTTCATTTTTGTGTCGGAGCGTGAAGGTCCAGGAGTTGCGTGTATGGTCATCAATCAGAACCAGCGCATATTTGGCTCCGCCCATACTGCTCACAGACATTGGACCAGACAAATCTGCATGAATTAACTGAAAAGCCCTAGTGGTCACCCTCTCAGACCTTGGGTATGTGCACGTTTTCACCTTTGCGGACTTGCACGCTCTGCAATCTAGAAACTTAGCACATGATTTCATTTTGCACCCTTGCGTATACTCTGGGATCTTTTGCACTGACCCCCAGGACACGTGTGCCATGCGTCGGTGCCAGAGGTGAGCACACGCATCATGAACTGGAACATTGGCACACTGTGCTTGAGCCTCCTCCGTGTCACCTGGACCTGCAAAAGAAGCATTTATCACAAACAACCTGTCTTTACAATCAACACTGACTAGGCGCTGTCCATTCTTAGAAATAGAACACTTATTGTTTTCAAAACACACTCTGTAGTTCTCAGCAAGAAGTGCACTGACAGACAGCAACACGCAGGACAGTCCTGGAACAACAAAAGCCTGGATTGAATCCTGTAAGAAAGAACAAAACAGTGAGCCAGTCTGCGTGAGTGGATGTCGAGTCCCATCTGCTAAACAGACAGTTTTCCCAGAAGTTACAGAGGTGCAGTTCTCCAGGAATCCTGCAGATGGCACGAGATGATGGGAAGCTCCACTGTCTATTACAAAAGTCAGCACAGCATCCTGCTGACAACTCTTGAATGCAGCCATAGATGCTGCCAAATGTTTATGTTCAGTGTCTCTGCCAGCTGCCTTCGGCTTGCCTTTCCCATGCTTTGAAGAAGAGCCCTTTATCTGGTTGCTACGGGAGACGACCTTCGGCTGTTCCTGTGCCTCCACTGGACATTCTCTCACCAGATGGGAGGGGGAGCCACAGCGATAACAGCGGCGACGCGTAGCAACAGCTCTCACAGCTCCCTCTTCAGCCATTCCTTTGTTCCCAGCACCCCCACCTTTGGGTGCACAGCCTGGGCCTGCACGCTCCCCAGCACTCTGGTTGCGGGCCTCAACATCATACGGCTCCTCGGAGACAAAGCAGCGACTCCCAGCTGTAACTTCAGGAACATGGCCAGCAGCCCCCACTGGGCTCTCGGCTTCCTCCCTGCTCTCGGCTTTCTCCCGGCCCTGGGCTCCTGCTGAGCTATCACACAGACTCCTCAGCACCTGCCAGGCGGCCTGAGCCGACTCAACGCCCTCCAGGTGGGGCAACAGCAAAGCGTCCACGCATGCTCTCAACATGCAGAGCTCTCTTTGCATTCTCTGCTCTCTAACTTCCAGCAAAGCAGCCTCCAGGTCTGCTGCGCCATCTTCAGCAGCAACTGGCATGGGTGGGGCTGGCTCATTCTGGGCTATACTCCAGAGCCCTGTGGCAAAAAACCACCCCCTAACTCTTCTAACCCAGATATCCCAGGACTGGGTTGTGAGCTTTTCAAACGGGACATCATAAAAGTCCTGGAGCTCAACCATCTCCTCCCCCAGTGCTCCCATTTGGGGCTTTTGAAGTACTCACGCGTACCAGCCAGCTTCAACGGAGAGGCCTCCAGTGGCTCTTTGCAGCACACAGCTTGCAGCCAGCCTCCCTGCTTTCTCCCAGGCAAAGCCTCAAAGCAGGACTTTCTTTCCTTCCGGCAGCAAAAACCAGCAGCTTCTCAGCTTTCTCACAGCCTTTTTAAGCACACAGCACTTCAGGCTTCAAAGCAGCTTCCTCTAATTGCAGTAACTGTCGTCCATAACCTCTGGAAGAAGATTTATTGCTCAGATAAGCCTTGGCGTCCAGCCCGCTTCGGCTGTGCAGTTCTGCTAGGCCTCCGGACTTCATAGGCCACATTCCAAAGGCTCTGAGCAAACGCAGAGTTTAAGCAGCGGCAAGAGAAAGCTGGAACCTCCAGTGCGTTCTTCAGTGTGCTTAAATAAAGTCCACACAGGATCTTAGCAGCTAAAAGCAGTTGTCAAGGGCTGCCTCAGGTCTCAGCTCACAAAAGACCAACGCCAAGCTCTTCTTATATACAAGGATGTTTATTGCAGTTCATTATTGGTTCCACAACCGCGGCGCGCAGCCCCGCGTCTCTTAGGCTAGACGTTTGAAGTCCCCTCTGACTCGGTCCCGCCTCTACACCAGTTTAAGAGGCTTGTGCTAGACCACCTCTTCCTGTCCTTTCTTTTCCGCAGGGTCTTTCTGCCCCCCTGGGTTCCTTCCCTCCTGCTTTCCCCTGACGCGGATCCCTCAGATGCCTGCTCCCCCCTCCTTCGTGCTTTGGGGCCAGGCTCCTCCTCCGGGCTCTCTGCATTTCCGCGCGCCTCCACATTTGAACTTGGCGCGCGTTCGCTACCCCTGACCTTCCTTTTGACAGTTACACTACTCCCTGTACTACTCTCCACCCCTTCCGGCAGGACGTCCTGCCCCGATCTCCTTCCCCTGTCTCCTTCCTGCTCTGCTCCGTGTGTCACACTGGGAACTCCACCCTTCTCACTCCGTTCCTCCTGGGAAGCCAACCCCGACCTCCCACTCCCACTCGGGGTTTCCCTGCTGCTTCCCTGTTCCTGGCAAGTCCCCCCTGTGACCCCCCTTGGCTTGACCAGGGGCGCCCCCTTCTGGGAATCCTCCGATTCACTTGAGAGACTCATGGAAGACCTCAAGTCATTGTCATCCTCTTCCTCACTGTCCTGGGTTTCTTCCCCATCGCTCTCCGTCTCCCCCCTCACCTGTGCCTCTGTCCCTGAACCCCTGACAGCAGTTTTATTTACAGCAACCTATCCATTATCTATCACAACGAACAGCATCGTGAAAACACGTCCTCTCTCCTCAAAAGCGAAAGTAGAGAGAAAGAACAAAGGCTTGAGGCTCTCGGAAATGACGAACCTCCCCCCTCCCAACAGTAGGCAGGGCGTACACTCTGAGCTGTTTAACCCTGTAAGCTCAGGTTCTCCTCACAACACATGCTCCACGAACAACTTGGCGGTCTCCTCTGCGGTCACTGCATGGGAACATGCCATAAAGTGACACATCTTGGTCAGTAGATCCAGCACCACCATGACTGCCGTCTTACCTCGTGATGTGGGCAGGTCCGTTATAAAATCAATGGTCACCACCTCCCATGGCCTCCCGGGTGTGGGCAAAGGTTCTAGTAACCCTGCTGGAGTCGCATTCTCACCCTTAGCCCTCTGACATGTGTCACAACCTTGCACATATTCCCGCACGTCCTCCCTCACTTTGGGCCACCAAAAATCCCTTGTAACCAACAGCATGGTCTTGTGTTGTCCGAAGTGCCCTGCAGTGGGGTTGTCATGGAGCTGTTTGATTCCCCCGACACATACAGTGCCCCCCGGTAGAACAACAGCCCCCTTTTCTCCTCAAAGCCCCCCTCAGCTCCCACACCCTCCTTGAGTTCGCTCAGCTTCCTCTGAGCAAAGGCATCGTGTCTGGTCAGTTGCAGTAGTTCAGTTTCCTCTGCAAGTGCCCCCCCCAAGTCCATTTGTCCTCTGGGAACATGAGCCTGGCCACGGGTGGTCCCTCTTCTTCCAAGTACTCCGGTTCGCGTGATAGTGCATCCGCCCTCACGTTCTGCTCTCCTGGGACATACTGAATCCTAAAGCTAAAACTGGCAAAAAAACTCCGCCCAGCGTATTTGCCTTTGGCACAACACGTGTGCAGTCCACCAGTACTCCAGGTTCTTGTGATACGTGCACACCTGAATCTGGTGCTTTGCCCCAATCAGGAAGTGCCTCCACTCCTTAAAGGCCGCAAAAATCGCCCGCAACTCCTTGTCAACTTTCTGTAGAAGTTGCTGAAGCCCAGGAACCGCTGCACATCCTTCTTTGTCTTTTTTTAAAATAATATTTATTAAAAGTTTAAAGATTACAGAAAGAAATAAAAGAAAGAGAAAAAGTAAACAATACAAATCAATACATTACAATACATAAAAAAGACACAATACATCAAAACAAAAACAAAAGCAAAAACAATTAAAAACACATCCAATATTTCCATATCTTTGTCTTTCATTAACTTGTTTCATCGACCTCCTCACACCTCCCTTTTTTGTATTCTAGTTATTAATTATTTCAGCAAATCCTTTCCATCTTTCACTGTTTTCTGTCATTTAATTGTCTTAATTTATTTTAACCTTATCTTACCATTAAAACCCTAAAACTTATTTATACTTAACTCCTTATAATGTTTCTACTAAAGCCGTGTAATTTCATTCCAACACTTTTCTAACACTCATTAATTTTACAATATTTCTCGTTAGCAAAAGACACTGCTGAATATATTATTGAGTTATAGCTCACGCCGTGGTGGTGGGAAGTCAAATAACGTAACAGATTTGTATAATGATCTAGTATCTAAATAGTTTGGAATTTGATTTCGGTTTTGTATATATTTTTTTACTTTTTTTCTTGTTTTGTTTTTTATCGATGATGTACATGTGCTTTTAGCTGTTGGAATAAAATAAAGGTTTTAAAAATTAAAAAAAAATTACAATATTTCTCTAAATAAATTTTTAACTTTTTTCCAATCTTCTTCCACTGTCTCTTCTCCCTGGTCTCGGATTCTGTCAGTCCTTTCTATCAATTCCATATGGTCCATCAACCTGGTGATCTTCTGTCCGAGGCTCTTAACTCTTTTCCATGTCCCTTCTGCAGATCTTCTTCATATTTATACATGCACTTTACTTTATCTTCTGCTGATCTTGTTCTTAATTTCTTTCCTTTGGCACTGAGGAGTAGATCTTGGGGAAGCTCCAACCTAACAATGTCTTTATTCCTTCTCGACAGGTCAGCCCATTCTCCATAGTCAGAACTAAAGTCCAAAAGATATTTCAGAGCATGTTTCAAAGTCCCTCCGAAGCTAAAGGCCCCCACAACTCCAATCTCCCCCAACCCAAATCCAGATCCCAAAAGCCAGAATATCCCTGCATAAGAGGATCTATCCAACTTTCCTTATCCAATCCAAGCGGGACTCCATCCCTCCAAATCTGGCTTTCTCTAAATTCAATCGTAAAAGGCAACAGCTTATATTCATCAAATTGCCTCTGTAAGGCTGGGGCTCTCTCCACTTGTGTTACAGCTTTCTCCCTCGTCTTCTCCACAGCTTGCCATGTCAAAGTAGATTCCTGAATCAATTCCTGAGTAGTTTCTGTATGGGTATTCACTTTTTGTCCCGAATCAGTCAGTTTTTGTCCCAAATTATCAATTTTAATAGTCATCACATCCATCTTCTCATGAAGCTGTTCCAATAAAGCACTTATCTTGCAAAATGCAATCACTAAGGTTTCTTCTGTCAACATTCTTGTCCAAGGTCAATCTCTGATTCTCACGGTCTTTAATCTCTGCAGCTGAAAAATTCCCCAGCTCCACTCCTGCAACAGTTTCAAAAGCTCCCTCTAGATGAAACAATTTCTATTTGTATCCGTCCTTTTAAACGCAGATCCAGCAACAAAGTTAGTTTTGATTTTCAGTTACTTTTGCTCCTTTTTAAGTGCAAAATGAAACAATGGAAACAATATATTTCTCTTATCTGTCAACATACGTTTTATTCACAGTCAATGAACTTTCCCAAAACGTCGATCTTACTGGCAGCCCGTTCCCAGGTTCAAAACGGTGGTAATTTATCTTTCTTCACTCTCTCTCCTGCAGGCTTAGACGATCTGAAATTTCCCCCCTCTTCTCCTGCTTCCAAGGGGGGTTTAGTAATTTTAACCGATGGAGATTTAATCCTTTACAAAAGGCTTTCCAAGACTTTAGCTTGCAACGTCTTTGCTTCAATCTATTTACAAAAGAGGAAGGCGGACTTCCTGTTTGAAACCTTCCCGTTTCGGTGCCAAATTAAGATGTTTAAAAATCCATTTTTTTGTTCTACTCACAGGTAGTTGTTTAAAGTCAAATTGTCCACAGGAAAAAGTCAGCGCTCTCCGGCAACAGCAATGCGGCTTCACTCCGTGAAAGAAGCAGTCGATTCGAAGCACCGCGCCGCTCACCCCACGTCGCTCTGGATCCCCGAAAGGTGCCAGCCGAATCCCACGTCCACAGGCTTCTCCCGCCTGTGATTTTTAATGGGTCTCCGCCTTCGCCATGGCGGCCAGACCCTAATTTCAATGGAGCGGATTCCTCCCGATCAGAGGAAATCCGCCATTGCCGGAGGCGCTAACCCGGAAGTCCACATCCTTCTGTGTCTTGGGGCTTTCCCAGTCTAACACAGCTTTCACCTTCTCTGGATCCATGGCCAGACCTCTGTCCAACAGCCAGTACCCCAGGAACCCGACCTCCCTCGTGTGGAACTGGCATTTTTCCAGCTTCACCCACAAGCGATGCTCCTTTAGCTTCTCCAGAACCTGGCGCACATCCTTCACGTGCTGCTTCTCGTTTTCGGAGTATATCAAGATATCATCCAAGAAACACACGCAGTTATGGTACAGTAACAGTCCCAGCATGTGGTGCATAAACGCTTGAAAGCACGGGCTTCCACTTTGTGCTCCGAATGGCATAACAAGATATTCAAATGCCCCAAGGGGGGTTGTCAGAGCTGCTTCCAGATCCTAGCTCACAGAGGATCACGCTAGCCAGCAATCACTTTGTAAAAGTCTTTATTGAGTTACAGTTTCCATTCTCCAGCTGCTGCGTGCAACTCTACGTCTTATGGGTTAGACCGGCGAAGCTCCGTCTGAGTCTCCGCCCCTTGTACACCAGCTTAATATCCTAGCCTTACTCCACCTTTTCCGCCTGACTGTTCTTCTCTGGGTCCCTCTGCCCCCCTGGGTCTCTTCCTTCCTGGATTCTTCTGACGCCGACCCCCCGGACCCTCCTGCCTCCTTGCGCCGGGCTTTAGGACCTGGCTCCCTTTCCGGGCTGCTTACTGCGCCACCTTCCTGTGCATTTGAACTTGGCGCGCGCGCCCAACCTTCCACTTTCCGTCTGACCATTTCTTCGCTCCCCGATGGAGGTGTGGCCACTCCTGACTCGTGCCCTCCCTCCTGTTGTGAGCTGCCAGCGCTTGATACCTGACGCCCTTCCTCTCCCCTGCTCTCTGTTGGTGACGCTGGTCCCGATTTCCAACTGCTCCCCTCTGAGCCCCCTCTGGCCCTTTCCTCCTGGGGTGTCCCCCTAGGCTCCCCCCTTGCCCTGGCCACTGGTGCTCCTTTCTGTGAATCTTCTGATTCACTGGAAAGACTCGGAGATCTCGGGTCGTCGTCATCACTCATCCTTTCTTCTGCCTCCTCCCCCTCGCTCTCTGTTTCCTCCCTTGCCCTTGCCTCTGCTCCTGAACCCCTGACATCCATCCCCCCCTCAAAGCCCCCTCTTCCCCCCTCCCCTCCTTCCGGTGCGGGAGCTGGGTGCGGCTGTGTCAGGGGGACGAATGTCGGATACAGTTCGCTTCCCGTGGCAGGCCTCCATCCGAAGTCTTCCGGTTCTTCCTCCCTGCTCTCGTCGACGACGGTCACCTCCGCTTCCATCTCTGTGCCGCCGTGCTCGAAACCCGGGTCGTCCCCGAATACGTCCATGTCCGTCTCTCCCTCGCTTCCTCCTGGGGGCGTCGCTCGTCCTGGACCCTCCAGCCACTTTCTGCGCCACTGCTCCTCTGGTCTATCGTCCCACCAATACGAGGGTTCTGAGGCAGATCCCGAGGGTGACCCCTCCGGGGAACGTGCGTCGCGTGTCGGTTCCTCGTCCGAGTCGAACCCCCGGAACGTGCTGGCTGAAAGCGTGGGCGTGAAAAGCCAGTCGTCGAAAAAATCAGCTGGCATGGGCCTGTGTGGGAAGAGGGCATGAAACTCTTCTTTTAGCAGAGGTTCGTCTAAAGCGTACCCCGGCACCCAGTTGTTGGCACTGGCCGGGGTGCCCTCCTTGGCGAGAAGGGATTCTACCCCCTCTTCCCCCCATCTCGAGTCCAAAATCTCTGTGACTTCGTTGATGCGCTCCTCCTGTGCCACTCCCCCTTGCTCGGTTCTCTCTCGGAGAGGACTTGGTGCCGTTCCTGGTTCCTGAAATCTGTGAGGTGCCTTGTAGGGAGTGAGCACCGATCTGTGGAACACCGGATGCATCCTGGAACCCTCCGGAAGCGCCAGCCTGAAAGCCACCGGGTTGACCTGTTCTTCGACTTGGTAGGGCCCCAGTTGTTTATGCCCTAGTTTCTTCTTCGCCAACGACCTGGCCGGCACTGCGTGGGCTGCTAACCAGACCCAGTCTCCCACATGGATCTCTTCGCCAACCCTCCTGTGTTTGTCCGCTTGTACCTTGTATGCGTGCTTAGCCAGCTCCAGGTGCCGCCGAAGCTGATCGTGGACCTCCTGCAACTCCGACGCGAACGCATCTGCTGTCTGCGGCTCCCCCTCCCCCATTCTTTCCAGTCCCGGGAAGGTTCTGGGGTGCCTCCCGTTGTTGGCGAAGAACGGCGTGACCCCCGTGGACACGTGCTTCGTGTTGTTGTAGGCGAACTCGGCGAGAGGCAGGTAATCCACCCACGTCGCAGGCTGTTGATTCGCATAACATCTCAGGTACTGCTGCATGATGGCATTGACCCGCTCCGCTTGCCCGTTGGTCTGCGGGTGTCTAGCCGACGCCAGGTTGATCTTGACGTTCAGGAAGCTCATCAGCTTCTGCCAGAAGTTCGAGATGAACTGCCGCCCCCGGTCGGACAGTATAGACCGCGGCAGACCGTGAACCCTGAACACGTGATCTATGAACAGTTTGGCGGTTTGTTCCGCTGTGGCCACCTTCGCACACGGGATGAAATGTGCCATCTTGGAGAACAAGTCCACCACCACTAGCACTGCCGTCTTGCCCCTCGAGCTGGGCAGATCCGTGACAAAGTCCAGGGCCACTCTCTCCCACGGTTCGAACGGGGTTTGCAGCGGTTCCAGCAGTCCCGCCGGTGGTCTGTGTACTGGTTTGGCCCTCTGGCAGGTGTCGCACCTCGCCACGTAGTCCGCAACCTCCCCTCTCATTCTGGGCCACCAGAAGTCCCTGGCGACTAATTCTATCGTCTTCTCCTTGCCAAAGTGCCCGGCAGTGGGTGCGTCGTGCAGCTGCTGCAGTACCTTGGCGCGAAGATCGTCCCCCGGCACGTAGATGGCCCCTTTACGGAGGAGTAATCCCTCGCAAACTTGGAACTCGCCAGTCGCCGCCGCGCCCCTTTGCGCCTCTGCCATCTTGGCTCGCGCGAAGGTGTCGTCCTGCAGCGCTCTCCTCACCGCATCCAGGTCAACTGTCGCCGAAGCGCACGCCCACACCGTCGGTGCGAAGATGTGCATGGCAGCCGCTGGCGTTGCCTCCTCCAGGTACTGTGGTTTACGGGATAGGGCATCCGCCATGACGTTGGTGTCCCCCGGGACATACTCTATTCGGAAGTCAAAGTTCGCAAAGAATTCGGCCCAACGTATCTGCCTCTGGTTCAGGAACTGCGCCGTGCACCAGTGCTCCAGATTCTTGTGGTCCGTGCAGACCTGCACCGTGTGCTTGGCGCCGATCAGGAAGTGCCTCCACGCCTTGAAAGCTGCATGAATGGCAAGCAACTCCCTGTCCCAGATGGTGTAGTTCTGTTCAGACTTGCTGAGCTTCCTGGAGTAAAACGCTCCCGGCCTCCAGACCCCCTGCGGGTCTTGCTGCAACAGGACCGCTCCCACGGCTCTGTCTGATGCGTCCGTCTCCACCCTCATGGGCCTGCTGGGGTTGACATGCAGTAGCTGCTCTTCCGACGCGAAGAGACGCTTGAGTGCCTGAAAGGACTGCTCCGCCTGCTCCGTCCAGATGAATTTCTTCTTCTTGGAACTGAGCGTGTCTGTGATGGCCGCCGTTTGCATAGCGAACCCCTTGATAAACTTGCGATAGAAGTTCGCAAAGCCAACAAACCGCTGGACCTCCTTCCGGTTGCGCGGGCTCTTCCAGTCCAACACGGCACGAACCTTGGCGCTGTCCATGGCGAGCCCCTTGTCCGACAATCTGTAGCCCAGGAAATCCACCTCCGTCACGTCGAACTGGCACTTTTCCAGCTTGGCGTAAAGCCTATGCTGCTGTAGTCTGCTCAGCACTTCCCTGACGTGTCTGTCGTGATCCTGCTGGGACTCAGAAAATATCAGGATGTCATCCAAGAAGCAGACGCACGTTTTGTAGAGGAGCCCCGCCAGCACGTGATGCATGAAAGCTTGAAAACAGTGAGAGCCATTTTGCAATCCAAAAGGCATAACTCTGTATTCGTAGGTGCCCAGGGGCGTGAACATGGCCGTCTTCCACTCATCACCCTCCCGCATGCGAATGAGGTTGTACGCCCCACGCAGGTCCAACTTGGTGAACACGCGACCCTTGCGTACCGTCGCGAGGAGGTCGTCGATCCTGGGCATGGGGAAGTCCGATGGCTTGGTCACACTGTTCAAGATCCGGTAATCCACTACAAGTCTTTTTTGGGGCGTGTCCTTCTTCTTAACAAAGAATACAGGACTGCCTCCCACCGCCTTGGACTCCCGGATGAAGCCGCGCTCCAAATTATGATCTATGAATTCCTTGAGTTCCTGTAGTTCGTCCTCAGACATGGAATACAGCTTCCCTTTGGGCAGCGCCGCCCCTGGCAGTAAGTCAATCTTGCAGTCATATGATCTGTGGGGGGGTAGCTTATCCGCTTCCTTCTCGCAGAAGACCTCCAAAAATCCCGCGTATTTGTGGGGGATTGCTTGCAGCGTCCCCAGCTGCAGCTGCGCCTCCTCCTCCTCTCCCTCCTGCCGGGGCAGGATGCAGTGTTCAGCGCAGTATGAGGATCCAAAGACTAGCTGCCGCTGGTACCAAGCCAACGTCGGATTGTGTCTGTCCAGCCAACTCATGCCCAAGACAATAGGCGTGTCCGACAGTCTGGTGACATTAAAACTGATGATTTCCCTGTGATTTCCAAGTCGCATCACCATTGGTGGCGTTTGCTTCACCACCTGCCCCCCTAGCAGCTCCCTGCCATCCACCGTGACGACCTGCAGGGGCAGCGTGGCAGGCAGCAACTGTATAGCGTGTTTATCGACAAAGTCCTGCCCTATAAAGTCCGCATTGCTTCCGGAGTCAATGGTGATTGGCACGTCCATGGTGAGGCCATTGGGTAGCCGGAGCGATGCGGTGAGCCTCACTACTGGTTTGGGTGGGAGGGGGTCTGTGGGCTGCAAAATCTCTGGGGACTGCTTCACTGACACGTCTGGCTGGGCCCCAGTGCCTCTCTCTCCAGCCAGACTCCGTCGTTTCCCTGCTGTGGTTCCCCTTGCTGAGTTGCTGCAGTTACCATTGCTGAGGCTGCAGTGTGCTTGTGGAGCCTCTGGGGACACTCTTTCGCCAGGTGCTGTGGACTTTCGCAGATGTAACACTTCCTGCTCCCTCCAGGAGGCTTCGCCTTGACTGCTCCCGGTGCTGTGGCTCTGGTTGCTGACTGAGCCCTGGCACCGCCAACCTCCATAGGTTCCGCTCCCCCTCCTGGCGGAGGTGTGGATTGCGCATGCGCAGCTTCCCTGGGAACGAAGGAGAACCCTCTCGCTGGTTCGCGCCCTCCACGTCCTTCGTCCCTGCTCCATGGACGTTCCTCTAGCCGCACTCCCACCGCCAGCGCCCTCTGAACGACCTCCTGCGTGGTCCGGGGTCTCTCCCCCCTTGCAATTTCATCTTTAACTGCACTGTTCAAGCCTTCCCAAAATAGATCTCTGACTGGAGCTGAATCTCTGTCCCATTCCAAGGCACTGACTAATGCAAAAAAGCGGGCATGGTACTGTCTTACGCTGGCCCTCCCTTGCTTCAGCCCATGCACCTCCTTCCGGGCAAGATCCACGTCAATGCTTGATAAAAAACACCCATCCATCGCTTTAATAAAGGCATCCGCGGTTTGGAGCGCTGGATCCTTATCCCTCCACAAATTGCGCAGCCATGCTTTAGCATCTCCATGCAAATGGGACATGATGAATCCCACTTTCTCTTGCTCATCTCTAAAGTCTTTGTCCAGCAGTTGCAGTGCACACTGTACATCTGCTTTAAAGTTGGGGTACATCTGTAAATTCCCATCGAAGTGAGAGACTAAACTGCCTGTTCTTCTTCCCAATCCAATCCCCTCCCGTTTGGGTGTCAGTTCCCCTTGCTTCATAAGCACTTCCAACCTGACCTGGAGATCCCTGTAGGCGGCAGCTGCGTCCTCCTCTCTCTTCCTGGATGCAAGTATTTCGGCATTCAGACGTGTCACTGCTTCTCTGAGTTCTCCTATCTGCTGTTCGGCCGTCATATTGTCTGCCGTTCGTGAGCTGAGTCGCAGGCACCCTCCTTCTCCTCTGTCCGCGAGGCTGTAGATGCCCACAACGTGAGACGGAGCTTACTGTCAGAGCTGCTTCCAGATCCTAGCTCACAGAGGATCACGCTAGCCAGCAATCACTTTGTAAAAGTCTTTATTGAGTTACAGTTTCCATTCTCCAGCTGCTGCGTGCAACTCTACGTCTTATGGGTTAGACCGGCGAAGCTCCGTCTGAGTCTCCGCCCCTTGTACACCAGCTTAATATCCTAGCCTTACTCCACCTTTTCCGCCTGACTGTTCTTCTCTGGGTCCCTCTGCCCCCCTGGGTCTCTTCCTTCCTGGATTCTTCTGACGCCGACCCCCCGGACCCTCCTGCCTCCTGCCTCCTTGCGCCGGGCTTTAGGACCTGGCTCCCTTTCCGGGCTGCTTACTGCGCCACCTTCCACTTTCCGTCTGACCGTTTCTTCGCTCCCCGATGGAGGTGTGGCCACTCCTGACTCGTGCCCTCCCTCCTGTTGTGAGCTGCCAGCGCTTGATACCTGACGCCCTTTCTCTCCCCTGCTCTCTGTTGGTGACGCTGGTCCCGATTTCCAACTGCTCCCCTCTGAGCCCCCTCTGGCCCTTTCCTCCTGGGGTGTCCCCCTAGGCTCCCCCCTTGCCCTGGCCACTGGTGCTCCTTTCTGTGAATCTTCTGATTCACTGGAAAGACTCAGAGATCTCGGGTCGTCGTCATCACTCATCCTTTCTTCTGCCTCCTCCCCCTCGCTCTCTGTTTCCTCCCTTGCCCTTGCCTCTGCTCCTGAACCCCTGACAGGGGTAAACATGGTGGTCTTCCATTTGTCTCCCTCTCGCACCCTGATGAGATTGTACGCCCCCCTGAGGTCCAATTTAGTGAAAAATTTCCCCCGTACTCTCGCCAAAATGTCGTTGATTCTCGGCATGGGGAAGGCCAGGGGTTCTGTCAAGGAATTGACAATTCTGAACTCCACCACTAGTCGGTGTTCTATAGTTCCCCCTCTTGTCCACAAAGAACACGGGACTAGCACCCACCGCCTTGGACTCTCTGATAAAACCCCTTCTCAAGTTTTTGTCAATAAACTCCTTCAAATCCTGTATCTCTTGGTTGGACATTGAGTACAGCTTACCCGCTGGTAAATTGGTGCCTGGGACCAAATTGATCTGGCAGTCGTACAGCCGGTGAGGTGGCAACGTGTCTGCCTCTCTCTCGCTGAACACCTCCTCAAAATCAATGTATTGTGGAGGTATCTTGCCTTTCTCCCCCAGACATATCGTTGCCACCTGGGCTTTCCTATCCCCGGGTTCCCCTCCTCCTAGACAGAGGAATAGGGAAAACCTATTTGGTGTTTCACAACTTTCTGACTAGTTGCAGGACCTTAGGTAGACCTAGCAGAGTACACGCAGAATCCACGGAAGCAATTGGCAACTTGGCTGCAGACAGGATAGACGAAGCAGGAACCAGGAACTTGTAGTTAGATGTTTATTATATACAGTGGACTATTTACAGGAACAGAACACGGATCTTTTGCTAGCTCTCTCTGACACGACTCACAACTCCTACACTGACACAGAGAACCACTTGTGGAGTATGGTGGTTATAGGGTTAACCTCCAGTGTCCTGTACCTGGGTGAGGCTTCGTTCGGGAAGCTGCGTCACAGTTCTTTGTTGTTGTTTTTTTTAATAAAAATTTTATTGGTTTTTCAGTTTTTATGAACACAAACATTACACAATGCAAACAAACAAACAAACACATAAACAAACATGTATAATTTCAAAACCTTTTTTCTTAAACCTTACTTCACCGACTTCCCCATACCTCCCCTTTCTGCAGCCCAATTTCCAAATTTGTTTCAGCAAATCCTACCCGTTGATTTTATCAAATTTTCCCTTGTTCTTTTCTTTTACTTAATCTTTTACAGCTGTAATCCCCTATTTTCCAAAACCTCAAAATTTTAGCATTCCTTAATTTTACAATGTTTCTTAAGATAAATTTTAAATTTCTTCCAGTCTTCCTCCGCCGTCTCTTTCCCCTGGTCGCGGATTCTGCCAGTCATTTCAGCCAATCCCTGCGTCACAGTTCTTTGTCTGTGAGAGTTACTTTCAGTTTAGGCTGAGAGCTGCTGCAGACAGTCTGAGCGTGCTTTGAGCACAGAGAAGATGCCGGAAAGCTCTGACGGTGTATAGACTGATTTATGGCTTGTAAATAAACGCTTTAGAGATAGAAGAAGTTGTCTCTGGACCTGATTTATTCCTCTTCTCACACGGACGGCAAGACCGCTGCGGCTCTGCATTTTCTGCCCAGGTTGTCTCCAGCAGATGTGGCCCAGGGAAGCGTGACTGGACGGCAGATCAAAGCCAGAGGTTATGGATCTTACGTGTTTCTTGCCAAGTGTGAGAAGAGGCTGCCAGCTTTGAGCTCCTGCCAAGCAAGAAAAGGCAGTTTTAAGATTGCTGGTGAACAGGAGAGCCAGCTGGAAGCTTCGGAGACTGCCTCTTCAAAGGACCGGCTGGCAACGGGTGAGTAAGCTTAAGCCCCGGGGGGTGGAAAAATGGCTGCTCCACAACAGCAAGCCCATGAGACTTTTAAAGTGCCTTTTGAACGGCTTAATGGCTCAAATTGGGAAGACTGGAGCAAGCGCATGTACTACTGGCTGGAAGGAAAACAGCTTTGGGAATGTACACAGGCTGACCCAGTGCTTGCTGGAGCCGGCGCTGCAGCAGCAGAGATTGAGAGGGCTGCAGCGGCAGTGAGAAAAGACAAAAAGGCCATGTCACACGTTGTGATGACGATGGAAGCTTCGCAACTCCCTCATATAGACGGCTTGTGAACCTGTCACCAAATTTGGTCTGCTTTGACTAGAATTCATCAAAGGACCACTGCTGGGGCAAAAATCCATGTGATACTGTCAGAGCTGCCCGAGGTCCCAGCTCACAAAGGATCAACGCCAGTTCGTTGTTATATACAAAAGTCTTTATTGAAGTTCAGTTTCGCTTTCACAGCCGCAGTGCGCAGCTCTACGTCTGAAACTCTCACCTTTGTCCCTAGCCCGCCGGAGATCATCAACCAGTGCGACCAAGGCAGTTTCAGTCCCATGATGAGGCCCGAATCCCGACTGGAAGGAATCCAAATGGTCCGTTTCTTCCAGGCGTGCCTGGAGTTGTTCGGCAACCGCTCGCTCAATCACCTTGCCCAGGAATGGAAGATTTGAGACTGGGCGATAGTTGGCCATCGTGGCCGCATCTAAAGATGTTTTTTTAAGAAGCGGTTTAATAACCGCCTCTTTCAGCGGGTCTGGGAAGGCTCCCTCACGGAGGGAAGCATTCACCACCCCACGAAGCCCATCGCCCAGCCCTTCCCGGCTAGTTTTTATAAGCCAGGATGGGCAAGGATCCAGGAGACAGGTGGTTGGTTTCACTCGTCCAAGCAGCCTGTCCACATCCTCAGAGGTAACAGATTGGAATTGATCCCACTCGACTAGACAGAACTCTAGCACTCTCCCGCCCCGGCCCTGCTCCCACGGTGGAGTCTACTTCTTCCCGAATCTGAGCGATTTTATCTGCAAAAAAACTTTGCAAAATCATTGCAGGAGAACATGTGGCCCGTACTGGGCCCCGATGTTGCAGGTGGTTCCGCTAAATTGTGAACCACCTGAAAAAGTCTCCTGCTGCTGTTTTCTGCAGATGCAATAGAGGCGGTGAAGAAATTCTTCTTCGCCGTCGCTATCGCCACTTGGTAGGCTTGACATTGAGCTCTAACCTGTGTCCGGTCAGATTCGGAATGAGTTATCCGCCACCGGCGCTCTAGCCGTCTCAACGATTGTTTCATTGCCCTCAGATCCGTGGAAAACCACGGGGCTGTCCGGGCTCCATGCAATCGGAGAGGGCGCTTCGGAGCCAAACAGTCAATAGCCCTGGTTAACTCCACATTCCAGCGGGCCACCAGGGAATCAGCTGAAAGGCCATCAACATGGGATAAAGCATCCCCTACCACTCTCTGGAAACCATTTGGATCCATTAAATGTCGGGGGCGGACCATCCGAATTGGTCCCACCTCCCTGCAGAGGTATATAAGCGGACGCTTGATTGATGAGGAATCGAAGCAGCAGAGGGCTGGGAAGGAGGGCACCCCAAGATGGAGTGGGGGGCGGCAGCCAGGAGCAGTGAAGACTGTGTGAAAGCTTTCGCTTCCAAAAGATGCTATCAATGTGGCAGCAACACATATCTGATCCGCAATTGTCCGCTAGAAGCCCAGGAAGGCAAGGACACTGGCCGGAAAGGAATGTCAACAAAACAGATAAGCAGCGGTTCCAGTGCCGGTTCCCAGCAGAGACATGGGAAAGGAGGAGGCCAGGAGAAAAACAAGGGCAAGTCTTTTTATCACCTCACAGCTGCGATGGTGTCTCTGGGAAACAGCAAAGGCCCCAGTCGGGGGGGGAGAGCGTCGTTATGGCAGCATTGGAAGACAGCCAGAGAGCCACTTTGTCTCTTGTTGTTGACACTGGAGCGACACATTGTTGGTGCCCTCTGGTGGCCTGCTTCGAAACTGCAAGTCTGTGAAAAGTGGACGTTACGTGTCACTAGCTGATGGCTCCAAGAGACTGTTAACTGAGACTGGTTTTTTGTACTGTTCTTTTATAGATCATGAAGTGCAGGCTTTTGTGGTGCCTGAGATCGCCAATTCTCTTTTAAGTGTATCAGCTCTTGTCACTGACGGTTTCAATGTGATGTTTGCTAATAACATGTGCTCTTTTTACAGGGATGGGAATAAGCTATACAGCGTTGAGGGGAAAGATAGACTGTTCATGGTGGAAATGTCTATTGCTAATGTTGCTGTTGCTGATCCCCCTGAAGAGGCACAAGTGCAGTGTGCAAACGTACCAACACATGACAATTGTTTACATCTTTGGCATCAAAGGTTTTCCCATATTTCATGGTCTTATGTTAAGAAGGCACCTGAGAACGCAGTGGGGTGCAAATTTAAGGGGTACTACAAATTCTTAGATTGCCGAGCGTGCAAGCAATCAAAGGTCAACACATGCACTTATCCCAGGTCAGACAGGAGGACCAGCAGACCCTTTGAGCTGGTTCATTCAGATTTGTGTGGACCGATGCAGATAGCTTCTTTAAGTGGATCAAAGCATATTCTTGTGCTGATCGATGATTTTTCAAGACACACCTGGCTGTTTACAATTAAACACAAGAGTGAGGCAGCTGCATTGATCAGGGATTGGATCACAGCAGTAGAGCTGTGTTTTTCCACCAGGGTGATCTCGTTTCAGTCTGATCGGGGGGCGGAGTACACTGGTTCTGCGCTGCAGGATTTCTTCAGACAGAAGGGTATTAGTCACAGACTAACAGCACCACATAGTCCCCAACAGAATGGGATTGCAGAAAGGAAGAATAGAACTCTTCAGGAAGCAGCACAGGCCATGCTTTATGACTCAGGTCTCCCGCAGCGTTTTTGGTAGAGAGTTATAAAACGGCGTGCTTCATAAAGAACAGAGTGTTCAATTCAAGTGTAGGGGACACACCCTATTTTCTGCTGCACGGTAAGAAGCCCAAGGTGGATTTCTTGCGTGCGTTTGGCTGTGAGGCATGGGTCCTCATCCCAAAGGCCAACCGCAGAAAGGGTGAACCAAGGTCCAGAAAGATTATCTTTGTAGGCTATGAGCCGGGTTCAAAGGCGTGGCGTTTTGCATATCCTACTGGCAACCAGTCTAAGCTGCTTATTAACGGCAGTGCTGAGTGTTGGCTTTTTGCAGTATGGTAGCGCTGCAGAGAGCTTGCTGTGGAGACCATGCATTAAAAAGAAAGGACTCAAAAAGTACTTAAAGAAGGTTTTAATAAGAAAATCAAAAACTCCATTTACACTAAATATACTAACAAACATGACCCAACCACCAACCCATCCCCCAGGGTAATGGGAGAGCTAGGTGCTGCTCCTTATATACTACACCCAGATGCTGACACGCCTTAATCAAATACAACTCAGCAGCACCTGCTATGTTTCACAGCTGTAAAGCTGGGTCTCGTTATCTTGCTCGGGCCCTTGCTCTGGCCCCTTAAAGACATACACATGGAGTGGAACAATGATGAACCTTTACATTTAAAGAAACCATTCAACATTTCCCCTGCGGTTCATCATTGTGGAACAAAAACATAAAGCATACTTTGTACATGTTTTTCATGTGTAACCTTTGGAAGTGCTTTTGTAAAAATGTCTGCAATTTGACTGTTACCTGGAACATATTTAAATACAACCATTTCATCAGCAATTAGTTTCTTTACAAATTCTAAACGTAATCTTAAGACTCTAGTGCGCTGCGTATTGGTCTCTGAACACAGGATAGCAAGTCCACTCTGGGAATCAAGGTAAACTTTTACTGGTAGTGTTACTTGCATCTGTAGGTCTGCAAATACTTGCAGATACCATTCTACATCACGAGTGGCTTGAACGCATGCACATAATTCACTCTCTGTTGTGGAGAGACAAATAGTGGTTTGTGTCTGGGACTTCCATTCAAATGGACAACCATTATAACAAAACACCATACCAGACACACCCCTGCAATTATTTTGTTCCACTGCATGAGATGCATCGCAGAAAATTTCAAAACCTTTGTCAATACTTGATGTAAACTGCAACCTATAATGTTTGCTATGTTTAAGGTACATCACCACTCTCTTAAGAGCAGAGAAACATTGTGTAGTGGGCTTTTCCACAATTTTTGCCAGAAAGTGAAAAGCATAAGTTATATCTGGTCTTGAGATTCTTTGAATGAAATTTAGCTTGCCTATAGCAGAACGATACAAAGTTGTGTTAGGAAATGGCTTATCTTCACCTGTAAAGGTGAAACCACACACCATAGGTGTTTCCTTCCCATTTGCATTTTCTAAACGTAGCATTTCAACTAGATCATCAATTTTTGCAGTTTGATGAACCAGAAAAGATCCATTTTTGCCTTTCTCAATTTGCATGGATAAGTAATTTTTAGCTATGCCTAATTCCACCACATCAAATTTCTTCTGTAACTGTGAAACTACCTGTTCATATTCCTGTTTAGTTTTTGTAGAAATTAACACGTCATCTACATACACACATATTTTTGTTACAGAGTTTGCCCTTTCCTTTATAAACACACAATTGTCTGCCTTTCCTTGTGAAAAACCAATATCTAGCAATTCTTTTGCTAAAGTTTGGTGCCAATTCCTTCCACTTTGGTGCAGACCATAAAGGGATTTATTTAATTTGCATACCAAACCTTCAGCAGCGTCTATGCCTTCAGGGACACGCATAAAAATTTGTTCTTTTAAATCTGCAAACAAATATGCAGTTTTTATGTCTAGGTGATAAACAGAATGTCCACGTTGTGATGCATCTTTTAACAAAAGCTTAACTGTTTCATATTTTACACTTGGTGAATAGCACAAATCATAATCTTCGCCTGGAATTTGTTGAAAACCCTTAGCAACTAGTCTTGCCTTGTACCTTACAACTTCATTTTTGTCATTCATTTTAACTCTATAAACCCATTTTGAATCAATAAGTCTCATATCTGGGGTTTGTGGTGCAAGAGACCAAGTGTTATGCTCTTTTAAAGAAGCTATCTCAGAGTTCATAGCTTTATACCAATTTACAGCTTGGTGCTTAGGTAAATTCTGAACATCATTGTAGCTTTTTGGCTCAAAAACCGCCTTATTGGCATACACAGTATTAAAATGTTCATCTGCAAAACATTGTGGCTTCTGCCTTTTTCTATCTGAACGTCTCAGTTCAGAAGGAGAGTCAGACTCCTCAGACTTAATGGGACTCAGTGAACCACTAGTTTCAGGTTGTAAATCATCACTGTCAGACTGAAGAGGTGCCTGTAGGCTAAGCTCACGGTCAGAAAACTCAAGAGAATCTAACCTCCCCTCAGGTGCCTGTGACTTTAAATCATCAAACAAATCAGATTCAACAGGCTTTTTGTCTTTCCCCATTAATTCAGAAGCACCATTTTCTCCTGCTGCTGCTGCTTCTTCCTCTTCTTCCTCAGTATCATCTATACCGTTAGCATCTTGGAAAACAGCAACCCCATTCCAATTTACAGTTTGTATCATGCTTCTGGTAATATGAAATTTGCCAGTTGCTGGTATGTAAATTCTGTACGCCCCCTGCTGGTAGCCCATTAATTTTCCCTGAACACTACTGTCAGGGGTTCAGGAGCAGAGGCAAGGGCAAGGGAGGAAACAGAGAGCGAGGGGGAGGAGGCAGAGGAAAAGATGAGTGATGACGACGACCCGAGATCTCCGAGTCTTTCCAGTGAATCAGAAGATTCACAGAAAGGAGCACCAGTGGCCAGGGCAAGGGGGGAGCCTAGGGGGACACCCCAGGGAGATAGAGCCAGAGGGGACTCAGAGGAGAGCAGTTGGAAATCGGGACCAGCGTCACCGCCAGAGAGCAGGGAAAAGGAAGAGAGCCAGGGATCAAGCGCTGGCAGCTCACAACAGGGGGGAGGGCATGAGTCAGGAGTGGCCACACCTCCATCGGGGAGCGAAGAAACGGTCAGACGGAAAGTGGAAAGTTGGGCGCACGCGCCAAGTTCAAATGCACAGGGAAGTGACGCAGTAGGCAGCCCTGAAAGAGAGCCAGGTCCTAAAGCCCGGCGCAAGGAGACAGGAGAGTCCGGGGGGTCGGCGTCAGAAGAATCCAGGAAGGAAGAGACCCCGGGGGGCAGAGGGACCCAGAGGAGAACAGTCAGGCGGAAAAGGTGGAGCAGGGCTAGGGTATTAAGTTGGTGCGCAAGGGGCGGAGACTCAGACGGGACTTCGCCGATCTAGCCATTAGACGTAGAGTTGCACGCAGCAGCTTGAGAATGGAAAATGTAACTCAATAAAGACTTTTACTAAATGATCGCTGGCTAGCGTGATCCTCTGTGAGCTAGGATCTGGAAGCAGCTCTGACAACTACGTTCACCCAATTTCTGCTTAGCAGGATAATGCATAATTACATCTGAACCCCAAATACGTAGGTATTTCAGATTAGGGCGTTTTTTAAACAGCTTCTCATAGGGGGTGACATCTAAACCAGAATGATAACTGCGATTTCTAACATAACAAAAGGCATTGAGTGCTTCAGCCCAAAATGCTTTGGGCAGATTAGCATCGTGCAGATAAGTTTTAACCCCTGCCTGCAGGTCACGCTGCACAACTTCAACAAGCCCATTTTGCCAGGGACTTCGGGGCCAAGATAACCCATGAGTAGTCCCCTGCGCTTCCAGGAATTTCTCAAAATCCTCAGAGACAACTTCCCTGCCCCGGTCAGAAAACAGGTTTTTAATAGGTTTGTTAAAGTGCGTTTTTACCCAGTTGCAAAAAACCTTGTACTTATCAAATGCTTGGGACTTCTCAGCTATTGCATAAGTCCAACAATATCTACTATACTGGTCTATCAGGGTAAGCCAGTACTTCGAACCTCCTAATGATGGTGGGAGTGGCCCAACTAAATCACAATGTACACGCTCAAATGGCTCAGTTACTTTCCTATCTGAGCACCTACCCTTGCGTACAACCTTAATCTTATTCTTGCAACAGGATAGACACTGCATAAAGAATTTACATGGTTTTAAGTTGAGGCCATTGACAATATTCTTTGTCTTAATTACATCAGCAAAATTCAGGTGTCCCAGAATTCTGTGCGCCTCGTGGACACACCCAGAATGTGGTCTTACATTCCTCAACCCCTGGCTTGACTGTGCTGCTCTGCAATTTATAGGCGATTGGGAGTAGGTGCGAAAATACAGTCTATATAAACCATCAGATTCCCGGGCATACAATAGACGTTTGTTCCCATCGAAAAACTCACACATTGACTTTAAGAAACGCACAGTTATCCCTTGATGAGCAAAGCACCTTACTGACAATAAATTGTCCATTGAGGGGCAGTAAATGCAGTTCGCTATTGTAATGTTTAAAGAGTCAAGTTTAACAGTACCCCTGCCAAACGACTGCAGGACTTGTGAATTGGCTAAATGTACATTACCAATTTCCTCTTCGAAAGAAATAAACAAGCTTCGATCATTGCAGATGTGCTGAGATGCTCCTGAGTCGATAACAAAAGACTTCCACTTGGCATCTTTAACTCTTTTACGATCTTTAGTCCGAGCGTGAAAAGCTCGCGGCTCGTTTCTGTCTCTACTATACGATGCCGGCTGCTGGGCTGACGACCGTGATTGACGAACAGAAACAGGCTTGGGAGTACTTTGCTTTCTTTTGGCTCTGCAGTCCTTTGCAAAATGTCCTTGCTTATTGCAGAACCAACAACACTTTGCAGCTTTAAATGCAGTTGTATCACCACAGGTTTGCATATGGTGTTCCTCATTCTTTCTGGAAACAGGAGTGCTTATGGCACAAGCCTCCCTTCTATCCAACTCGCCCATTAATCTTGCCGTTACCCCTTCCACAGTTAATTGTGCTGGTGGAACGGCAGATATCTGGCTAGCTATACCATCAAAGTCCTCATTAAGGGAACAAAGGATGATAAAAACATACTGAATATCAGGTACCTCCATGTCCCTTCGAATTAATTCGCCGCGTATTGCCTCCAGACGTCTCAAGTGTGCTGCCAAATCACCACCAGGCTGCAACTTCGTCTGGTACAACTGCTTGAAAAACGTCAATGCAGACGCTGACTCTTTCCTAACATGCACTGCTGCAAGACTGTCCCACATTTCTTTGGCAGTTTTTTTATTTCTTATATAGACTACTTGCTGGTCGCTGACTGCCAAATTAATTATCGCCCTGGCTTTTGCATCTCCTTTCGACCAAGCATTAGTTACAGGGTCAGGAGGGTCATCAGTTACATAGGTCCATACTTCTCTAGAGGTCAAAAGCGCCTCCACCCGAAAAGACCATAAACTATAGTTCTCATCTGTTAGCTGTGGGAAGACCAGAGCCTTCTCAGCTTCAGGAACCCAGTCAACCATTCTGAAACTCTTCCAGACCCACAAAAACTACGCTAACAGGAGAAGGAGTTTTCAAACCTTTCTCAGAGTCCAAAAATATGCAGTCATCCACTCAGCAGCTGGGCCCATAACCAAAGATGTTGTCTTTTTGCAGTATGGTAGCGCTGCAGAGAGCTTGCTGTGGAGACCATTCATTAAAAAGAAAGGACTCAAAAAGTACTTAAAGAAGGTTTTAATAAGAAAATCAAAAACTCCATTTACACTAAATATACTAACAAACATGACCCAACCACCAACCCATCCCCCAGGGTAATGGGAGAGCTAGGTGCTGCTCCTTATATACTACACCCAGATGCTGACACGCCTTAATCAAATACAACTCAGCAGCACCTGCTATGTTTCACAGCTGTAAAGCTGGGTCTCGTTATCTTGCTCTGGCCCTTGCTCTGGCCCCTTAAAGACATACACATGGAGTGGAACAATGATGAACCTTTACATTTAAAGAAACCATCTGCGAGCAGAATGGTTGGAAACGCATTCATGGGAACCCAGACGTTCTTTCAGAACAGTTTGACTCAGAGGAGGAAGAGGAGGACGACGAAACTGAACCTGTTGCTGAGGAGCACAGTCCACAGCCACAGAGTCCAGAACCGGGGTCCCCAAGGGAGAGGTTCCGAACCCCTCCAAAAGGAAGTCCCAAGACCCCTCCACAGGTCTCTGTCAAGTCTGAGCCAAAGAGTGTGCCATCCTCGCCTACAAGTCCAATTGTGAGGCACAAAAGGTGCAGCAGGTTAGAGGGGGAGGTCTCTGACACAGGGGATGGTTTGGCTGGCCCTAGTGAGTCAGAGGGGGCGACAGAGTTCTCGCTGAGAAGATCAGCGAGGTCAACCAAGGGGAAGCCACCTGACAGGTACGAAGCTACCAGTGTGTGGGTTGGTGTGGCTAGGTGTGAACCTGAATCCTTTGAGGATGTTCAGAAGTTGCCTCAGGAAGAAGCTAGCAAATGGCATGAGGCAATGCAGAAGGAGATGAACTCAATGGAGTCTTTGGGTGTGTTCTCACTCACACAATTGCCGCCTGGCAAAGAGGCTGTGAGTTGCAGATGGGTTTATCGCCTTAAACCCACAGAAGCCAGAGAACCACAGTACAAAGCTAGGTTAGTTGCAAGGGGTTTCACGCAGAGGAAAGGAGTCCATTTCATGGAAGTGTACTCTCCTACTTCCAGAAGTGAAACTTTGCGCATTGTCTTAGCTGTTGCTGCACAAAGAGGTTGGAAGGTGAACCATTTTGATGTGGATGTCGCCTACTTGAACTCAGATCTCCAGGAGGAGTTGTACATGCTTCCTCCTCCAGGGTTTGAGGTCAAGGGGCAAGGCATCGTGTGGAGGTTGCATAAATCTATTTATGGTTTACGTCAATCTGCCAGAAACTAGAATATGTGTCTGAATGAAGCCTTAGAGAAGCTTGGTTTCAGGAGAAGTGTTGCTGACAGCTGCCTGTACCTTAAAGGGTCAGGTGAGACACAGGAAGCTGTGCGGATCTTTGGTGATGATATCTTATATATGGCACAGACAGGTAAACACGTGGAGAAGTTTGCTAAGGAGCTTGGTAAACGGTTCAAGCTCAAGCAGCTTGGAGCTGTTCGGTCATACCTAGGCGTAGAGGTGTCTCAAACAGAGGATGGAAGCTTTTTGCTCAGCCAGAAAGGTAAGATTGAGCAGTTGCTTCAGAAGTTCAGGATGTCTGAGTGTGAAGGTGTCAGAACACACATGGAGACTGGCTACATGAAAGATTGTCAGCAAGTAGAACGCGCTGTGTTCGAAAATGCTGAACTCTTTCAGTCAGCTCTGGGTAGTCTGCTGTATCTGTCCCAGTGGAGCAGACCAGACATAGCTTTTGCTATCAATCTGCTCAGCAGGGAAGCTTCAAATCCAAGTGTACAGGCCTGGAATGGTATCAAACGGGTGCTGCATTACTTGCAGGATACCAAAGATTTTTGCCTTAGGTTGTCAGCTAAGGGTGACGTCAAGCTGACCTCATGGGTGGATGCAGATTGGGCTAACATTAAAGATTGCAAGTCAGTGTCAGACCTAGTGGTGAAGTTTGGGAACTCAGTAGTTGGGTGGAGGTCCCGGAAACAAAGTCTCATAGCGCTTTCATCTACTGAAGCTGAGTTCAGTGCGCTATCCGAGGTTTGCAGAGAACTGGAGTTCTATGCATGTTTGGTCCAGGAACTCTGTGGACGGCACTGTTTGCCCATCGTTGCTTACGAAGACAGCCAACCGTGCCTCAAGTTGGCAGAATCGGGGCAATTTAAGGCCAGGAGCAAACATCTAGACATACGTTTCCAAAATGTGTGTCAGAGTGTTTGTGAGGGATTAGTTGCGCTGAAATACTGTCCCTCAGCAAAGAACCTCGCAGATGGTTTTACGAAACCATTAACCTTCCAGAGGCATGGTGAGTTCTGTGAAGGTCTGTGTTTGGGGTGAGCATTGTTGCTTGTTTCCCCAGGTACAGGGCAAGAGGGGGTGTGGAGTATGGTGGTTATAGGGTTAACCTCCAGTGTCCTGTACCTGGGAGGGGCTTCGTTCGGGAAGCTGCATCACAGTTCTTTGTCTGTGAGAGTTACTATCAGTTTAGGCTGAGAGCTGCTGCAGACAGTCTGAGCGTGCTTTGAGCACAGAGAAGATGCCGGAAAGCTCTGACAGATATAGAGATAGAAGAAGTTGTCTCTGGACCTGATTTATTCCTCTTTCTCACACGGACGGCGATGTCAGGAAAAAGCAGCAATGCGGGAGCGAGCTGCAAGTTGCTGGAATGCAAAACAGGATGTTGATGTTTGGGACTGTACTATGGGAACAAAGGGGCAGTCTATTCACTGTACTGAGCACCGGATGTTAGCTCAGAGTGTCATCTGACCTGTACTGGAAGTACAGGGGTGGAGTTTATCTCTCTCTACTGTTGGAGTCTGGAGAGTGCAGACGTGTTTCTCTGTACTGCTGCAATGACAGAAATAAAGACATGTAAATAGATTTCTGTCTGTCTCTTTCCCCTCCCTGAGGGAAGCAGGGAGGAGGGAGGAATGGTGTGTCCCTCTCACGCTGAGTGGGATCGCCGATAGTGACCTAGCCTGTATCCTGCCGGGAGATGCAGACGGGGAGGTCAACAAGGATCTCAAGCCGAGTGCCTGGAGAGTGGCCAGTTACCTCTGACTGAGGCCTGAGAATCCGACACCCTGTGGGACACCCTCCCATCAGATGTCAAGGAGATAAGTAACTATACAGCCTTTAGGGAAGTTTTTAATGTTTTATGATGGTTTTGCATATGTTGGAAGTCTGAGGCTGCCCTCCCTTGCCTTCCTTGCAGCATCCTTCTCAAAGGGCTAAGGCATGACTACGCTCACAGAGTTTAAATCCACCATAAGGTGCAGCAATCAGGCCTCTGTTTCAACACAAAATACCAATGATCCTTATGCCAAGTGGGAGAAAGGTCGTCAACATGATGAACACAGAAACCTTGGAGAGAAAAATGTAAAACAAAAAGCATCAGCAATTTAATTGGACTTAATGGAAGTATCTGCTGATAAGAACATGTGAGCAACGCAGATTTTCCAGATCGATGCAAAACCTAGAGCAGGAAACCTTAGACCTTTAGATATTGCTGGACAGCAGCTATGCTGGGGCTGATGGGAGTCCAACAACATCTGGAGCGTGTGCTGAGCTAGGAAAGCCCTCTAACTGGGAAATTGCAGAGCAGTCCTACTTATTCCAAGGCAACTGTCAGGGAACTGCCATCGGAGGAACAGGTGGTGGAGGGGCTCAGGGAGGAAGGAAGAGACTCAACAGCTGAAGCAGGAACCAGCAGGGGGAGGAGTGGATCTCTGAGGGAATGCGAGCAGGAGGGAGGGCTCAGAGACGCTTCCAGCGAGAACAGTGGGGAGGTATCTGAGGCTCCCATAGGGAGACCCACGCCTCGCCGGAAACTGTCACGCCGTGAGTCCAGAAGGCGGGTTTCCGTTAAGGAGCTCTTATGCTGGAGACGATTCCGAAAGCAACCACTGTCGGAATCTACGAGTGACTAGGGCAGACATGTTTGAGGAGCTCTGTCACACACAGAGGTTTGTGGAGTGGCACAAACTCTGAGGGAGCACGATTTTACGCACAAGCAGCTAAACATCCCATCATAGCATTCTGACAGTCTCTGTACGCTGCCTGTGCAGGAGAAGGCATCATGAGCGACCCAGCTGGAACCGAAGGAGCAGGGGTTGGAGCTGGTCCAAGCTTGGAAGAAAGATACCGAGTGTTGGAAATCCAACTTGCGCTGCAGACGGCGAGGCTTGAGGAGAGAAAGGCTCAGGATGCAGACAAGAAGGGGAGAGCCACCCAGTTCACCAGAAAGGTACCAGGATTGGTGCAGAAGTTTGGGGGGACCCCAAGGACTACCATGCCTTTAGGACAGAGATGCAATATGCCCTTAATGTGCAGTTTGATGAGTTCCCTGATGAGGAATCGCGAGTTGCTTTCGTGATTGGGCATCTTGAGAGGGGGGCGAGGGACTGGGTTAGACCCCTGATGGCAACGCACAATGACGTCCTAAAGGACACTATGAAGTTCTTTCGTGCAATGGATATCATGTTTTCCAGCGATATTGAGGAGGGAGTGGTGCGCAGACAGCTAATGGCTTGCAAGCAGGGAAGCCGATCTGTCTGTGAGTACTGGACTGAGTTTACCATGCTGGTTTACAGATTGGGGTGGGACTTATCGGCGGCACCCATTCAGATGCTATTTGAAGAAGGTCTTTCTTCGGCTGTGAAAGACGAACTGTCCCGGAGCCCCAGGGCGGTGTCTATGGATCAGCTGACCAAATCTGCGCTGACCATAGGAGCGCGCCAGGAGGCAAGAGCCTTGGAGAGGCGGGAAGGTAAAGGGGAACGTTGGAAGGAGTTCCGCATTCCAGACATTCCTGAGCCAGCTTTCCCGCCGGCAGAGCCGATGGAAATCGGAACAGCGCGCGCGCGCGCAGTTTCAAAGCCCAGCGAAGGGGGTAGGAAGGAGGGAAAAGGCGCCCGGAAATGCTATCTCTGCCAACAGCCAGGTCACTTTGCCAGAGTCTGCCCCCAGAGGAAGGAATGGCAAGGAATGGTGGGAGCTGTTGAGGGAGGAGTGGAAGAGATATCGGAGCAAGTAAAAGCCAACGCCTGGCTGCCACCGTCGGGGGAAAAGCAGCCAGGCCAAAGAGCAGTGAAAGTGCCCACGCCAGAACCTCCCAAACCTGCCCTAGTGATAGAGGTGTCACTAGAGTTGCAAAACGGATACCCTCTGAAGATTAAGGCGCTGTTGGACTCAGGCAGCTCCTGCAATTTCATGAGCAAGGAGTTTGCAGCTGAACACCAGATACAGACGATCCCTTTAAGCAACCCCCTACAGGTGACCACGATCGATGGCAGGGAGCTGTTGGGAGGGGAAGTCAGCTTGCAGACCGTCCCAATGACAATGAAGGTGGCAAGGCACACGGAACTGATAGCGTTTAATGTGGCCACCTTGGGAGGGGCTCCCATTATTTTGGGGATGAGCTGGCTGGCGTTACATGATCCACTGGTGGGCTGGCATCAGAGAGTGGTTTCCTTTGGTTCTGCACATTGCTTAGAACACTGCAAAGGGGAAAAGGGTTCAGCAGGGGCCCAAGCCACCCTAGCAGGGACTGAAGTAATGGAGAAGGTGAAGGTACCACGACAATACGCAGACCTCAGCGATGTGTTCAGCGAAAGGGAAGCTGACCAACTACCCCCGCATAGACCCTTTGATTGTCAAATCAATTTACTGCCTGGGGCGCAGCTCCCCGCAGGCAAGTTGTATGCCATGTCAGACAGAGAAATGCAGGAGTTACGAGAATTCATTGACAAGAACCTGAAGAGGGGTTTCATCAGAGAGTCAAGGGCAGTGGGAGGTAGTCCCGTGTTTTTTGTGGATAAAAAAAACACGGACAAGCCGAGACTTGTGTGTGATTTCAGGGCCTTAAACGCAGTGTCAGAACCATTGGCCTTTCCCATGCCTAGAATAGATGACATTTTGAACAGGGTGCGGAAGGGAAAGATTTTTACCAAGCTGGACCTAAGGGGGGCGTACAATCTGATACGTATAAGGAAAGGGGATGAATGGAAAACCACCATGTTCACCCCTTTGGGGGCATTTGAATATCTCGTTATGCCATTTGGATTACAAGCAGGCTCAGCGTGCTTTCAATTGCTGATGAACCACGTACTAGGGCCTTTGCTTTACAAGAATTGTGTGGCCTTCCTGGATGACGTGTTGGTGTATTCTGAGAATGAGGAGCAGCATGTGAGAGACGTCAGAGAAGTGTTGCGCAGGCTGCTAGACAACCGGCTGTGGGTGAAACTGGAGAAGTGTCAGTTTCATACCAAGGAGGTGGAGTTCCTGGGGTACCGCCTGTCAGACAAGGGATTAGCTATGGATCCCGGCAAGGTCCAGGCAGTGCTGGAATGGAAAACTCCCAAAACAAAGAAGGATGTGCAGAGGTTCCTAGGGTTTGGGAACTTTTACCGTAAGTTCATCCGAAACTTTGCCCACCTGACGGCGCCCATAACGGACTGTCTCAGCAGTAAGAAGAAATTTGTTTGGACTGAGGAGGTGGAGCGAGCTTTTGAGGAGCTAAAAGAGGCCTTCGCCTCTGAAGAACAACTTCTGCATGTGGATTTACAAAAAAAGATGAGAGTCAAAACAGACGCATCAGACAGAGCCATTGGGGCGGTGCTTCTTCTGCAGCCAGGGGGGGAGGAGTCAGAGTGGAGACCGTGTGCGTTTTTTTCGCGAAAACTGAACAAATCCGAGAGGAACTACACGGTGTACGATCGAGAACTTCTTGCTATCCATGAGGCTTTTCGGAGATGGAGGCACCTGCTAATTGGCGCACAACATAAGGTGCAAGTGTGCACTGACCACAAGAACCTAGAGTATTGGAGAACGGCACGAGTGCTCAACCAACGGCAGTTGAGATGGGCCCAGGAGTTCTCCAGATTTAACTTTGAGATATGTTATGTGCCAGGCCCAGAGAACGTTAGGGCGGACGCTCTCTCACGTAAACCTGAATATTTGGAGGGGGAGGGAGCACCCGAAGAGAGACATGTCATTCCAGAGGACCGCTGGGTGTGTGGGGCGGCATTGGTGGGGCAAAGAGAACTGGTAGAGAGAACGGAGAACGATGAATACGCACAGGACAAACTCAGGGGACTCAGGAGGGAGGGAGATAAACCCGGAGGTTTTGAGGAGAGAAACGGGGCGTTGTACTACAAGGGAGCGTTATATATACCTGAAGGAGAGTTGAGGGGGAAGGTACTCAAGCAGCTGCACGATAGCCCCACAGCGGGGCATTTTGGGCAACACAGAACCATGTGGCTGGTGACCAGGGAATTTTGGTGGCCTAAGGTCAGGGAAGACGTGCGGGAGTATGTGAGGAGTTGTGACCAATGCCAGCGAGCCAAAGGGGAAAGGCGGGCGCCGGCAGGGTTATTAGAACCGCTACCCACACCAGAAAGACCATGGGAAGCAGTGGCTATATATTTCATGACTGATCTGCCAAGGTCCAGGGGGAAAACAGCCATCATGGTTGTGGTAGACCTGTTAACCAAAATGGCACACTTTATAGCCTGCTCGCATGCGGTCACGGCAGAAGAAACCGCTAAATTGTTTGTAGAAAATGTGTTTAGGTTGCATGGCGCCCCCTTGAGGGTGGTTTCAGACCGGGGGAAACAATTTACTTCCAGGTTCTGGAGGAAGCTCATGAGCTTACTGCATGTAGAGGTAAATTTCTCGACTGCCCGGCATCCTGAAACCAATGGGCAGGCGGAAAGAGCCAATGGCATCCTCCAACAATATTTGAGGTGTTACGTCAATGACAGAGAGAATGATTGGGTGGAGAAGTTGGCATTGGCGGAATTTGCCTACAACAATGCGGAGAACGTGTCCACGGGGATGAGCCCCTTTTTGGCAAATTATGGGTGCCATCCCAGGGCTTTCCCAGGGGGGGGGGGAGGGGAGAGATGGAGCGTCCCGGCAGCCGAACAGTTTGTAGAAGAAATGGAAGCGATCCATCGTCAGCTCCAACTCAACTTAGAAAGGGCCAAGGAAGAGTATAAGAGGCAGGCAGACAAAAACAGAAGGGAAGGTGAAACCATTAGGGTGGGGGACCAGGTGTGGCTGTCAACCCAAGGGTTGCCGTTCAAAGGGGGTTGTAAGAAATTAAGACCCAAACGATTGGGTCCCTTTGAGGTCACGCAACAGGTCAATCCAGTGGCTTTCAGACTCCGGTTACCGAACCACATGAAGCTGCACCCAGTTTTCCACAGGTCATTGCTGTCACTGTATAAAGGGGACAGAGAAGGGGTCACTCGGGGACCAGCAATGGAGGAAAGGGAACAAAGCTACAATGTAGCGGAGATCCTCGATTCCAGGTGGAAGGGAGATCAAGTAGAGTATTTGGTAATGTGGGAAGGGGAACCGGAGTCGGAAAACACCTGGGTTAGGGCAGAGGATGTCAATGACGAAGTTTTAATAGAAACTTTTCATCAGAGGTTCCCACGTAAACCTCAGCCTGTAGCGAGGTTCCGGAGGGAATACTTTGCCACCACCGACGAAGAAGAGGAGTTGGAGGGGTTCACAGATTCCGAGGAGGAGGAGGATTCAGCGAGCCAGGACGGCGATCGATGGAGGGAATTGTTCAAGACGTCTGAAGATGAAGAAGGTTCTTTTCGGGTTTTTACCTCTTCACCTCCCAGAGGAGAGGAAATGGGAGGGGTGAGGGGGGCCCTGGAGGGGAGGTGGATGTCAGGGAACTGCCATCGGAGGAACAGGTGGTGGAGGGGCTCAGGGAGGAAGGAAGAGACTCAACAGCTGAAGCAGGAACCAGCAGGGGGAGGAGTGGATCTCTGAGGGAATGCGAGCAGGAGGGAGGGCTCAGAGACGCTTCCAGCGAGAACAGTGGGGAGGTATCTGAGGCTCCCATAGGGAGACCCACGCCTCGCCGGAAACTGTCACGCCGTGAGTCCAGAAGGCGGGTTTCCGTTAAGGAGCTCTTATGCTGGAGACGATTCCGAAAGCAACCACTGTCGGAATCTACGAGTGACTAGGGCAGACATGTTTGAGGAGCTCTGTCACACACAGAGGTTTGTGGAGTGGCACAAACTCTGAGGGAGCACGATTTTACGCACAAGCAGCTAAACATCCCATCATAGCAACCCTCCAACTTAATTGGGACTTGCTTCTAATTCAGGTTGCACAAACCTGCAACCTTAAAAAGCATTTGTAGAAGTCGCAGTCATCCTATGTTCTTTGCTCCTAACTGTCTGAAAGTGGTTTCTCTAGCCTAGGCTGGGGTATCCCAGACAAAGGAAATAAACAGGGCAATATCCTAAACCACCACATATAACACAAAGATGTCTCTCACCTGGTCGTAGGTCAGAAGTCTCTGAAGCTCATTTTTAGTGATCAGATGACAATGCTGGAAAAAAGGAAAGCAACCACAGCTACAGACTAGCTCACGGGGGCGGGGGGCTGCCTGCTGCCACTTCCTGCAATATGTAGTAAGACTGATAACTAGGATTGGGCAGTATGATCATAGTGATAACATATATCTTAACTGTTAAAATCCCAATTTAAATAACAATAATAAATAATAATAAATTTTTATTTATATCCCACCCTGTCCAGCCGAAGCCGGGTTTAACAACAATAGAATAATACAACATTAATATTGTTAACATTGTTAAGTGACTTCCTCAGATCCCCCCTAACTGTGTTTCCATAATACTCATTTTAGCAGTTTTCCAATATCCACTTTCAAATAGAGTTAACTTATTCCATTAACATCTTTCTTTCTTTTCATAATGTTCTCAATCCATAATGTTATACAACCAATCTATTTTACTCCTAGGCCAATTTGGTACCTACAAGTAGTTCTACTTAATAGTCCTTAAATTTCTTCCATTCTTCTTGATGTTCCTCCTCCTTCTGATCACGGATTCTTCCAGTCAGGTCAGCCAGCTCCAAAAAGTCCACCATCTTCATCTGCCATTCCTCCACTGTTGGTATTTCTTGTAGCTTCCAATTTTTGGCTAACAAAATTCTTGCTGCAGTTGTGGCACACAAAAATAATCTAACATTTTTGGGGGGCAGTTCCAAACTTATTATTCCAAGTAGAAAGGCTTCTTGTTTCTTAATAAATGTATATTTCAACATTTTTTTCAACTCATTATATATCTTTTCCCAGAAGTTTTTCACCTCTGGACACATCCACCACATATGGTAAAGGGTACCTTCTTTTTCTTTACATTTCCAACATAAATTATCACTCATATGGTAGATCTTTGCTAGTTTTACTGGGGTTAAGTATCATCTATACATCATTTTCATAATATTTTCCTTTACCATCGTGCATGCAGTAAACTTAACCCCTTTCTTCCACAACCTTTCCCAATCTTCAAACATTATATTGTGTCCAACATCTCTTGCCCAATCATGACAGATTTAACTTGTTCATCCTTTGTATGCCACTCCAACAGTAAATTGTACATTTTAGATAAGTTTTTGACATTAGTATCTAACAACTCCGTTTCCAGTTTGTTTTTTTCCTATGCAAAACCATTTTTCTTATCAAGCTTGTACAATTCATTGATCTGGTAATATTGTAACCAATCTAATTTGTCTTTGATTTGGTCAAATGGTCTTAATTTAAATCCTTCATTATCTTCCAACAACAAATCAGAATATCTCATCCAATTGCTCTCCATATTTAACTTTTTCTGGGCCTTTGCTTCCATTGGCGAAAGCCATCTGGGTGTTTTCCTTTCTAAGAGATCTTTATATTTTATCCAGACATTATATAGAGATTTTCTAATTACATGATTTTTAAAGCCTTTATGGGCCTTTATCTTATCATACCATAAATAAGCGTGCCAACCAAATACAGTGGTACCTCGCAAGACGAATGCCTCGCAAGACAAAAAACTCGCTAGACGAAAGGTTTTTCCGTTTTCGATTTGCCTCGCAAGACGAATTTCCCTATGGGCTTGCTTCGCAAGACGAAAACGTCTCGCGACTTTGTTTCCTTTGTCTAAAAACAAATACATGTTTTGTTTATAAAGTTAATTTATTTTCCCTTCAATTTTTGAACTGCTCTTTACAGTATGTGTGACTTTAAAGAGCAGTTAATAAACTGTTGTTGTACCAAATTTGGCTTTGTTTGGACTTTTTTTGACCATAGGAACGCATTAATTGAATTTCAATGCATTCCTATGGGATTTCGTGATTCGCAAGACGAAAAATTCGCTAGACGACAAAACTTGCGGAACGAATTAATTTCGTCTTACGGGGCACCACTGTACATTGTCAAACCCCTCCAAATCAAGAACATCAGCATTGTCTAGTTGGATCCATTCCTTAACCCAACAAAGGGCTACGGCTTCAAACTATATCTTCAAGTCCGGCAGGGAAAATCCCCCTCTTTCTTTTGAGTCAGTTAATAATTTATATTTAATTCTGGGTTTTTTTCCCCTGCCAGATAAATTTAGACAAAGCTTTCTGCCACTCTTTAAAACATTTCACATTATCAATAATCGGTAGGGCTTGGAACAAAAACAACATCTTTGGCAAAACATTCATCTTGACCACAGATATTTGGCCCATTAATGACAATTTTAAATTTGACCAACTCTCACGATCTCTCTTAATTTCATTCCATAATTTCTCATAGTTGTCCTTATATAAATTCAAATTTTTCACCGACAAATTTACACCCAGATATTTAACTTTTTTCACAAAATCTAGGCCCGTTTTTTCTTGAAGAGTTTTCCTCTCTTCGTTATCCAGATTTTCCTCCAATACTTTGGTTTTGCTCTTATTTAACTTAAATCCTGCTACCTGCCCGAACTCCTGTATCAATTCCAGTGCTTTTACTGCACTGGAGTCTGGGTCTTGAAGTGTTAACACCAAATTGTCAGCAAAGGCTTTTAATTTATATTGTTTAGATCCTACTGTTATACCTTTAACTTGATCCTCCTTCCTTAGCATACTTAACAAAATCTCCAGAACCGATATAAAAGCAGAGGGGAAAGTGGGCACCCTTGCCTGGTACCCTTCTCAATTCTAATTTCCTCTGACACCACATTATTAATTATGATTTTTGCTTTTTGTTTGTGGTAGATCACATTAATATCATTTAAAAAGTCTTGTCCAACCCCAATACTTTCTAAATTTTGTATCATAAATCTCCAAGACACATTATCAAAGGCCTTCTCCGCATCAATAAACATTAACATTGCTTTACAATTTTTTTTAACTTCCAACCTTTCCAAAATTTTGATTATATTCCTAATGTTATCTTCCATATGTCTTCCAGGCAGAAATCCTGCCTGGTCCTTGTGAATATAATCTGACAATACCTTCTTCAACCTACTGGCCAAAATGTTAGCAAAAATTTTGTAATCCACATTAAGTAATGAGATTGGTCTATAATTTTTTACATTGAATCTATCTTGATCTTGCTTTGGTATCAGGGTTATAAAGGCTTCCTTCCAGGTTTTGGGTTCTTTGTCCCCTCTTATTATCTTGTTGCAAACTTCTACCAATGGCTGAATAAGCCAATCTTTCATAGTCTTATAGTACTTTGCTGATAATCCATCTGGTCCCGGGGCTTTGCCAAGTTGCATCTGGTTTATCGCCTTGTCAACCTCCTGTCGTGTAATTAATCCACTTAGTAGGATCCTTTTATTTTCGGGGGGGGGGGTTTGCAGTCCATTAGTTTTAATAAATTGCTCAATTTTATCCTTATCTTCTTTGCCGTTTTTATACAATTGTTTATAATATTTCTGGAAACATCTTCTTATCTCCGCAGGGTTCTCCACAGACTTTCCTTCTGATACAATGTTTGTGATGGTGCTTTGTTTCTGCCTATTTTTTAGCTGTCAAGCTAGGAGTTTTCCACATTTGTTTGCAGATTCAAAATTCCTTTGTCTCATCATTCTTACTTTCCAGTCTATTTCTTGGTTTATGATCTGTGAATACTGGGTTTGCAAAGCTTGAATTTACTTTTGTATCTGCAAGTTCTTTGGATTACTTCTCAAGTTCTTCTCCTTGTCTTTTAGTTGGTCCAAAATCTTATCTTTCTTTTTGTTCTGTATCTTTCTCTTGATTGAATTTTGTTGTATGCGGAATCCTCTCATTACTACCTTACTTGCGTCCCAAACGACTCTTGTTTGCAATCCAGAATTCATATTTATCTCAAAATAATCTTTTAGAGTCTTTTGGGCCTTGTTTATTGTTTGCTCATTCCTCAGCAAATCATCATTCATTCTCCATCTGAAGGATCCCTGTAGAGATAATTTCATTTCCATAGACACTGCATTGTGGTCTGAGCAAGTTTTAGGGCAATTTTCCGTTTTAGTTACTCTAGGAACCAAGTCTCTGGATAGCCATAAATAATCAATTCTAGAAAATGTTTGATTTGCATCTGAATAGAATGTGAAGTCTTTTTCAGTTGGAGTTCTCATTCTCCATATGTCTGACAGGTCAAATTTCTCTATCATAGCAAAAAAAAAGTCTTTGGTAGTCTGCCAGAGTTCATTATTTTCTGCCATTAATGTTGATGCAACTCCATTCAGGTCTGCCATTAAGATAAGTTTGTAATCCAAATATTCCAGAAGTCTTGTTTCCAGATTCTTAAAAAAATTCTGCTTTGCCATCATTTGGTGCATAAATTCCCAACAAAAGGTATTTTTCGCCCTGTGCATTAATCTCAACTGCAATGTATCTTCCATCCTCGTCTTTAAATGTCAATTTTGGTTTGCATTTTTCTTTAACATAAAAAACCACTCCTCTTTTTTTAAAACTTTGTCTGACGATATGAATTCCTATCCAAGTTTTTTATTCTGAAGGATTTTCCTGTGTAATCTGATGACATGAGTTTCTTGTAAGCAAATTATGTCCAAATTCTGTTTTGCTAACACATGATAAAACTGATTTCTTTTTCAATGAGACCATTAACATTCCAGGAGTAAATTCTCAAAGACATCTTTTTATATTAGGGGGCCGCTGCCCCAGCCCCAGGAGGCTGTGGACTTTCCAATCCAAGTTGTGCTGCGTGCTTTTCCAAAAACCTATCCTTTTCTCCAGCAGACTTAATTCTTTGTTTTCTTTCTTCAGATTTGAAGGAAAGACCTTCCGGGAATTCCCACCTGAAGAAAATGTTTTTCCTTCTTAGGGTGCCTGCAAAATCTGCATAATTACTTCTCAAATTTAAAAAATGTTTTGGGATCTCCTTAAACAGGACAATTTGTTTGTCTTGAATCTTTAAACTGTTTTTATAGCGAAGGCCCAAAATAGTGTCTCTTTGTTCCTTGGTCCTAAAGACCAAGTCATGAGTACAGTCGTGAGTAATTTTAGAGTCTTTTTTGGGACCAAATGTGTAGGCCTTTTCGATCCAAGAATTTAATTCGTCTTTATGGAGATCCCAGCACACAACAAATTGATCAATTAACCAACCTTTGAGATTATCCTGTTCCTGTTGGGGTACCCCTCTCAATCTCAACTGGGTTTCCCATTCCCTCATCTGAAGAAAAGCAATAGCATTAGAATTTTCATACTGCAATCTCTCAACGTCCAGTACTCTGACTGACTCAAGTTGCGTCAGTCTTGTCTCATGACCTGTGACCTCAGTTTTAACCTCTTTCAGCTCAGCTCTCAAGTCACCAAAGTCATTACTCAGTTTTCAATATGCTGCTGATTTCCTTTCACATCCTCTTAAATTTCAGTCAATAATTGCATCACATTTTCCTCAAAGGATGCAAATCTAGAGGCCCATCTTGTGCTCTTCCCTCCTTTCTCTCCATTCATAATTGCACAAGAATTTCAAGGTCAGTCCCACAGTCAGAGAGAAAGGAGACAACAATAGATTCCCACCACAGCCAGCTGCAGGCAGTTCAGCAGCTCCCCTTTTCCTTTTAACTTGTAAAACAATTTGCTAAATACTCTTGACATTCACGTTAGACTTTTTAAAAATGTTCTGGGGGTGAAAGATACTTTTTTACAACATAGAAACCAGTTCAGGCAGCTGCAGGATACTTTGTATCAACCAAAAAGGGAAGCAAAAGTTGAAGATTTCATTTTCCTTTGTGACGTTACAATGGAGTCTAGCCTTTCCCCACCGGGAGGTCCGCTTCAGGAAGAAAGAGTCTTTTTAAGCTCAGATCACCGGCATGCAGGGTTTTCTTTTAAAAATAAAGTTACCCCCCCTCCCCCTGCTAGAAGGGGGATTTTAAGTCTGCTTGCAAGTTTTCTGACTGTTTTTCCCGTCTACAGCTTCGGTCAGTGGTAACTACTTTCACTTTTAAATCAGCAGAAAGGGATCGACCTCCGATTTTAGAATCCCTTTCGTTCCAAATATTTAACTCGAATTAGTCTCTTTTTCCTTTACTCAGGATTCAAATTCTTTCTTTAACGGAAAAAAATGGCTGTCAGGGATTGGTTTGCAGGGGAGGGGGGAGAGACAGGAATTTACTGAGAGCCTCCTCCTCTGCTGAGCAGCTGTACTTTGTCAGAGTCTGGGGAGGAGAGGCAGTCAGGAGACACGGAAGATGAGAGAGGAAGGAACCCAAAGGCTGCCACCAGAGAGAGAAAGGAGCAGTCTGCGTCGCTTAGTTTTCCACGTAAGGAGAAGAAAAGAAGGGGGGCTTCCGGGTTTTCTCTGCTGGAGGGGGAACAGACGTGGAGTACTTCTGGATTCTGTTAGCGATTGAAGCAGACATGCTTTTGAAACCTCTGCACTGTACATAGTATTTTGCACTCAATAAATCCTGTAAAAGACAGGCTGGAGTTCCGAACTGTTATCTCCGCAAGCAGTCATTAATCACTATGACAGCAATCCGGAAGTCACTGCGAGCTGCTTGCGAGGGAGAGAGACAGCAGCGTGATGGATGAGGAAGCAAAGAGACAGTTTGCAGCTTTGAAGAAGCGAAATGAGGAGCTGGAAAAGCACGCGCAGGAATTGAGAATTCGCCTGGAAGAGAGAAGGAGTCAAGATCAAGAGAGCAGGATCATTTCGGTGGGGAGAAAGGTACCTTCTTTGGTCAGCAGGTTCAGTGGCAACCCCCAGGAGTATTTGGGTTTTAAGACTGAGATTAGATATGCCCTGGATTTGCAAAGAAGTGAATTTGCCAGCGATGCGCAGAGAATTGCTTTCGTAGTCAGTCACTTGGAGGGTGCTGCTAGAGAATGGGTTAGGCCCCTTATTGCCACCGATATTGATGCACTCTGGGACCTGGGGAAGTGTTATGAAGCTATGGATGCCATGTTTTCTAATGAAAGTCAGACTGGTGTAACTCAGCAGCAATTACTGACTTTGAAACAAGGCAGTTTGACTGTTCGCAGTTACTGGTCGCAATTTGCGATGCTTGTGCACAAGTTGGGCTGGGATCTAAGCTCTGAACCAGTTTAGGCTCTTTTTAAGGCAGGACTGAATTCAGATGTGAAGGATGAGCTTTCAAGGGGGCCCAGACCCAAGAATATGGACAAATTAACTAAATATGTCTTAGCCGTGGGAGTGCGTCAGGAAACCCGTGTGCTGCAGAGAAGGAAGAGCAGAGGGGAGCGTTTCCATGGCAATCGCATTCCAGAGGTGCCAGCAGGGATTTCTCTCTCTTTTTTAAAAAATAAAATATTTATTAAGATTTCCAAAAAAAATTACAAAATAGAAAGAAAAGAAAAAAAGGAAAATACAAAATAAAAATGGTTAAAAACAATTCAGTCCTTCCATCACATATTTTCATTTGCTTATTTCCCAGACCTCCTCACGCCTCCCATTTCTGTATTCCAATTCAAATTTTTAATTCAGCAAATCCCTCCCCTCTTCAATCATCTTAAACTTCAATTTTAAAATATTATAACATTAAATTTTTACCTATTAATAACCATTTTCTCATATTCTCTTATAGCAGTACAGCTAACGACCACTTAGTTTCTATCCAACATCATTCTAACATTAATTAATTTTACACTATTTCTGTAGATAGTCTTTAAATTTCTTCCAATATTCTTCCACCGACTCTTCTCCCTGGTCTCGGATTCTGCCAGTCATTTCCACCAGTTCCATATAGTCCATCACCTTCATCTGCCATTCTTCCAGGGTGGGTAGATCTTGTGTCTTCCAATACTTTACAATGAGTATTCTTGCTGCTGTTGTGGCATACATAAAAAAGTTCTGTCCTTCTTTGGCACCAATTGGCCGACTATGCCCAGGAGAAAGGCCTCTGGTTTCTTCAAGAAGGTATATTTAAATACCTTTTTCAATTCATTATATATCATCTCCCAGAAAGCCTTAATCCTTGGCCACGTCCACCAAAGGTGAAAGAATGTACCTTCAGTTTCTTTACATTTCCAACATTTATTATCGGGCAGATGATAGATTTTTGCAAGCTTGACTGGGGTCATGTACCACCTGTATATCATTTTCATAATATTCTCTCTTAGGGCATTACATGCCGTAAATTTCATACCTGTGGTCCACAACTGTTCCCAGTCAGCAAACATAATGTTATGTCCAACATCTTGTGCCCATTTAATCATAGCAGATTTGACCGTTTCATCCTGGGTATTCCATTTCAGCAGCAAGTTATACATCTTTGACAAAATCTTAGTTTTAGGTTCTAACAGTTCTGTTTCTAGTTTTGATTTTTCCACCTGGAAGCCAATTTTCTTATCCAAGTTATATGCCTACATTATCTGATAGTAATGTAGCCAGTCTCGCACTTTATCTTTTAATTTCTCAAAACTCTGCAATTTCAATTTGTCTCCTTCTTGTTCCAAAATTTCCCAATGTTTTGGCCATTTAGCCTCCATATTAAGTTTTTTCTGAGCCTTCACCTCCATTGGTGATAGCCACCTTGGGGTTTTATTTTCAAGTAAGTCTTTATATCTTGTCCAAACATTAAACAATTCTCTTCTGACAATATGGTTTTTAATTGCTTTATGTGCTTTAACCTTTTCATACCACAAGTATGCATGCCACGCAAAAACATTATTAAAACCTTCTAAATCCAAAATGTCTGTGTTCTCAAGAAGCAGCCATTCTTTCAGCCAGCAAAATGCTGCTGATTCATAGTAAAGTTTAAGGTCTGGCAGGGCAAATCCACCTCTGTCCTTTGCATCAGTTAATATTTTAAATTTTATTCTGGGCTTCTTGCCCTGCCAGACAAATTTCGAAATATCTCTCTGCCACTTCTTGAAACAGTCCATTTTGTCCAAAATTTGCAATGATTGAAACAGAAATAACATTCTTGGCAATACATTCATCTTTATAACAGCAATTCGACCTAACAAGGAAAGCTTCAAATTTGACCATATCTCTAAGTCCTTTTTCACTTCTGACCAACATTTCTCCTAATTGTCTTTAAATAGATTTAAGTTCTTAGCGGTCATATTAACCCCCCAGCAGGGTTTTCTCAAGGTCGTGCTCAGCCAGAGCCGATGGAAATTGACTCAGCCTGCGCGTGGGAGCATTCAAAAGTTGAACAGCCAGAGAAAAAGGAGGGAAAGGACTGGAAAGCAGCCAAGAAGTGTTTCCTTTGCCAGAAACCAGGCCACTTTGCTAGGGTTTGTCGACAACGTCGAGCGTGGCAAGGGATGGTTGGGGCCACTCCACAGGAGGAGGAGGAGGAAGGGGCCAAGGAACAGGGTAACTAGAAGGCCTAGCTGGTGGTAAACCGGGGCAACAGCCAGGCAGGAGCAACAGGGAAGAGCCCCGACCAGCTCACCCCAAAGCAGGCATAGTGGTCAGGGTGCTGCTGGAGCTCCCCAATGGCCATGCAATGGAGGTCCCCGCTTTAATTGACTTGGGATCCAGTACCAATTTTTTTAGTACGGACTTTGCTGTGCAGCACCAGCTGCACCTGCTGAACCTGCTGCCAATGGACTTCCCCCTGTAAGTTACCACAATTGATGGGAGGTAGTTATTGGGGGGAGGGGGAGGTCACACTTCCGACTCCTCCCATGAGAATGTGGATCTCCACGCACTCTGAGACCATCGCCTTTCATGTGATCACCTTAGCAGGACCACCCATTATGCTGGGGATGAGTTGGTTGGCCTTGCATGACCCAATGGTGTCGTGGCACCAGTGGTCCCTGACTTTTGGGTCGACTCACTCCCTGGAGTGTTGGGAAACTGTACATGAAGCTACACAGACAGAGTCAATTACGGTTTGGCAGACAGCCAGAAGGCAATCTGAAGGAGTACGTCTGCCTGGTGATAACAGAGGCATGGAGACAGCTCCCTGATTGGTCAAGCTCTCTCAAGGGAGTGATAATTAATGGCCTACTAACTGGAATGTGTTAGTTCAGTAGTTCAGTGTTCAGTGGTTCTGTGTGTCAGTGTAGGAGTTGTGAGTCATGTCAGAGAGAGCTAGCAAAAGATCTGTATTCTGTTCCTGTAAATAGTCCACTGTATATAATAAACACCTAACTACAAGTTCCTGGTTCCTGCTTCGTCTATCCTGTCTGCAGCCAAGTTGCCAATTGCTTCCGTGGATTCTGCGTGTACTCTGCTAGGTCTGGCTAAGGTCCTGCAACTAGTCAGAAAGTTGCGAAACACCAAATAGGTTTTGCCAATAGGCTATGGGCCCAGATTGGTTGCAGCGAGTTCTGAAGCAGTGGACGCCTGGGTCATCAGTCTCCCAGATTCCTAGTGTAGGAGTTGGCAAGGACTGGCCAGAGGTGATCAGCAGTAGCTGTGTCGTGTGTGTGTCGACACCAGAAGCTGACCCGGCAAGACCTGCATGTCCTGGGTGTGTGGATGTCTGGAGCTGCTAAAGACAGACACCAGCTGGAGTGTTTGGAAGCTGGATGTTCCGGATCGCTCTCTGGAGTTGTAAGCTGTGAGCTGCTGGTTCCTGTTTGTTGTGGAACACTGCTCAGAAGCAATGGCTTTTCCATTTGTGATGCCATTTGAACGGCTCAACAACCACAACTATTTGCTATGGTCTCAACGCATGCAGGCTACGTTGCAGAGAGAGTTTCTCTGGGAGTCGGTGGACAGACCGCCTTTGAAGCCTGATGCTGAAGACAAAGACAAAGACCAAAGAGCAAAAGCCACATTAATCCTGGGACTGGATGATTTGCAGCTGCCACATGTGCGTGGGCTCAATTCTGCGCGAGATGTGTGGTTGGCGCTGAGAAATCTCCACATTCGGGAGACGGCTAGTTTGAAGCTGTCTATCCGGAAGGCTCTGTACAAGTCTGAGCTAAAACCAGGAGTTACAATGCAAGACCATCTCCACGATTTGCAGCTGAAGTTTGTGGCACTTCAGGAGAGAGGCTGTAATCTTCCAGAGGAGGAAAAGGTCTGCAATATTCTAAGTTCTCTCCCTGATAGCTGGGACAATCTTGTTCTCACGCTGGAAGCTATGCGTGAAGATCTGACTCTGGATTATGTCACTGGCAGGCTGCTGGAGGAATGGCAGAGGCGTGACGGCAAGGAGTTGTCGGCTGCAAGTGCTTCATCAAGTGATAGGCTTGTGAGGAATGCAGGCAGCATTTCTGAGGAGAAGCAGCCAAAACAACGTACCCGAGCTACGGCTGGCGAAAAGGCTGCGTTTGCTGTTCGGCGTTGTTACCGCTGCGGTTCTACCCGGCATCTAAGGAAGCAGTGTCTGGAGGAGGCCATATCTGAGGGCCCAAAGCAGCGCAAGCAGCAGAAGAAGCTTGCAAAGAAGAAGCAGACGGCGCAACTTGTGATGGTCGTGGTCGAGTGTTCTGATGAGCGCCGAAACACCTGGATTATCGATTCAGGGAATTCTCGGCATATTGTTGTTTCAGAGGCGTTTTTTGCCAAGAAGGTTGCTACACCACGGAGCCAGGTGGCGTTGGCTGACAGGAGGAAATCTGACGTGGAGTCGGGTGGCTCTGTGTTTGTCTCCTGTCTGCACACGCATCTGGACAACGTTTTGTGTGTTCCTTCGCTGAGGAGTAACCTGATGTCCGTCTCCTGTCTGCTGAAAGCTGGGTTTGTAGTGCTGTTTCAGGACAGTTACTGTGAGATCCAGAAAGGCAGAGAGACATTGGGGAGGGCTCTGGCAGAAAATGGGTTGTTTGTGCTAAAAGACTGTGTTCAAGAGTCTGTATTAGCCAGCAATGACACACAACCTGTATGTAAAAATGAAAGTTTTCATAAAAAATGTTTGCATTTATGGCACAGAAGATTAGTTCATGCCCATTGGCAGAGTGTAACCAAAATGCCACAATTACATTTTATCATATGTGGTGGGACTGTAAGGTAATTAAAAAAAATTGGGAAATGATATACAACGAATTGAAGAAAATGTTCCATTTAACATTTGTTAAAAAACCTGAAGCATTTTTATTAGGGATTGTAGGGAAAGATCTGCCAAAAAAGCTGAAAGACATCTTCATGTATGTGACAACGGCCGCGAGAGTTTTAATAGCACAAGGATGGAAGACTGAAGAAACCCCAACTAAAGAATCATGGCAAGAAAAATTGATGGACTATGCAGAACTGGCAAAACTGACATATAAGCTACGGGACAAGGATAACTGTGACTTTAAAGACGAATGGGAACCCTTTACAAAGTATTTGAAGACGCAACAAAGCGAACTACAGTGGTGCCTCGCAAGACGAAATTAATCCGTTCCGCGAGTCTCTTCGTCTTGCGGGTTTTTTCGTCTTGCGAAGCACGGCTATTAGCGGCTTAGCGGCTACAGGTATAAACTCGTTCCCGCAACTGCAAGCCTCAACCCCTAGGGAGCACCTGACCATTGCATAAGCCTCGTCCGGCCTCTTAAGCAGTCCCTCCTGACGCGCTTACATAACACAAACCCGGCAAGCACCCCGCACCTCTGATCCCGGGGCGCGCTCAGCCAAAGCGTCGCCGGACACCTGTCCTGCCGCCCCATTGCGCAGCGCTCTGCAGAGCGGAGCGAGCCATCCCAGAGACCCCGGAAAATAAGATCTGCAGCAAGCACCCCGCACCTCCGAACCCGGGGTGCGCTCAGCCAAAGCGTCCCCGGACACCTGTCCCGCCGTGCCTTTGTGCAGCGCTCTGCAGAGTGGAGCGATGAGCCCGGCCGATCGCAGGCAGGGCAAGCAGCGGCGAAAGCGGAGAGAGCGAGGCCCAGAGGGAGGAGTCTCTGGCAACGCCATCGACGGCCCTGCTGCAGCTCCGTGTTCTAGAGCCCTCCGGCTGCCTTTTTTTTGCTGCAGGAGCCTCCTCTGCACCGGGATCCTCGCGCGCTCCCTCCGTCTCTCCAAGCCTTTTAGGTGAGTGGCGTGCTCGGGCTGACTTTGGAGGACCCACAGCGGGGCTTCCCTCTGCCACGTGACCGGAGCTCGCCTTTGCGGTCACTTTGACAGGCGATGGTGCCAGCCTCGGTTCGGGGGCACTGGCTGCTGGCAAATGGGTGCCCCCTTCTTCCCTTGACAGGGATCATCTCCCCCCGCTTCCTCGGAGATGGGCAGGCAAAGCTTTTCATGCCCCCCCGCCCAGTCTGCCGTCCTCGAGATCTAGCAGTCGCCGCGCGCGCTAAGAGCGCAGACGGGGAAATCCCACCCCGAGCCGGGTGTCGCCGCCAGGTCCCCTCCCAGTTCTAAGGCTGAAGCCTAGGAACTTTTCGAAGCGGCGCGGGGCAGCATCACCACCGGCTGTGTTTCCGGATGCTAATAATGTATTGATTGCTATTACTACAGTATTAGATTTCCCGCTGCCGCATAGATAGATTGGCGGTGAAAGCGGTTTGCGTGCGGCGCGGATCAAGCCATTCGTCTTGCGAAGCAAGCCCATAGGGAAAATCGTCTTACAAAGCGACGCAAAAACGGAAAACCCTTTCGTCTAGTGGGTTTTTCGTTTTGCGAGGCATTCGTCTTGCGGGGCACCACTGTAGACTCCTTGGCTGGTTTTGATTAAACATTCACAAACTTTTTATAGATAATAATCAGCTAAATAGTTTGAGGATCTCTACAACTGTGTAACATGCAGAAAACAGCATTTTTAGAGAAATCAAAGACTGGAACTGAGGGAAGTCGGGGTGGGGGTGGGTGGGTTCTGTGGGGGGAGGGAGGGGAGGGAGGGAAAATGGGGGGAATAAGGATGCTATGTTTCTGGATAATGTGTTTTGTTTCAATTTTGAATAAAAAGTTATTTTTTTAAAAAAAAAAACAAAAACAAAATTCCACAGTTGAGTGATGGGTGTGTGTTACAGGGTTGTGACAAATTCCTTGATTGTGATGTGTTTAAAAAAGTTAAAAGCCACTGGAGGTCTTATCCCAGAAGTGAAAGGGTGAGCGAAAGACCGTTTAAGCTTGTGCATGCTGACGTGGTGGGTCCTTTCGCACTCAGCAGGGGTAATTCACGTTATGCGCTAACTATCATTGACGATCCCACAAGGTTTTGTTGGGTCTATCCCATGAAGCACAAAGGTGAAGTGTTTACCAAGTTCAAAAGCTGGGTGAACTATGTTGAAAGGCAATTTTCTTTCAAGGTTTCCAAGGTACAGTCTGATCGAGGAGGCGAGTTTATGTCTGGACCTTTTCAGTCCTGGTTACAGACAAAGGGCATAGGTCACAGAAAGACAAACCCCTATAGTCCAGAAGAAAACGGATTATGTGAGCGAAAGAATAGATGTCTTCAGGAGATGATGCACTCAATGCTTGAGGATGCTGGAGGAAGCTTATTGGACCGAAGCGTATCTTTCTGCGCGTTATGTGCAGAATCGCATTTTTATAGATCAATTGGAACAACGCCCTATTTCAAATTGTTTAACAAAAAGCCCAAAGTTGATCATTTGCGTACTTTTGGTGTAAAAGCTTGGGTTTATGTGCCTCGAGCGCAGAGGGAAAAGGTTGATCCCAAAGCGCAACAGCTTATTTTTGGAGGTTACCAAGATTTGGGCAAAGGTTACAGGTTTGCTGTTGGTAAAAATGGGCTGGTTGTTTCAAGAAATGCTACGTTCTGTGAGCGTAGCGGCTGGGAGAAGCTGCATGCCAATTCTGAGGTTTAGTTTCAAATATTAAAGGGGGAATCTTTGAGAGCTAAAAGAAAACAGGACACAGAGGAGTATTCTTCTGTTGAGGCTAATGAGAATGGCAGTCAGTTTTTGCCAAAGGAGGAACTCCACTCTCCTCAAGGGGGGCGAGAATCTGAGGGGGATGACAGTGAAAGCGAAGACAGTTTTACCTCCAGAAGGTCTCAGAGGGAGACTAAAGGTGTACCCCCAGATCGTTTTAAGCCTAGTACTGCTAACGTTTTTCATGTAGCTGCTGAACCTCAAACCTACAAAGAGATGCTGGCGTTGCCAGAGGACCAAGTTTTGCTCTGGAAAAGTGCTATGCAGGAGGAAAGGGATTCTCTAGTTGAGCATGAAGTGTTTACATCCACACCACCACCACCGAAAGGAGCTAAAATAGTGGGGTGCAGGTGGGTTTACAAGCTCAAGCCGTTAGCCACTGGGGATTTTAAGTACAAGACACGTTCAGTGGCTCAGGGTTTTTCCCAAAGACCGGGGCTTGATTTTGACGAAGTGTTTGCTCCCACAGCTAGAAGCGAGAGTTTGTGTCTGCTGCTGGCAATTGCAGCAAAAAGCAAGTTAAAAATAAACCACTTTGACATCCAGACAGCTTATTTACATGCTAGTTTGAGTGAGGAACTCTATTTAGCAGAACCCCCTGGTTTTGAGACTGGGTCAGGCAACATGTACAAACTTCACAAGGCTCTGTATGGTTTATGACAATCTGCAAGAAATTGGATCAAGTGTTTAGATGAAGCTCTAGTTTTGAAGCACTTGAAAGTATAGTCGGTACCCACTTAGAGTGAACAAGGATCAGGCAGACACAGCTTTGGAGAAAAAGAAGGTGAGGTTTTATTGCTGAGCAATAAGGACCCAGTGGAATCTCTTCCAAAGAACTGGGACCCCGAGAGACAGAAATCCTGAGGTCTTTATACCTGAGCAAATCACAGCAAATCACAGATCATGAGACAACCATGAGACAGTCACGAATCGCCAGCGAAAATTAACCAATTAGCGTGCTTCTTGCCATGCTCACGGCTCTTGGTCAAGCGCAGAGTTCTACTTCTGCTTTCCGTTGCCTGCAATGATGTGCTGTCTAACCTTTCCCCTAGTTCTGACAGAACAGGGAGTTTTGGAGTTTTTGTGGTTTAGCTCTTCCTGGTCTGTGGATTAATTTAGCCTGTATTTGAGGGGATTTTGTACCAGTGTCTCTGATTCATGTCTTCCCCTTGTTCAGGGTACAAGGATGTTTTCTAGGGGAAAGGTCAGTTCTAAATTGCTGTTCCAAGCAGTTTGCAATTAGCTATGGCAAAAGCTTTCCTTTGATTCAAAATGGATTATAAAAATACTGTAAGCCCTGATTATATGTGAGCATATATGAGTATATTGATTACTGATAACTGATTATATGAATAGCATAAGGGTAGCCCTTCTTTCCTTGCCTCAGTTTCTTTAGGTTTCCAACACAGCGTTGCAGACAGTTGTCTGTATGTTCGTGGTGCTAATGATAAACAGGAGGTTTGTCTGGTCTTTGTTGATGATTTTTTATTTTTCTCTAAGACAGACAAACAGATCAAAGCGTTTTCCCCACAGTTAGCCAAAAGGTTCAAAGTGAAAGACCTTGGTGCTGCAAAAGTTATCTTTCTTTGGAAGTGTGCTGGGTGGATGATGGCAGTTTGTTGCTTAGCCAGGAAAAGAAAATTAAACAACTGCTAACAATTTAAGGAATGCAGGATTGCAAAGGGGCAACTATTCCCATGGATTTAGGTTTTGTTAAGGCTTTGCAAGCTGATGAAAGCTCTGAGTTTGAGCGACCTGATTTGTATCAATCAGCTATTGGGAGTTTACTGTATATATCACAGTGGAGCAGCCCTGATATTAGCTACGCAGTAGGGATTTTGAGCAGGCAAGTGTCTAAACCCACTGTGAGTGCCTGGAAAGCAGTAAAACGTGTTCTGAGGTATCTGAAGCATACTGCTGGAAGTGTTTTAAAGTTAAGTTCAGCAGGTGATGAGAAGCTTACATGTTACTCAGACAGCGACTGGGCAAATTTACCTGATCGTAAATCAGTTACTGGATTAGTGTTTTTGGGTCACTGATTGGATGGAAGTCCAGAAAACAAAGTTTAGTCAGTGTGTCATCCACTGAAGCTGAGTTTGCAGCGTTAAGTGAGCTCTGCAACGAGCTATTGTATTACAAGCAGTTGCTAAGAGATTTGGGCATACAATGCAATTCTCCAATTCAGGTGTACATTGACAATCAAGCATGTATAACACTCAGTAAAACTGAACAGTTTAAATCCAGATCCAAACATGTGGCCGTAAAATACCAAAATGTGTTATGTAATGTGCAGAGAAATGTCATTGCATGTGAATATGTTCAGAGTGCTGAAAATGTTGCTGACATATTTACAAAACCGTTGTCTTTTGTAAAAAACAAGCAAATGTGTGAATGCTTGCGTTTGCAGAACAAAGTTGGGTAAAATACTCTGTATGTGCTCAGAAGATAATTGCACTGTGTGAGAGCTATGAGGGGGTGCTGGGAAACTGTGTACGTGCAGCTACTCACACAGAGTCAATTAAGGTTTGGCAGACAGCCAGAAGGCAATCTGAAGGAGTAAGTCTGCCTGGTGATAACAGAGGCATGGAGACAGCTCCCTGATTGGTCAAGCTCTCTCAAGGGAGTGATAATTAATGGCCTACTAACTGGAACGCGGGTGGCGCTGTGGGTAAAACCTCAGCGCCTAGGGCTTGCCGATCGCATGGTCGGCGGTTCGAATCCCCACGGCCGGGTGAGCTCCCGTCTTCGGTCCCAGCTCCTGCCCACCTAGCAGTTCGAAAGCACCCTTAAGTGCAAGTAGATAAATAGGTACCGCTTTATAGCCGGAAGGTAAACAGCGTTTCCGTGTGCTTCGCTGGTGATGGCTCCCCAGAGCAGCTTCGTCACGCTGGCCACGTGACCCGGAAGTGTCTCCGGACAGCGCTGGCCCCCGGCCTCTTAAGTGAGATGGGTGCACAACCCTAGAGTCGGACACAACTGGCCCGTACGGTTCAGTGTTCAGTGGTCTGGCTTTGATCTGCCGTCCAGTCGCGCTTCCCTGGGCCACATCTGCTGGAGACGACCTGGGCAGAAAATGCAGAGCCGCAGCGGTCTTGCCTGTCGGATTCTCAGGCCTCAGTCAGAGGTAACTGGCCACTCTCCAGGCACTCGGCTTGAGATCCTTGTTGACCTCCCCGTCTGCATCTCCCGGCAGGATACAGGCTAGCGTGAGAGGGACACACCATTCCTCCCTCCTCCCTGCTTCCCTCAGGGGAAAGAGACAGACAGAAATCTATTTACATGTCTTTATTTCTGTCATTGCAGCAGTACAGAGAAACACGTCTGCACTCTCCAGACTCCAACAGTAGAGAGAGATAAACTCCACCCCTGTACTTCCAGTACAGGTCAGATGACACTCTGAGCTAACATCCAGTGCTCAGTACAGTGAATAGACTGCCCCTTTGTTCCCATAGTACAGTCCCAAACATCAACATCCTGTTTTGCATTCCAGCAACTTGCAGCTCGCTCCCGCATTGCTGCTTTTTCCTGACACAGGGCAGGTGCCACTACTCAGAAGGCCCTCTGCCTGGTTCCCTGTAACTTCGCTTCTCACAGTGAGGAAACCGCCAGAAGGCCCTCGGTGCTGGACCCTGATGCCTGGGCTGAACAATGGGGATGGAGACACTCTTTCAGGGCTGAGGCCATTTAGGGCTTTAAAGGTTGGCACCAACACTCAGAATTGTGCTCAGAATCGTCCTGGGAGCCAACGTAGGATGCAAAAGGATGGTTTTGCAGTTGCTCATAGTGTCGGGGGTGTATTCTGATGGTTGTTAAGAGTTTGTATGGATTATTGATACATATAACATTGCATATTGTAGGTATGGCTAACCTGTGGTCTGCCAGATGTTACTGAGCTGCAGTTCCTGTTGGCTCCAGCCATCATGGCCAGTAATCAGGGATGATGGGAATTGTAGTTCTGCAGCATTGTGAGGGCCATGTGTCTGCTACTCCTGAGTTGTGTGATGCAGCAAAGTAATTTAAGATTACAAGGGGCAAAAATGCACAAGCATCCTGTATCTTTAATAAGTGTGTATAAGATAGGATTTCAGCAGGTATACCCCTTTTTTTGCACTTGGCTAACCTACTAGTAGGGACGCGGGTGGCGCTGTGGGTTAAACCACAGAGCCTAGGGCTTGATGATCAGAAGGTCGGCGGTTCGAATCCCGGCGACGGGCTGAGCTCCCGTTGCTCGGTCCCTGATCCTGCCAACCTCGCAGTTCGAAAGCACATCTAAGTGCAAGTAGATAAATAGGTACCGCTCCGGCGGGAAGGTAAACGCCGTTTCTGTGTGCTGCTCTGGTTCATCAGAAGCGGCTTAGTCATGCTGGCCACATGACCCAGAAGCTGTACGCCGGCTCCCTTGGCCAATAAAGCGAGATGAGCGCCGCAACCCCAGAGTCGGTCACAACTGGACCTAATGGTCAGGGGTCCCTTTGTTGTTGTTTAGTCATTTAGTCGTGTCCGCCTCTTCGTGACCCCATGGACCAGAGCACGCCAGGCACTCCTGTCTTCCACTGCCTCCCGCAGTTTGGTCAGACTCATGTTTGTAGCTTCGAGAACACTGTCCAACCAGGGGTCCCTTTACCTTTACCTTTACCTTTACCTTTAATCTACTAGTACTTCACCTCGGTCTTCCAGCACAACAGTGGCTGTTAATAGACTCCATTGTCAGGCAACAGGGGGTCTTTTGCTTTTCTGCTGATTAGCGATTTCTTTTTGGCTTTAGCTAAACATTCAGCGTACCCAAAAGACAGCTTTTGCTGATTTCACAGAGGGAGAGATCAAGTTCATCCCGACTTACAAATTTGACTCTAAAACAGATCCTGCTTGATAGTTGAGCCTTTGTAAGTAAGTCCTCTCAATCATTCTTCTGCACGGCTTGTTTGTTTTTCCTAGTCTGCCAAGATGCTAGTAGTGTCCCGCCTTTCCATCCTCCTGAGCAGGCTAGTAAAAAATATATTTTAAACATGGCTTTGTGCTAAGCAAGCTGTTGGAGGAGGGCTAGAGTTGAGGGCTGAACGGACTTCCTTTCCTCTGCAGCCAGAATGGACACCAAGCCACGGAGGAAGAGAGAGATCCAGCTCTCCTTCACCTGCTCACTTTGCTTGCATGGAATTCCGGGTTGCCAAAGGCTGCTAGGCGAGTTGTGAAATGCAAGGCTGTGATATGTTGTCTTCCTCAAGCCATCCCTGCTCTGGAAATGTTTTGGCTCCTTTCCCCCACATTTGTCCTGATAACCAGCATCCTCTGTTTCGTGGTGTGTATAAGCGGTGTTGCAGTTCCTTGAAAGGTACAGCAGGCTGAATGAGAATCCTCTTTGTGTCAAGGAAGTCTGGGAATGAGACTTGGTGCTCTCTCAAGATGAGTCTGCCAGGGCATAAGAGCATGAGAGCAGCCCTGCTGGATCAGGCCATTGGTCCATCTGGCCCAGCATCCTGTTCTCACATTGGCCAATGAGATGCCTCTCGGGGAGCCCACAATCAGGACCTGAGTGCAACAGCACGCTCCCCTCCTCCAAGCCATACTGCTTCTCTTGGTGGAGTATGTTCTGTGGCCATTATGGCTAGTAGGCACTGAGCCTCACTGTCAGGGAACTGCCATCGGAGGAACAGGTGGGGAAAGGGCTCACGGAGGCTGGAAGGGACGCAGCAGCTGAAGCAGGAACCAGCAGGGGGAGAGGTGGGTCTCTGAGGGAAAGCGAGCAAGAGGGAGGGCTCAGGGACACGTCCAGCGACAACAGTGGGGAGGTGTCTGAAGCTCCCATAGGGAGACCCACTCCTCGCCGGAAACTGTCACGCCGCGAGTCCAGAAGACGTGTTTCCGTTAAGGAGCTTTTATGCTGGAAACGATTCCGAAAATAACCACTGTCGGAATCTGCAAGTGACTAGAGCAGCCATGTCTGAGGGGCTCCGTCACAGACAGAGGTTTGTGGATTTGCACAAACTCTGAGGGACTACGATTTTACGCACAAGCAACTCATCATCCCATCACAGCATTCCGACAGTCTTTGTAAGCTGCTTGTGCAGGAGAAGGCATCATGAGTGACCCAGCCGGAACCGGAGAAGCAGGAGTTGGAGCGGGTCCAAGCTTGGAAGAAAGGTACCGAGCGTTGGAAATCCAACTGGCGCTGCAGACGGCGAGGCTTGAGGAGAGAAGGGCTCAGGATGCAGACAAGAAGGGGAAAGCCACCCAGTTCACCAGAAAGGTACCAGGATTGGTGCAGAAGTTTGGGGGGGACCCCAAGGACTACCATGCCTTTAGGACAGAGATGCAATATGCCCTCAATGTGCAGTTTGATGAGTTCCCTGACGAGGAATCACGAGTGGCTTTCGTGATTGGGCATCTTGAAAGGGGGGCGAGGGACTGGGTTAGACCCCTGATGGCAACGAATAATGACGTCCTAAAGGACACAATGAAGTTCTTTCGTGCAATGGATTTTATGTTTTCCAGCGATATTGAGCAGGGAGTGGTCCGCAGACAGCTAATGGCTTGCAAACAGGGGAGCCGATCTGTCCGTGAGTATTGGACTGAGTTCACCATGCTGGTTCACAGATTGGGGTGGGACTTATCGGCGGAACCCATTCAAATGCTATTTGAAGAAGGTCTTGCTTCAGCTGTGAAAGACGAACTTTCCCGGAGTCCCAGGGCGGTTTCTATGGATCAGCTGACCAAATCTGCGCTGACCATAGGAGAGCGCCAGGAGGCGAGAGCCTTGGAGAGGCGGGAAGGGAAGGGGGAACGGTGGAAGGAGTTCCGCATTCCAGACATTCCAGAGCCAACTTTCCCGCCGGCAGAGCCGATGGAAATCGGAACAGCGCGCGCGCGCGCAGTTTCAAAACCCAGTGAGGGGGGAAAGAAGGAGGGAAAAGGCGCCCGAAAATGCTATCTCTGCCAACAGCCAGGTCACTTTGCCAGAGTCTGCCCCCAGAGGAAGGAATGGCAAGGGATGGTGGGAGCTGTTGAGGGAGGAGTGGAGGAAAAACCGGAGCCAGTAAAAGCCAACGCCTGGCTGCCACCGTCGGGGCACAGCAGCCAGGCCAAAGAGCAGTGAAAGTGCCCAAGCCAGAACCTCCTAAACTTGCCTTAGTGATAGAAGTGTCACTAGAGCTGCAAAACGGCTACCCTCTAAAGATAAAGGCGCTGTTGGACTCAGGCAGCTCCTGCAATTTTATGAGCAAAGAGTTTGCAGCTGAACACCAGATACAGACGATCCCTTTAAGCAACCCCCTGCAGGTGACCACGATCGATGGCAGGGAGCTGTTGGGAGGAGAAGTCAGCTTGCAGACCGTCCCAATGATCATGAAGGTGGCAAGGCACACCGAACTGATAGCGTTTAATGTGGCCACCTTGGGAGGTGCTCCTATTATCTTGGGGATGAGCTGGCTGGCGTTACATGATCCGCTGGTGGGCTGGCATCAGAGAGTGGTTTCCTTTGGTTCCGCACATTGCTTAGAACACTGCAAGGAGGGAAAGGGGTCAGCAGGGGCCCAAGCTACCCTAGCAGGGACGGAAGTAACGGAGAAGGTGAAGGTACCACGACAATACGCAGATCTCAGCGACGTGTTCAGCGAAAGGGAAGCTGACCAACTACCCCCGCATAGACCCTTTGACTGTCAAATCAATTTACTCCCTGGGGCACAGCTCCCTGTAGGCAAGCTGTACGCCATGTCAGACAGAGAGATGCAGGAGTTAAGAGAGTTTATTGACAAGAACCTGAAGAGAGGCTTCATCAGAGAGTCCAGAGCAGTGGGAGGTAGCCCAGTGTTTTTTGTGGATAAAAAAAACACGGACAAGCCGAGACGTGTGTGTGACTTTAGGGGGTTAAACGCAGTGTCAGAACCCTTGGCTTTCCCTATGCCCAGGATTGACGACATTTTGACCAGGGTGCGGAAGGGAAAGATTTTTACAAAGCTGGACCTAAGGGGGGGCGTACAACCTGATACGTATAAGGAAAGGGGATGAATGGAAAACCACCATGTTCACCCCTTTGGGGGCATTTGAATATCTCGTTATGCCATTTGGCTTACAAGCAGGCTCGGCGTGCTTCCAATCGTTTATGAACCACGTACTGGGGTCTTTGCTTTACAAGAATTGCGTGGCCTTCCTAGATGACGTGTTGGTGTATTCTGAGAATGAGGAGCAGCATGTGAGAGACGTCAGAGAAGTGTTAAGCAGGCTGCAAGCCAACCGGCTGTGGGTGAAACTGGAGAAGTGTCAGTTTCATACCAAGGAGGTGGAAATCCTGGGGTACCGCCTGTCAGACAAGGGATTGGCCATGGATCCCGCGAAGGTACAGGCAGTGCTGGAATGGAAAACACCCAAAACAAAGAAGGATGTGCAGAGGTTCCTAGGGTTTGGGAACTTTTATCGTAAGTTCATCCGAAACTTTGCTCACCTGACGGCGCCCATTACAGACTGTCTCAGCAGTAAGAAGAAATTCATTTGGACTGAGGAGGCGGAGCGAGCATTTGAGGAACTGAAAAGGGCCTTTGCCTCTGAAGAACAACTTCTACATGTGGATTTACAAAAAAAGCTGAGAGTCGAAACAGACGCATCAGACAGAGCCATAGGGGCGGTGCTTCTTCTGCAGCCAGGGAAGGAGGAGTCAGAGTGGAGACCGTGTGCCTTTTTTTCGCGAAAACTGAACAAATCCGAGAGGAATTACACGGTGTATGACCGAGAACTTCTTGCTATTCATGAGGCTTTCCGGAGATGGAGGCACCTGCTAATTGGCGCACAACATAAGGTGCAAGTGTGCACTGACCACAAGAACTTAGAGTATTGGAGAACGGCACGAGTGCTCAACCAACGGCAGTTGAGATGGGCCCAGGAGTTCTCCAAATTTAACTTTGAGATTTGTTACGTGCCAGGCCCAGAGAACGTTAGGGCGGACGCTCTCTCACGCAAACCTGAATATTTGGAGGGGGAGGGAGCACCCGAAGAAAGACATGTCATTCCAGAGGACCGCTGGGTGTGTGGGGCGGCATTGGTGGGGCAAAGAGAACTGGTAGAGGGAACGGAGAATGATGAATACGCCCAGGACAAACTCAGGGGTCTCAGGAGGGAGGGAGATAAACCCGGAGGTTTTGAGGAGAGAAACGGGGCGTTGTATTACAAGGGAGTGTTATATATACCTGAAGGTGATTTGAGGGGGAAGGTACTCAAGCAGCTGCACGATAGCCCCACAGCAGGGCATTTTGGGCAACACAAAACCATGTGGCTGGTTACCAGGGAATTTTGGTGGCCCAAGGTCAGGGAAGATGTGCGGGAGTATGTGAGAGGGTGTGACCAATGCCAGTGAGCCAAAGGGGAGAGGCGGGCACCGGCAGGGTTATTAGAACCGCTACCCACACCTGAAAGGCCATGGGAAGCAGTGGCAATAGATTTCATGACTGATTTGCCAAAATCCAGAGGGAAAACAGCCATCATGGTTGTGGTAGACCTGTTAACCAAAATGGCCCACTTTATAGCCTGCTCACATGCTGTCACGGCAGAAGAAACAGCTAAATTGTTTGTAGAAAATGTGTTTAGGTTGCATGGCGCCCCCTTGAGGGTGGTCTCAGACCGAGGGAAACAATTTACTTCCAGGTTCTGGAGGAAGCTCATGAGCTTACTGCATGTAGAGGTCAATTTTTCGACTGCCCGGCATCCTGAAACCAACGGGCAGGCGGAAAGAGCCAATGGCATCCTTCAGCAATATTTGAGGTGTTATGTCAATGACAGAGAGAATGATTGGGTGGAGAAGCTGGCGTTGGCGGAATTTGCCTACAACAATGCGGAGAACGTGTCCACGGGAATGAGCCCCTTTTTGGCTAATTACGGGTGCCATCCCAGGGCTTTCCCGGGGGGGAAGGGGAGAGCTGGAGCGTTCCAGCTGCCTAACAGTTCGTAGAAGAAATGGAAGCGATCCATCGCCAGCTCCAACTTAACTTAGACAGGGCCAAGGAGGAATATAAGAGGCAGGCAGACAAAAACAGAAGAGAAGGTGAAACCATTAGGGTGGGGGACCAGGTGTGGCTGTCAACCCAAGGGTTACCATTCAAAGGGGGTTGTAAGAAGTTAAGACCCAAAAGATTGAGTCCCTTTGAAGTCACGCAACAGGTCAACCCAGTGGCTTTCAGACTCCGGTTACCGAACCACATGAAGCTGCACCCAGTTTTCCACAGGTCGTTGCTGTCACCGTATAAAGGGGACAGAGAAGGAGGGTCACTCGGGGACCAGCAATGGAGGAAAGGGAACACAGCTACCATGTAGCGGAGATCCTCGATTCCAGGTGGAAGGGAGATCAAGTATAGTATTTGGTAATGTGGGAAGGGGAACCGGAGTCGGAAAACACCTGGGTCATGGCAGAGGATGTCAATGACAAGGTTTTAATAGAAACTTTTCATCAGAGGTTCCCACGTAAACCTCAGCCTGTAGCGAGGTTCCGGAGGGAATACTTTGCCACCACCGACGAAGAAGAGGAGTTGGAGGGGTTCACAGATTCCGAGGAGGAGGAGGATTCAGCGAGCCGGAACGGCGACCGATGGAGGGAAATGTTCGAGACGTCTGAAGATGAAGAGGATTCTTTTCGGGGTTTTATCTCCTCACCGCCCAGAGGAGAGGGAACGGGAGGGGGTGAAGGGGGCCCTGGAGGGGAGGTGGATGTCAGGGAACTGCCATCAGAGGAACAGGTGGGGAAAGGGCTCACGGAGGCTGGAAGGGACGCAGCAGCTGAAGCAGGAACCAGCAGGGGGAGAGGTGGGTCTCTGGTGGAAAGTCTCACGGAGGCTGGGAGAGACCCAGCAGCTGAAGCAGGAACCAGCAGGGGGAGAGGTGGGTCTCTGAGGGAAAGCAAGCAAGAGGGAGGGCTCAGGGACACGTCCAGCGACAACAGTGGGGAGGTGTCTGAAGCTCCCATAGGGAGACCCACTCCTCGCCGGAAACTGTCACGCCGCGAGTCCAGAAGACGTGTTTCCGTTAAGGAGCTTTTATGCTGGAAACGATTCCGAAAACAACCACTGTCGGAATCTGCAAGTGACTAGAGCAGCCATGTCTCAGGGGCTCCGTCACAGACAGAGGTTTGTGGATTTGCACAAACTCTGAGGGACTACGATTTTACGCACAAGCAACTCATCATCCCATCACACTCACCATCCAGGATTTGGCATATTCTTGTGGTTCTTGACAACTGTCAGAAGCCACCTAGGCCTGCTAGTTTCATTGCTCTTGCTGTGGTAATGGGGAAATCAAAAGGACAGGCGGAACATGTAGTGACGAAGCCGGAAAACGGCAGGCTCCTTTGGGCAGCATTTCAGGTGCCAGAAAGGGTCTTTTGGGTCACTGAAAAAATAGTGTCTGAACAAGAATAACGGGGCCCCTTGCTTTGGGGAAGGATCATCATTTGGTGGTGTGCCATATGCTTTGTATGCAGAGTCTCAAGTTGAAAGGCACCTCCACCTGAAAAAGGATTGGGCCACAGAGAGCTGCTGCCAGCCAGAGGAGACTTAAAAAATGAATTGTGGGGTTGGAAGGGATCACGAGGGTCATCTAGTCCAATCCCCTGCAATGTAGGAATCCAAACTGGGGGAGGTCAGAAATTCATTCTGACCTGGTAGAAGGCAGCTTTTGATTTCCTAACAACTCTCTCCATGAGGCAAAATGCCTGCACACCTGCAAGGTCCGCCCCTTCAGAAGTTGGACTCCCAAGCCCCATCAGCTCCAGCTCTTGACCGTGGTCAAGATCACAGGCCGTGTGTGGAGCCAAAGTTTGACTGTGTGAGCCTTGTGTGTTGCCTCAGCCAGTCCAACTGTCTCCTTGCAGTGGGAAGTGCCGTGTGCCAGCATGGTGTGAGCCAATCCTCTGGAGAGGAGGCAGCATGAATCAGCTCAGCTACCGAAGCCACATGGAATTGAAAAGGAGCGACCACAAGCCTGTCAGCTCCCTCTTCCTCACAGGGGTAACACCTGTTAGGATATTTCCGTTCCACCTTAAAAGGGAGCAGGCTTTGAGAGTCACAGAGTCTGCGTATTTCCTGTTCACAGGAAGTTTATGTTTCCTATTGCTTTCGTTTTCTCTGTGTCTGGAGACACTGACGCAGGCAGTCATGTCTTTCTTTGTTCTGATCAACGCTGAATAAAACTTGTAAATAATGCTCTCCTGAGTGTGACTTTTGCTGTGCATTATCTGCTGATAGAGTGTGCATCAGCTCTGGAATGTGGCAAGATATTTTCTAGAAACTCATGTCGCTAATTGCGTGCCTACGGGAGATCGATGGATCGTCCAGCAGACGGCTTGGGGCCATGATGGACTTTGTCTCCCTGGCAGTATCCCAACAGGGCTATCGTCTATTCAGGTTTTTAGTTGCCTGCTATGTGGCACCTCCTCGAATCTGGGCAGGCCCTGACCAACAACCAGGCCCCTTTCCACAGAGCTCCTCCTTGGCCAATGACTTCCGGTGCAAGGAGTGGGCAGGTTATGGTTCTGTTAAATCCCTAGGCTTCCATTCTCCACTCTTCTGAGTACACGCTGCTCCTGCAGGCATGGCAGACCACATGGGCTGAACTGTATACCTTAACCGTTGGCTCCATTCATGCAATGGAGCTTCTGTGGTACTTGGCTTGGAGCATTTGGCTTCAGCCCATTGGCTCTGGAAGTCACAGCCGCTGCCATCCTGGGGAAGCTCTCAGAGTTACAGTATTTGCCTCTTTCAGGGCTGGGAACAGGGGGGTGCATCAGGCCTTTCTGCTCTTAACTCATGCCCCCCCTTTTTAGTCCATAGCCCCAACAAATGTGCTCTGTCGTCCCCCCCCCCCCCCTAGGTGAAGGTTGTGGCTGACCGACGGTACCGGAAAGTGTTTGAGGATATTGTTCAGTTGATGGACAGGATGGAGAACGAATTCCTTCCCTCCCTGGAGGGAGGTAAAGACGAATAGGATCCTCTCCAACCCCTTAAAGAGGGTTTGCTGCAAAAAGACCAGGGGGGAAAGAAGCCCTTGGCCCATCTAGCTCAGTCTTGATTTCCGGGGGATCTCTCCCAGCCCTACCTGGAGATGCTGGGGATAGAACCTGGGACCTTTGCAGGCAAGGCAGATGCCCTTCCACTGAGCGGCAGCCTCTTCCTCTTCCTCGCAGGCAAAGACTCCAGGGGTAGCCAGCGTGGTGCCCTCCAGTTGCTGGACTACAACTCCCATCATCCCCAGCCAACATGGCCAGGGGCAAGTGCAGCAATATCTGGAGAGCCCCACGTGGACCTGTTGCATGTGCAGTCCCCTAAACGAGAGCCCGGGGCCAAGGACAAACTTCCCCCTGGAGCACGTTTCCTTGCCTCTGCTGAAGGCAAGCACTCTCTTTCCTCCCCCCCCCCTTTTGCTCTGCAGTTTCCGTTTGAGAATGTGAAGTTCCGGCAGCTGCAGAAGGAGAAGTTCCAGATCACAAACAACGGGCAGGTCACCCTCCACTTCTCCTTTATCCCCAAGCTCAGTGACAGCCAGGATTGGAAGCCATGGCTTCGCGCTGAGCCCTGCGAGGGATACTTGGAGCCCAGCGAGTCTCTCTCTGGAATCAGAGAACTGTAGAGTTGGAAAGGGACCCCAAGGCTCATCTAGGGAAGGCCTTCCTTTTCTCCTCCTCTTCCCAACCCTCCTCCCTCAAACCTTGGGAGTTTGGTAGAGCAAGGGAGGCTTAACATTTGTGGGCTGCATTGCCCCATGCTCAAGCCTCCAAGGGCCACACGTCAAAGCAGCTGAGCCCAAAGTGTAAAAGTGTGTGTGACCAGCTTTAAACAAAGACACACACACAAATGAATTGAAGCCAAACAATGCTGGAGGGTCCCAAAACACCTTTTGGCATCGCAGGGAGCCAGTGAGAGCAATTAAGTTAAGGTTTCCCCCATACACCTGTGAGAACAGGATGCTGTACTAGATGGGCCATTGGCCTGATCCAGCAGGCTCCTATTGTGTCCTTCTGTTCAATTCTTCACTGTCTTCACTTTTAATTTACAGACAAGCCAACTTGGCTGTGCCAAAGAGTGTATCTACCTGACCTCCTCCCATTTTAGGTGAGACGGGGGACATTTCCCTGGATGTGTACGTCCGCAAGGAAGAGAAGATTGAGGCTAGCTTTGTCCTTCACCTTGACCGTGGCAAGGACTATTTCCTCACCATCAGTGGGAGCTACCTACCAAGCTGCTTCGGGACCTCCTTGGAAGCCTTGTGCTGGATGAGGCAGCCGCTTGGCGAAGTTCCCGTCACCAGACTTATTGACCTGGTAGGGAAAGGGGTTGATTTACCTGGCAGGTTCATGTGCTGGATGTCTACCCTTCCCACTCTGCTTGCTTGCTTGAAAAACAGCTGCTCTTCCACTCAGAAATGTGGGGGCTGGGGGTCCTCCGCTGCATTCAGCTTCAGCTTCTGTAGCTGTGCATCCGCTTCCTGTGTGCTGTTCATGCCCTTTGTTTGCCTTGACTGAGTCATCCCAGGTTCTGGTCCTCCCACCTGCCCTTTCGCAGGGCCACTGAACCGTGTGCATTTCCCTGCCATCTGCCCAGATACTGTTCAGCCAACGGGCTGTTTCTTTCTCTTCTCAGGGCCTGTGCCATTAACACCCTTGGTTGTCTTTTGCTCTTGCCTTCCTCCTCTGATCTCAGGGAGAAGACAGCTTCCTAGAAAAGGTAACAGTTGGTTTGCTATCCTCTAGATGTTCTTGTAGCGGGCTCAAATCAGGTACAGGCAACACCCCGTTTACACGGGGGTTGCGTTCCGAGGTACCGTGCATTTAAATGAAATTGCGCATATTGGGGACAGCATTGGAAAAGCCTGCAAACCCCCTCTAAACTTCCGGAAGCCCTTTTGAAAGGCCTTTTGAAAACCAGCAGCCTCCCTGCAAAACTCCTTGCTCCAACTCTCCGCAGGCCTGAGAGGTCGGTGCCAAAGCTCCTGGGAGGGAGTCAAGATGCTGTTTCCATGCCACTTTGCCGCTTTTGTGCTCTTGGGGGGGGGGGGCATTTTTGCCCCTTCAAGTGCCCCTTCCAGCTTTGCGGCAGTGTGCATGTGCCTCGAAGGCACGTAAATGGAGTTGCCCTTGTCACCGATCAGCAGCTGCTCCATGCAGTGGCAGCTGGTCCCTTAGGGCAAACCAGGCACTACCCCACCAACCTGACTTTCCTCTCAGGCAACCCGCACCTGCCTGCCTTCTGACTCAAATCCAGTCCAGGTGGTGGCTCTAGCTCTCTGCTTTGGTCTCTTCCCTAGTCTCAACGTGGCCCTTGTAGAACTCGGCAGAGGAGAACGGAGATGAAACCAGAATTTGTCAGCACTGCTTGTCACTGATTTCGCGCTGCTTGACTCTGGGTCCGCTTGCGATTGGCAGCACGGGAGGCAGAAAGCCCAGTCTCATGATGCAGGCGCCAGCCCCCTCTGGCCCCAAGAGCCAGTTTTCTCCTTGTCTCTGTGCGCAGCCACTGCTGCACAGGCTATGCCACTCTGGCTTACTCTTACCACCTGAGCACTGGCATTTGGGAAGCGGTAGTGGCTGCTTTGGGGTGGCTCAGGGAAATGTCACTCCTCTCGAAATCAGATATACTTGGGTGTATTATCCTAGCCACAAGGAGACAGTGGTGACTGTAAATTTGGACAGCTGTAGACATTTAGAATCATGGAGGATATGTTTATCAGTGGCTACCGGTCAGGGCTATTTCTTGCCACTATTATCACAAACCACATGCTTTTGATTACCAGTTTCTGGGGAACATGATGGACAGAGTGCTCTTGTCCCCGTGTCCCTATGGACTCCCAAGGGCATGTGGTTGGCCATTGTGGGAACAAAATGCTGATCTAACCCAGCAAGGCTCCTGTGTTCTTTAGCAGGCACCAGCTACTCTTGCACTAAGACTCTGATACAGTATGTGTCATTCCCCACACCAATACACACTCTCTCTCTCTCTCTCTCTCTCTCTCTCTCTCTCTCTCCAGGGGTGGGGAGTATTGGCGGGGGGGGGGAGGAGGGGGGATGAACTGGGTCCTAATCAACAGCTGCCCTGGGGATGAGGGGATCAAATTCTCCATCCTTGCCAACTCCTTTTAGTGATGGGCTGCTTGCCATTGCTGTGCTCCTAAAGCTCTCTTGCTCCCCCCTCCTCTCTTTCTCTTTCTCTTTCTCTTGAATGTGGTAGCTTGAGATAGAACTAACCACCCTGAACATTTCTGGAGAGGAAGATGGGAAGGAGGCCGGAGGCATTGTTCACCAGCTGCTGTGTGCTGCATTGCCCATGCAAAGTCGTGGGCTGGGGCTCCAGCTGTTGCTCAGTTTCTACCACTGCCTCTGCAACGTGATCTAGACAAGGGGTGGTGAACATGTGACCCCATCATCTCATCATGCTGGCTGGGGCTGCAGCCCATCAACCTATGAAGGCCCATCCATGTTCTGTTGCTGTTTTTCTTACTTATTTCCTGCCCTTCACCCTAAGGTCCCAGGGCAGGTTCCAGGAATTTAAATAAAATGTTAGCCAAACCTCATCTCCACAGCTGCATATTCAGTAAGCTTTTGGGTGAACTGCACATCCGGAGTGGGAGGATTACTAGCTGCATATTAATAGGGGGAGGGGGAGCTTGGATTTGGGGTGCGAGCAATTTGTTTTTTGTTTTCCCCCTTGAGATGCTTGCTGTGGCTAGGGCCGGGTGATACGTCAATATAGATATATTTTCAAATCAGCTTGAAGTCTAGATAGTGAGACTGGTTTCATAATTTCTGACCTGGCAATATATTGCGCATCATGATGTGTGTGTGTACTATGCAAAAAACACCATGTGGGGGGAAACTGTGAAGCCAGACAATGCTTCTCTAGATTCCTGCAGCCCCTGTGGACTCTGCCGGTTCAGCTTTCCCCTGCCTTCCTGCAGGGGGCAGCAAAAATCACAATGCGGGGGAAACCGTGAAGCCAGCCAATGCCTCTACATAGCTCCATCTTATTTCAGACATCGTGCTATATTGGTGTATTGCAATGTTTAGCTAGTGATATATCATTGTGTTGAAAGCCAGCTATCGCCCAGCCCTAGTTGTGGCCTCAGAGGGCAAGAGTTGTCCACCCAGCTGGAGCAAGGAAAGAATGCATACAGGCACACATTCTGTCAGGCTCTCGTGCCAGTCCCGCTTGTCATTGGACCTCCAGGAGAAGCAGTTTCTGGATATAGTACCCCAGGATGGTGATGACTCCACTGAGCGGCCAAGGAGATCTGGCTTTTGGTGGACCACCTCTTCAAGAATGCCTGCCACCAGGTGAGCTGAGGGGGGCGGTACCATTGAAAGGATGGGTGTGGGCTGGAATCCAGTACCAGTTTTGGGGTGTGCAGGTTCCAAACGTCCCAATTGATTTATATCTTAGCTACCGACTCGCTCTTAAAAACTCCTGCTGTGAGTATAGTGGCACCTTGGTGGAGCGGCAGCGGGTGGGAAATTCAGCATACGGTCTTCCTTAGAGCGGCTCAGAAGAACCCAAGTGTTCCCAACCATTGTCTGTCTCTCCCTAGCAAAGCGGCTCTCTGAGACTCGCCACTAGAAGAAGCGGAGAATGATTTCACTCTCCCATTGCCCCAAATCAGGAGAAGGGTAGTAAGAATGCTACTGTGGAAAGCAGGCGGGATACAATTCTCAGCCCTTGTGCCAGCTCTCTTGGTGATGGGCTTCTCTCCATTGTGGCATTCCTCGACCTCACATTATGCACCCCAGGGCTGGATTGTTCTTCATGCTATCCAGGATGTACCTCATCCCTTCCGAACGCATGGGTGATACTCTGCTTCAGGAGGACCTCTTCCAGACCCCGGGGACACAGGACGAGCTGCAGGAGATAACTGAGTGCCTGGACACCAGCATTCCCGAGACGATCCGTATCCTCTTTGGGGGACATTGTTGGGGAGCAGGGCTGCTTGGTGGTTTTCTTTCGCTCTTGGCTGGAGTGGACCTCACTTTTATATACCTGGTGGCTTAGGTTCCTAGGCCACCCCATCCTTAAGGCTCTGGGACACAGCACAATGAAATGCCCACAGTCAAGTCCAGTCATGCATCCAAACAGCTTCACAGCTTTAACCCCCATTTGAAAACATCAGCCGGGCTAGATAGAGCAGAGGTGGGGAATCTTGACAGGCCCGCAGGCCCCACATCTAGCATCATACGTGGTGTCAAGGTAAAGACATGGCTGCAAAGGAGCTTCAAGGGTGCTTTCAATTGTTCTTTGGCAAGCAGGGTTTGTTGACCGCACTTTTGGAGTTGACCACTAGTATTTGCTGTTTGGATTGAAACCATGCCTGCAGAAGGACGTTTCCTCGGCAGATCAGCTTTGCAGGCAGCTTCGTCAAGAGGGGAGGTGTGGGATAATTACAGTGGGGTGGCTCAGTTGGTAGAGCGTGACACTCTTAATCTCAGGGCTGCGGGTTCAAAATGTGGGGTAATAAGCAAAGGATTTTAGGTATACTAAAAACAACAAAACCGCCCATAAAATGTATGCTATTGCCATGCCAATATGAGAGAAAATTAGTTGGAGGGAGGCAAGGGATGGGGCCACGGACCCCTCTTGGGAATAAGGGAACTAGATGGTCCTCGGTGTCCCTTCCAACTCCACAATTCTATGATCCTGTGTCTTAAAGACAAATCTTGAGGAATAGTGTGTGTGTGTTTCTGTTTGAACTTTCCCAGCCTTTGCTTTATTCTGATTTGCGCTTGCGTCCCTACTCCCCACGTGTAGAATTGCTATACCTTTGGATTTTCATGGACATTCAAGCGTTTCCCGCATGGGCACTTGTTTCCAATGGCCAAATCCCGGCGGATGGCAACCCTACCCACTTGTGCCAGATTGCCTGGCATACATTACAAGCATCTAGTCACATAGATTCTCCAGAATCCCGGGGCTAGCCCACCTGACGGGAAGAGTCCGCGACCAGAAGGAGGAGGAGTACCAGGAAGAATGGACAAAATTCAAAGATTCTTTAGCTAAATATGTCAAGATAACCTAACTGGAAAAGCTTGCAAATATGAGATAGGCTTAGGATTTAAATATGTAAGGATAGGAATTAAGATGTTTCAAGCTAGATTAGAAAGAATGAAAGATGTGAAGTGATCAAGTTATTTTTATTTTTTTTAAGAAGATTGATTTTGGAAAACTGTTAAAATGAAATACAATGAAATTCAACCAGGGGGATTTGAGGAAGTCACTTAACAATGTTATCAAGATTTGGACATCGCTGGTCCAAATCTTTGAAAGACTTTCCCTGCTCACCAAGCCACCTGCCCTCCTTTATGCATTGCCGATGGCTTATCAAAGGGATCCTCACTGCAAGTCTCATCAAGGCAGACAGCTTGATGAAATCTTGGTGCCCTTTCTTTCAAAATGCTAACAGGGACAATGGCACCAGTTGCCCTCTGGACTCACAGGGTGCAGCTTACTTGGGAGCCATCAATTGTACACATTTGGAATGGCCCTTGAGAAATGATGGTCTGCCTATATTCAGCAGCTTACCACCTTGTTGTTTGTTAAAAACTTGAATAAAAAGCATGCTTAAAATAAAACAGGAAAAATGAAATTTTGCTGGCATCTAGAGAAAAGAATAATGCCTCATTATTTGCATCTGCTTTTAAATGTTGTTTCTCTTCTCTTTGTAATGAGTTTTACTGGGTCTGTGGTCATTTTAAGTTGCTTACCTTCACTAAAATATATAAATCTACTCGACTGGAAACTTTTATTATCCAAATTCAAACTCACTTTGGATAGCAAAATTCCTGGAGTGGGGAGGAGGGTTCAATGTTCTAATAGATTAGATATGGACAGTCCTTCAGTACAGCAAAACTTGACACTTTGAAACCTTTGAGTCCTTTCCAAAAGGACTTCACCCACTATTTAGGGGGGAAGTATGTCAGAACTGACCTTCTGCAGTACTGATTCCACATTCTTGGACTCCTAATCTTACACGTAAATTAGAGCTGGAACCATCTCAGGCCCTATGGCTCTTGAAATGACCGTGACCTATTGAGCAAAACCACAGAATCCACCTCTCTGGTGACTAAACCCCACTTGCTTTTACAAAATAAATTAACAACAGAGGAAAATCATGGAAGAAATAAAATGGCTTTTGAAATTAACAATGGCGATTCCTTTTATCCACATGTATTACGGGACATGTTCAAAGCGCCCCTCAGGAGAAATTCTGTAAGCAAAGGTAGCAGATGCACAAGGACACATTGCTAAAAGAAACAAAGGGATTTGGAGGGACCATGAGTGAACAGGTAGTACCAGAATGTACAGAATTGTACCTAGAAAAAGGTTACAGCTGGATTACCTTTTTGTAAACAACAACAACAACAACAACCCCCAAAATAAAACTCGGAAGCAGCAGGACTCCTTAGGAACTCTTCAAAAAACAAAACACAAAACTGCATATCCCTACTGTCAGGGGTTCAGGAGCAGAGGCAAGGGCAAGGGAGGAAACAGAGAGCGAGGGGGAGGAGGCAGAAGAAAGGATGAGTGATGACGACGACCCGAGATCTCCGAGTCTTTCCAGTGAATCGGAAGATTCACAGAAAGGAGCACCAGTGGCCAGGGCAAGGGGGGAGCCTAGGGGGACACCCCAGGAGGAAAGGGCCAGAGGGAGCTCAGAGGGGAGCAGTTGGAAATCGGGACCAGCGTCACCAACAGAGAGCAGGGGAGAGGAAGGGAGTCAGGTATCAAGCGCTGGCAGCTCACAACAGGAGGGAGGGCACGAGTCAGGAGTGGCCACACCTCCATCAGGGAGCGAAGAAACGGTCAGACGGAAAGTGGAAGGTTGGGCGCGCGCGCCAAGTTCAAATGCACAGGAAGGTGGCGCAGTAAGCAGCCCGGAAAGGGAGCCAGGTCCTAAAGCCCGGCGCAAGGAGACAGAAGGGTCCGGGGGGTCAGCGTCAGAAGAGTCCCGGAAGGAAGAGACCCCGGGGGGCAGAGGGACCCAGAGAAGAACAGTCAGGCGGAAAAGGTGGAGTAAGGCTAGGATATTAAGTTGGTGTACAGGAGGCGGGGACCCAGACAGAGCTTCGCCGATCTAACCATAAGACGTAGAGTTGCACGCAGCAGCTTGAGAATGGGAACTGTAACTCAATAAAGACTTTTACTAAATGATCGCTGGCTAGCGTGATCCTCTGTGAGCTAGGATCGGGGAGCAACTCTGACAGTAAGCTCTGTCTCTTAAATTGTGGGCATCTACGGCCTCACGGAGAGGAGAGAAAGCGGGTGCCTACTAGCGAGCTCACGAACGGCAGACGACATGACGGCTGAACAGCAGATAGCGGAACTCAGAGAAGCAGTGGCACGACTGAATGCCGAGGCACTTGCATCCAGGAAGAGAGAGGAGGACGCAGCTGCCGCCTACAGGGATCTCCAGGTCAGGTTGGAAGTGCTTACGAAGCAAGGGGAACTGACAGCCAGACGGGAGGGGATTGGATTGGGAAGAAGAACAGGCGGTCTGGTCTCTCACTTCGATGGGAATCTGCAACAGTACCCCAACTTTAGAGCAGATGTAATGTGTGCACTGCAACTGCTGAACAAAGACTTTAGAGATGAGCAAGAGAAAGTGGGGTTCATCATGTCCCATTTGCATGGAGATGCTAAAGCATGGCTGCGCAATTTGTGGAGGGATAAGGATCCGGCGCTCCAAAATGCGGATGCCTTTATTAAAGCGATGGATGGGTGTTTTTTATCCAGCATTGACGTGGATCTTGCTCGGCAGCAGATACATGGACTGAAGCAAGGGAGGGCCAGCGTAAGGCAGTACCATGCCCGCTTTTTCGCTTTGGTCAGTGCCCTGGAATGGGACAGAGATTTGGCTCCTGCCAGAGACCTGTTTTGGGAGGGATTGCACGGCTCGGTTAAAGATGAAATTACGAGGGGGGAGAGACCCCGGACCACGCAGGAGATCGTTCAGAGGGCGCTGGCGGTGGGGGTGCGGCTGGAAGAACGTCCGTGGAGCAGGGACGAAGGGCGTGGAGGGCGCGAACCAGCCAGGGGCTCCTCCTTCCTTCCCAGAGAAGCAGCGCGTGCGCAATCCACGCCTCCGCCAGGAGGAGGAGCGGAACCTATGGAGGTTGAAGGTGCAAGGGCTCAGTCAGCAGCCAGAGCCCTAGCACCGGGAGCAGTGAAAGCGAAGCCTCCTAGAGGGAACAGGAAGTGTTATATCTGCGATGATCCACAGCATATGGCGAAAGAGTGTCCCCGGAGGCTCCACAAGCACACTGCAGCCTCAGCAATGGTAACTGCAGCAACGCACCAAGGAGAACCACAGCAGGGAAACGACGCAGTCTGGCTGGAGGAAGAGGCACTGGGGCCCAGCCAGACGTGTCAGTGAAGCAGTCCCCAGAGATTTTACAGCCCATGGACCCCCTCCCGCCCAAGCCAGTAGTGAGGCTCACCGCATCGCTCCAGCTGCCCAATGGAATCACCATGGACGTGCCAATTACCATCGACTCAGGCAGCAATGCAGACTTTATAGGGCAGGACTTTGTCGACCGGCACGCCATACAGTTGCTGCCTGCCACGCTGCCCCTGCAGGTTGTCACGGTGGATGGCAGGGAGCTGCTAGGGGGGCAAGTGGTGAAGCAGACGCCACCAATGGTGATGCGACTTGGGAATCACAGGGAAATCATCAGCTTCAACGTCACTCAACTATCGGACACGCCCATTGTATTGGGCATGAGTTGGCTGGACAAGCACAGCCCGACGCTGGCTTGGTACCAGAGGCAGCTGACCTTCGGCTCTTCCTTTTGTGCTGAACACTGCATCGTGCCCCGGCAGGAAGGAGAGGAAGAGGAGTCACAGCTGCAGCTAGGCACGCTGCAAGCGGTTCCCCACAAGTACGCAGATTTTTTTGGAGGTTTTCTGCGAGAAGGAGGCAGACAGGCTACCCCCCCACAGACCATATGACTGCACAATTGACCTGCTGCCGGGGGCGGCGCTGCCCAAAGGGAAGCTGTATTCCATGTCTGAGGACGAACTGCAGGAACTCAAAGAGTTCATAGATCATAATTCGGAGCGCGGTTTCATCCGAGAGTCCAAGGCAGCGGGGGGCAGTCCTGTATTCTTTGTTAAGAAGCGGGACACGCCCCAAAAAAGGCTGGTCGTGGACTATCGCATCTTAAACAGTGTGACCAAGCCATCGGACTTCCCCATGCCCCGAATCGACGACCTCCTCGCAAAGGTACGGAAGGGCAGCGTGTTCACCAAGTTGGACCTGCGAGGGGCGTACAACCTCATTCGCATGCGGGAAGGAGATGAGTGGAAGACAGCCATGTTCACGCCCCTGGGTACCTACGAATATAGAGTTATGCCTTTTGGATTGCAAAATGGCTCCCACGTGTTTCAAGCGTTCATGCATCACGTGTTGGCGGGGCTCCTCTACAAGACGTGCGTCTGTTTCTTGGATGACATCCTGATCTTTTCGGAATCGCAGCAGGAGCATGACAGACACGTCAAGGAAGTGCTGAGCAGGCTACAGCAGCATAGGCTTTACGCCAAGCTGGAGAAGTGCCAGTTCGACGTGACGGAGGTGGATTTCCTGGGCTACAGGTTGTCTGACAAGGGGCTCGCCATGGACAGCGCCAAGGTTCGAGCAGTGTTGGATTGGAAAAGCCCACGCAACCGGAAGGAGGTCCAACGGTTTGTCGGCTTCGCGAACTTCTATCACAAATTTATCAAAGGCTTTGCTATGCAGACGGCGGCCATCACGGACACGCTCAGCTCCAAGAAAAAGAAGTTCATCTGGACAGAGCAGGCGGAGCAGTCCTTTCAGGCACTCAAGCGGCTCTTCGCGTCGGAAGAGCAGCTGCTTCATGTCAACCCCAGCAGGCCGATGAGGGTGGAGACAGACGCCTCGGACAGAGCCGTGGGAGCAGTCCTGCTGCAGAAAGACCCGCAGGGGGCTTGGAGGCCGGGAGCGTTTTACTCCAGGAAGCTCAGCAAGTCCGAACAGAACTACACCATCTGGGACAGGGAGTTGCTGGCCATTCATGCAGCGTTCAAAGCGTGGAGGCACTTCCTGATCGGCGCCAAGCACACGGTGCAGGTCTGCACGGACCACAAGAATCTGGAGCACTGGCGCACGGCACAGTTCCTGAACCAGAGGCAGATACGTTGGGCTGAGTTCTTTGCGAACTTCGACTTCCGAATAGAGTATGTCCCAGGGGACACCAACATCATGGCGGATGCTCTCTCCCGTAAGCCGCAGTATCTGGAGGAGGCAACGCCAGCGGCCGCCATGCACATCTTCGCACCAACAGTGTGGGCGTGCGCTGTGGCAACAGTTGACCTGGAGGCGGTGCGACGAGCGTTGCAGGATGACTCCTTCGCGCAAGCAAAGATGGCAGAGGTGCACAGGGGCACGGCAGCGACCGACGAGTTCCAGCTGCGAGATGGATTGCTCATCCGTAAAGGGGCCATCTACGTGCCGGGAGACGAACTTCGCGCCAAGGTACTGCAGCAGCTGCACGACGCGCCCACTGCTGGGCACTTTGGCAAGGAGAAGACGGTGGAATTAGTCGCCAGAGACTTCTGGTGGCCCGGAATGAGAGGGGAAGTCGCGGACTATGTGGCGAGGTGTGACACCTGCCAGAGGGCCAAACCAGTGCACAGACCGCCGGCCGGACTGTTGGAACCGCTGCAAACTCCGTTCGAACCATGGGAGAGAGTGGCCCTGGACTTTGTCACGGATCTGCCCAGCTCGAGGGGCAAGACGGCCGTGCTGGTGGTGGTGGACTTGTTCTCCAAGATGGCACATTTCATTCCGTGTGCTAAGGTGGCCACGGCGGAACAAACCGCCAAACTGTTCATAGACCACGTGTTCAAGGTTCACGGTCTGCCGCGGTCTATTCTGTCCGACCGAGGGCGACAGTTCATCTCGAATTTCTGGCAGAAGCTGATGGGCTTCCTGAACGTCAAGATCAACCTGGCGTCGGCTAGACACCCGCAGACCAACGGGCAAGCGGAGCGGGTCAATGCCATCATGCAGCAGTACCTGAGATGTTATGCGAATCAACAGCCTGCGACGTGGGTGGATTACCTGCCTCTCGCCGAGTTCGCCTACAACAACACGAAGCACGTGTCCACGGGGGTCACGCCGTTCTTCGCCAACAACGGGAGGCACCCCAGAACCTTCCCGGGACTGGAAAGAATGGGGGAGGGGGAGCCGCAGACAGCAGATACGTTCGCGTCAGAGTTGCAGGAGGTCCACGATCAGCTGCGGCGGCACCTAGAGCTGGCCAAACACGCATACAAGGTACAAGCGGACAAACACAGAAGGGTTGGCGAAGAGATCCATGTGGGAGACTGGGTCTGGTTAGCAGCCCACGCAGTGCCGGCCAGGTCGTTAGCGAAGAAGAAACTAGGGCATAAGCAACTGGGGCCCTACCAAGTCGAAGAGCAGGTCAACCCGGTGGCTTTCAGGCTGGCGCTTCCGGAGGGTTCCAGGATGCATCCGGTGTTCCACAGATCGGTGCTCACTCCCTACAAGGCACCTCACAGATTTCAGGAACCAGGCACGGCACCAAGTCCACTCCGAGAGAGAACCGAGCAAGGGGGAGTGGCACAGGAGGAGCGCATCAACGAAGTCACAGAGATTTTGGACTCTAGATGGGGGGAAGAGGGGGTATAATACTTTCTCGCCAAGGAGGGCACCCCGACCAGTGCCAACAGCTGGGTGCCAGGCTACGCTCTAGACGAACCTCTGCTCAAAGAAGAGTTTCATGCCCTCTTCCCACACAGGCCCATGCCAGCAGACTTTTTCGACGACTGGCTTTTCACGCCCACGCTTTCAGCCAGCACGTTCCGGGGGTTCGACTCGGACGAGGAACCGACACGCGACGCACGTTCCCCGGAGGGGTCACCCTCGGGATCTGCCTCAGAACCCTCGTATTGGTGGGACGATAGACCAGAGGAGCAGTGGCGCAGAAAGTGCCTGGAGGGTCCAGGACGAGCGACGCCCCCAGGAGGAAGCGAGGGAGAGACGGACATGGACGTTTTCGGGGACGACCCAGGTTTCGAGCACGGCGGCACAGAGATGGAAGCGGAGGTGACCGTCGTCGACGAGAGCAGGGAGGAAGAACCGGAAGACTTCAGATGGAGGCCCGCCACGGGAAGCGAACTGTACCCGACATTCGTCCCCCTGACACAGCAGCACCCAGCTCCCGCACCGGAAGGAGGGGAGGGGGGAAGAGGGGGCTTCGAGGGGGGATGGATGTCAGGGGTTCAGGAGCAGAGGCAAGGGCAAGGGAGGAAACAGAGAGCGAGGGGGAGGAGGCAGAAGAAAGGATGAGTGATGACGACGACCCGAGATCTCCGAGTCTTTCCAGTGAATCGGAAGATTCACAGAAAGGAGCACCAGTGGCCAGGGCAAGGGGGGAGCCTAGGGGGACACCCCAGGAGGAAAGGGCCAGAGGGAGCTCAGAGGGGAGCAGTTGGAAATCGGGACCAGCGTCACCAACAGAGAGCAGGGGAGAGGAAGGGAGTCAGGTATCAAGCGCTGGCAGCTCACAACAGGAGGGAGGGCACGAGTCAGGAGTGGCCACACCTCCATCAGGGAGCGAAGAAACGGTCAGACGGAAAGTGGAAGGTTGGGCGCGCGCGCCAAGTTCAAATGCACAGGAAGGTGGCGCAGTTAGCAGCCCGGAAAGGGAGCCAGGTCCTAAAGCCCGGCGCAAGGAGACAGAAGGGTCCGGGGGGTCAGCGTCAGAAGAGTCCCGGAAGGAAGAGACCCCGGGGGGCAGAGGGACCCAGAGAAGAACAGTCAGGCGGAAAAGGTGGAGTAAGGCTAGGATATTAAGTTGGTGTACAGGAGGCGGGGACCCAGACAGAGCTTCGCCGATCTAACCATAAGACGTAGAGTTGCACGCAGCAGCTTGAGAATGGGAACTGTAACTCAATAAAGACTTTTACTAAATGATCGCTGGCTAGCGTGATCCTCTGTGAGCTAGGATCGGGGAGCAACTCTGACACCTACCTAGTCACCAAATGTGAGGGGAAACGTAAACCAGCATCTTAAAGGTAAAGGTAAAGGTACCCCTGCCCGTACGGGCCAGTCTTGCCAGACTCTAGGGTTGTGCGCTCATCTCACTCTATAGGCCGGGAGCCAGCGCTGTCCGCAGACACTTCCGGGTCACGTGGCCAGCGTGACAAATGATAGCCAGATTCTTCAGTTTTTTACCACACCAGAAGTAAAAGCACGAGGCATTAATAAGTTTTTGAAAAATCATGCACTTCATTTGTGGTTTTTTTAAAAAAAAATAATTGATTTTACAAAATTTTTATAAACAATACAAACAAATAAAAAAGACAAAACAAACATGTATAATTTCATCTCCTTTTTTCATAAACCTCACTTCTCTGACTCCCCCAAACCTCCCCTTTCTACATCCCAATTTCCAAAATTATTTCAGCAAGTCCTAAACTTAGTTTTGTCAAATTTGTTCCTTATTTGTTCTTTTCTTTTACTTAATCTTTTGTCGCTGTAATCTCCTTTTCTTACTAAGAACCTCAACATTTTAACATTCATTAATTTTATAATATTTCTTAAGATACGTTTTAAATTTCTTCCAATCTTCATCCGCCGTCTCCTTCCCCTGTTCACGAATTCTGTCAGTCATTTCAGCCAGTGTCATATAGTCTATCACCTTCATCTGCCATTCTTCCAGAGTGGGTAAATCTTGAGTCTTCCAATGCTTTGCGATAAGGATCCTTGCTGCTGTAGTAGCGTACAAAAAAAAATTTCTATCTTTCTTCGACACCAATTGGTTAGCAATGCCCAAAAGAAAGGCCTCTGGTTTCTTAGGGAAAGTACATTTTAGTATCTTTTTCATTTCATTATATATCATTTCCCAGAAAGCCTTAATCTTCGGGCACGTCCACCAAAGGTGGTAGAAAGTACCTTCAGTTTCTTTACACTTCCAACACTTATTGTCAGGCAAATGATAGATTTTTGCAAGCTTGACTGGGGTCATGTACCACCTATAGATCATTTTCATAATATTTTCCTTTAAGGCATTACATGCCGTAAATTTTATACCGGTGTTCCACAACCATTCCCAGTCAGCAAACATAATGTTATGACCAATGTCCTGTGCCCACTTAATCATAGCTGATTTAACCGTTTCGTCTTGTGTATTCCACTTCAGCAACAAGCTATACATTCTTGACAAATTCTTAACATTGGGTTCTAGCAATTCTGTTTCTAGTTTAGATTTTTCCACCTGGAAGCCAATTTTCCTGTCTTGTTTATATACCTCCATTATTTGAAAATAATGGAGCCAATATCGTACTTTTGTTTTTAATTTTTCATGACTCTGTAATTTCAGTTTATCTCCATCCTGTTCCAAAATTTCCCAATACTTTGGCCATTTGGCCTCCATATTGAGTTTTTTCACCGCTTTAGCCTCCAAGGGTGACAACCATCTAGGGGTTTTGTTTTCCAGCAAATCCTTGTATCTAGTCCAAACATTATATAATGCTTTTCTAACAATATGATTTTTAAAGGCCCTATGCACTTTAACTTTGTCATACCACAAATATGCATGCCATCCAAATGCATAAACGTAAACCAGCATCTTACACTGCTTTAAATGATAGCCAGATTCTGCAATTTTTTACCACACCAGAAGTAAAAGCACGGGGCATTAATAAGTTTTTGAAAAATCATGCACTTCATTTGTAGGCAAGGGAAAGCTTTCTGAAATGTACAAAATCTTACTAAGACACACAATCTGTTGAAATGACCAAGCAGCGGACGAGATTCGGGGCCAGTGGTGTGCCGCCTGGGGAAATGTTCCTTTCCATTCACCTTAAGCAAAGATGTGGTGACCTTGTGCATCCATAAATAACTTTCAGAAATGTATTTCATTACTTCCCAAAGCTTCTCAATGGGCTACCAAATGGCATTTCTTTCTATTTGGGATGAAACTGGGGAAGCAGCTTTAGAAGAAGGGGTTGCTGACATTCACTGGCCTGGAAAACACCTGATGCCAATATGATGGCAAATTGTGGGTGGTGCATTGATGGAGAAACTAAGGCAACAAATGGGGACATGACGCCACCGGTGTTCTAAAGATACATTTCATGTAAAGATTATGATGGGCTTCTTCAAATGTACATTGCCTCTTACAAGCATAGGTTTTAGATCAATTTTCTGTAAACCTCTGTCATAAATAGTTGTCACTGAAAATACGACCCAACAATGCAATGCTGGACTCATCCCTCCCGTCAGCGTGCCTGGAAAGCACGGGTCCAAGTGGTTTCCGCCTTACTCTGCTCCTTTCTCTGTGAAAGGCTGCTCTTTAGCTTTCACATCGGAGCAAACCTCAACCCACCCCCTCCCAAATAAACCTTTTTTATGAGCCCCCCTACTCTGCGTGTGCTTTCTTTGGCTCCTGTCTCAATGTGCAGAAATTGAGCACATGAATTTTCCAGCATCGGGAGTTTCCCCCAAGACAGTGTCGAGATCAGGCATGTTTGTGTGGCTCCACGCTTGCAATTCTTGGGGCTTTGGCTAAGAGGAGTGCATGCACTTTCAGCAAGACATAGCTAGCTAGCTAGACAGTTTACCTCCCTTTGCTACAGTTTAAATTTCTGCATGCCATCTGCTGTTGTGGAACAAGTCATCCCCATGATCCCTTTAGCCCAGTGTTCTCTAGGGCGGCCCACAGAAGCTCTCAAGGGTTTCAGACAAAACATTTGTTCACTTCAGCATATAGCAGTCCAAAGAAATGTATGCTCTAGAAGGTCTCAGGCTCCCCCGTCTTTGGGGTAGAGGTTTGACGTCTGAGACTAGATCTGCAGGACTCATAAACATTTCACTCTGTAGAGATGAGTAGTCGGCACCGTCCGAGTATAGGAGGAGGGGGGTGGGGGTGGAATACAGGGCTGAGAAATAGAAGAATGTTAGGATATTTCCGTTCCACCTTAAAAGGGAGCAGGATGTTTGTGTCACAGCCTGCGTATTTCCTGTTCACAGGATGTTTATGTTTTCTGTTGCTTTCGTTTCTCTCTCTGTCGAAGACACTGACGCAGGCAGTCATGTCTTTCTTTGTTCTGATCAACGCTGAATAAAGCTTGTAAATAATGCTCTCCTGAGTGCGACTTCTGCTGTCAATTATCTGCTGATAAGAGTGTGCATGAGCTCTGGAATGTAGCAAGATATTTTCTAGAAACTCATGTCGCTAATCGCTGATACTGCGTGCCTACGGGAGATCGATGGATCATCCGGCAGACGGCTTGGGGCCATGATGGACTTTATCTCCCTGGCAGTATCCCAACAACAGGTTTCGGGCCCAGATTCACGGCACTTACAGGAGAGTAAGACTGCGACAGACTGCGTTGAAAGGTATGTGGAGGAAAAGCGAAAGTGAGGCTTTTCTGTTTGCCGCGGAAAGAGCTTTGATGTCCGGCAGGCCTAATTGGTCTGGGCGTCGAGCCCAGCAGGCCTCAAGATTTATGGCTGCTGAGATAAGGAGTCTCTGAAGTGAAAAAGACTCACGGCTCATAGAAAAAGCTGGTATGGAGTTTTTCCAAGCTTCTGAAGCTGATGAGTGCCCAAAGCTAAAACGGCACAATTATAAAACATGGGCAAAATGGTGTGAGAGTTTGCTGCGTCAGTTTGGAGTGTGGCATACTGTGTCTGAAGCCCCTCCAGTTCCTCTGACAGATAGATGGAAGGCCAAAAATTCGAAGGCGATAGACGTAATAGTCTCGTCCGTCTCTCTGGAGGAAATTGCAACGTCACCTGGCGTCACTGCACGTAAGATGTGGAATGCTTTGAAAATAGCCCACCAGCCAGTCATCCCAGCCCAGAGTTTGACCGCATCGGAGGTCCTGGCTGTTTCCCAGAATGCGAGTGAATGCAGGGATGCCGAGGGCACTGCAGAGGGAGCTGACTGTCACGTCATCCCAGGCAGCATTCCAGCCTCCAGGGGGAGCCAAGGAGTCGGCAGCTGAGAGCTCTGTTTCTCATGGGAACCAAGGTCATCGCCTTTGCAGAGGCCGGAAGGGCAAATGTAAACAGAGGCTGATGCCTGCAGATGGCCAGAAGCAGAGGGAGGGTGAAGAGCCCAAGCCAGAGGAAAACAAGGCTTGGTTTGCTGGCACAGCTTCACCAAAGGCCAAAGGCAAGTCTGATGGCCAGGAGCAGGGGGGCAAGCAGGAGAAAAAGCCCACGCCAGTGGAAAACAAGGTTTTGCTTGCTGGAAAAGCTGCTCCAAAAGCCAAAGCCAGGTTTGTTATTGATTCAGGGAGTACCCGCCATATCTCAAAGGACCACCACCTATTTATCTCCTTCAAACCTCAAGAAGGTGAGATCCACCTGGCTGACGGAAAGACGTTGCGGATTGCAGGAGAAGGGACTGTGAGACTGGCAAGTCTGCACACTACCATCAAAGGTGTACTTTATGTTCCAGGTGCTGCGGACAACTTGCTCAGTGTCCCACAGCTTACTGGGCGTGGCTTTGAGATTTCCTTCAAGAGGAGCGTTTGTGTCATCAGAAAAGGCAAAGAGGACATTTTGCATGCAAAGTTTATGGATGGTTTGTTCTGTATAACTTATGATGACACTGGTGCTGTTGTGTCTAATGTTGATTCTTGTTGTGTTGCACAAACTAACAAAGTTCGTCATGCAGGATGCATTCACGATGCACACAGAAGGTTTTGTCACCTCTCTTGGAAGGCACTGGCCAAGATGCCAGATATGGTTGAGGGTTTGAACATCAAACCCTGTAAGTTTCACATGAAATGTGTATCTTGTGGAGAGAACAAGGTGAAGGTTGCTCCAAAAGGCAAGGAGTCTAGCAGGCAGGCTTCCAAACCCTACTAGCTAGTGCACGCAGACCTGGTTGGTCCACTTGCGCCCTCTTTGGGTGGAGCAAGGTACTTCATGGTTCTAATTGATTCTTTTTCCAGGTACATTCATGTGTTTATGCTCGAGCAGAAATCGCAAGCGTTTCCTAGGTTCAAGGCATTCTGTGCTTGGTTGGAGAATGTTCACGGTAAACGTATTGGCTGTCTCTTTACTGATCGGGGCGGGGAGTTCACTTCTCAGCAGTTTGAAGCTTTCCTGACTGAGAAGGTAATCCAACATGATTTGTCAACGCCTAGATCGCCATGGATGAATGGGCTTGTGGAGCGAGCAAATCAAACATTGCTGCAAGGAATGAAAACCTTGTTGCATGATGCCAATCTCCCTGATAAGTTTTGGGGGGAGGCTCTGTCGAATTTTGCTCACACTTTTAATCACAGATTGTCATCACCTATTGGTTGTACCCCCTACGAGAAGATGTTTGGTAAGAAACCCAACATCAAGCACATGAGAATCTTTGGTTCTGACATGCGGGTACACACCCCACAAAGCAACAAGCTTGGGAAGCGTGGGGCACATTGTTTGTTCATGGGGTACGAAAAAGGTGCATACAGGGTATGGATGACTGACTCTAAGTCCATTAAGTTCACAAAGAGTGTTGAGTACAATCCTAAGTGGGGGGGAAATGTGGGAATTTTCCAGAGTTACCCAGAGGAGGATGAAGGTGATGTCAAGGAAGCAGCTAAAGCTGAGGAAGCTGCTGAGGATGATGATGATCAGAGTTCGGATTCCAGTTCAGTGGGCGGCGCTGCTGCTGGTGTCAGCGACAGTGATCACACAGCAGACTACAAGAGCGCAAAGGCCTCAGTCAGACCATCTGATGCGTCTGACAATGAACTGGAAGAACCACTGTTCACCATTGGTCACTTTTCTCCTAAGAAAGAGGAGATGAGTCCAGAAGACTTGCGTCTAGTACGCAGATCTGAGAGGGCCACAAACGGCAGACCTCCAAAGAGATTTGCTGATGAGTTTGCTAAGACAGCAACTGCTGTTCTCAGTAGCTCAGAGAAGGTGTGAGAACCTTCAAGCTTCAAAGAGGTTCAGGAGTTAACCTCTAAAGATGCTGAGCCTTGGCTAAATGCCATGAAGGCTGAAGTTGATTCCTTGAACAGGAAGCAAACTTGGGAACTGGTACCGGTAGTCCCAGGGATGAGACTGGTTGGCAGCAAATGGGTCTTCAAGGCCAAGACAGACCAGAATGGCAAGGTTGTCAGACACAAAGCCAGATTGGTTGCCAGAGGTTTTTCACAGGTACCAGGACAGGATTACCACGAGACCTACTCTCCCACAGTCAAATATGAGAGCATTCAGCTGATGCTCAAGATCGCTGCGGAGGAGAAATAATAATAATAATAATAATAATTTATTATTTATACCCCGCCCATCTGGCTGGGCCTCCCCAGCCACTCTGGGCGGCTTCCATAAAAACCAAAAATACAATAAAATATCACACGTTAAAAACTTCCCTGAACAGGGCTGCCTTAAGATGTCTCCTGAATGTCAGGTAGTTGTTTATCGCCTTGACATCTGCTGGAAGGGTGTTCCACAGGGCGGGCGCCACTACCGAGAAGGCCCTCTGCCTGGTTCCCTGTAGCTTTGCTTCTCGCAATGAGGGAACCGCCAGAAGGCCCTCGGCGCTGGACCTCAGCGTCCGGGCAGAATGATGGGGGTGGAGACGCTCCTTCAGGTATACTGGACCGAGGCCGTTTAGGGCTTTAAAGGTCAGCACCAACACTTTGAATTGTGCTCGGAAACGTACTGGGAGCCAATGCAGGTCTTTCAAGACCGGTGTTATATGGTCTCGGCGGCCGCTCCCAGTCACCAGTCTAGCTGCCGCATTCTGGATTAGTTGTAGTTTCCGAGTCACCTTCAAAGGTAGCCCCACGTAGAGTGCATTGCAGTAGTCCAAGCGGGAGATAACCAGAGCATGCACCACTCTCGCGAGACAGTCCGCAGGCAGATAGGGTCTCAGCCTACGTACCAGATGGAGCTGGTAAACAGCTGCCCTGGACACAGATTTGACCTGTGCCTCCATGGACAGCTGTGAGTCCAAAATGACTCCCAGGCTGCGCACCTGGTCCTTCAGGGGCACAGTTACCCCATTCAGGACCAGGGAATCCTCCACACCTGCCCGCCTTCTGTCCCCCAAGAACAGTACTTCTGTCTTGTCAGGATTCAACCTCAATCTGTTAGCCGCCATCCATCCTCCAACCGCCTCCAGACACTCACACAGGACCTTCACCGCCTTCACTGGTTCTGATTTAAAAGAGAGGTAGAGCTGGGTATCATCCGCATACTGATGAACACCCAGCCCAAACCTCCTGATGATCTCTCCCAGCGGCCGCATGTAGATGTTGAAAAGCATGGGGGAGAGGACAGAACCCTGAGGCACCCCACAAGTGAGAGCCCAGGGGTCTGAACACTCATCCCCCACCACCACTTTCTGAACACGGCCCAGGAGGAAGGAGCGGAACCACTGTATAACAGTGCCCCCAGCTCCCAGCCCCTCAAGACGGTCCAGAAGGATGCTATGGTCGATGGTATCGAACGCCGCTGAGAGATCCAGCAGAACTAGGAAACAGCTCTCACCTTTGTCCCTAGCCCGCCGGAGATCATCAACCAGTGCGACCAAGGCAGTTTCAGTCCCATGATGAGGCCTGAATCCCGACTGGAAGGGATCCAAATGGTCCGCTTCTTCCAGGCGTGCCTGGAGTTGTTCGGCAACCGCTCGCTCAATCACCTTGCCCAGGAATGGAAGATTTGAGACTGGGCGATAGTTGGCCATCGTGGCCGCATCTAGAGATGGTTTTTTAAGAAGCGGTTTAATAACCGCCTCTTTCAGCGGGTCTGGGAAGGCCCCCTCACGGAGGGAAGCATTCACCACCCCACGAAGCCCATCGCCCAGCCCTTCCCGGCTTGCTTTTATTAGCCAGGATGGGCAAGGATCCAGGAGACAGGTGGTTGGTTTCACTCGTCCAAGCAGCCTGTCCACATCCTCGGAGGCAACAGATTGGAATTGATCCCACTCAACTTGACCAGACAGAACTCTTGCACTCTCCCGCCCCGGCCCTGCTCCCACGGTGGAGTCTACTTCTTCCCGAATCTGAGCGATTTTATCTGCAAAAAACTTTGCAAAATCATTGCAGGAGAACATGTGGCCCGTACTGGGCCCCGATATTGCAGGTGGTTCCGCTAAATTGTGAACCACCTGAAAAAGTCTCCTGCTGCTGTTTTCTGCAGATGCAATAGAGGCGGTGAAGAAATTCTTCTTCGCCGTCGCTATCGCCACTTGGTAGGCTCGACGTTGAGCTCTAACCTGTGTCCGGTCAGATTCGGAATGAGTTCTCCGCCACCGGCGCTCTAGCCGTCTCAACGATTGTTTCATTGCCCTCAGATCCGTGGAAAACCACGGGGCTGTCCGGGCTCCATGCAATCGGAGAGGGCGCTTCGGAGCCAAACAGTCAATAGCCCTGGTTAACTCCACATTCCAGCGGGCCACCAGGGAATCAGCTGAAAGGCCATCAACATGGGATAAAGCATCCCCTACCACTCTCTGGAAACCATTTGGATCCATTAAGTGGCGGGGGCGGACCATCCGAATTGGTCCCACCTCCCTGCAGAGGGGATGGGTCGCAGAGAAGTCCAGTTGCACCAGGAAGTGATCTGACCATGGCACTTCTTTCGTTTCGCTTTTATTTAGTGTCAGATCACCAACATCCATAGAGGTAAACACCAGGTCCAAGGCATGTCCACGGCTATGGGTTGGGCCAGACTTATTCAGGGACAGCCCCATGGAGGCCATGCTTTCCACGAAGTCCCGAGCGGCCCCTTGTAAGGTCGTGTCGGCATGGATGTTAAAATCCCCTAGGACGACCAAGCTAGGTGTCTCCAGGAGAACATCCGCCACGACCTGAAGCAGCTCGGGCAGGGAATCCTTGGCGCAGCGGGGAGGTCGGTACACCAAAAGGAATCCTGTACTGCCCCTATTGCCCAACTTCCAGAACATGCACTCAGAAAACTGGGTCTTCCCAATAGGACGCCTGGTGCAAACTAATGACTTCCTAAAAATCACTGCAACCCCCCCTCCCCGCCCACATGACCTGGGTTGCTGTGCGTAAGAGAAACCTGGTGGACAAGCAGCGGCAAGAACAGGCCCATCTGCTTCATCCAACCAAGTCTCTGTTACACATGCCAGGTCAAATCCTCCATCCATGATCAAGTCATGGATGGCAGTGGTCTTCTGAATCATTGACCTGGCATTGCACAGCAGCACCTTCAGGCTATGTGGGTATCCCTTGCTGATTCTAGTATCCGTCCGGACAGGACCAGACCCGGAGGCAGGGATAGTCCTCAGACAACGACTAAACCTGCCTCCTCTGTAATGACATGGTCTGGTCTTAGCGTAACTCCTCCTCCTACCCGTGATCACTGAGATCGGTTGTCCCAGTGCATCCCCCCATCATGACATTAATACAGCTTTTTTGTACGGGATTTTGGGGGAGGAGCTGTTTATGCTTCCACCAGACGGGATGCAGATACAGAAGGGAATGGTCTGTAAACTGCGGAAATCCTTATATGGTCTCAAGCAGAGTGCCAGGTGTTGGAAAACAAAACTCACTGAGACGTTGCTTTCTCTAGGTTTTCACCAGGGCAAAGCTGATCCGTGTGTGTTTGTCAAGGAGGAGGGGCAAAACAAACTGCATTGTTTATGTTTTGTTGATGATCTTCTGATGTTTTGGAAGAATCAGGCTTTCTACCAAAGCACCCTAGCTCAGCTGAAGGAGCACTTTGACATGAAGGATCTTGGTGAGGTATCCAACTATCTTTCTCTGCAGGTAGAGAGGGACCAAGCAGGCAATTTTCTGGTACACCAAACACAGAAAATTGCTGATGTATCAACCAGGTTGAATTTGGTTGATGCAAACCCAGCAGACACACCGATGGTGACAGGTTACCAGGTAGACAGTACTGCTGAAGCGTTTTCTGACACTACGCTGTACAGATGCATTCTAGGCAAGCTGAATTTCATTGCTAGATGTTCAAGACCTGACATAGCTGTAAGCACTAACCTGCTTAGCAAACATGCTAACAATCCTACTGTTCAGGATTGGGAAGCTCTGAAGCGCATAGCCCACTATTTGAAAGGGACTATGCACTACAGGCTGAGGTTCACCAGTCAGAAGACTGGAGGTCTTGAAATCTTTGCAGATGCAAGTTTTGGAAGTGACACCACGGATGGTACAAGCACTTCTGGAGTATGCTACATGTACAACCACTGCCTGTTTGACTGGTTGTGCAAAAAGCAGACGACAGTAAGCCTAAATTCCTCTGAAGCAGAACTCAATGCTCTGTCATTTTCACTCATGGATTGTGAATGGTTGATGCAACTGTTTAAGGACATCAGAGTGTCTGTGAAATGTCCTGTACAAGTGTATCAAGACAATAGATCGTGTTTGGCTTTGCTGAACTCAGAGAGTTGCAAGCAAAGGACCAAGTACTTGCAGATTAAGCTACATCGTGCAAGAGAGTGTATTCAGAAAGGACTCATTCAGGTGTCCTACATGGCAGGAAATGAAATTCCTGCTGATCTGTTGTCTAAGGTTTTTAACAGAGAACAACTTAAGGTTTATGTACAGAAGTTGCAATTGGGTTGAACCACAGGTACTACAGGTTACACGGAAAGGGGGAGGATGTTAGGATATTTCCGTTCCACCTTAAAAGGGAGCAGGATGTTTGTGTCACAGCCTGCGTATTTCCTGTTCACAGGATGTTTATGTTTTCTGTTGCTTTCGTTTCTCTCTCTGTCGAAGACACTGACGCAGGCAGTCATGTCTTTCTTTGTTCTGATCAACGCTGAATAAAGCTTGTAAATAATGCTCTCCTGAGTGCGACTTCTGCTGTCAATTATCTGCTGATAAGAGTGTGCATGAGCTCTGGAATGTGGCAAGATATTTTCTAGAAACTCATATCGCTGATACTGCGTGCCTACGGGAGATCGATGGATCGTCCGGCAGACGGTTTGGGGCCATGATGGACTTTATCTCCCTGGCAGTATCCCAACAAAGAATGCGTTCAATCTCCTACACGAAGCCAGAGCCAATTATGAAGATTGGCCAGTTGCTTATAGATCAAATGCACGGATCATGCAGCTGCAAAGAGGTCTACCCAGCCGCTCCCACAGGCAACATGGAATTCTTCTGTGCAATTTACTGTGTTGCTGTTGTTGTTGTTAAAGTTGTAAGACAAGCCTATATTGCACTTTATTAAAAATGCCAGGTCACTTCACAACAATATACTGATGGACTCAGTAGAATCAGCAATCAGTACTGGGGCACAGGCCTTGGCTGGCACCCTGAAATGCACAGCCCCTGCGCCAGTCCTGAGGAGGCTCAAGGCCAGGGGTCAGCAACCTTTTTCAGCCGTGGGCTGGTCCACCGTCCCTCACAGCATGTGGTGGGCCGGACTATATTTTTTTGGGGGGTGGGGGTGGGGGGAAATGAACAAATTCCCACAAAGAACCCAGAGATGCATTTTAAATGAAAGGACACATTCTGCTCATGGAAAAACACATTGATTCCCGGACTGTCCGTGGGCCGGATTGAGAAGACGATTGGGCCGCATCCGGCCCCCGGGCCTTCGGTTGCCTACCCCTGCTCAAGGCAATCACTTCCTGCACTTCACGTTAATGCAGAAGACAGCCCAGTTGTGCTCAGATGCTCAAAATTCCCTTTTCACCTTTGAATCTTTGGAGGGTCTGTTTCAGTTGGCATCGGGACAGCCCACCTAGCAGTGCAGCTGCCTTTATTGCAGAGGCAGGAAGTTTCCTTCCTTTCATATTCAGGATTTCTGTACTCACATAGAAATAATAAAATGGTTTCTGCTGTTTGTTAAAAGTCATGAATGATCTCTCACAACTCATTGATAAGGTAGCTTGCTTGTGTTTCGAGAAATCGTATAAGAGGAGCATTCATAGGAAGTTGCACTTGACAGAGTCAATCTAGCCTAGCACTGCCTACACTGACTGGCAGCAGCGCTGCAGGGTTTTCAAACAGGGGACAATCCCAGCCCTGTCTGGTGGAGATCCTGGACTGAACCTGGGATCTCCTGCATGCAAAGCAAGGCCTCCCTCAACTCAGGAGGCATGAGTTCTCTACTGTATTTCAAGAAATGCTTTCACTTTATCATTTCATTTTCATCTGTATATTTTGTGCATATATTTTCCTGTATATTTTAGACAGAGAGGAGTAGCAATACGGTTAGAGGCAAGGTTCAGAGTTAGTGTTGTGTGAGCATTTTAAAGCAGTTGAGTTTAAACAGGAGGGGATTTCACCTGAAGAGATGGCAAGCATCGTGAATCTGTAAGTAGGATTTCGTCTGCTTCTTTTTTTTTAATCTTCTGGGGCGAGGGCTTGGGGTCCCCCACACGGCCAGCATCCCCATGGAATTTAACCCCTTCCTGAACAGCTTAACTTCTCTTCCCACCCGCCTTCCCATTCTCCCTCAAATCTCATTGCAGCTCAGCTGGTTAGAGGGAGCTGCAGATAGCACCAAGGTTGCAGGTCCGATTCCCATAAGGTACAGCTGCATATTCCTGCATTGCAGGGGGTTGGACTAGATGATCCCCAGGGTACCTTCCATGATCATTATTTGGGGATGCTTTTTATTACATTCGTAGCCCACTTTTCATCCAAGCAGTTCAAGGTGGCATTTATGGCTTGCCTTTCCCCCCGTTTCCCCCCTCACAACAAATCTGTTAGGTAGGCTAGGATGAGAGTGACTGGACCCAACATCAAACAGTGCACTTCATGACTGAGTGGGGATTTGCACTCGGATCTCCCAGGTCCTCCTAGACCAGAATTCTCGCCACTATACACCCCCCCTCTCTCTACCCCTTCTCCGTTTCTCAACTCTTCAGCCATCAACTGCAACAGACAGGCGTTCTGTCAGTCTTCCTGTCAGTCACTCTGGCTCTAAGAGAGTTTTCATTGCATTCTTTGGCTCATCTATGGCTTGATGCTTTGACGACCTTCCTAGCAGCCCCCTTCGCTCTCCAGGCAGGGCTGCTGTCCTAACAGCATTATGCTGAGGGCTCTTTTAAATGCTGGAAATGCTTCCCTTATCTTTGCTTTGCTGGGGATGGGGGTGGGGGGAGTGTTGGAATCCCCCCCCACACACACATACATGAGATGCACCACTGTGTTCCTGTGGAGAGCCGTTTGGGGTCTGTGGGTGCATAAAAAAACAAAAAGAGCCCTATTGCGTGGCGAGTTCCCGCCCCCCCCCCAAAGTGGAAATAAAGACACATGACACAATTATTTCAGGTTAATGGGCTAAATATGGCCACAACTTTATTGGTTACAGGTGATGAGTGGTATTGGCTTAGGCATTGGTCCTAACTGACTATCCGGCTTCAGCCTGTCGGCTTGAAGTCCGGGAAGGGTTAACCACCAGTAGGGGGAGTCCTGCTGATGCACATCAACTCGGAACCCGCCCCCCCGGGGGTCACCGCTCAGGGGCGTGCCTTAGGCCCTCACCTCCATAGGCTTCGGACAGGGCCACGCCCCCCAGAACCCTTTATCGTACTACCTTTCAATATGCAGGGCAGGTGATGGCGTTTCCTCCCCTCTTCCATCTACAGAACAATACCAATACCAATGCCTAACCGCCAATACCCAGAAAGTTGTGATGATTTGCTATGAGGTAGGTGAAAAACCAGCCATGTCAGTGATAAATAGGGCTGGTCACACCCCCCTGAGCCAGCCGATTGGCTGTCCAGGGGCTGACGCGGCCGGGGATTCCCTCAGTCGCCCGCAACTCCACCTCCTTTGTAGGCGGAAGTGGCTTTGCTGGATCAGAGGAAAAGCCCGTCTAGTCCAAACTCACAAGCAGTAGCCCACTCCTGCTGCTTCTCCTCTAGCTGTGGGCTTCAGAGGTAGAGTGCCTCTGTTCCTGGAAGCTCTATATTGCTATGTTGAGTAATAGTAAGAGATGCTGTTGTTCTCCTCCAACGGAATCGTGGGTGACCCCAAGGCTCCACAGGCAGCAGAACCGCCTCAGGCAAAGTCCTTGGAGTTGAGGCTTTTGGGGTTCCGGGGTCATGAGGAGGCACTGGAACCCGAAGATCAAGTTCTCGGAGTGGTGGTTTGAGTCTGTGTACACATTTGTGGCCCAACCTACCTCGATCTCGGTCCAATTCGGGATCCTTGAGACTTCCCCGTTGCCGTAAAGGAGGTAGGTCCCATTATAGCACTTCAGCCGGTAGTAGGGGTGATCAAGGGTGAGGGCAGCAGACCCAATGCATTGCAGGTTCTTGTCTCGAATCTCGTTCCCAGTATTCGTTATTGGTGAGTCGGGGTACTAGCGAGTGGCGCAGCAGGGTTCGGGACTCTGGAAGGCAGAAGTCAAAGTCCCCCATTAGGTCGGGGTTGGACTTTCCGCCAGTCTCGACCCTGTGGTAATCCAAGAAGTGGTAGTCTGTTTGTAGTCCTGTACAATGGTCCGGCGGAAAAGCGGAGATCTCAGTCAGGGTGGTGAGGATAAGAAAGGTGGGGATCAGGTTCATGGTCGGTGGTCATGAGAGGCTGAAGGAAGGGAAGAAGAGGTGAGCTGTCAAATGTGGAAACAGAGTGGTGAGCATAGAAGTCAATGGAGCTGTCAAACGAACTGTCAAACTAGCTGTCAAACACGCTGTCAGGGAAACGGGGAGGAAGGCAGTCTATGGAGCTGTCAAACGAGCTGTCAAACGAACTGTCAAACGAGCTGTTAGGAAGCGAGGATTAGAGCAGTCTACGGAGCTGTCAAACGAGCTGTCAAACGAGCTGTCAGGAAGCGAGGATTAGAGCGGTCTACGGAGCTGTCAAACGAGCTGTCAAACGAGCTGTCAAACCTGTTTAAAGCGTAATTTGATGGCGTCGGTGTCTGGGATGATTTCGGAGGTCCAGTTGGGTGATGTGGCGTCTGGTCCGGTCTGTTGGGCCCGATTCTGGCCCTGATCTGGTCCGGTCTGTTGAGCCCGATTCTGGCCCCGATCTGGTCCGGTCTGTTGAGCCCGATTCTGGCCCCAATCTGGTCCGGTCTGTTGAGCCCGATTCTGGCCCCAATCTGGTCCCGTCTGTTGAGCCCGATTCTGGCTCCGATCTGGTCCGGTCTGTTCCTCGTCGTCATCGATGTAGGAGGTCGCTGAAAGAGGTGGGGTTTCGAAGGTGTAATCCTCTCCGAGGCTCTCCTGCGTCTCCTGGGGTGGCGGTGCCGCCTTGCACCTCGTGTGATGTAGCCACGCCGTTTTCTCCCCCACTTTCACAGCAGTTGGTGAGGTCAGAAGTACTTGGTAGGGACCTTCCCAGGCAGGCTGGAGGGGTAGCTTCTGATAGACCTTGACTAGGACCCAGTCACCTGGATGGAAGGAGTGGGCTTGGACGTCAATGGGCAGGTTCTGTCCCTCGATAGCCACGTACTGGTGGAGGCGCTGCAGCTGTTTCTGAAGCTGAATAATATAGTTAGTAAGTTCTGCTTCCCCCACCTCGAGTTCTGAGAGGGGGAATAAGGTGTTATAAATGGGAGGGGGTCTCCCGAATAGGAGTTCAAATGGGGACAGTTTCAAAGGTCCAGTTGGGGCACTCCGTATGTTATGGAGGACCAGTGGGAGTGCATTTACCCATTTCAGTCCAGTGAGCCTGCAAAGTTTTCCCAGTTGTATTTTTATCTCTTGGTTCATACGTTCTACTTGGCCAGAGGATTGTGGATGGTATGGCGTATGGAGATCCCACTTTATTTGGAGGGCCCTGGTCACCTGTTGTACTACATTGGCAGTGAAATGTGTTCCCCTGTCACTGTCCAACCGGCGGGGCACTCCATATTGGGGAATAATGTCCTGTAGGAGGGCCCTAGCAACGGTGGCTTTTCGGCAGGGAAATCCCTCCACCCAGGAGGAGAATTGGTCTACTATGATTAGGGCATGTTTGAAGCCCTGACATTGGGGCAAATCGATAAAGTCCAGTTGTAAACTTTCAAAGGGGACAAAGGCCCATGGTCTAGCCCCTGGCGGTTTTCTGGGCTCACGCTTGGGGTTGAAGTTGTGACAGGTGATGCAGTTCTTTGAGGTTGCTGTAGCTGCGGCTGCTATCCCTGGAATGTACCAAGACCTCTTAACATGCTCTATTAACCTCTCTTTTCCCCAATGTGTTTGTTGGTGAAGGATCCTCACCAATTTTGGAGTCCAGGCTTTTGGCAGGACGGTTCTGCCGTCGGGGAGAATCCAGATGCCATTTTGTTCAGTAGCGCCCATAGATTCCCACATGGTTTTTTCCTCCTCTAGGGCCAATTTGTATATTTGTGTAGGGTCAATGTCGACAGGAAACTGTAAGGCTTGGAATTCGGACTCATTGTTTGGGGGGCGAAGCGCGACCATCTGGGCTGCTTTATCAGCCCATCTCTTACCCCTTGAGACTGAATCCCTTCCTACTTCCGGGGAGGTGCCTCCGGTAATGGCGGAATTCCTCTGATCGGGAGGAATTTGCTCCGTGGGAATCTGGGTCTGGCCGCCACGGCGAAGGCGGAGACCCGCAAAAAATCACAGGCGGGAGAAGCCTGTGAACGTGGGATTCGGTGGGCACCTTTTGCGCCTCCCCTACTCGCGGGGAAACCCAGTTTCGGGGGTCCGGAGCGATGTGGGGTGTGCAGCGCAGTGCTTTGAATCGTCTGCTTCTTCCACGGAGCGAAGCTGCATAGCTGTTGCCGGAGAGCGCTGACCTTTTCCTGTGGACAATTTGACTTTAAAGTAATTACCCGTGAGTAGAGCTGAAGCGGAAGAATTGGATTTTTAAACGTTTAATTTGGCATCGTAACGGGGAGGTTCAAATACAGGAAGTCCGCCTTCCCCTTTTGTAAATAGACTGAGGCAATCAGGCTGCAAGCTGGAGTCTTAGAAAGCCTTTTGTAAAAGACTAAATTTCCATCGGCAAAGAACATTAAACCCCCCCTTGGAGGCAGGAGAAGAGGGGGGGGGGAGTTGTGGACTGAGTATGCCTGTGGGAGAGAGTGAAGAGAGCTAAAATACCGCCGCTCTGACCCTGGAAACGGGCTGCTAGCAGGACTGACGTCTTTTGGAATGTTCATTGACAGCGTTTAGAATGTTCATTGACAGCTAGCTAAATAAGAGAAATACATTGTTTCTACTGTCTCCGGCTGCTTTTAAAAAGGAGTAAAAGTAACTGAAAATTGAAACTAACTTTGGAGTGTTTGAATTGTTTTTAAAAGAGGATATTATTGACTATTATAAATAGAAACTGTTTCCCCCTAGTGGAAGTCTTTGAAACAGGTTGCTTTCCAAGAGCTGGGCTAGGGGAATTTCCAACTGCAAGATAAAAAACTGTGAGACTCTGGGACTGACCTTGAATCTTTTAAGTGTTATGGCAAATGGAAAGGGAAAAACAGACCAGTCAACTGCTGACAAAACATTAAGGTCTGGGGGGACTTGGCAACAACCCAGGAGAGATTCAACATCAGGCCCCCCTGCTTCTTCTGCTGCTGCCTTTCCACCAGTACACTCAAAACCAAGAGGAATGTCGACAGAAGAGGCCTTAGTGGCTGCATTATATAAGATAAATGATTCACTGGAACAGCTTAACAAGAAAATAGATGTGATAAATGTGAAAGTGGATGTTCCAGCTACTAAAATCGACTTAAATACAGAAAGCATAAATGATACCAATACAGAAACCACCCAGAAATTGATACAGGAATCTACTTTGATACGGCAAACTGCGGAGGAAGCCAGGGAGAAAGCCGTTGCTGCTGAATGTAAAGTAACACAACTGGAGAGAGGGACAGTCCCAGCCCTACAGAGGCAATTTGATGAACATAAGTTGACGCTTGCTATGATTGAACTTAAAGAAAAACAGACGAATCTGAGGATTAGAGTTCACCTTTGGTGGACATGCCCAAGGATTAAGACACTCTGGGAGATGATTTATAACGAAATGAAAAAGGTATTTAAATATACCCTTTTGAAGAAACCAGAGGCCTTTCTCCTGGGCATGGTCGGCCAATTGGTGTTAAAGAAGGATAGAACCTTTTTTACGTATGCAACAACAGCAGCAAGAATGCTCATCGCGAAGAATTGGAAGACACAAGATTTACCCACTCGGGAAGAATGGCAGATGAAGTTGATGGACTATATGGAACTGGCGGAAATGACTGGCAGAAATCCGAGACCAGGGAGAAGAGTCGGTGGAAGAAGACTGGAAAAAGTTTAAAGACTATTTATAGAAATACTGTAAAATTAATGAATGTTAGAAGAATGTTGGAATGAAGTTATATGGCTTTAGTAGAAATGTTATAAGGAATTAAGTATAAATAGATTAATAGAATATTAAAGGAAAAAATAAGGATAGAATGTGTTGAGATAATTATAGGATAGAAAACAGAGGAAGATGGAAAGGAATTGCTGAAATAATTAACAGAAGTGGAATACAAAAAGGGAGGTGTGAGGAGGTCGTTGAAATAAGTGAATGAAAGATAAGCTATTGAAATTGTTGGATGTGTTTTAAATTGTTTTTGTTTTGTTTTGTCAGTTTAATGTGTTAGTGTTATGTAGTGTTTGTGTATTGTATTGTTCTTTTTTTTCTTTTCTCTTTATTGTTCTTTTTTTTGTGTAGTGTTTAAATTGTTGAAAAAGTAATAAATATTATTTATTTTTTTTAAAAAAGAGAGAGACTGAATCCCTTCCTTTGGTGTGCGCCTTGCAATGGACGACAGCTATTGCGCTGGGCAAGTGGAAAGCTGTTAGCAGTCTCTCCACTAGGGCAGCATGTGAAATTTGAGAGCCGGCTGCAGTTAAGAAGCCTCTTTGGAGCCAAATCTGGCCGGTCGTGTGTATCAGCCCGAAGCGGTATTTGCTGTCTGTGTAAATGGTGGTCCTTTTGCCTTCGCTAATTTCACAAGCGCGTATGAGTGCAATTAATTCCACGGCTTGGGCACTATACTGTGGGTTAATTGGGTTTGATTCTAAAACTTCAAAGTCAGAGACAACGGCATATCCGATCTTTCTTTCCCCATCAATGACCTTAGAGCTGCCATCAGTGTAAAGTATTAGGTCCGGATTTTCTAGGGGAAGGTGGTCTAGATCCTCTCAGGGCTTCTCGGCTTGGCGGACTATTGTGGTGCAGTCATGGCGTGGGGTGCCATCATCAGGGAGGGGTAACAAGGTAGCCGGGTTGAGGGAGTTGACTCGTTTAATGGTGACGTTAGATGGAGTTAGCAGGAGGGCTTCGTATCGGTTTAGGCGGGAGTTTGAGAAGTGGTGACAGCCTCTCAGGGTTAGAAGGATGGAGACGGAATGGGGAACATGGATGGTGATTTCTCTTTAAGGTCTGTTTTAAACCTCTCATTTACCTGAAGATAATGCAGCCAGTCATAAACATACTCCTTAACTTGTTCATATGGCTTCAATTTCCATTTCCCCCCCTCTTTCATTGCCAACTCACCATAGGTTATCCAATTTACTCTCATATTGGTTTTCTTTACGCTCATTACCTCTAGTGGTGACAGCCAGTGTGGAACTTTGGGCTCCAATATATTTTTGTACCTATCCCAAACCTCTATTATGGAGCTCCTAAAGACGTGATTATCGAAACCCTTATGAATTTTCTTCTTCTCCAGCCATAAATAAGCGTGCCATCCAAATCTATTATCAAAGCCTTCTAGGTCTAATAATTTGTTATTTTTTAATTTTATCCACTCCTTTAACCAGCAAAGACAGGACGCTTCATAATATAATTTCAGGTCTGGCAGGGCAAAACCGCCTCTTTCCTTGGCATCTGTTAGTAACTTGAATTGTATTCTTGGCTTTTTGCCCTGCCAGATATATCTTGAGATCGTTCTTTGCCACTCTTTGAACACACTTGTTCCCCTAATTATAGGGATCATTTGAAACAAAAATAACATCTTTGGAAGCACACACATTTTGATCGTTGATATTCTGCCCCAAAAGGACAGTTTCATTCTGCTCCAGGTTTCTAGATCTTTCTTAATTCCGTTCCACACCGGAATATAGTTATTCTGATATAAATCAATATTTTTTGGGGTCAACCAAATTCCCAGATATTTTATCTTTTTAGCCACTTCAATCCCTGATTCTCCTTGCATTTCTTCTATCAGACTCTCATCAATATTCTTAACCATTATTTTGGTTTTCTTCTTATTTAGCGTAAATCCAGCCACTCTACCAAACTGGTCAATTTCATTCAATACCTCATTTAGACTATTTTTGGGGTCTTCAATCGTTATTACTATATCGTCGGCAAAGGCTTTAACCTTATATTCATTTTTACCGACTGTCACTCCTTTTATTGTATCATTATTCCTTATTGAGCACATAAGGACTTCCAGGACTGTTATAAATAGCAACGGCGAAAGAGGACACCCCTGTCTGGTACCTTTCCGTATCTTAAATTCTTCGGTAAGTATGTTATTCACAATCAATTTGGCTCTTTGTTCTGAATAAATTGCCCTTATTCCATTGTAAAAGTCATTCCCAACTCCCATCATTTCCAGATTTTTTAACATAAATTCCCACGATATATTATCGAAAGCCTTCTCTGCATCCACAAACATTAATAGAGCTTGTTTCTCATTCCTGGCAGTCAGATATTCCAAAATATTTATTATATTCCTAACATTGTCTTTCATCTGTCTGCCTGGGAGAAAACCTGCCTGATCTGCATGTATAACTTCCTGCAAAATCATCTTTAATCTTTTTGCTAGTATTCCAGCAAATATCTTATAATCTGTATTCAGCAGAGATATTGGCCTATAATTCTTTACTTGCGTCAAGTCAGAGTCTTGCTTGGGAATAAGTGTAATAAAAGCTTCTTTCCACGTTTCGGGAATATCCTGTTGTTTCAATATATTGTTCATAACTTCCTTCAGTGGTACTATTAAGGTGTGCCTCAATTCTTTATAGTAGCTGGATGTTAAACCATCTGGTCCTGGTGCCTTTCCTTTCTTCAGTTCTTTTATTATTTCAATTATTTCCTCATTTACAATTGGAGCATTCAGTCTGTCTTATCTGTCGGGATCTTTTGCACCTTTTTTTCTCTTAAAAATCTTTCTATTTTCTTCATGTTGTTCTTTTCTCTGTTGTTACATAAATGATTGTAAAAGTCCAAGAATCCTTTCCTGATACCTTTTGGATTTTCTACTTCTCCATCTAGGATAATTTTATTGATTGTACTTTGTTCCTTCCTTTTCTTAATTTGCCATGCAAGCCATGTGCCTGATTTGTTAGCGAACTCAAAGTTTTTTTGTCTTAGCCTTTTGATGTTCCATTCCACCTCTTTGTTTATAATCATTGCGAATTGTGTCTGCAGGGCTTTGATGTTCTCTTTTATTTTTGTACTATTTGGTTTCTTGATTAGTTTTATTTCATTGTCCATTATTTGTTTTAAAATTTCCTTCCTCCCTTTCTCCCTGTTCTTATTCTTAATCGCGTTCTGTTGGATGAAGAATCCTCTCATTACTGCTTTGCTTGCGTCCCAAACTATACTCATTTTTGTACCTTTATTCATATTGTCCATAAAGTATTCCATCAGTTTTTTCCTTGCCTCTTGAGTGACCTTTTGGTCATCCAAGAGATAATCATTAAGTCGCCATCTAAATGATCTTTCTTCATATCCTTTGACCTCCATTTTTATTGGATTGTGATCTGAAATTGTTCTTGGTTGAATCTCAATTTGTCGGATTCTTGGAGTTAATTCATTAGAGACCCAGATTTGATCAATTCTTGACATTGACTGATTTGGTTCCGAATAAAACGTGAACTGTTTCTCCAACGGGTGTCTAAGTCTCCATATGTCAATTAAATTACAGTTTTTTATCATAGAGAAGAAAGTCTTAGGCAATTTTCCTTCCCTACTTACATCTTTTTCTCTTAATCTATCAATTTCCAATGAAACTACTCCGTTCATATCTCCCATAAGTATCATTTTTTTGATCCATGTATTCAAACAGCTTTTCTTCCAAATTTTTATAGAAATCAGTCTTATTTCCATTAGGTGCATAGATCCCGACAATTATTATTTTTTCGCCTTGCCATTTGATCTGTATTGCGATTATTCTTCCTTCTTCGTCTTTGAAAATTTGTTGAGCCTCAATGTTCTTCTTTACGTATAATACAACCCCTCTCTTTTTTCCCTTATCAGAAGATATAAATTCATTTCCCAATCTATTATTGATCAATATCTTCCTGTGTTTTCTTGCCACATGTGTTTCTTGAAGACAGATGATATCGAGATTTTTCTTTTTTAAATATTGTTCAATTTTATTTCATTTTTTCCTATCGTTCATTCCATTAATGTTCCAATTCCAGAGTTTAAGCGCCATCTTTCCATCCTAATTAAAATTTATATAATTTATTATAATCTGGCTTCTTCTTGTTCTTCTCCTCCTTCTTCTTCATCCGTCTCTCCATTTTTCCTCTCCTTTTCTTCCAGATGCTTCCTCCCCAGTGGACCAACTCCTCCTACCACTCCTCTTTCTTCCTCTTCACTTCCATCAATTCCTTGTAACGCCTCTGAAATTTACTTGTTTCCTCCGGGCTGGTAAGTCTGTGTTTCTTACTTTTGTAGATAAAGGAGATCCCTTGAGGGAACTCCCATTTAAATTCAATCTTGTTCTTCTTGAGAATTTGGACCAATGGCTTGTATGGGTCTCTTCGTTTCAACAATCTGACTGGAATGTCTTTAAAAATGATTATATAGTTCCCATCAATATTTAATCTTTTTTCTCTATTTTTTTGCAAAATTAAATTTCTCTGTTCTAGTTGTTCTTACTCTCATTCTAAATGCATTCTGAACTGATCTTTCAACTTCTTCTTTTTGTAATTCCAGCCATTGTGCTATTTCTGTTGTCAATTTCTCTCTAATGTTTTCACCTTGCGTTTCAGGGACTGCTCTCAGCCTAAGATTCACCTCCCGTTGCCTCAGTTCATTCATCGCAATTGCGTCCCATATCTCTTCCTGTGTTTTGTTAACTTCCGATAATCCTGCTTTTAATTTCTCTTCTTCCCGTTTCACTTCCTTCATTTCTACTCTTGTTTTCTTCATTCCTTCTTCCAAAGATTATGTTCTTTTGGAGACGTCTTTAATTTGGCCTTTTAATTCTTTTACAGTTTCATCAATTTTTTGGTCCATTTTCCCAATTCTCGTGTCCACCTGTTCTATTCTTGTGTCCACATGCTCCAATTTGTCCTCCATATTCTTTTCACTCTGTCTAATTTCCGCAAACATTTTCAAAATTTCTGCCTTAAAGTCTGCATCTGGTTTTGACCCTCTTCTGTCTCCTGGTGTTCCACCCTCCCCACCTTTCTTGGGTACGTGGGACATTCTCCCAATATGACCTTCAGCTTAAAAATTAACACAGTCCTAATATCACTTCAACCTTATATGGGTTCAAACCCTATACACTTATGGCATTCAAATTCAAGTTCAAATTCACTAATTCATATAAGTCCAACTTAAGAATGTCAGTATTGATACTTTTGCCAAAATTTCGGGTTTCACCCCACTCTAGAAGTTCAAGGAAGAATGGTTAATTAAATCCAGAAGTCTTTAGAAGATGTTCTTCTTGCCACCAATTAGGCTACTCCATTTGGAAATCATGATATTCCGTTGTGGACCAATTTTCCCCAATTATAATCCAATTGTATCACGGAATTATATCAAACAAAACTAGAAAAAATCAAAAATCAAAATTTTTTCTTCTGCCACCAATTAGGCTAATCCTTATAAATTCTTGTGAAACAATTATAATCCAAATTCGGTCAAAACCCCAAACAGAAAAGTCAAAAGGAGCACGGGAAACAAGTAAAAAACAAATTGAAGAGAAAAACAAATTGTAGTTATCCTTCTGGCCACTAGGGGCCCAAAGCCTCTGAAAGTTAGGATAATAAAATACAATAAAAATGAGAAATGTTTCCAACTGCTGAAACAGATACCCAATTCTCCGATGCCAGTTGAGAATCAGATGTTATAAATTAAATCCAAATGGTCTGTCTGAGGGGCACAAAAAAAAAGAATCTCTTGGGGGAAAAACCCAAAAAACAAAAAAAAAACCCGGAAGGCTGGCCAAAAGAGGACGACAAAAAGTAATGGAGTCGAAAACACTTCCTCTGTTACGCAGTTTTTTAAAGGAGTGAAATTACAGTCAGTCTCTCAACTTTCCCCTTCAAAATTCCAAAGAGGACCTATAATGTAGCAAACTTAAACCCTCCGTTCCCCCTTTTAGCTTGAATTCTTCTTTTACGATCAAAAAGTTAGTTTGTAACAGTTAGTTTATAACAGCCTAAAAGGGGAAAAGAAACAGTAGCCGCGAGCGGCAACTCACTTTCACTTTTGACAGCTTTGCTTTCCAAATGCGCACTGACTGATTGGAGATAGTAGCCGGTCTCGTAATTGCTTATTTTTCATCCGGTACTTTTCCTCATAGTCTTAGTTAATCTTTGATAGTATTTTAAGTCCAAATTCCTCAGTTTCGAGAGTTGAGAGCTCCCCCAGCAAGCTCGGGGCTTCATTTTCCGGAGTTAGTTATGGCTTCCCTTCAGCCCGCTTCCCCTCCCCACCACTCTCTTCGCTCCCGTTGGGAGTTACCTGGCGGCCGGGTGGTCTGCGTTTCGGCTCTCCGCGGGAACCTGAGTGTCTGAACACCCTCCAGACACTACTTCGGGGGGTCACTGCGCCCAAAGACACCCCTAAATCCTCCGAAAACCCGGGATTCTCCGCTATGAAGAAATCCCCGCTTGCGATGGCGTCGCTCGCGACCGGAAGTCCTCTCAACATCCTGCTCCCTTTTAAGGTGGAACGGAAATATCCTAACATCCTCCCCCTTTCCGTGTAACCTGTAGTACCTGTGGTTCAACCCAATTGCAACATTTGTACATAAACCTTAAGTTGTTCACTGTTAACAACCTTAGACAACAGATCAGCAGGAATTTCATTTCCTGGCATGTAGGACACCTGAATGAGTCCTTTCTGAATACACTCTCTTGCACGATGTAGCTTAATCTGCAAGTACTTGGGTTCTTTGCTTGCAACTCTCTGAGTTCAGCAAAGCCAAACACGATCTATTGTCTTGATACACTTGTACAGGACATTTCACAGACACTCTGATGTCCTTAAACAGTTGCATCAACCATTCACAATCCATGAGTGAAAATGACAGAGCATTGAGTTCTGCTTCACAGGAACTTAGGCTCACTGTTGTCTGCTTCTTGCACAACCAGTCAAACAGACAGTGGTTGTACATGTAGCATACTCCAGAAGTGCTTGTACCATCAGTGGTGTCACTTCCAAAACTTGCATCTGCAAAGATTTCAAGACCTCCAGTCTTCTGACTGGTGAACCTCAGCCCGTAGTGCAAAGTCCCTTTCAAATAGCGGGCTATGCGCTTCAGAGCTTTCCAATCCTGAACGGTAGGATTGTTAGCATGTCTGCTAAGCAGGTTAGTGCTTACAGCTATGTCAGGTCTTGAACATCTAGCAATGAAATTCAGCTTGCCTAGAATGCATCTGCACAGCGTAGTGTCAGAAAACGCTTCAGCAGTACTATATACCTGGTAATCTGTCACCATCGGTGTGTCTGCTGGGTTTGCATCAACCAAATTCAACCTGGTTAACACATCAGCAATTTTCTGTGTTTGGTGTACCAGAAAATTACCTGCTTGGTCCTTCTTCACCTGCAGAGAAAGATAGTTGGATACCTCACCAAGATCCTTCATGTCAAAGTGCTCCTTCAGCTGAGCTAGGGTGCTTTGGTACAAAGCCTGATTCTTCCAAAACATCAGAAGATCATCAACAAAACAAACAATACAGTTTGTTTTGCCCCTCCTCGACAAACACACATGGATCAGCTTTGCCCTGGTGAGAACCTAGAGAAAGCAACGTCTCAGTGAGTTTTGTGTTCCAACACCTGGCACTCTGCTTGAGACCATATAAGGATTTCCGCAGTTTACAGACCATTCCCTTCTGTATCTGCATTCCATCAGGTGGAAGCATATACAGCTCCTCCCCCAAAATCCCATACAAAAAGGCTGTATTAATGTCATGATGGGAAACATGCAGTTTCTCCTCTGCAGCAACCTTGAGCATCAGCCGAATGCTCTCATACTTGACGGTGGGTGAGTAGGTCTCGTGGTAATCCTGTCCTGGTACCTGTGAAAAACCTCTGGCAACCAATCTGGCTTTGTGCCCACTGAGCTGGAATCCAAACTCTGATCATCATCATCCTCAGCATCATCTGCTTTTTTCACATCACCTTCATCTTCCTCTGGGTAACTCTGGAAAATTCCCACATTTCCCCCCCACTTAGGATTGTACTCAACACTCCTTGTGAACTTTATGGACTTAGAGCCAGTCATCCATACCCTGTATGCACCTTTTTCATACCCCATGAACAAACCATGTGCCCCATGTTGGCTTTTTGAAGTATGGTAGCGCTGCAGAGATCTTGCTGGGGAGACCATGCATTAAAAAGGGACTCAAAAATAACTTAAAGGAGGTTTTAATAAGAAAAACAAAAACTCCATTTACACTAAATACATCAACAAACCAGACCCAACCACCAACCCATCCCCCAGGGTAATGGGAGAGCTAGGTGCTGCTCCTTATATACTCTACCCAATTGCTGACATAGTTTAATCAGTACAATTCAGCAGCACCTGCTATGTTTCACAGCTGTAAAGCTGGGTCTCGTTAGTTTGCTCTGGCCCCTTAAAGACATACACATCAGGTGGAACAATGATGAACCTTTACATTTAAAGAAACCATTCAACATTTCCCCTGCGGTTCATCATTGTGGAACAAAAACATAAAGCATACTTTGTACATGTCTTTCATGTGTAACCTTTGGAAGCGCTTTTGTAAAAATATCTGCAATTTGATTGTCACCTGGAACATATTTAAATACAACCATTTTATCAGCAATTAGTTTCTTTACAAATTCTAAACGTAATCTTAAGACTCTAGTGTGCTGCGTATTGGTCTCTGAACACAGGATAGCAAGTCCACTCTGGGAATCAAGGTAAACTTTTACTGGTAGTGTTACTTGCATCTGTAGGTCTGCAAATACTTGCAGATACCATTCTACATCACGAGTGGCCTGAACGCATGCACATAATTCACTCTCTGTTGTGGAGAGAGAAATAATGGTTTGTGTCTGGGACTTCCATTCAAATGGACAACCGTTGTAACAAAACACCATACCAGACACACCCTTGCAATTATTTTGTTCTACTGCTTGAGATGCATCGCAGAAAATTTCAAAACCTTTGTCAATACTTGTTGTAAACCGCAACCTATAATGTTTGGTATGTTTAAGGTACATTACCACTCTCTTAAGAGCAGAGAAACATTGTGTAGTGGGCTTTTCCACAAATTTTGCCAGAAAGTGAAAATCATAAGTTATATCTGGTCTTGAGATTCTTTGAATGAAATTTAGCTTGCCTATAGCAGAACGATACAAAGTTTTGTTAGGAAATGGCTTATCTTCACCTGTAAAGGTGAATCCACACACCATAGGTGTTTCCTTCCCATTTGCATTTTCTAAACGTAGCATTTCAACTCGATCATCAATTTTTGCAGTTTGATGAACCAGAAAAGATCCATTTTTGCCTTTCTCAATTTGCATGGATAAGTAATTTTTAGCTATGCCTAATTCCACCACATCAAATTTCTTCTGTAACTGTGAAACTACCTGTTCATATTCCTGTTTAGTTTTTGTAGAAATTAACACGTCATCTACATACACACATATTTTTGTTACAGAGTTTGCCCTTTCCTTTATAAACACACAATTGTCTGCCTTTCCTTGTGAAAAACCAATATCTAGCAATTCTTTTGCTAAAGTTTGGTGTCAATTCCTTCCACTTTGGTGCAGACCATAAAGGGATTTATTTAATTTGCATACCAAACCTTCGGCAGCGTCTATGCCTTCAGGGACACGCATAAAAATTTGTTCTTTTAAATCTGCAAACAAATATGCAGTTTTTATATCTAGGTGATAAACAGAATGTCCACGTTGTGATGCATCTTTTAACAAAAGCTTAACTGTTTCATATTTTACACTTGGTGAATAGCACAAATCATAATCTTCGCCTGGAATTTGTTGAAAGCCCCTAGCAACTAGTCTTGCCTTGTACCTTACAACATCATTTTTGTCATTCATTTTAACTCTATAAACCCATTTTGAATCAATAAGTCTCATATCTGGGGTTTGTGGTGCAAGAGACCAAGTGTTATGCTCTTTTAAAGAAGCTATCTCAGAGTTCATAGCTTTATACCAATTTACAGCTTGGTGCTTAGGTAAATTCTGAACATCATTGTAGCTTTTTGGCTCGAAAACCGCCTTATTGGCATACACAGTATTAAAATGTTCATCTGCAAAACGTGGCTTCTGTCTCTTCCTATCTGAACGTCTCAGTACGGAAGGAGAGTCAGACTCCTCAGACTTAATGAGACTAAGTGAACCACTAGTTTCAGGTTGTAAATCATCACTGTCAGACTGAAGAGGTGCCTGTAGGCTAAGCTCACGGTCAGAAAACTCAAGAGAATCTAACCTCCCCTCAGGTGCCTGTGACTTTAAATCAAACAAATTATCCGATTCAACAGGCTTTTTGTCTTCTTCCATTAATTCAGAAGCACCATTTCCTGCTGCTGCTGCTCCTGCTTCCTCTTCTTCCTCAGTATCATTTATACCATCAGTATCTTGGAAAACAGCAACTCCATTCCAATTTACAGTTTGTATCATGCTTCTGGTAATACGAAATTTGCCAGTTGCTGGTATGTAAATTCTGTACGCCCCCTGCTGGTAGCCCATTAATTTTCCCTGAACACTACGCTCACCCAATTTCTGCTTAGCGGGATAATGCATAATTACATCTGAACCCCAAATACGTAGGTATTTCAGATTAGGGCGTTTTTTAAACAGCTTCTCATAGGGGGTGACATCTAGACCAGAATGATAACTGCCATTTCTAACATAACAAAAGGCATTGAGTGCTTCAGCCCAAAATGCTTTGGGCAGATTAGCATCGTGCAGATAAGTTTTAACCCCTGCCTGCAAGTCACGCTGCACAACTTCAACAAGCCCAACAAGATAACTCATGAGTAGTCCCCTGCGCTTCCAGGAAATTATCAAAATCCTCAGAAACAAATTCCCCGCCCCGGTCAGAAAACAGGTTCTTAATAGGTTTGTTAAAGTGCGTTTTTACCCAGTTGCAAAAAACCTTGTACTTATCAAATGCTTGGGACTTCTCAGCTATTGCATAAGTCCAACAATATCTACTATACTGGTCTATGAGAGTAAGCCAGTACTTAGAACCTCCTAATGATGGTGGGAGTGGCCCAACTAAATCACAATGTACACACTCAAATGGCTCAGTTACTTTCCTATCTGAGCACCTACCCTTGCGTGCAACCTTAATCTTATTCTTGCAACAGGATAGACACTGCATAAAGAATTTACATGGTTTTAAGTTGAGGCCATTGACAATATTCTTTGTCTTAATTACATCAGCAAAATTCAGGTGTCCTAGAATTCTGTGCGCCTGATGGACACACCCGGAATGTGGCCTTACATTCCTCAACCCCTGGCTTGACTGTGCTACTCTGCAATTTATAGACGATTGTGAGTAGGTGCGAAAATACAGTCTATATAAACCATCAGATTCCCGGGCATACAATAGACGTTTGTTTCCCTCGAAAAACTCACACATTGACTTTAAGAAACGCACAGTTATGCCTTGACGAGCAAAGCACCTTACTGATAATAAATTGTCCACTGACGGGCAGTAAATGCAGTTTGCTATTGTAATGTTTAAAGAGTCAAGTTTAACAGTACCCCTGCCAAGTGACTGCAAGACTTGTGAATTGGCTAAATGTACATTACCAATTTCCTCTTCGAAAGAAATAAACAAGCTTCGATCATTGCAAACATGCTGCGATGCTCCTGAGTCGATAACAAAAGACTTCCACTTGGCATCTTTAATTCTTTTACGATCTTTAGTCCGAGCGTGAAAAGCTTGCGGCTCGTTTCTGTCTCTACTATACGATGCCGGCTGCTGGGCTGACGACCGTGATTGACGAACAGAAACAGGCTTGGGAGTACTTTGCTTTCTTTTGGATCTGCAGTCCCTTGCAAAATGTCCTTGCTTATTGCAGAACCAACAACGCTTTGCAGCTTTAAATGCAGTTGTATCACCACAGGTTTGCATATGGTGTTCCTCATTCTTTCTGGAAACAGGAGTGCTTATGGCAAAAGCCTCCCTTCTATCCAACTCGCCCATTAATCTTGCCGTTACCCCTTCCACAGTTAATTGTGCTGGTGGAACGGCAGATATCTGGCTAGCTATACCATCAAAGTCCTCATAAAGAGAACATAGAATGATAAAAATATACTGAATATCAGGTATCTCCATGTCCCTTCGAATTAATTCGCCGCATATTGCCTCCAGACGTCTCAAGTGTGCTGCCAAATCACCACCAGGCTGCAACTTCGTCTGGTACAACTGCTTGAAAAACGTCAATGCAGACGCTGACTCTTTTCTAACATGCACTGCTGCAAGACTGTCCCACATTTCTTTGGCAGTTTTCTTATTTCTTATATAGACTACTTGCTGGTCGCTGACTGCCAAATTACTTATCGCCCTGGCTTTTGCATCTCCTTTCGACCAAGCATTAGTTACAGGGTCAGGAGGGTCATCAGTTACATAGGTCCATACTTCTCTAGAGGTCAAAAGCACCTCCACCCGAAAAGACCATAAACTATAGTTCTCATCTGTCAGCTGTGGGAAGACCAGAGCCTTCTCAGCTTCAGGAACCCGGTCAACCATTCTGGAACTCTTCCAGACCCACAAAAACTACGCTAACAGGAGGAGGAGTTTTCAAACCTTTCTCAGAGTCCAAAAATATGCAGTCATCCACTCAGCAGCTGGGCCCATAACCAAAGATGTTGGTTTTTTGCAGTATGGTAGCGCTGCAGAGAGCTTCCTGGGGAGACCATGCATTAAAAAGGGACTCAAAAATAACTTAAAGGTTTTAATAAGAAAAACAAAAACTCCATTTACACTAAATACATCAACAAACCAGACCCAACCACCAACCCATCCCCCAGGGTAATGGGAGAGCTAGGTGCTGCTCCTTATATACTCTACCTAATTGCTGACATAGTTTAATCAGTACAACTGAACAGCACCTGCTATGTATCACAGCTGTAAAGCTGGGTCTCGTTAGTTTGCTCTGGCCCTTGCTCCGGCCCCTTAAAGACACACACATTGGGTGGAACAATGATGAACCTTTACCTGTAAAGAAACCATTCAACAGTGTACCCACATGTCAGAACCAAAGATTCTCATGTGCTTGACGTAAGGTTTCTTATCAAACATCTTCTCATAGGGAGTACAACCAATAGGTGATGACAATCTGTGATTATAAGTGTAAACAAAAGTCGAGAGAGCCTCCCCCCAAAACTTCTCAGGGAGATTGGCATGATGCAACAAGGTTTTCAGGCCTTGAAGCAAAGTCTGATTTGCTCGCTCCGCAAGCCCATTCATCCATGGTGATCTAGGCATTGACAAGTCATGCTGGATTCCCTTCTCAGTCAGGAAAGCTTCAAACTGCTGAGAAGTGAACTCCCCGCCCCGATCAGTAAAGAGACAGCCGATACGTTTACTGTGAACATTCTCCAACCAAGCACAGAATGCCTTGAACCTAGGAAACGCTTGTGATTTCTGCTCGAGCATAAACACATGAATGTACCTGGAAAAAGAATCAATTAGAACCATGAAGTACCTTGCTCCACCCAAAGAGGGCACAAGTGGACCAACCAGGTCTGCGTGGACTAGCTGGTAGGGTTTGGAAGCCTGCCTGCTAGACTCCTTGCCTTTTGGAGCAACCTTTACCTTGTTCTCTGCACAAGATACACATTTCATGTGATACCTACAGGGTTTGATGTTCTAACCCTCAACCAACTCAGGCATCTTGGCCAGTGCCTGCCAAGACATGTGACAAAATCTTCTGTGTGCATCATGAATGCATCCTGTATGAAGAACTTTGTTAGTTTGTGCAACACAACAAGAATCAACATTAGACACAGCAACAGCACCATTGTCATCATAAGTTAAACAGAACAAACCATCTATAAACTTTGCGTGCAAAATGTCCTCTTTGCCTTTCCTGATGACACAGACGCTCCTCTTGAAGGAAATCTCAAAGCCACGCCCAGTCAGTTGTGGGACACTGAGCAAATTGTCTGCAGCACCTGGAACATAAAGTACATCTTTGATGGTAGTGTGCAGACTTGCCAGTTTCACAGTCCCTTCTCCTGCAATTTGTAACGTCTTTCCGTCAGCCAGGTGGATCTCACCATCTTGAGGTTTGAAGGAGATAAAGAGATGACCGTCTTTTGTGAGATGGCGGGTGCATCCTGAAACCACAATAAATCTGGCCTTGGCCTTTGGAGCAGCTTTTACAGCAAGCAAAACCTTGTTTTTCCCCGGCGTGGGCTTTTGCTGCTTGCCCCCCTGCTCCTGGCCATCAGACTTGCCTTTAGCCTTTGGTGAAGCTGTGCCAGCAAACAAAGCCTTGTTTTCCACTGGCGTGGGCTCTTTACCCCACCCCCACCCCGCTTCTGGCCATCTGCAGGCATCTGCCTCTGTTTACTTCTGGCCTTCCGGTATCTGTGAGGATGACCTTGTCTCCCATGAGAAACAGAGCTCTGACCTGCCGACTCCTTGGCTCCCCCTGGAGGCTGGAATGCTGCCTGGGATGACATCACAGTCAGCTCCCCCTGCAGCTTGCAACTGGTGCCCTCAGCATCCCTGCATTCACTCGCATTCTGGGAAACAGCCAGGACCTCCGATGCAGTCAAACTCTGGGCTGGGATGACCAGCAGATGAGCTACTTTCAAAGCATTCCACATCTGACGTGCTGTAGCATTGCCAGCTAGCGTTTTAATTTCCTCCAGAGAGACGGATAAGACTATTAAGTCTATCACCCTTAAATCTTGGGCCTTCCATCTATCTGTCAGAGGAACTGGAGGGGCCTCACACACAGTATGCCACACGCCAAACTGTCGTAGTAAACTCTCACACCACACAGCCCAGGTCTCATAATTGTGCCCATTTAGCTTTGGGCACTGAGCAGCTTCAGAAGCTTGGAAAAACTCCATTCCAGCTCTTTACTTGAGCCGTGAGTCTTTTTCACTTCAGAGACTTCTTATCTCGGCAGCTCATTAATCACGAATTCTGTTTGGCTCGACTCCCAGGTCATTTAAGCCAGCCGGACATCAAAGTCACTCTGCCGCGGCAACGAAAAGCCTCACTTTCGCTTTCCCCCCACATACCTCTCTCGCAGTCTTACTCTCCTGTAAGTGCCATGAATCTGGGCCCATAACCTGTTGTTGGGATACTGCCAGGGAGACAAAGTCCATCATGGCCCCACGTCGCCTCCGGACATCCATCGATCTCCCGTAGACACGCAGTATCAGCAATTAGCGACACGAGCTCCAGAAATAGCTTGCCACATTCCAGAGCTGATGCATGCGCTTATCAGCAGATAATGCACAGCGAAAGATGTACGCAGGAGAGCATTATTTAAGTTTATTCAGTGTTTGTCAGAAAAGAGAAAAAACATGACCTCCTGCTTCAGTGTTCAGGCACCGAGAGAGAAACAAAAGCAACAGACACAACAGAAACATCCTGTGAATAGGAAATACGCAAGCTGTGACACAAACATCCTGCTCCCTTTTAAGGTGGAACGGAAATATCCTAACAGATAGGAAAGGGGAATAGTTGGTTTTGTCATATAGAGGTTTAAATTCTTGCCCCCCGTAGGCTGCTGTGTTAAGATAGGGACAGAACCTTTTTATGTGTCCCTCTTCTTGGCAGTGGAAACATCCTCCGGTGGTGGGTCCCCACTGCCTGTAGGGGTTGGGGGGTCCTCCTCCCCGGACCTCTCTTCCTCGACCAAAGCCTCTGCCCCGGCTGGGGTTAGGTTCCATGCTCAGGGCTAAGATCTGTTCAATTTCAGGCTTGGTTTCCTTTTGCTTCCTCTCATCCCAGGAATTGTAAACCGATTTGGCTATAGACAAGATCTCGCTAATACTTTTCCCGTCATATCCAATTTGGAGGTTTAGGGCTTTTCTGATGTCTGGGCTGGCTTGGTCCTTAAAGAAGCCCTTTACGATAACTTCATGCTGGGAGTTTTCCGGGTCTATCCCCCCCCCCATGTCTTAATAGCTGATACCAGCCTGGTGTAATAATCCGATGGGTGCTCATTTGGTCCTTGCAATACTGTTTGGACCTTCGTCCAGTTGACGGTACGCTGTCCAGCAGCCTTTATGCCGTCTAATATTGCCTTCTTAAATAAATCTAAGCACCAGATCCCATTGGTGGTATTGTAGTCCCAGGTTGGTTCAATACGTAGGCATTGAGCTGTGAGAGCCGGTACCCCTTGGGGTCGTCCCGCCTGGTAGTCCGGGAGTTCTATCACCTCTCCAGCCTTGGCCAGAATGTCTGCCTTCTCGGCTTCGTTAAAGAGGACGTTCAAAAGGACATGGATGTCTTGCCAAGTGGGCTTGTGAGTGGAGAAAATAGCGCTGACTTGACGGTGGCACTTATCCGGATCATCCCTTAGGGAAGGCATTTGATTTGAGCAGGTTACTAGGTCAGCAATATAAAAGGGTTGGTGCGTGTATACCACCGGGGGGGGGGTCCGTTGGGTTGCAGGGGTGGAATCGGGAAGGCCCTTAGGGGCATCTGGACTGCTGTAGGACCCGTTTGGCTAGAAGTCCCCAGGGTTTCTATTGGTTTTTCTGAATGACTAGGGTCCTCTGGGGTGGTGATCTTCTTTGCTTTGGCTTGCAATCGTGTGAGTCTTTGGTTCGTGCCCCCCTGTGCTCCTTCTCCCCCCGTTTCCTCGTCGCTATCCAAATTGTCGTTAGGGGCGGGTGGCGTGGGCTCTCTATAGTAGAAAGGGATCAGGGCTTGTTCCATAGAGTCTTCTGCGGGGTGTCCCTCGTAGGGGGGGCAGAGGCTGCCTTCCGGGATTTAATATGGGCAGCTGGAAGGATGGGGCTCCTCTCGGAGCTTGGAGCAGTCCTTTGACCTCCTTGAAGGCGGCTAAATATTCTAACTGACGGGGCTTCTCCTCCATCAGGTATTTTCTTAGGTGTTTCAGGTGGTCTTCATTAAAAGAGCCTCCTGTTGGCCAACGTAGTTCTGGTTTCGCGGAGGCGGTACTGGCGAGCCAAGTCTCTCTGCAGAGGTCCTCTAATTTTTGTTTCGACAGCAACTTATGGCCAGGAATCGACTTCCAATAGGTGATAACAAATTCAAGAGGGGAGTCGGGATCTCTCTGGGACTGGGATGGCTTTCTAGAAGCCTTCCTCCCAGAGGGAGCCCACTCATGCTTGGAAGCCTGGGTACCCATGTTATGATTCACGCGTGTCTGGGTAGAGAGGGAAGAAAGAGAGGGGTTGATGAGGATTTGGGTAACTTGTACATGGGTTTATTTAGGGTTTTCCTATCTCTTGTTGCTTGGCAACTTCCTGGTGATTTTAGTGAGCTCTAACTATCCGGTTTCCTTTTGTTCCTTTCCTTACTTCCTATTCCAAAACCTGGGGTTCCTTTCCACTCTGCCAAATCCCGCCCAATTCCTCCTGGGCTATCCCTCCTGGCAACCTCCTACCTATCGTCACAATCTCAGGAAAAGGGGCCCTACTGAATGCCCGTGCTGTGCGGTGCCAGATCGGGTGATCCCTGGATAGAGTTTTGAACCGAAAATCCCCCTTGCTTTCGGAAGCGGGCTCACTTACGTGGCACCGACCGGTGCGGCTGGGATTAATGATAGAAAGCCAGACCCCTTCCTGCCCCCTTGCCGGCGCTAGGGAAGTTCGGAAAGAGAGCTCCAACCCCTTGCTTTCAAATGGGATGCCCGTTGCGGTGAGTCGGCTGTCTTTCAAGCCGGTTCTCTCCGTCTTACTTTCGGGCTCCCAGTTGGTGCGGCTGGCTGGAGATTTTAAGAAAAGAGATAGAACTCAGAACCCCCCTTTCGGGTTGAGCAGCGGTCCACGGTCTCTCTCACTAACCGGACCAAGAGAAAGGTAAGAAGGAGCGATAGAGAGGAGGGCAGAGAATTCAGTTGCCAGGAGATTACCACCCCCTTCCCACCAGTGCACTGGATTTCCCTTTTTCCTTATACTCACGCGTCTTCAACTGTGACCCCGGGATCAATGAATAAGCCGGCTGGATCCCTCTTTGCTCCCCGGCTGAACTCCTGGGGCGTTCGATTACCGTCCGTAAGATGGCCAGAGGTCCAAAAGGATCTTCCCAGGCAAAATGGCCGGAGCCGGCTGAAGATTTCAGGGCCCCCGGTCAGCAACGCGGGAGAACCGCACGTCCCTGTTCGGGCACCAAATGTTATCATAAAATCTGGGTGCGAGGCTGCTCTGCCACCCAGCTCGTCGGACTAAGTCCGCGGGTCCCTGCGGAGGAAAATGAGCTCAGCCGGAGACAGGAGCAAGCTACAGAAGATCCAAGTTTATTGCGCAACAGGTTCAAGGCAAAATTTAACCCCGGGAAAGGGGTGACATGAAATTTTAAAACTTCCCTCCATGTCCCAGAATACAGTGCAAAATACATCACAGTTACATCATGAATACATTAAGAAGAGGTTGGGTTACACAGATTACATCATGAATACATTAGGAAAAGGTTGGGTTACACCGGATTAACATATGGAGGAGGGGGGATATGCAGAGCTGGAGATATGTGCAGATAAGCACATCCTGAGTACCGGTGATGAGAAGACAATGGTCCATGTATGCATAGTCTGCCACCTGGCATTGCCCGGAGGAAAGGCTTGGCAGAGCGATTTGACAGGATTAGGGTCTTCCTGAGTACGTGACACCTCGCTTGAGGGATCATGGAGGGCAGGGGAGGTGTCCTGGAGTCCTGGAGAGACTGAGCCGATTGGCACCAAAAGCAAGAAAATTGGAGTTGTGGTTGATTTTATACGAATTTTTAAAGATTTTAGTCCATTTTATATTGATAATTGAGGTCGGAAACAAAATTGATACATTGTAGCAGGATTTGACACTTTTATGAGTTCACAGGTTTCGGTTCCATTGTTCTCCCAGCGGGGAGCCGTCAGCAGCTTGTCAAGAGGTTAAATGAGGCGTGCAGGAGCTCGCTGAGCTAGCTCTGCAAAGCGAATGCATGGTTCTGATTGGGTAGAACGCAGCCATTGAAAGGAATAGGGAATACAGCTTCGTACAGTCAACCCATAGTAAAGATAGAACGGGAGGGAAGGCATAAGATTTTGGGCTTATTTCGCCCGTAATAGCGGATCGGTGTAGGAAAGGGGAAAAGGCACTTTATTTATGGGGCTTGGGGTAGAGTGTGGTGCTTGTGCATCGTTGTGGGGGCTGAGGGGTCCACGTGGTGCTGGGTACCCTTGAGGTCATCGCCTCGGACCCTCTGGTGACCAGCGGAAGGGTGAAGAAAGGCATGCCCCCTGTGATGGGATGATTAGCTGCTTGTGCGTAAAATCGTGGTCCCTCAGAGTTTGTGCAACTCCACAAACCTCTGTGTGTGACAGAGCTCCTCAAACATGTCTGCCCTAGTCACTCGTAGATTCCGACAGTGGCTGTCTGCGGAAGCGCTTCCAGCAAAGAAGCTCCTTAACGGAAACGCGTCTTCTGGACTCACGACGTGGCAGCTTCCTGCGAAGCATGGGTCTCCCTATGGGAGCTTCTGACACCTCCCCGCTGTTCTCGCTGGACGTGTCCCTGATCCCTCCCTCTTCCCTGCTAGTTCCTGCTTTTGCTGCTGCGTCTCTCTCCGCATTCATGAGACCCTCCTCCAGAGACCCCATTCTCCCCCTGCTGGTCCCTGCTTTCGCTGCTGACTCCCTGCCAGCCTCTGTGAGCCCTTCCACCTCCCTTTCCTCTGATGGCAGTTCCCTGACATCCACCTCCCCTCCAGGGCCCCCTTCCCCCCCGCCCATTCTCTCTCCTCTGGGCGGTGAGGAGATAAAACCCCGAAAAGAATCCTCTTCATCTTCAGACGTCTCGAACATTTCCCTCCATCGGTCTTCGTTCCGGCTCGCTGAATCCTCCTCCTCCTCGGAATCAGGGAACCCCTCCAACTCTTCTTCTTCGTCGGTGGTGGCAAAGTATTCCCTCCGGAACCTCGCCACTGGCTGAGGTTTACGTGGGAACCTCTGATGAAAAGTTTCTATTAAAACCTCGTCATCTACATCCTCTGCCATAACCCAGGTGTTTTCCGACTCCGGCTCCCCTTCCCACATTACCAAATACTCTACTTGATCTCCCTTCCACCTGGAATCGAGAATCTCCGCTACATGGGAGCTGTGTTCCTTCTCCTCCATTGCTGGTCCCCTATTGACCCGCCCTTCTCTGTCCCCTTTATACGGTGACAGCAACGACCTGTGGAAAACTGGGTGCAGCTTCATGTGGTTCGGTAACCGGAGTCTGAAAGCCACTGGGTTGACCCGCTGCGTGACTTCAAATGGGCCCAGCCTTTTGGGTCTTAACTTCTTACAACCCCCTTTGAATGGTAACCCTTGGGTTGACAGCCACACCTGGTCCCCCACCCTAATGCTTTCCCCTTCTCTTCTGTTTTTGTCTGCCTGCCTCTTATATTCCTCCTTAGCCCTGTTTAAGTTAAGTAGGAGCTGGCGATGGATCGCTTCCATTTCTTCTACGAACTGTTCTGCAGCTGGAACGCTCCAGTTCTCCCCTCCCCCCCCCCTGGGAAGGCTCGGGGATGGCACCCGTAATTAGCCAAAAAGGGGCTCAACCCCGTGGACACGTTATCTGCATTGTTGTAGGCAAATTCTGCCAACGCCAGCTTCTCCACCCAATCATTCTCTCTGTCATTCACATAACACCTCAAATATTGCTGGAGGACGCCATTAGCTCTTTCCGCCTGCCCGTTGGTTTCAGGATGCCGGGCAGTTGAGAAATTAACCTCTACATGCAGTAAGCTCATGAGCTTCCTCCAGAACCTGGAAGTAAATTGTTTCCCTCGGTCTGAAACCACCCTCAAGGGGGCGCCATGCAACCTAAACACATTTTCTACAAACAATTTAGCGGTTTCTTCTGCCGTGACCGCATGTGAGCAGGCTATAAAGTGGGCCATTTTGGTTAACAGGTCTACCACAACCATGATGGCTGTTTTCCCTCTGGACCTTGGCAGATCAGTCATGAAATCTATTGCCACTGTTTCCCATGGTCTTTCAGGTGTGGGTAGTGGTTCTAATAACCCTGCCGGTGCCCGCCTCTCCCCCTTGGCTCGTTGGCATTGGTCACACCCTCTCACATACTCCCGCACATCTTCCCTGACCTTGGGCCACCAGAATTCCCTGGTAACCAGCCACATGGTTTTGTGTTGCCCAAAATGCCCTGCTGTGGGGCTATCGTGCAGTTGCTTGAGTACCTTTTCCCTCAATTCCCCTTCAGGTATGTATAACGCTCCCTTGTAGTACAACGCCCCGTTTCTCTCCTCAAAACCCCCGGGTTTGTCTCCCTCCCTCCTGAGACCCCTGAGTTTGTCCTGGGCGTATTCATCATGCACCGTTCCCTCTACCAGTTCCCTTTGCCCCACCAATGCCGCCCCACACACCCAGCGGTCCTCTGGAATGACATGGGTTTCTTCGGGTGCTCCCTCCCCCCCCAAATATTCAGGTTTGCGTGAGAGAGCGTCCGCCCTAACGTTCTCTGGGCCTGGCACGTAACAAATCTCAAAGTTAAATTTGGAAAACTCCTGGGCCCATCTCAACTGCCGTTGGTTGAGCACTCGCGCAGTTCTCCAATACTCTAGGTTCTTATGGTCCGTGCACACTTGCACCTTATGTTGTGCACCAATTAGCAGGTGCCTCCATCTCCGGAAAGCCTCATGAATAGCAAGAAGTTCCCGGTCGTACACCGTGTAGTTCCTCTCGGATTTGTTCAGCTTTCGCGAAAAGAAGGCACACGGTCGCCACTCTGACTCCTCCTTCCCTGGCTGCAGAAGAAGAAGCACTGCCCCTATGGCTCTGTCCGATGCGTCTGTTTCGACCCTCAGCTTTTTTTGTAAATCCACATGCAGAAGTTGTCCTTCAGAGGCGAAGGCCCTTTTCAGTTCCTCAAACGCTCGCTCCGCCTCCGCAGTCCAAACAAATTTCTTCTTACTGCTGAGACAGTCCGTAATGTGCGCCGTCAGGTGTGCAAAGTTTCGGATGAACTTACGATAAAAGTTTCCAAACCCTAGGAACCTCTGCACATCCTTCTTGGTTTTGCGTGTTTTCCATTCCAGCACTGCCTGGACCTTGCCGGGATCCATGGCCAATCCCTTGTCTGACAGGCGGTACCCCAGGAATTCCACCTCCTTGGTATGAAACTGACACTTCTCCAGTTTCACCCACAGCCTGTTGGCTTGCAGCCTGCTCAACACTTCTCTGACGTCTCTCACATGCTGCTCCTCATTCTCCGAATACACCAACACATCATCTAGGAAGGCCACGCAATTCTTGTAGAGCAAAGGCCCCAGTACGTGGTTCATAAACGATTGAAAGCATGCGGAGCCTGCCTGTAATCCAAATGGCATAACGAGATATTCAAATGCCCCCAAAGGGGTGAACATGGTGGTTTTCCATTCATCCCCTTTCCTTATACGTATCAGGTTGTACGCCCCCTGTCAGGGGATGATTAGCTGCTTGTGCTTAAAATTGTGCCCCTTCAGAGTTTGTGCGGCCCCACAAACCTCTGTGTGTGACAGAGCTCCTCAGACATGTCTGCTCTAGTCACTAGTAGTGTCTGACAGTGGCTGCCTGCGGAAGCGCTTCCAGCAAAGAAGTTCCTTAACGGAAACGCGTCTCCTGGACTCACGACGTGGCAGCTTCCGGCGAAGCATGGGTCTCCCTGCAGTTGCTTCTGACACCTCCCCGCTATTTTCGCTGGAAGTGTCTCTCACCCCTTTCTCTCCCCTGCTGTTTCCTGCCTGGGCTGCTGCGTCTCTCTCAGCATTACTGAGATCCTCCTCCAGAGACCCCTCGCTCCCCCTCCTTGTCCCTGCTTTAGCTGCTGACTCTCTCCCAGTCTCTGGGAGCCCTACCACCTCCCTTTCCTCTGATGTCAGTTCCCTGACATCCACCTCCCCTCCAGGGCCCCCTTCTCCCCCGCCCCTACTCTCTCCTCTGGGCGGTGAGGAGCTGAAACCCCGAAAAGAATCCTCTTCATCTTCAGACGTCTCGAACATTTCCCTCCATCGGTCTTCGTTCCGACTCGCTGAATCCTCCTCCACCTCGGAATCAGAGAACCCCTCCAACTCTTCTTCTTCGTCGGTGGTGGCGAAGTATTCCCTCCGGAACCTCGCCACTGGCTGGGGTTTACGAGGGAATCTCTGATGAAAAGTTTCAATCAAAACCTCGTCATCTACATCCTCTGCCCTGACCCAGGTGTTTTCCGACTCCGGCTCCCCTTCCCACATTACCAAATACTCTACTTGCTCTCCCTTCCACCTGGAATCGAGAATCTCCGCTACATGGTAGCTGTGTTCTTTTTCCTCCATAGCTGGTCCCCTATTGACCCTCCCCTCTCTGTCCCCTATATACGGTGACAGCAACGATCTGTGGAACACTGGGTGCAACTTCATGTGGTTCGGTAACCGGAGTCTGAAAGCCACTGGGTTGACCTGTTGCGTGACTTCAAATGGGCCCAGTCTTTTGGGTCTTAACTTCTTACAACCTCCTTTAAATGGTAACCCTTGGGTGGACAGCCACACCTGGTTCCCCACCCTAATGCTTTCCCCTTCCCTTCTGGTTTTGTCTGCCTGCCTCTTATATTCCTCCTTCGCCCTGTTTAAATTAAGTTGGAGCTGGCGATGGATCGCTTCCATTTCTTCAACGAACTGTTCTGCGGCTGGAACGCTCCAGTTCTCCCCCTCCCCCCCTGGGAAGGCTCGGGGATGACACCCGTGATTAGCCAAAAAAGGGCTCATCCCCGTGGACACGTTCTCTGCATTGTTGTAGGCAAATTCTGCCAACGCCAGCTTCTCCACCCAATCATTCTCTCTGTCACTCACATAACACCTCAAATATTGCTGGAGGACACCATTAGCTCTTTCCGCCTGCCCGTTGGTTTCTGGATGACGGGCAGTAGAGAAATTCACCTCTACATGCAATAAGCTCATGAGCTTCCTCCAGAACCTGGAAGTAAATTGTTTCCCTCGGTCAGAAACCACCCTCAAGGGGGCGCCATGCAGCCTAAACACATTTTCCACAAACAATTTAGCGGTTTCTTCCGCTGTGACCGCATGTGAGCAGGCTATAAAGTGGGCCATCTTGGTTAACAGGTCTACCACAACCATAATGGCTGTTTTCCCTTTGGACCTGGGCAGATCAGTCATGAAATCTATTGCCACTGCCTCCCATGGCCTTTCCGGCGTGGGTAGTGGTTCTAATAAACCTGCCGGTGCCCGCCTCTCCCCCTTGGCTCGTTGGCATCGGTCACACCCTCTCACATATTCCCGCACATCTTCCCTGACCTTGGGCCACCAGAATTCCCTGGTAACCAGCCACATGGTTTTGTGTTGCCCAAAATGCCCTGCTGTGGGGCTATCGTGCAGTTGCTTGAGTACCTTTTCCCTCAATTCCCCTTCAGGTATGTATAACGCTCCCTTGTAGTACAACGTCTGTTTCGACCCTCAGCTTTTTTTGTAAATCCACATGTAGAAGTTGTTCATCAGAGGCGAAGGCCCTTTTCAGTTCCTCAAACGCTCGCTCCGCCTCCCCCGTCCAAACAAACTTCTTTTTGCTGCTGAGACAGTCCGTGATGGGCGCCGTCAGGTGGGCGAAGTTTCGGATGAACTTACGATAAAAGTTTCCAAACCCTAGGAACCTCTGCACATCCTTCTTGGTCTTGGGTGTTTTCCATTCCAGCACCGCTTGAACCTTGCCGGGGTCCATGGCCAACCCCTTGTCTGACAAGCGGTACCCCAGGAATTCCACCTCCTTGGTATGAAACTGACACTTCTCCAGTTTCACCCACAGTCTGTTGGCTTGCAGCCTGCTCAACACTTCTCTGACGTCTCTCACATGTTGCTCCTCATTCTCCGAATACACCAACACGTCATCTAAGAAGGCCACGCAATTCTTGTAGAGCAAAGGCCCCAGTACGTGGTTCATGAAGGCTTGAAAACACGCGGAGCCTGTTTGTAATCCAAAAGGCATAACGAGGTATTCAAATGCCCCCAAAGGGGTGAACATGGTGGTCTTCCATTCATCCCCTTTCCTTATACGTATCAGGTTGTACGCCCCCCTTAGGTCCAGCTTTGTAAAAATCTTTCCTTTTCGCACCCTGGTCAAAATATCATCAATCCTGGGCATAGGAAAAGCCGCCGGCTCTGTCACTGCATTTAGGCGCCGAAAGTCACATACCAGCCTAGGCTTGTCCGTGTTTTTTTTATCCACAAAAAACACTGGGCTACCCCCCGCTGCCTTGGACTCTCTGATGAAGCCTCTCTTCAGGTTCTTGTCAATGAACGCTCGCAACTCCTGCATTTCCCTGTCTGACATGGCATACAACTTGCCTACAGGAAGCTGTGCTCCAGGGAGTAAATTGATCTGGCAATCAAAGGGCCTATGCGGGGGTAGTTGGTCAGCTTCCTTCTCGCTGAACACGTCGCTGAGATCAGCATACTGTGGTGGCACCTTCCCCTTCTCCATTACTTCAGTCCCTGCCAGGGTGGCTTGGGCCCCTGCTGACCCCTTTCCCCCCCTGCAGTGTTCTAAGCAATGTGCGGAACCGAAGGAAACCACTCTTTGATGCCAGCCCACCAGCGGATCATGTAGGGCTAGCCAGCTCATTCCCAAAATAATGGGAGCGCCTCCCAAGGTGGCCACATTAAACGCTATCAGTTCTGTGTGCCTTGCCACCCTCATTATCATTGGGACGGTCTGCAAGCTGACTCCTCCTCCCAACAGTTCCCTGCCATCGATCGTGGTCACCTGCAGGGGGTTGCTTAAAGGGATAGTCTGTATCTGGTGTTCAGCAGCAAACTCCTTGCTCATAAAATTGCAGGAGCTGCCTGAGTCCAACAGCGCCTTTATTTTTAGGGGGTGTCCATTTTGCAGCTCTAGCGACACTTCAATCACTATAGCAGGTCGAGGAGCTTCTGGCACGGGCACTTTCACTGCTCTTTGGCCTGGCTGCAGTGCCCTGACGGTGGCAACCAGGCGTTGGCTTTTACCTGCTCCGTTTCTCCCTGCTCTCCCCCCTCAACAGCTCCCACCATCCCTTGCCATTCCTTCCTCTGGGGGCAGACTCTGGCAAAGTGGCCTGGCTGTTGGCAGAGATAGCATTTCCGGGCTCCCTTTCCCTCCTTCTTCGCCCCCTCACTGGGCTTTGAAACTGCGCGCGCGCGGGCTGTTCCGATTTCCATCGGCTCTGCCGGCGGGAAAGCTGGCTCAGGAATGTCTGGAATGCGTAACTCCTTCCAACGTTCCCCTCTCCCTTCCCGCCTCTCCAAGGCTCTTGCCTCCTGGCGCGCTCCAATGGTCAGCGCAGATTTGGTCAGCTGATCCATAGACACCGCCCTGGGGCTCCTGGCCAGCTCGTCTTTCACAGCTGAAGAAAGACCTTCTTCAAATAGCATCTGAATGGGTGCTGCCGATAAATCCCACCCCAATCTGTGAATCAGCATGGTAAATTCAGTCCAGTACTCACGGACAGGTCTGCTTCCCTGCTTGCAAGCCATTAGCTGTCTGCGCACCACCCCTTCCTCAATATCGCTGGAAAACATGATATCCATTGCACGAAAGAATTTCATAGTGTCCTTTAGGATATCGTTGTGCGTTGCCATCAGGGGTCGAACCCAGTCCCGCGCCCCCTTCTCAAGATGCCCAATTACGAAAGCAACTCGCGATTCCTCATCAGGGAACTCATCAAACTGCACATTCAGAGCATATTGCATCTCAGTCCTAAAGGCATGGTAATCCTTGGGGTCCCCCCCAAACTTCTGCACCAATCCTGGTACCTTTCTGGGGAACTGAGTGGTTCTCCCCTTTTTGTCAGCATCCTGAGCCCTTCTCTCCTCGAGCCTCGCCGTCTGCAGCGCAAGTTGGACCTCCAGAGCTTGATACCTTTCTTCCAAGCTTGGACCAGCTCCAACCCCTGCCTCTCCGGTTCCGGCTGGGTTGCTCATGATGCTTTCTCCTGCACAGGCAGCGTACAGAGACTGTCAGACTGCTGTCAGGGGATGATTAGCTGCTTGTGCTTAAAATTGTGCCCCTTCAGAGTTTGTGCGGCCCCACAAACCTCTGTGTGTGACAGAGCTCCTCAGACATGTCTGCTCTAGTCACTAGTAGTGTCTGACAGTGGCTGCCTGCGGAAGCGCTTCCAGCAAAGAAGTTCCTTAACGGAAACGCGTCTCCTGGACTCACGACGTGGCAGCTTCCGGCGAAGCATGGGTCTCCCTGCAGTTGCTTCTGACACCTCCCCGCTATTTTCGCTGGAAGTGTCTCTCACCCCTTTCTCTCCCCTGCTGTTTCCTGCCTGGGCTGCTGCGTCTCTCTCAGCATTACTGAGATCCTCCTCCAGAGACCCCTCGCTCCCCCTCCTTGTCCCTGCTTTAGCTGCTGACTCTCTCCCAGTCTCTGGGAGCCCTACCACCTCCCTTTCCTCTGATGTCAGTTCCCTGACACCCCCCTTAGATCCAGCTTTGTAAAAATCTTTCCCTTCCGCACCCTGGTCAAAATGTCATCAATCCTGAGACTTCCGGAGGCGGCGCGAAACTGTAATGGCGGTCCTCTTCATTCTCTGAAGAGGGGCTCCGCGGAAAAGGGTCACACGCTGCGGCATAGCGGTGACCCATTAAGAGAAACCACGGGTAGAGTGAGCCCGTGGCCGTGGGACTCGGCGGGCACCAGAAGCTACCCCAAAATCACAGAAGGGACCCCGTAAGGAGATCCGGAGTGAGAGAGGGGGAGCGGTGCTGTGAGTTCATCGCTCTTTCCGCGGATGTGAAGCCGCGCGGCTGTTGCAGATGAGCGCTGACCTTTCTTCCTAAAAACCAACATCAAGCTGCAAGCAACATACCCGTGAGTAAGGGGCTAAAAATTTGCAAACAATTTGTTGAATTTGACTGAAACCGGGAGACGAAAAAAGGGAAGTCCGCCTCCCGGCATTGCTGGCAAGATCAAAGCAAAGACTCAAGAAGCGGAAAGTGCTTAAAAAGAGACTGTGGAAGTTTTAGCTCCCGTGCGCTTTCGGAGTTGTCCTTTTCTAGACAGAAAATAGAGATGGTTATTGAATAAAAGGGACTTTAAGTATTAAATTGGGACTTTCCTCCTATCTTTTCTGGGACTATAAATTTCAAAGAGCCAGATCGTCGGGCTGCCGGGGAGGAGATACTTTGTTAAACTGCGGATACAGTTACTGAAACCTATTGGGACTAAATGATACTTTTGAGCAGAAAAGGCTGGATGTGATATTGTTACAGGCACCTTCTATGAAGCTTTGTTGAACTTTTAAAAGTGCTCTGGGGGACTTTTGGTCTGTGAAGGGACTTTTGGATTTTCTGAACTGAGTGAAACTGGAACTTTAATGGCGGAAAACTTCCTTCTTTGTCTTTGAAACTTGGTGGCACTCCCCCTACAGGGCTTTGGGATTATAAAAACCTGGGAACTGATTTTTGTTTTGACTTCTTTTTCACTGGCTGTTTATAACTGGATCTGTCTTTCCCATGGAACAATAGACAATCTGACCTTGAACACTGACAGATGTGTAATGAGTGGTGCAGGGAGAACAAGAGCGTCTAAAGCCAAGGAAACTAAAGAGGCTAAGGAAAAAGAAAAGGGAAAAAAACCAGCTCAACTTGTACAAACAACTTTGACCCAAGGACGTCGATCGTCGGTTCCAACTGTGCTGGTGGCACAAAAGGTGGAAGCTGAAACAACCGAGAAGCCCACTGAGGAAGATATGGCAACAGGTGGATCAGATGTAGTTCTGAAACAAATACTGGAGCAATTGGCAAAGTTAAATCAAAAGGTGGATGACCAGTCTTTGAAAATAGATAAGGCGACATCCTCAATTCAAAAATTGACTGAACAAGTTTCCCAGCACACACAAGCAATAGGGAATCTGCAAGGAGCAACAGCTGAAAATCGTGAATTAGCTGGGGAAGCCATTCAGAAAGTGGGAGTTTTACAGAAGGAGGTTGAAGAGATAAAAGGAGAAGTTAAGCCTCTACATAAACAGGTGAGTGAACAACAAGCTTACCTGTCAATGGTGGAATTGAAAAACCGCGAGACCAACGTCAAATTGAGAGGCATCCCAGAACTTGAGCAAGGAGACCTGATTGGATATTTGACACAAGAATTTTCCAAGTTCTGGGGCATAGAGGAAGATACAGACTTCAAGATTGTGTCGGCTTTTAGACTGGGAAGATTGGTAAGGAAGGACAGATCTAGAGACTGTCTGATAATTCTAAGATCAAAGGAAGAGAGAGATAAGATCCTAGGCCTTCATTTTAAAAAAGCAATTGAAATACAAGACAAAAGGGTGGAAATCTACAGAGATATCCCGAGACAGCTATTGGACCTTAGAGCCACCTACATAGAACTGGCAAAACTGCTGAGACACAACGCAATACCCTACAGGTGGGAGTTCCCACAAGGACTATCTTTCACTTATAAAGAAAAGAAGGTAAGAATTAGAACACCTGAAGACAATCAAAGGTTTCTTCACGACCACGGGGAAGATCTTCAAAAAAGAGCCACTTGGCCACCACCTTTACCTACACCAGAACTGCCAGGAGGTGGGCCGGCGCCTATACCCTCGGGACCTGAGGAAAAGGAAGACACCCCACTTTAAGAGCAACATAAATAGAACAGGATGTCTCTGCAGCTACTTAGTTGGAATATAAATGGCGCGAACTCACCCGAAAAAAGAAGGAGGATATTTCACATCTTAAAAAAAGAACAATTGGACGTAATATGCCTTCAAGAAACACATGTGACTAGGCTCCATAGGGGAATATTAACTAATAAAAGACTAGGTCAAGAATTTATATCATCGGACAAAGTTAAAAAAAGAGGTGTGGTAATTTACGCAAAGGAGAACCTGTCCCCAAAATTCTTATTTAAGGACGACTATGGAAGAATTCTAGCAATTGAAATTCAGACACAAGGTGAGAAAATCTTGATATTAGGAATTTATGCGCCGAATGACGGGAAATCAGAATTTTACAAGAAACTGCATGAGACAATGCTGGACTATTTGGACTATTCTAACATTATTGTGATGGGAGATATGAATGGGGTGGTGTCAACAAACATGGACAAATCCCAAAATCAAAATTTAACAACAGACGGCAGACTCCCTAAAACGTTTTTTGAAATGACAGACAATATGGACTTGATTGATATATGGAGGACAAAGAACCCCTTGGGTAAAGAAGGAACCTTCTTTTCTGAGGCCCATTTGTCATGGACACGAATCGACCAAATTTGGATATCTAGAGGGCTGGCACCTAAAACAAGAAAGGTGGAAATCTGCCCAAAAACCTGCTCCGACCATAATGCTTTGAAAATGGAACTGAGACTTACCCCAACCGGATCCTTCAGATGGAGAATGAATGACACCTTGTTAAGAGATCAAGAGATTGTTAAGAAGGCCCAAAAAACACTAAAGGACTATTTTGAAATAAATTTGAACACTACGGTCGAAAAAAGAATAATCTGGGACGCAAGTAAAGCAGTTATGAGAGGGTTTCTGATACAACAGAACACAATAAAGAGAAAATTTTGGAATGGAAAAAAGGAGAAGATCCTAGAGAAAATAAGCGAAGGAGAGAAAAAGCTGAGAACTAAACCAAAGTCAAAGGAGGTGCTGAGAGAAATTAAATTCCATCAGGCACAATATTCGAAATTGATCAATCAAGAGATAGAATGGAAAATTAAACAAATGAAGCAGAGATCGTTTGAATCAGCAAATAAATGTGGAAAGCTGCTAGCCTGGCAGCTGAAAAAAAGGCAAAAGCTAAATACGGTTACAAACTTAGAGATTCAAGGCAGAACAGTTCAGAAACCAGAAGAAATAAGGAAGTGCTTCCACAGATATTTTAAAGATCTTTATGCACAGGGGCCTCAGAAAGAGCTGGAAATAGACCAATTTTTAAAGACAAATGGATTATCTAAAATAAGTCAAGATAAAAGATCAATTCTTAATTGTAAAATAACTCAACAGGAAATTGAAGGTGCCATTCAGAACATGCAACTTGGCAAATCTCCAGGCCCGGACGGACTCACCTCCAAATATTATAAGACTTTGAAGGATTTTTTGATACAACCGTTGTTGGAGGTTTGCAATCAGATTATGGAGGGGAAGAGAGCACCGGAAACGTGGAAGGAAGCATACATCACATTGATACCCAAGTCAGAACTGGAAAAGACTCAGCTTAAGAATTACCGTCCCATCTCACTCCTGAATGTGGATTACAAAATATTTGCAGATATTTTAGCAAGTAGACTTAAAAAAGTACTAAATGAAGTAATTCACAAGGACCAAGCAGGCTTTCTTCCTGGTAGACACATGTCTGATAACACTAGGAACATTATCGATATATTGGAACTTTTGCGGATTAGGAACACAAGGGCGGTGTTAATCTTTATTGATGCGGAGAAAGCATTTGACAACATTTCTTGGATGTTTATGAAGAAAAACTTGGAAGGGATGGGTGTGGGGCGGGGGTTTGAAAATGGAATAGAGGCAATCTATTCAGAACAAAAAGCTAAACTGATAGTGAACAATGTGGTGTCGGAGGAACTCAAAATTGAAAAAGGGACACGACAGGGGTGCCCTCTATCTCCTCTTTTATTCATTTCCGTCCTGGAGGTGTTGCTGAATATGATTAGGGAGGACCGGTTGGTGCAGGGTATAGTGGTCGGAGCGAAACAGTACAAACTGAAAGCATTTGCAGATGACCTAGTCTTAACATTACAGGAGCCAGAATCTAGCACAAAAAGAGTTCTTGAACTGATCTCGGAGTTTGGTCGGGTGGCGGGATTTAAGCTAAACAAACAAAAAACCAAGGTTTTGACTAAAAATTTAACACCTATAGAGACGGAGGGGTACCAGAAAGAAACAGAATTAAGTGTGGTTAAAAAAGTGAAGTACCTGGGGGTATTTTTGTCCACCAAAAACCTGAATTTATTTAAAGATAATTATGAAAAATGCTGGTTGGAAATTAAAAAGGACTTGGAAATTTGGTCAAGATTGAAACTTACCTTGTCAGGTCGAATTGCAGCTATAAAGATGTGTGTTTTGCCGAAGATGTTATTTCTGTTTCAAACCCTACAGGTCGTGGACAGAGTGGAATGCTTTGGAAGATGGCAGAAGGATATATCTAGGTTTGTCTGGCAGGGCAAAAAGCCCCGAATAAAATTTAAAATACTAACTGACTCAAAGGAAAGAGGGGGGTTTGCCCTGCCGGACTTAAGGCTATATTACGAAGCTGCAGCCTTCTGCTGGTTAAAAGACTGGTTCTTGTTGGAGAACACTGATGTCCTAGATCTGAAAGGGTTTGATAACGCTTTTGGTTGGCATGCATATTTGTGGTATGACAAGGCGAAAGTGCATAAATTGTTTAAAAACCATATTGTCAGAAAATCAATTTTTGCCGTCTGGATGAAGTATAAGGATTTATTAGAAAATAAGACCCCGAGGTGGCTATCACCGGTGGAGGCCAAGGTTTTCAAAAAAAGGCCCAATATGGAGGCCTACTGGCCAAAATATTGGGAATTAATTGAAAGATCTGGAGATAACTGGAAACTACAGAGCCAGGATAAACTAAAAAATAAGGTGCGAGATTGGCTACATTACGCTCAAATTCAAGAGGTCTTTAAAATGGATAAAAAAGTTGGTTTCCAGGTGGAGAAATCGAAACTGGAGATGGAGTTGCTAGAACCAAAAACTAAGGTACTTTCGAGAATGTATAACTTGCTGCTTAAATGGAATACACAGGATGAGACAGTTAAATCTGCTATGATAAAATGGGCACAGGATGTAGGACATAACATAATGTCTGAGGACTGGGAAAGGTTATGGAACACCGGTATGAAATTTACGGCATGTAGTGCCTTGAAAGAAAACATTATGAAAATGGTATACCGGTGGTACATGACCCCAGTCAAGTTGGCTAAAATATACCACCTGTCTGATAACAAATGCTGGAAATGTAAGGAGGCAGAAGGGACATTCTTTCACCTCTGGTGGACCTGCCCGAAAGTAAAGGCCTTCTGGGAAATGATATATAACGAATTGAAAAAGGTATTTAAATAAACCTTCCCCAAGAAACCGGAGGCTTTCCTTCTGGGCATGGTGGACCGGAAGGTTTCAAAGAAAGACAGAACTTTGTTTATGTATGCAACCACAGCAGCAAGAATACTTATTGCAAAGCACTGGAAGACACAAGATTTACCCACACTGGAGGACTGGCAGGCGCAGTTGATGGACTATGTGGAGTTGGCAGAAATGACCGGCAGAATTCGAGATCTGAGCGAAGAAACAATTGAGGAGGACTGGAAAAAATTTAAGGACTATTTGCAAAAATATTACAAGTTGTTTGAATGTTAAGATTGTGCACGATTAGGAAACGTTATGCTTCCGCAATTTGATTAGGTAAATGATAAAGTAAGTGATGACAAAAAAAAGGAGATAAATTCGAAACAAATATATTATGTTTATTATAAAAGTATTAAAATTAAATTACAAATTTTTGAAATTGGTAACATAATGAATCCAAAGGTATAATAAGTGGTGAAATAAGGTAATAAATTGCTGATATTGTTAGATTAAAGAATGAAAACTGTTTCTTGCTTGTTGTTTTGTGACTGAACCTGTGAACCTATGAAAAGAAACGCAATAAAAAATTTTATAAAAAAAAAAAAATGTCATCAATCCTGGGCATAGGGAAAGCCACTGGTTCTGTCACTGCATTTAACCCCCTGAAATCACACACAAGTCTCGGCTTGTCCGTGTTCTTTTTATCCACAAAAAACACTGGGCTACCCCCCGCTGCTTTGGACTCTCTGATGAAGCCTCTCTTCAGGTTCTTGTCAATGAACTCTCGCAGCTCCTGCATTTCTCTGTCTGACATGGCATACAACTTGCCTACAGGAAGCTGTGCTCCAGGGAGTAAATTGATCTGACAGTCAAAGGGCCTATGCGGGGGTAGTTGGTCGGCTTCCTTCTCGCTGAACACGTCGCTGAGATCTGCATATTGTGGTGGTACCTTCACCTTCTCCATTACTTCAGTCCCTGCTAGGGTGGCTTGGGCCCCTGCTGAACCCTTTTCCCCTTTGCAGTGTTCTAAGCAATGTGCTGAACCAAAGGAAACCACTCTCTGATGCCAGCCCACCAGCGGATCATGTAGCGCTAGCCAGCTCATTCCCAAAATAATGGGAGCGCCTCCCAAGGTGGCCACATTAAACGCTATCAGTTCTGTGTGCCTTGCCACCCTCATTATCATTGGGACGGTCTGCAAGCTGACTCCTCCTCCCAACAACTCCCTGCCATCGATCGTGGTCACCTGCAGGGGGTTGCTTAAAGGGATCGTCTGTATCTGGTGTTCAGCAGCAAACTCCTTGCTCATAAAATTGCAGGAGCTGCCTGAGTCCAACAGCGCCTTTATTTTTAGGGGGTGTCCATTTTGCAGCTCTAGCGACACTTCAATCACTAGAGCAGGTTGAGGAGCTTCTGGCACGGGCACTTTCACTGCTCTTTGGCCTGGCTGCTGTGCCCCGACTGTGGCAACCAGGCGTTGGCTTTTACCTGCTCCGTTTCTCCCTGCTCTCTTCCCTCAACAGCTCCCACCATCCCTTGCCATTCCTTCCTCTGGGGGCAGACTCTGGCAAAGTGGCCTGGCTGTTGGCAGAGATAGCATTTCCGTGCGCCCTTTCCCTCCTTCTTAGCCCCCTCACTGGGCTTTGAAACTGCGCGCGCGCGCGCTGTTCCTATTTCCATCGGCTCTGCCGGCGGGAAAGTTGTCTCTGGAATCTCAGGAATGCGGAACTCCTTCCAGCGTTCCCCTTTCCCTTCCCGCCTCTCCAAAGCTCTCGCCTCCTGGCGCGCTCCTATAGTCAGCGCAGATTTAGTCAGCTGATCCATGGAATCCGCCCTAGGACCCCGGGACAGTTCATCTTTCACGGCCGAAGCCAGGCCTTCTTCAAATAGCATTTGAATGGGCGCCGCCGAAAAGTCCCAACCCAATCTGTGAACCAGCATAGTGAACTCAGTCCAGTACTCACGAACAGATCGGCTTCCCTGCTTGCAAGCCATGAGCTGTCTGCGCACCATTCCCTCCTCAATATCGCTGGAAAACATGAGATCCATTGCACGAAAGAACTTCATGGTGTCCTTTAGGACGTCATTGTGCGTTGCCATCAGGGGCCTAACCCAGTCTCTCGCCCCCCTCTCAAGATGCCCAATCACGAAAGCAACTCGCGATTCCTCGTCAGGGAATTCATCAAACTGCACATTGAGGGCATATTGCATCTCTGTTCTAAAGGCATGATAGTCCTTGGGGTCCCCCCCAAATTTCTGCACCAATCCTGGTACCTTTCTGTTGAACTGGGTGGCTCTCCCCTTCTTGTCTGCATCCTGAGCCCTTCTCTCCTCAAGCCTAGCCGTCTGCAGCGCCAATTGGATTTCCAACGCTCGGTACCTATCTTCCAAGCTTGGACCCGCTCCAACTCCTGCCTCTCCGGCTCCGGCTGGGTCGCTCATGATGCCTCCTCCTGCACAAACAGCTTACAAAGACTGTCGGAATGCTGTGATGGGATGATTAGCTGCTTGTGCGTAAAATCGTGGTCCCTCAGAGTTTGTGCAACTCCACAAACCTCTGTGTGTGACAGAGCTCCTCAAACATGTCTGCCCTAGTCACTCGTAGATTCCGACAGTGGCTGTCTGCGGAAGCGCTTCCAGCAAAGAAGCTCCTTAACGGAAACGCGTCTTCTGGACTCACGACGTGGCAGCTTCCTGCGAAGCATGGGTCTCCCTATGGGAGCTTCTGACACCTCCCCGCTGTTCTCGCTGGACGTGTCCCTGATCCCTCCCTCTTCCCTGCTAGTTCCTGCTTTTGCTGCTGCGTCTCTCTCCGCATTCATGAGACCCTCCTCCAGAGACCCCTCTCTCCCCCTGCTGGTCCCTGCTTTCGCTGCTGACTCCCTGCCAGCCTCTGTGAGCCCTTCCACCTCCCTTTCCTCTGATGGCAGTTCCCTGACACCCCCCTTTCCGTATCAGTTGTGTTTTCTACAGATCAGTTTCATTTGTTGTGAGACATTAGTGTTGCATGCAGTGTTGGGTTAGGAAGAACAGAGGGGGAAAGAGGGGGAGGGTGGGGTCGGGTGGCAATGCTTCTCTTCTACTTAGTGTACAGGGGAAACTCGGGAAATTAGAATATCGTGGAAAAGTTCATTTATTCAAGTAATTCAACTTAAAAGGTGAAACTAATATATGAGATAGACTCATGACATGCAAAGCGAGATATGTCTTTTTTAAAAAAAATAGTATTTATTAAAGTTTTAAGTTTACAAAAAGACAAAAGAAAAAACACCAAATTAAACAATAACAATTACAAAACCAATACATCACAATAAAAAACAGAAAAATAAAAACAATTAAAAACAAAGGAAAAAAGAAAAACGAAGTAAAAAACAAATCGAGCCTTCCCATAACTTATCTTTCATTTGCTTGTTTCCCTGACCTACTCACACCTCCCTTTTTTGTATTCTAAGTCAATTATCCATTTCAGCAAATCCTTTCCCTCTCTTCAAAATTTTTATCCTGAAAATTTATCTTGATCTTGATATAAGTTTACTTTCCCTCTTTTCACCAATTAACAATCTATTTCCCTTAAATCTTTGATACATTTTTGCTAAAATCACCTATATTCATTCCAACATCATTCTAACATTCATTAATTTTACAGTGTTTCTGTAAATATTCTTTAAATTTCTTTCAATCTTCCTCCACCGACTCTTCTCCCTGGTCTCGGATTCTGCCCGTCATTTCCGCCAGTTCCATATAGTCTATCACCTTCATCTGCCATTCTTCCAGAGTGGGTAGATCTTGTGTCTTCCAATACTTTGCAATAAGTATTCTTGCTGCTGTTGTGGCGTACATAAAGAAAGTTCTGTCCTTCTTTGGCACCAATTGGCCGACTATGCCCAGGAGAAAGGCCTCTGGTTTCTTCAGAAAGGTATATTTAAATACCTTTTTCATTTCATTATAGATCATCTCCCAGAAAGCCTTAATCCTTGGGCATGTTCACCAAAGGTGAAAGAATGTACCTTGCGTCTCTTTACATTTCCAGCATTTATTATCGGGCAAGTGATAAGTTTTCGCAAGCTTGACTGGTGTCATGTACCACCTGTATATCATTTTCATTATATTCTCTCTTAAGGCATTACATGCCATGAACTTCATACCTGTGGTCCATAACTGTTCTCAGTCAGCCATCATAATGTTATGTCCGACATCTTGTGCCCATTTAATCATAACAGATTTTACCGTTTCATCCGGAGTATTCCATTTCAACAGCAAATTATACATTCTTGACAAATTCTTAGTTTTGGAGTCTAACAGTTCTGTTTCCAATTTTGATTTTTCCACCTGGAAGCCAATTTTTTTATCCAAATTATATGCCTCCATTATCTGATAATAATGAAGCCAATCTCGCACTTTATTTTTTAATTTTTCAAAACTCTGCAGTTTTAATCTGTCTCCCTCTTGTTCCAAAATTTCGCAATATTTCGGCCATTTAGTCTCCATATTGAGCTTTTTCTGAGCCTTCGCTTCCATTGGTGACAACCACCTTGGGGTTTTATTCTCAAGCAAATCCTTGTATCGTATCCAAACATTAAACAGTGCTTTTCTGACAATATGGTTTTTAAACGTTTTATGTGCTTTGACCTTATCATACCACAGATATGCATGCCACCCAAAGACATTATTAAAACCTTCTAAGTCCACCACGTCAGTGTTCTCAAGAAGCATCCATTCTCTCAGCCAGCAAAAAGCGGCTGATTCATAATAAAGTTTTAAGTCTGGCAGGGCAAATCCACCTCTTTCCTTAGCATCAGTTAATATCTTAAATTTTATTTGATGTTTCTTGCCCTGCCAGACAAATCTAGAGATATCTCTCTGCCACTTCTTGAAACACTCAATTTTATCCAATATTTGCAATGTTTGAAACAAAAACAACATCCTTGGCAATACATTCATCTTTATCACAGCAATTCGGCCTAGCAATGATAACTTCAGATTTGACCATATTTCTAGATCCTTTTTCACTTCCGTCCAACATTTTTCATAGTTATCCTTAAACAAATTCACATTCTTGGCAGTCATGTTAACCCCTAGGTATTTCACTTTCTTAACCAATGTTAATCCTGTCTCCTTCTGAAACCTTTCTCTCTCCATCACTGTTAATTTTTTCTCTAAAACTTTAGTTTTCATCTTATTCAACTTAAATCCCGCTACTTGTCCAAATTCTTGGATCAGTTCCAGTACTCTTTTGGTACTGGATTCTGGCTCCTGTAATGTCAATACCAGATCATCAGCAAATGCTTTCAGTTTGTACTGTTTAGCTCCAACTTGTATACCTTTAACTGTTTGGTCCCTCCTAATCATATTTAAAATAACTTCCAGGACCGATATAAAAAGCAATGGGGAGATTGGGCAACCTTGTCGTGTTCCTTTCTCTATCTTAAATTCTTCCGTCACTACATTGTTCACAATTAATTTAGCCTTTTGTTCTGAATAAATTGCACCTATACCATTTTCAAAACCTTGACCAACCCCCATCCCCTGTAGATTTTTCTTCATAAAACTCCAAGAGATATTGTCAAAGGCTTTCTCCGCGTCCACAAAAATCAAAACTGCTTTAGTATTAATATTCACTTGTAACTTTTCTAGAATGTTAATTATATTCCTCGTGTTGTCAGACAAGTGTCTGCCCGGGAGAAAACCGGCTTGGTTTTTATGGATTTCTTCTACTAGTACCTTTTTTAATCTTTTAGCCAAAATATCCGCAAAAAATTTGTAATCCACATTAAGCAAAGATATGGGGCGGTAGTTCTTAAGCTGTGTCTTCTCAGTCTCTGTTTTCGGTATAAGTGTAATGTAAGCTTCCTTCCATGACTCTGGTGCCTTTTTCCCTTCCAATATTCCATTACAAACTTCTTTTAATGGCTGTATTATCCATTCTTTCAGGGATCTATAGTATCTTGAAGTTAGTCCATCCGGACCTGGAGATTTACCCAATTGCATATTCTGGATGGCCCCTTCTATCTCTTGCTCTGTTATTTTCTAATTCAACATTAGCTTATTTTCTTGAGAGATTTTTTTGTAATCCATTTGTTTTCAAAAAACAATCAATGTCCATTTGTTTCTGAGTTTCCTGTGTGTATAGTTGTTTAAAATACCTCTGAAAACATTTTCTAATCTCCACTGGTTTCTGTATATTTTTCCCTTCTACTTCCAAATTTGTGATGGTGTTAAGTTTTTGTCTTTTTTTCATTTGCCAAGCCAGCAGTTTTCCACATTTGTTTGCCGATTCAAATGTCTTTTGTCTCATCTGTTTAATTTTCCATTCTATTTCCTGGTTCATCATTTTCATATATTGTACTTGGTATAACTTTATCTCTTTCAAAATCTCCTGCGACTTTGGTTTCACTCTCAGTTTCTTCTCTCCTTCCTTTATTTTCTCCAATATTTTATCTTTTTTCTCATTTTGGACTCTTTTGAATCGCATTCTGTTGTATCAGAAACCCTCTCATAACCGCTTTGCTTGCGTCCCAAATTACTCTTTTTTCTACAGTGGTGTTCATATTTATTTCAAAATAGTCTCTCAGAGTTTTTTGGGCCTTCTTAGTCACTTCTTCGTTCCTAAACAATATGTCATTCATCCTCCATCTGAAGGAACCAGTTGGTGTTAGTTTCAATTCCATCTTTACAGCATTATGGTCGGAGCAGGTTTTCGGGCATATTTCCACCTTACTAGTTTTTGGAGCCAGTCCTCTAGTTACCCAAATATGGTCAATTTTTGTCCATGTCTCCTTGCGATTGGATTTCAATTGCTACAAATCTTCCTTGATCATCTTTAGAAAGAAATTTCGGTGATAGGCTCTCCTTTGCATAAAGTACTACTCCTCTTTTTTATTTTTTATAAGATATTTATTAAGATTTTCAAAGTATTACAAAATAAAAATAAAAAAGTAAGAAAATACAAAATAAAAATGGTTAAAAACAACTCATTCTTTCCATTGCTTATTTTTCATTAGCTTATTTCCCGGACCTCCTCACGCCTCCCTTTTTTGTATTCCAGTTCAGTTTGTTGGTTCAGCAAATCCTTACCCTCTTTGTTTGTCCTAGTCTTTAATCATAAGCTATTGTAACATTACATTTTTACCTATTAATAATCCATTTCTCATATTCCCTTATAATATTACAGCTAAAAACCACTTAATTTCTATCCAACATCATTCTAACATTCATTAATTTTACAATATTTCTGTAGATAGTCTTTAAATTTCTTCCAATCTTCTTCCACCAACTCTTCTCCCTGGTCTCGGATTCTGCCAGTCATTTCCACCAGTTCCATATAGTCCATCAACTTCATCTGCCATTCTTCCAGGGTGGGTAGATCTTGTGTCTTCCAATACTTTGCAATGAGTATTCTTGCTGCTGTTGTGGCATACATAAAAAAAGTTCTGTCCTTCTTTGGCACCAATTGGCCGACTATGCCCAGGAGAAAGGCCTCTGGTTTCTTCAAGAAGGTATATTTCAATACCTTTTTCAATTCATTATATATCGTCTCCCAGAAAGCCTTAATCTTTGGGCACGTCCACCAAAGGTGAAAGAATGTACCTTCAGTTTCTTTACATTTCCAACATTTATTATCGGGCAGATGATAGATTTTTGCAAGCTTGACTGGGGTCATGTACCACCTGTATACCATTTTCATAATATTCTCTCTTAAGGCATTACATGCCGTAAACCTCATACCTGTGGTCCATAACTGTTCCCAGTCAGCCATCATTATGTTATGTCCAACATCTTGTGCCCATTTAATCATAGCAGATTTCACCGTTTCGTCCTGAGTATTCCATTTCAACTGCAAGTTATACATCTTTGACAAAATCTTAGTTTTGGGTTCTGTCAGGGAACTGCCATCAGAGGCACGAGAGAAGGAGAGGGTCTCTGATTCTGCAGGGGAAGGTCCAAGCGCTAGAGGGAGACTCAGCCGGGAAGAAGGGGAAGAGAATGAGTGTAACACCAGGGATCCAGGAGAGCAACGGGACAGGGAGGTGCAGGGGCTCCAGGACTCTTCGTTGGAAGTTAGCGAGGAGAGCCCAAGCACCCCGCTGCCCACGCCCACCCGCGCAGTGAGAGGCAGAAACGATTGGGTGTCAAACAACTCTTATGTTGGCAACGCTTTAAGAAACGCCCACAGACAGATTCTACGAGTGACTAAGGGCAGCCACGCTGAGATGGGCTGTGCAGTCCGGAGGGTTTAACCAGGCAATCTAATGCTCAAACGGAGCAGGATTACGCACGAGTAACTCCCAACCCATTATAGGTTCTAACAGTTCTGTTTCTAATTTTGATTTTTCCTCCTGGAAACCAACTTTCTTGTCCGAATTATATGCCTCCATTATCTGATAATAATGAAGCCAATCTCGCACTTTGTTTTTTAGTTTCTCAAAACTCTGCAATTTCAGTCTATCTCCCTCTTGTTCCAGAATTTCCCAATATTTCGGCCACTTGGCCTCCATATTGAGCTTTTTCTGTGCTTTTGCTTCCATCGGTGACAACCACCTTGGGGTTTTGTTTTCCAATAAATCCTTATATCTTATCCAGACATTAAACAATGCTTTCCTGACAATATGATTCTTGAACGCTTTATGTGCTTTGACCTTATCATACCACAGATATGCATGCCATCCAAATACGTTGTTAAAACCTTCTAAATCCAAAATGTCTGTATTTTCAAGAAGCAGCCATTCTTTCAACCAGCAAAAAGTTGCTGATTCATAATAAAGTTTAAAGTCTGGCAGGGCAAATCCACCCCTTTCCTTTGCATCAGTTAATATCTTAAATTTTATTCTGGGCTTCTTGCCCTGCCAGACAAATCTAGAAATATCTCTCTGCCACTTCTTGAAGCAATCCATTTTGTCCACAATTTGCAATGTTTGAAACAAAAACAACATTCTAGGCAATACATTCATTTTTATCGCAGCAATACGACCCAGCAGTGAAAGCTTCAAGTTTGACCAAATTTCTAAATCTTTTTTCACTTCGGCCCAGCATTTTTCATAGTTGTCTTTAAATAAATTCCCATTTTTTGCTGTCATATTAATCCCCAGGTATTTCACTTTCTTAACCACTGTCAAACCTGTCTCATTCTGAAACCTCTCTCTCTTGATCGCTGTTAAATTTTTCTCTAAAACCTTGGTTTTTAACTTATTCAGTTTAAATCCTGCAACCTGACCAAATTCTTGAATCAGTTCTAAAACCCTTTTAGTACTAGATTCTGGCTCCTGTAATGTCAAAACTAAGTCATCCGCAAATGCTCTCAATTTGTACTGTTTAGCTCCGACTTGTATACCTTTAACCAACTGGTCCCTTCTAATCATATTCAGCAAAACCTCCAGGACCGATATAAAAAGTAATGGGGAGATTTGGCAACCTTGTCGTGTCCCTTTTTCTATCTTAAATACTTCCGTCACTACATTATTTACAATTAGTTTAGCCTTTTGTTCTGAATAAATTGCACTTATACCGTTTTCAAAGCCTTGGCCTACCCCCATCCCCTGTAGGTTCTTCTTCATAAAACTCCAAGAAATATTATCAAAGGCTTTCTCTGCGTCCACAAATATCAAAACTGCTTTAGTATTTATGTTCACTTCTAGTTTTTCCAAAATATCAATTATATTCCTCAAATTGTCAGACAAATGTGTTCCCGGGAGCAAGCCCGCTTGGTATTTATGAATCTCTTCCATCAACACTGTCAGGGGATGATTAGCTGCTTGTGCTTAAAATTGTGCCCCTTCAGAGTTTGTGCGGCCCCACAAACCTCTGTGTGTGACAGAGCTCCTCAGACATGTCTGCTCTAGTCACTAGTAGAGTCTGACAGTGGCTGCCTGCGGAAGCGCTTCCAGCAAAGAAGTTCCTTAACGGAAACGCGTCTCCTGGACTCACGACGTGGCAGCTTCCGGCGAAGCATGGGTCTCCCTGCAGTTGCTTCTGACACCTCCCCGCTATTTTCGCTGGATGTGTCTCTCACCCCTTTCTCTCCCCTGCTGTTTCCTGCCTGGGCTGCTGCGTCTCTCTCAGCATTACTGAGATCCTCCTCCAGAGACCCCTCGCTCCCCCTCCTTGTCCCTGCTTTGGCTGCTGACTCTCTCCCAGTCTCTGGGAGCCCTACCAACTCCCTTTCCTCTGATGTCAGTTCCCTGACATCCACCTCCCCTCCAGGGCCCCCTTCTCCCCCGCCCCTACTCTCTCCTCTGGGCGGTGAGGAGCTGAAACCCCGAAAAGAATCCTCTTCATCTTCAGACGTCTCGAACATTTCCCTCCATCGGTCTTCGTTCCGACTCGCTGAATCCTCCTCCACCTCGGAATCAGAGAACCCCTCCAACTCTTCCTCTTCGTCGGTGGTGGCGAAGTATTCCCTCCGGAACCTCGCCACTGGCTGGGGTTTACGAGGGAATCTCTGATGAAAAGTTTCAATCAAAACCTCGTCATCTACATCCTCTGCCCTGACCCAGGTGTTTTCCGACTCCGGCTCCCCTTCCCACATTACCAAATACTCTACTTGCTCTCCCTTCCACCTGGAATCGAGAATCTCCGCTACATGGTAGCTGTGTTCTTTTTCCTCCATAGCTGGTCCCCTATTGACCCTCCCCTCTCTGTCCCCTTTATACGGTGACAGCAACGACCTGTGGAACACTGGGTGCAACTTCATGTGGTTCGGTAACCGGAGTCTGAAAGCCACTGGGTTGACCTGTTGCGTGACTTCAAATGGGCCCAGCCTTTTGGGTCTTAACTTCTTACAACCTCCTTTGAATGGTAACCCTTGGGTGGACAGCCACACATGGTCCCCCACCCTAATGCTTTCCCCTTCCCTTCTGGTTTTGTCTGCCTGCCTCTTATATTCCTCCTTCGCCCTGTTTAAATTAAGTTGGAGCTGGCGATGGATCGCTTCCATTTCTTCAACGAACTGTTCTGCGGCTGGAACGCTCCAGTTCTCCCCTTCCCCCCCTGGGAAGGCTCGGGGATGACACCCGTGATTAGCCAAAAAGGGGCTCATCCCCGTGGACACGTTCTCTGCATTGTTGTAGGCAAATTCTGCCAACGCCAGCTTCTCCACCCAATCATTCTCTCTGTCATTCACATAACACCTCAAATATTGCTGGAGGACACCATTAGCTCTTTCCGCCTGCCCGTTGGTTTCTGGATGACGGGCAGTTGAGAAATTCACCTCTACATGCAATAAGCTCATGAGCTTCCTCCAGAACCTGGAAGTAAATTGTTTCCCTCGGTCAGAAACCACCCTCAAGGGGGCGCCATGCAGCCTAAACACATTTTCCACAAACAATTTAGCGGTTTCTTCCGCTGTGACCGCATGTGAGCAGGCTATAAAGTGGGCCATCTTGGTTAACAGGTCTACCACAACCATGATGGCTGTTTTCCCTTTGGACCTGGGCAGATCAGTCATGAAATCTATTGCCACTGCCTCCCATGGCCTTTCCGGCGTGGGTAGTGGTTCTAATAAACCTGCCGGTGCCCGCCTCTCCCCCTTGGCTCGTTGGCATTGGTCACACCCCCTCACATACTCCCGCACATCTTCCCTGACCTTGGGCCACCAGAATTCCCTGGTAACCAGCCACATGGTTTTGTGTTGCCCAAAATGCCCTGCTGTGGGGCTATCGTGCAGTTGCTTGAGTACCTTTTCCCTCAATTCCCCTTCAGGTATGTATAACGCTCCCTTGTAGTACAACGCCCCGTTTCTCTCCTCAAAACCCCCGGGTTTGTCTCCCTCCCTCCTGAGACCCCTGAGTTTGTCCTGGGCGTATTCATCCTGCACCGTTCCCTCTACCAGTTCCCTTTGCCCCACCAATGCCGCCCCACACACCCAGCGGTCCTCGGGAATGACATGGGTCTCTTCGGGTGCACCCTCTCCCTCCAAATATTCAGGTTTGCGTGAGAGAGCGTCCGCCCTAACGTTCTCTGGGCCTGGTACGTAACAAATCTCAAAGTTAAATTTGGAGAACTCCTGGGCCCATCTCAACTGCCGTTGGTTGAGCACTCGCGCAGTTCTCCAATACTCTAGATTCTTATGGTCCGTGCACACTTGCACCTTCTGTTGTGCACCAATTAGCAGGTGCCTCCATCTCCGGAAGGCCTCATGAATCGCAAGAAGTTCCCGGTCGTACACCGTGTAGTTCCTCTCAGATTTGTTCAGCTTTCGCGAAAAGAAGGCACACGGTCGCCACTCTGACCCCTCCTTCCCCGGCTGCAGAAGAAGCACCGCCCCTATGGCTCTGTCAGAAGCGTCTGTTTCGACCCTCAGCTTTTTTTGTAAATCCACATGTAGAAGTTGTTCATCAGAGGCGAAGGCCCTTTTCAGTTCCTCAAACGCTCGCTCCGCCTCCCCCGTCCAAACAAACTTCTTTTTACTGCTGAGACAGTCCGTGATGGGCGCCGTCAGGTGGGCGAAGTTTCGGATGAACTTACGATAAAAGTTTCCAAACCCTAGGAACCTCTGCACATCCTTCTTGGTCTTGGGTGTTTTCCATTCCAGCACCGCTTGAACCTTGCCGGGGTCCATGGCCAACCCCTTGTCTGACAAGCGGTACCCCAGGAATTCCACCTCCTTGGTATGAAACTGACACTTCTCCAGTTTCACCCACAGCCTGTTGGCTTGCAGCCTGCTCAACACTTCTCTGACGTCTCTCACATGTTGCTCCTCATTCTCCGAATACACCAACACGTCATCTAAGAAGGCCACGCAATTCTTGTAGAGCAAAGGCCCCAGTACGTGGTTCATGAAGGCTTGAAAACACGCGGAGCCTGTTTGTAATCCAAAAGGCATAACGAGGTATTCAAATGCCCCCAAAGGGGTGAACATGGTGGTCTTCCATTCATCCCCTTTCCTTATACGTATCAGGTTGTACGCCCCCCTTAGGTCCAGCTTTGTAAAAATCTTTCCTTTCCGCACCCTGGTCAAAATATCATCAATCCTGGGCATAGGAAAAGCCGCCGGCTCTGTCACTGCATTTAACCGCCTAAAGTCACATACCAGTCTCGGCTTGTCCGTGTTTTTTTTATCCACAAAAAACACTGGGCTACCCCCCGCTGCCTTGGACTCTCTGATGAAGCCTCTCTTCAGGTTCTTGTCAATGAACGCTCGCAACTCCTGCATTTCCCTGTCTGACATGGCATACAACTTGCCTACAGGAAGCTGTGCTCCAGGGAGTAAATTGATCTGGCAATCAAAGGGCCTATGCGGGGGTAGTTGGTCAGCTTCCTTCTCGCTGAACACGTCGCTGAGATCAGCATACTGTGGTGGCACCTTCCCCTTTCCCATTACTTCAGTCCCTGCCAGGGTGGCTTGGGCCCCTGCTGACCCCTTTTCCCCCCTGCAGTGTTCTAAGCAATGTGCTGAACCGAAGGAAACCACTCTTTGATGCCAGCCCACCAGCGGATCATGTAAGGCTAGCCAGCTCATCCCCAAAATAATGGGAGCGCCTCCCAAGGTGGCCACATTAAACGCTATCAGTTCTGTGTGCCTTGCCACCCTCATTATCATTGGGACGGTCTGCAAGCTAACTCCTCCTCCCAACAGTTCCCTGCCATCGATCGTGGTCACCTGCAGGGGGTTGCTTAAAGGGATAGTCTGTATCTGATGTTCAGCAGCAAACTCCTTGCTCATAAAATTGCAGGAGCTGCCTGAGTCCAACAGCGCCTTTATTTTTAGGGGGTGTCCATTTTGCAGCTCTAGCGACACTTCAATCACTAGAGCAGGTCGAGGAGCTTCTGGCACGGGCACTTTCACTGCTCTTTGGCCTGGCTGCAGTGCCCTGACGGTGGCAACCAGGCGTTGGCTTTTACCTGCTCCGTTTCTCCCTGCTCTCCCCCCTCAACTGCTCCCACCATCCCTTGCCATTCCTTCCTCTGGGGGCATACTCTGGCAAAGTGGCCTGGCTGTTGGCAGAGATAGCATTTCCGGGCTCCCTTTCCCTCCTTCTTCGCCCCCTCACTGGGCTTTGAAACTGCGCGCGCGCGGGCTGTTCCGATTTTCATCGGCTCTGCCGGCGGGAAAGCTGGCTCAGGAATGTCTGGAATGCGTAACTCCTTCCAACGTCCCCCTCTCCCTTCCCGCCTCTCCAAGGCTCTTGCCTCCTGGCGCGCTCCAATGGTCAGCGCAGATTTGGTCAGCTGATCCATAGACACCGCCCTGGGGCTCCTGGACAGCTCGTCTTTCACAGCCGAAGAAAGACCTTCTTCAAATAGCATCTGAATGGGTGCTGCCGATAAATCCCACCCCAATCTGTGAATCAGCATGGTAAATTCAGTCCAGTACTCACGGACAGATCTGCTTCCCTGCTTGCAAGCCATTAGCTGTCTGCGCACCACCCCTTCCTCAATATCGCTGGAAAACATGATATCCATTGCACGAAAGAATTTCATAGTGTCCTTTAGGATATCGTTGTGCGTTGCCATCAGGGGTCGAACCCAGTCCCGCGCCCCCTTCTCAAGATGCCCAATTACGAAAGCAACTCGCGATTCCTCATCAGGGAACTCATCAAACTGCACATTCAGGGCATATTGCATCTCGGTCCTAAAGGCATGGTAATCCTTGGGGTCCCCCCCAAACTTCTGCACCAATCCTGGTACCTTTCTGGGGAACTGAGTGGTTCTCCCCTTTTTGTCAGCATCCTGAGCCCTTCTCTCCTCGAGCCTCGCCGTCTGCAGCGCAAGTTGGACCTCCAGAGCTTGATACCTTTCTTCCAAGCTTGGACCAGCTCCAACCCCTGCCTCTCCGGTTCCGGCTGGGTTGCTCATGATGCTTTCTCCTGCACAGGCAGCGTACAAAGACTGTCAGACTGCTGTCAGGGGATGATTAGCTGCTTGTGCTTAAAATTGTGCCCCTTCAGAGTTTGTGCGGCCCCACAAACCTCTGTGTGTGACAGAGCTCCTCAGACATGTCTGCTCTAGTCACTAGTAGTGTCTGACAGTGGCTGCCTGCGGAAGCGCTTCCAGCAAAGAAGTTCCTTAACGGAAACGCGTCTCCTGGACTCACGACGTGGCAGCTTCCGGCGAAGCATGGGTCTCCCTGCAGTTGCTTCTGACACCTCCCCGCTATTTTCGCTGGATGTGTCTCTCACCCCTTTCTCTCCCCTGCTGTTTCCTGCCTGGGCTGCTGCGTCTCTCTCAGCATTACTGAGATCCTCCTCCAGAGACCCCTCGCTCCCCCTCCTTGTCCCTGCTTTGGCTGCTGACTCTCTCCCAGTCTCTGGGAGCCCTACCAACTCCCTTTCCTCTGATGTCAGTTCCCTGACAAACACTTTTTTCAATCTCTTGGCCAAAATGTCTGCAAAGATTTTGTAATCCACATTAAGTAGTGATATGGGGCGGTAGTTCTTAAGCTGAGTCTTTTCAGTCTCTGTTTTTGGTATAAGTGTAATGTAAGCTTTCTTCAACGACTCTGGTGCCCTTTTCTCTTCCAGTATTTCATTGCAGACTTCCTTTAAAGGCTGTATTAACCACTCTTTCAAGGATCTATAATATCTAGAAGTCAGCCCATCCGGTCCTGGAGATTTGCCCAATTGCATGTTTTGGATGGCACCTTCTACTTCCTGTTCAGTTATTTTATAATTCAACATTAATTTACTTTCTTGAGAGATTTTTTGTAATCCATTTGTCTTCAGAAATTGGTCTATGTCCATTTCTTTCTGTGGCCCTTGTGTGCATAGTTGTTTAAAATACCTCTGGAAACAGTTTCTAATCTCAGTTGGATTGTGTATGTTCTTTCCTTCCACTTCTAAATTTGTGATAGTATTTAGTTTTTGTCTTTTTTTTCATTTGCCAGGCCAGCAATTTCCCACATTTATTAGCTGATTCAAATGTTTTTTGTCTCATTTGTTTAATTTTCCATTTTATTTCCTGATTCATCATTTCCATATATTGTACTTGATATAACTTTATTTCTCTCAAAATCTCCTGCGACTTTGGTATTGCTCTCAATTTCTTTTCACTTTCTTTTATTTTCCCCAAAATTTTGTCTTTCTTCTCATTTTGGCTTCTCTTCTTTATTGCGTTCTGTTGTATCAGGAACCCTCTCATGACAGCTTTGCTTGCGTCCCAGATTACTCTTTTTCCACATTGGTGCTCATATTTATCTCAAAATAATCTCTCAAGGTTTTTTTGGCCTTCTTAAGCACTTCTTCATCTCTAAATAAGGTGTCATTCATCCTCCATCTAAAGGAGCCAGTTGGTGTTAGTTTCATTTCCATCTTAACAGCATTATGGTCGGAGCAGGTTTTTGGGCAGATTTCCACTTTTCTTGTCTTTGGTGCCATTCCTCTAGTTACCCATATTTGGTCGATTCTAGTCCATGTCATCTTGGCTTCAGAAAAGAAAGTTCCCTCTCTTCCCAAAGGATTCTTTGTTCTCCAAATATCGACTAAGTCCAAGTTGTCTGTCATCTCGAAAAATGTTTTCGGTAGTCTACCATCCTTGGTGACTGCCTGTCTTTGTGCCTTATCCATATTTGTAGATACTACTCCATTCATGTCCCCCATCAAGATCAGATTGTAATCCAAATAATCCAATAAGGTCTCATGCAACTTTTTAAAGAATTCAGCTTTCCCCTCATTCGGTGCGTAAATTCCTACTATCAAAAATTTCTCTCCTTGAACTTGAATTTCAATTGCCAGAAATCTTCCTTGGTCATCTTTAAAAATAAATTTCGGTGATAGTCTCTCCTTTGCATAAGTCACAACTCCTCTTTTTTTTAACTTTGTCAGATGAAATAAGCTCCTGTCCCAATCTCTTATTAGTCAGTAGTTTCCTGTGTAACCTTGTTACATGTGTTTCTTGTAGACAAATCAAGTCCAATTGTTCCTTTTTTAATAAATGAAAAACACTTTTTCTCTTCCGAGGAGAATTTAGACCATTACAATTCCAACTTAACAGTTGCAGAGCCATGATGGGGTTACTTCGCTTTACCTCCAACTGCGCCAAGTGTCTGTTCTTGTTCTGTCAGTGGTGTCACTTTCTCTGGAACATGCAATCCAAAAGATAAGTTTGCTATATCTAGTATTCCTTTTTCCAGTGGTTTTGGCTCTTCTCCGAATTCCGCTTCTTTCTGTAGATCTTCTCCGTGGTCCTTCAGTTTGTCATTGACTGATCTTATTTTTCTCTTTCTTCCTTTATATTTAAAGGACAGGCCTTGAGGGAATTCCCACCTAAAGATGATTCTATTTCTTCTCAACAGGGCAACCAAATCTCCATAGTTGAGCCTTAAGTCCAAAAGGTGTTTTGGAATGTCCTTAAATATCTCCACACTTGAGGCGTCAATTTCTAAAGTCTTTTGATAATGCAGATTCAAGATTTTGTCTCTCTCCTCTTTTGTACGAAGGGTAATGTCAGGGAACTGCGATAGGAAGGACAGGAGGTGGAAGGGCTCACAGAGGTTGGGAGAGACTCAGCAGCTGAGGAGGGAACCAGCAGGGGGAGAGGAGGGTCTCCGAGGGAAAGTGAGCAGGAGGAATGGCTCAGAGACACTTCCAGCGAGAACAATGGGGAGGTTTCTGGACCTCCCATAGGGACACCCACTCCTCGCCGGAAACTGTCACACCGTGAGTCCAGAAGACGTTTTCCGTTAAGGAGCAGGGAGTGGTACGCAGACAGTTAATGGCTTGTAAACAGGGGAGCCGATCTGTCCGTGAGTACTGGACTGAGTTCACCATGCTGATCCATAAATTAGGGTGGGATCTATCGGCAGAACCCATACAAATGCTTTTTGAAGAAGGGCTCTCTTCGGCTGTAAAAGACGAACTTTCCCGGGGGCCCAGGGCGGAGTCTATGGACCAGCTGACCAAATCCGCGCTGACCATAGGAGCACGCCAGGAGGCGAGAGCCTTGGAGAGGCGGGAAGGGAAGGGGGAACATTGGAGGGAGTTTCACATTCCAGAGATTCCAGAGCCACCTTTCCCGCCAGGAGAGCCGATGGAAATTGGAGCAGCGCGCGCGCGCGCAGTTTCAAAGCCCAGTGAAGGACGGAAGAAGGAGGGGAAAGGCGCCAAGAAATGCTATCTCTGCCAACAGCCAGGTCACTTTGCCAGAGTCTGCCCCCAAAGAAAGGAATGGCAAGGGATGGCGGGAGCTGTTGGGGAGAAGGAGGAAGAAGTTCCGCAGCAAGTAAAAGCCAACGCCTGGCTGCCACCGTCGGGGCACAGCAGCCAGGCCAAAGAGCAGTAAAAGTGCCCACGCCGGAACCGCCTAAACCCGCCCTAGTGATAGAGGTGGTAGTAGAGCTGCCAAACGGACACCCACTAAAGACAAAGGCGCTCTTGGACTCAGGCAGCTCCTGTAATTTCATGAGCAAGGAGTTTGCGGCTGAACACCAGATACAGACTGTCCCTTTAAGGAACCCTTTGCAGGTGACCACGATTGATAGGAGGGAGCTGTTGGGAGGAGAAGTCAGCCAACAGACCGTCCCAATGATAATGAGGGTAGCAAGACACACTGAGCTAATAGCGTTTAATGTGGCTACCTTGGGAGGAGCTCCCATTATTTTGGGAATGAGCTGGCTAGCGTTACATGATCCGCTAGTGGGCTGGCATCAGAGAGTGGTCTCCTTTGGGTCAGCACATTGTCTTGAACACTGCAAAGAGGGGGAGGCTCAAGGAGGGGCCAAAGCCACTCTAGCAGGGCCGGAAGTAACGGAGAAAGGGAAGGTGCCCCGACAATACGCCGACCTGAGCAACGTCTTCAGCGAGAGGGAAGCAGACAAACTACCCCCGCATAGACCCTTTGACTGTCAAATCAATTTACTCCCTGGGGGGCAGCTCCCTGTAGGCAAGCTGTACGCCATGTCAGACAGGGAGATGCAGGAGTTAAGGGAGTTCATTGACAAGAACCTGAAGAGGGGTTTCATCAAAGAGTCCAGAGCAGTGGGTGGTAGCCCAGTGTTTTTTGTGGATAAAAAAAACACGGACAAACCGAGGCTGGTCGTGGACTTCCGGGCCTTAAATGCAGTGTCAGAACCAGTAACTTTCCCTATGCCCAGAATTGATGACATTTTGACAAGGGTCAGGAAGGGAAAGATTTTTACTAAACTGGACCTGAGGGGGGCGTACAACCTGATACGGATAAGGAAGGGAGATGAATGGAAAACCACCATGTTCACCCCATTGGGGGCATTTGAATATCTCGTTATGCCCTTCGGTCTGCAGGCCGGCTCAGCGTGTTTTCAATCGTTTATGAACCACGTCTTGGGACCTTTGCTTTACAAGAATTGCGTGGCCTTCTTAGATGACGTGTTGGTGTATTCAGAGAATGAGGAGCAGCATGTGAGAGACGTCAGGGAAGTGTTGGGCAAACTGCAAGCGAACCAGCTGTGGGTGAAACTGGAGAAGTGTCAGTTTCATACCAAGGAGGTGGAATTCCTGGGGTACCGCCTGTCAGACAAGGGATTGGCCATGGATCCAGGCAAGGTCCAAGCGGTGCTGGAATGGAAGACACCGAGAACGAAAAAGGATGTGCAAAGATTCCTAGGGTTTGGAAACTTCTACCGGAAGTTCATCAGAAATTTTGCCCACCTGACGGCTCCCATTACGGACTGTCTCAGCAGTAAGAAGAAATTCGTTTGGACGGCGGAGGCGGAGCGAGCTTTTGAGGAACTGAAAAGGGCGTTCGCTTCTGAAGAACAACTCCTACATGTGGATTTACAAAAACCAATGAGAGTAGAGACAGACGCATCAGACCGGGCGGTGGGGGCGGTGCTTCTGCAGCCTGGGGAGGAGAAGTCGGAATGGAGACCGTGCGCCTTTTTCTCACGCAAGCTGAACAAGTCCGAGAGGAACTACACGGTGTATGACCGAGAACTACTTGCCATTCACGAAGCGTTCCGAAGATGGAGGCACTTATTAATTGGCGCACAACATAAGGTGCAAGTGTGCACTGCCCACAAGAACCTAGAGTATTGGAGGACGGCACGAGTACTCAACCAACGGCAAGTGAGATGGGCCCAGGAGTTCTCCAAATTCCACTTTGAAATTTGTTACGTGCCAGGCCCAGAGAACGTTAGGGCGGACACTCTCTCACGCAAACCTGAATATTTGGAGGGGGAGGGAGCACCCGAAGAGAGACATGTCATCCCAGAGGACCGCTGGGTGTGTGGGGCGGCATTGGTGGGGCAAAGAGAACTGGTAGAGGAAACGGAGAATGATGAATACGCCCAGAATAAGCTCAGAGGTCTCAGGAGGGAGGGAGAGAACACAGGAGGTTTTGAGGAAAGAAACGGGGCATTGTATTACAAGGGAGCACTGTATATACCCGAAGGAGAATTGAGGGGGAGAGTACTCAAGCAGTTGCACGACAGCCCCACAGCGGGGCATTTTGGGCAACACAAGACCATGTGGTTGGTCACCAGGGAATTTTGGTGGTCCAAGGTCAGGGAAGATGTTCGGGAGTATGTAAGAGGGTGTGACCAGTGCCAGCGAGCCAAAGGGGAGAGGCGGGCACCGGCGGGGTTATTAGAACCGTTACCCACGCCAGAACGACCATGGGAGGCAGTATTGATAGATTTTATGACTGATCTGCCGAAATCCAAAGGGAAAACAGCCATCATGGTCGTGGTGGACCTATTAACAAAAATGTGCCACTTTATAGCCTGTTCGCATGCAGTCACGGCGGAAGAGGCGGCTAAATTGTTTGTAGAACACATTTTTAGGTTGCATGGCGCCCCCTTGAGGGTGGTTTCAGACAGAGGGAAACAATTTACGTCCAGGTTCTGGAGGAAACTCATGAGCTTACTGCACGTAGAGGTCAATTTTTCGACGGCCCGGCACCCGGAAACTAACGGTCAGGCGGAAAGGCAAACGGTATCCTCCAGCAATACCTGAGGTGTTATGTCAATGACAGAGAGAATGATTGGGTAGACAAGTTGGCGTTGGCAGAATTTGCCTACAACAATGCGGAGAATGTGTCCACAGGGATGAGCCCCTTTTTGGCTAATTATGGGTGTCATCCCAGGGCTTTTCCCGGGGGAGGAGGGGAGAGATGGAGCGTCCCGGCAGCCGAACAGTTTGTAGAAGAAATGGAAGCGATCCATCGTCAGCTCCAACTCAACTTAGAAAGGGCCAAGGAAGAGTATAAGAGGCAGGCAGACAAAAACAGAAGGGAAGGTGAAACCATTAGGGTGGGGGACCAGGTGTGGCTGTCAACCCAAGGGTTGCCGTTCAAAGGGGGTTGTAAGAAATTAAGACCCAAACGATTGGGTCCCTTTGAGGTCACGCAACAGGTCAACCCAGTGGCTTTCAGGCTCCGGTTACCGAACCACATGAAACTGCACCCAGTATTCCACAGGTCGTTACTGTCACCGTATAAGGGGGAACGGGAAATGATGTTCACCCGGGGACCAGCAATAGAAGAAAGGGAACATAGCAGTCATGTGGCGGAAATTATTGACTCCAGGTGGAAGGGTGATCAGGTGGAGTATTTGGTAACGTGGGAAGGGGAACCGGAGTCAGAAAACACCTGGGTAAGGGCAGAGGATGTCAATGACGAGGTCTTAATTGAAACGTTCCATCAAAGGTTCCCAAGGAAACCTCAGCCTGTAGCGAGGTTCCGGAAGGAATACTTTGGCCCCACCGACGAGGAGGAGGAGTTGGAAGGATTCATGGACTCAGAGTCGGAAGGGGGAATAGACTCTGATGAGGAGGAGTACTTGGAGTCAAGGAACAGCAACCGGTGGAGGAAAATGTTCGAGACGTCTGAAGATGAAGGAGATTCTTTCCGGGGTTTTACCTCCTCACCGCCCATAGGGGAGGGAACGGGAGGGGCTGAAGGGGGCCCTGGAGGGGAGGTGGATGTCAGGGAACTGCCATCGGAAGGACAGGAGGTGGAAGGGCTCACAGAGGTTGGGAGAGACTCAGCAGCTGAGGAGGAAACCAGCAGGGGGAGAAGAAGGGCTCCGAGGGAAAGTGAGCAGGAGGAATGGCTCAGAGACACTTCCAGCGAGAACAGTGGGGAGGTTTCTGGACCTCCCATAGGGACACCCACTCCTCGCCGGAAACTGTCACGCCGTGAGTCCAGAAGACGTTTTCCGTTAAGGAGCTTTTATGTTGGAAACGATTCCGAAAGCAACCACTGTCGGAATCTGCCAGCGACTGACGGAGCCATGCTTAAGGGGCTCCGTTACAAACAGAGGTTTGCGGACTTGAACAAACTCTGAGGGACTTGGATTTTACGCACAAGCAGCTCATCATCCCATCACAGGTAATCAAGCAGTCTCTCACCTTGTTCCTCCTTCCTCGTCTTCCAAGTCTAAATGCACTCACTATCTTAAATTCTTCCTTCCCCAAATCCTGTTGCCAGAAATCTGCAAATTCCTGCATAAGAAAATCAGCCAAATTGTCTTTCTCACGTTCTGGTACAGCCCTGATTCTTAAATTTCTTTGTTTCACCTTCAATTCAATCATAGACAACGTCAAACCGTGGTCTTCAAGTTGCTTATAAACCGGTGGTATCTTCTCTTGAGTAGCAGTTGCTATATCTTTTGCTTCTTCAGCTATCTTTCGAGTCGAAGCAGATTCCTGTAGTAATTTTTCAATAGACTCTGTGTTGGTATTCACCTTCTGTCCCAAATTATTAATGCTTGTGGTATTCTGGTCATTTTTAACTGATGCTTCGGCTACTTGTTTATTTGTTTCAGCTACTTGTTTAGCTAAATTTTCCAAAGATTCATTAATTTTCCCAAGTGCCTGTGCCAAAACATCTTTGGACGACATAACTTTTGATTTAACTTGTGGAGGTGCAGCCCCTGGTATTCCAGATATTCCAGAAGGACCAGATGTTGAAGCCCTTCGCTGCAACGCAGTATCTGTCCGATAGGGTCTGCCAGACCTAGTAGTTTTTTCCTGTGTCAACTCTAACTTTCCTCTTCCATCTGCCATAACACTCTCATGAGAGTCCAAGGTTGATCCCACGGCTGAAATTTTTTTGAAATGGAAAATTCCTCTAGCCCAGTTGTTATTGTAACAATGTCAAACCTCCTCTAGGGGGACACAGTAACAGCCAAAGCTTGCAACTTTAAAAAAGGGAAATAGTCCTTATAGGTCCCCCAGTTCACATAAAAACAACAGTTTCAGTTGCACTTAATCAGTTACTTTAAAACCAGGAGAGGTTCAGAAACACTGTATCTCTTTTGCCGAGTTAGCTGTCAAAAGTCCTCTGCTTACCGATAGGCTTTCCACAGAGCGGCATTCCTTATCTCGGGGCAGTCCGTTCCCAGGTTTTAGGCGGTGGATTTTAACTTCCCTTTCCCCCTTTTTTGCAGATAAATACAGTTCGACCCTTTCCCCCCTCGTCTCCTGCAATCCGGAGGGGAGATCGCTTTCCTGATGTTGAGATTTAAGTCTTTTTTCAAGCGTCTTTCGAGTTTCCGCTTACAGTCTCTTTGCTTTGATCTATTTACAAGAAAGGAAGGCAGACTTCCTGTTTATACCTTCCCGCTTGTTTGCCGAATTTACTTGTTTTTCCCTTTAAATCCAATTTAATCCTACTCACGGGTAGTTGCTTTCAAAATCAAATTGTCCCAGGAAGAAGTCAGCGCTCTCCGATAATGGCTATGCGGCTTCACTCCACGGAAGAAGCAGTCGACTCTCAGCACCGCGCCGCTCATCCCGTCTCGCTCCGGAGCCCTTAAAAGGGTTCCTTTCGCAATTTGGGGGGCGCAAAAGGTGCCCACCGAGTCCCCACGTTCACAGGCTTCACCCGCCTGTGATTTTTAAAGGGCCCCCGCTTCGCCGCAGCGGTCAGACCCGATCCCGCGGAGCTGGTCCCTCAGAGACTCAGAGGGAATCCGCCATTATCGATGGCGCCAACCCAGAAGTCCCACCACTCCTCTTTTTTTAACCTTGTCTGATGAAATAAATTCTTGTCCCAATCTTTTATTTACCAGTAATTTCCTATGTAGCCTTATCACATGTGTTTCTTGTAAGCAAATCAAGTCCAATTGTTCCTTTTTTAATACATGAAAGACTCTTCGTCTCTTCTTGGGGGAATTCATCCCATTAATATTCCAGCTTAATATTTTCAGTGCCATAATGTAATTACTTTACGTCACCTCCAACTGCGCCCAATGCTTCTTCTTGTTCTGACGGTGGTGCTGGCGCTGGGAAGTCCAATCCAAAATTTAACTTTGCTAAGTCCAGTATAGGTGATCTTTTGTCCAGTACTCCTTGCTCTAGTACTCTGTCTGGTGATCTTCTGTCCAGTACTCCTGGTTCTTTTCCAATTCCCTTCTGTAGATCCTCTTCGTGGGTACTCAAAAATTTGTCTTTGTCTTCAACTGATCTTATTTTTATTTTTCTTCCTTTAAAACTGAAAGATAGGCCTTGAGGAAATTCCCACCTAAAGATAATACTGTTCCTTCTCAGCAGAGCAACCAAATCTCCGTAATTGGCCCTTAGGTCCAAAAGATATTCCGGGATATCTTTAAATATTTCCACTCTTGACTGCAGTATTCCCAAAGGCTTCTGAAAATGCCAGCCCAAAATTTTATCTCTCTCCTCTTTGGATCGGAGGGTAATCAAACAGTCTCTTACTCTATTCTTCTTCCCTCCTCTTCCAAGCCTGAAGGCACTCACGATTTTCACTCCTTGTTCCAAATCCAACTTCCAAAACTCTGCAAATTCCTGCGTGAGAAATTCTATCGAAGTATTTTTCTCCAATTCAGGTATACCTTTAATCCTCAAGTTCGTCTGTTTTCCCTTGAGCTCAACCATAGAAAGAATCAGCCTGTGATCCTCAACCTGTCTCTGAATATCTGGAACTCTCTTTGTTTCCAGTTGTGTTACTTTGGCTTCCACAACTTCCACTTTTCCCTTTGCTTCCTCTGCAATTTGACGGGTCGAGGCAGACTCCTGTATCAATTTCTGTATTGCTTCTATATTAATATTCACCTTTTGTCCCAGACTATTTATACTTTCTGTGTTAATGTTAATTTTGGCATTTGCAGCATCCACCTTTGCATTAGATGCATCAACTTTTATGTTTGTCTCATCTACTTTCCTGCTGAGTTTTTCCAAAGATTCATTTATTTTGCCCAGCACTGCCGCTAAAGCTTCTTCTGATGACATTCCTCTTTGTTTAGATTGAGTTGGTACAGCTGCAGATGGTCCAGAAGGGCCAGATGCTGACGCTCTTCGTTGCCAAGGCTTCCCAGATCTCGTTGTTGATAAATCTACTTTCTCTTTCCCATTTGCCATAACACTCAAAAAGTCCAAGGTCAATCCCACAGACAGTTTTATCCTTCTAATGGAAAATTCCCCTGGCCCAACTCTTACAACAGTTTCCACTGCTTCCTCTAGGGGGAAACAGTTGCAATCTGTGCTTATAATTATCCAAAATAACTCCTTTTAAAACGTAGCTCAAAAAAGAAATTTAGTTTCAATTTTCTGTTACTTTTTCTCCCCCTTAAAAGTCAGAAGGGCAGTTAGAAACAGTTAAGCAGAATGTATCTCTCTTTTGACAGCTAACAGTCAAAGCGCATTCCAAATACGGCAACCTTATTGTTTATTTGCAGCCCGTTCCCAGGGTCTGAGCAGTGGAGTTTTAATTTCCTTCCCTCTCTCTCGCAGGTATAAAAAGTCCAAAACTTCTCCCCACTCTTCTCCTGCTTCCAGGGGGGAGTTTCCTAATTTAGAAATTGGGATTTTAATCCTTTTCAATCGGCTCTCCAAGACTCTAGCTTGCAGCCTCTTTGCTTTGTTCTGTCTACAAAAGCAGAAGGCAGACTTCCTGTTTATGCCTCCCCGCTAGTTCCAAATTGCAAATTTCTTCCTTTAAAAAGTTCCAATATGATCGTTCTTAAATAATGTCTTTGAAATTCAATTGTTCTACTCACGGATAGTGTCTTTTTAAGTCCAATTGTTCACAGGAAAAAGTCAGCGCTCTCCGGCAACGGCTCTGCGGCTTCACTCTGTGGAAAGAGCAGTCGATTCACAGCACCGCGCTGCTCACCCCACTTCGCTACGGATCCCGCAAACGGGTTTCCCCGCGAGTAGGGGAGGCGCTGAGGGTGCCCGCCGAATCCCACGTTCACAGGCTTCACCCGCCTGTGATTTCTGAAGGGTCTCCGCCTTCGCCGTGGCGGCCAGACCCGATTTCCACGGAGCAAATTCCTCTTAGTCAGAGGAATTCAGCCATTAGCCGATGGCGCCAACCCGGAAGTCCAAAGCGAGATATGTCAGGCCTTTATTTGTTATGATTGTGATATTATGGCATACAACTGATGAAAACCCCAAATTAACAATCTCAGAAAATTAGAATATGAAATGAAATCAGCAAAACAAGGATTGCAAATAGAGCAATATTTGACCTCTGAGAAGTAGAAGCATGCATATGTACTCACTACTTGGCTTGGGCCCTTCTTGCATCAATTACTGCCTCAGTGCGGCGTGGCATGTATGCTATCAGCCTGTGGCACTGCTGAGGTGTTATGAAAGACCAGGATGCTTCAACAGCAGCCTTCAGCTCTTCTGCATTGCTCGGTCTCATGTGTCTCATCTTTCTCTTGGCAATGTCCCATAGGCTTGACAACCATATGTCAGGAGTGCTCTGATGGTGTTTCCTGCTTGGCAGGGGATTGGACTCGATGGCCCTTGTGGTCTATTCCAACTCTATGATTTTATGATTCTATGATTCTCTATGGGGTTCAGGTCAGGCGAGTCTTCTGGCCAATCAAGCACAGTAATCCCATGGGCATTGAACCAGGTTTTGGTACTTTTGGCAGTGTGGGCAGGTGCCAAGTCCTGCTGGAAAATGAAATCAGCATCCCCATAAAGCTTGTCTGCAGAAGGAAGCATGAAGTGCTCCAAAATCTCCTGGTAGACTGCTGCGTTGACCCTGGACTTAATGAAGCACAGTGGACCAACAGCAGCTGATGGCATGGCTCCCCAAATCAACACTTCACACTGAACTTCCAGCATCTGGCATTGTGTGCCTCCCCATTCTTCCTCCAGACTCTGGGTCCTTGGTTTCCAAATGAGATGCAAAAGTTGCTCTCATCAGAAAAGAGGACTTGAGACCACTGAGCAACAGACCAGTTCTTTTTTTTCCCTTTAGCCCAGGCAAGATGCTTCTGACGTTGTTTCTTGTTCAGGAGCGGCTTGACAAGAGGAATATGACATTTAAAGCCCAGCTCCAGGATCCTTCTGTGTGTGGTGGCTCTTGATGCACTAACTCCAGCCTCAGTCCACTCCTTGTGAAAGTCCCCAACACATTTGAATGGTCTTTTCCTGACAATCCTGTCCAGGCTGTGGTCATCCCTGCTGCTTGTGCACCTTTTTCTTCCACACTTTCCCTTTCCGCATAACTTTCCATTAATGTGCTTTGATACAGCACTTTGGGAACATCCAACTTCTTCTGCAATTACCCTTTGAGGCTTTCCCTCCTTATGGAGGGTCTCAATGATGGCTTTCTGCACACTGTCAGGTCAGCAGCCTTCCCCATGATTGTGCTTCCTACTGAACCCATTACAGCTGTTATGGATTGAATAGCTACTGCACCTTTTCACAGTATTCTAATTTTATGGGATTGTTAATTTGGGGTTTTTATCAGCTGTACCCCATATTCATCAAAATTATAACAAATAAAGGCTTGACATATCTCGCTTTGCATGTCATGAGTCTATCTCATATATTAGTTTCACCTTTTTAAGTTGAATTACTGAAATAAATGAACTTTTCCACCATATTCTAATTTCCTGAGTTTCCCCTGTATGTGTGGGGTTTTGTGTCAGCATCACTTGTGTGGGTTCACTTACTATTCCCTTGTTGCATTTCCTTGGTGGTGAGAGAGGTTGGGGGGTGACCTAGGGTGTGGTTGGTGGTCTTTGGTTGGCTGCAGGGAGATTTGTTTTTGTGTGTGAGTGGGCACCTAGGGTTCAAATACCCAGAAACCTCATCAAACTATACCTCCACAACTACAACCCCTCGTGGCGACAAATCAACAAATACCCGAGGAGATGCAACAACACCAAATGCTCCTTTCCTTGTTGATACGATGTCCCGCAGCCGAAGTAGTGTGTGAAATGACACGGCTCTGCCTGCAACTGTTAGGCTACCCGTATTTGTGTTATGGCTATGCTGCAAAGACTCCCTGCCTTCTCTTACACACACACACACCATTTTGGTTGTAGGCTTCTGTCTCAGGTTTTGAAATGTGTTGGGGAGGGGGGTTTACTGGGTTGTTTTTCACCTTTATTATGCATTTTATGTTTTTATATTGCGATTTTTATGTTGTAACCAGTGCTTTTTTCTATTTAAAAAAATGTTTGGGGTACTCTCATTTTGACTCAAGAAAATCACCATTTTATAGTTCAAATCGGGGAAAATAAATGCAGTACAGTAAATGGACAAAAGTGCAAAGATTCACCAAAAAAAGCACTGGTTGTAACTGAGACCTGTGGGTATAGGGCGGTATAACAACAACAACAACAACAACAACAACAACAACAACAACAACAACAACGACAACAAGGTCTGCCCCTTGCCTTCTCTTCTAGGTTCAGGCGACTGAGGGACATGGCAGCCCGCAAGAAGAAGGGGACCCGCAAAGTCCCCAAGAAGTCCAGGGTTGCTGTGGGCCCACGTGAGCAAATGCTTCCTTTTCATTTTGGAGCGTAAGGAGGGGTGGCCTTAATGCTCTAATCGTCAACTGTGGAAAATAAGTCGAAATGAACTAACCTGCCCCCATGTCCTTTCCTTCTTCTCTTGTTGCAGATGGTTCAGAGACTGGCAGGGTCTGGGCATCGCCTGTGGTTAGTATTTGAGAAAACAGCACAGTACATACAAAATCCCTCACCCCACCCCATCCACCAGTGCTGTTTATACCCCCATTTTGGCGGTCTCAGATGCAGAGAAGCCCTCCTGCCATGAACTGACAGTCTGACTCTTGCCATTTCAGCAACTGGAGAAGGATGAGATGTTCCTCTGCTGCGTGCTGGCCACTTGCTCGGAGGCCCGCCAGAGAGAAAAGGACAGCTTGAGGTACTCCAAAAAGATGGCCGTCAAGGCAATTGCGGTGAGCGAGAGGTTGCATGAGGTATCCAGGGGTGAGGTGGGCAGGAGAGCTGGGGATGGGATTGGGGGGGATGCTGGGCAGAAGGAAGGCCTGGCGGGCTCTGGCCAAGAGAAGGGTTGTGCAGGCATTTGGCATTACATTGCCAATTCCTGCACTGAGTTTGGGGTTGGAGGAATCCACCTGATGTCCATAGGGAACTGACGTTTTCCCCCTCCGCCCTCTGTTCTCTATCAGGATCTCATGGGACGGATTGCGTGCTTTACGCAGCCTGAATTGGTCCTTGCTACGGCATTGGAAGCCCTTTACCAACTGATGTATACTGGGTTTTTTGAGCTTGACGAGGAGCTGGCGGTGGGGGGGGGGGGGAGCAGAATGTGGAAAGGTGTTACCAGACCTTGCCACTTCAGTGAATTCGATTGGAAGAATTGCTTACAATTTCTTGGGTTTCTTGCGTTCAAAAAGCTTTATTCATGCAGCAACTATTTACAGGATGAGTGGAGATGTGAGAGAGAAAATAGAAGCTATATTGTCTAGAGATGACTGCGAAATGGCTCAGCTTTTAGGGGTGGGATTAACTAAGACCTAGAGGCTTGCAACCAAGTGCCAGGTAGACTGCCGCATAAACAGTGCCCTCGTGTGTTTATTTTACCTTTATTCATTTTTACCCTGTAAAATCTATACGCTGCTTGATTGTCAAAAGTGGTTTAAGCTAACACATGCATTCACTAGAAGTTCAAGAGAATGACATGTATTTGATGCTCCCCCCGCCCCCCGCCCCAATATGAGGAAGACTCCAAGGAGACAGAGTCTAAAAAGGTTTCCCTCCTTCTCTCCAGCCTCATGAAGCCCAAATTACCACTGAAGCTCCACAGCCTGATTGTGCATGCAGCCTTTGCGGCGGTCATTGAGGTCAAAACTGAGCCCGACAAGCAGGTAAGTTGTTAGCCTTGAAATTTGACTTCTCTAGTTGTTGTTTCTTCTTCACACGCTTTAAGCATTGCTCCCATTGCTCAACATCTGATCTCTCTTTCCCCTGCTTGGCACATCCTCTCCCTCATTGCCATTGCCTGCAGGAGTTAGAGGAACGTTATACTCTGATGCTGGGAGGCCTCCTCTGGGAGGCCCCAAGCACTAAGACCCTGAACTTGCTGCTGAATGTAAGTATATTGATGGCCTCAGTGGCTGTTTGACCTAGAAAGCTTTCATGGAGAAACCGCCACCTAGCAGTGCACCTCTTGGGCCCTTCCCCTCTTGTAAGGCAAGCTGGCCACATGGACCAGCCAGCAAAGCACCACTTGCCCAGACAGCCAAAGGAGGGCCTTGGATGCAGAGCTACAATTTGGGGCTGGAGGACATTGCCATTTTAGAACAGAAACGGATCTCTCTCTGAGAGTGTAAAGGGCTTCACAGTGGTCTGCCTCTTTCCCCCAGACCAGCCTCCTGATCCTGAGGTCCCCTTTCCTCCCACAGGAACTGAGAGGTTACACAACAAGTGCGATTGCAGCGGAGAGGCAGCTGGCAGCCAGTGGCATTAGCTGGCTGATGTCCTGTGCAAGAAGGCTCAGTTGCCTGAAGGTAAGTCTCTCACCTTTGGCACCTTCACAGCCCCAAGAGGCTCCCAGAGTGGCTTGTGAAAGGATTCCCACAGGAGGAATCACAGTTTGGTATCAGGCGCACAACATAATGTGTGTCCCTGGGAGGCTGGACAAGGCTGGAGACATTTCCTGCCCTCTTCCTTGATCTAACACTTCCACTTTGGGGCCAGGCAATAGAACTCACTCATCCCATGATGGAAGCAAGTCTTCCCTGGCTTGGGTCTGCTTCCATGTTCTCTTGCACCCATTATTTGGGGGGGGGGGAGAGAGAGTTTAGGATCAGATCAGTCATCTGATCCAGTACGGTCTTTTCTTTTCTCTACAGCATGCTCTCGTCCCTCTGGAGCTGGCTCACTTCTGCCCCAAAGAAGGTAACACCCACAGCCTGGGGACATGGGACGCACTTTCCAGACTAAGGAGAGCCCACTCAGTAGCTGCAGCATCCTTGCTTGATGCAGACCTCCTGGGTCATGTGGCTGTGAAATCCTGCCACAGCACCAAGATGGCCAAACTGCAGGCTTGGAAGGAGTCGTTGCCACCAAAGACAGGATCCATAAAGCCTCCTTGTAAATAGGGTGGAATGGGGGCCAGATAAATTTGGTGAATCAGTAAATGTGTCAGAAATTCATCTCTCTTCTCCTTCATTCTCTTCCAGATGACATAAGACTTGATGTCAGTTTCGATTATGGGGATAAGACACAAGTTTCAAGGCTCAGCGATGATGGAGTGGCAAGCTTTGCTTGCTGTTTCATTGTGTGTTGTTGCTGATTGTGATCATTGCTGTTGTTTTAGAATTCTTTCCGATGCAATATTACTTTTTTATTGCTTTTAAATTGTTGCTTTTTAAATTGTCCTTGTAAAGGAAAGTGTTCTGCTAATGTTGATTGTATTCTGAATTGCTTCAAGAAGCCTCATAGCAATGAATACTATTAAGAGTAATAATTATTTTACCTGCCTTAATTATAATAAAGCACTGACATGCATATTTTAAATTAGCGGTTAAGGTCTTAAACTACACATTTTAATAGTTTCACATCTGTATTCTTTACTGTGTCCTAGCTTATAGATTTTGATTTTAACCTACATATATATGAGAGCCAGTGTGGTGTAGTGGTTAAGAGTGGTAGTCTCATAATCTGGGGAACCGGGTTCGCGTCTCCGCTCCTCCACATGCAGCTGCTGGGTGACCTTGGGCCAGTCACACTTCTCTGAAGTCTCTCAGCCCCACTCACCTCACAGAGTGTTTGTTGGGGGGGGGGGGGAGAATGTTAGCCGCTTTGAGACTCCTTAGGGTAGTGATTGATAAAGCGGGATATCAAATCCAAACTCTTCTTCTTCTTCTACATGTTCTCTAACTCTGTATAAGTCCATATTCTGGTATGTGACTGTAATAAACTGATTCGTTCATTCAATAAAGCTTCGGTGGTTTTGAAATTCAGTAAATTGTCTCTGCCTCCATTTTTTTGGTATTGAGGGAAACGCTCTGTAAAATAATCAGAAAACATCAGGGTTGTAGTCAACATCAGTCCTTTCCACAGCAGACCTATTTAAATTGATGGGCACAAATTACGTGGCTGTGTTGATATTGACGCATCTCTTCTGAGTAAAACTCAGTTGACTACTCCTCACAGGATATCATGGAATTGAAGAGTTGGAAGGGACCACAAGAGTCATCTAGTCCACCCCCTGCAATGCAGGAATATTTTCCCCAACGTGGGGCTCGAACCCACGACCCTGAGATGAAGAGTCCCACACTCTACTGACTGAGCTATGGGCAGATAACTTGTTTGATAAATGTGTCCCTTGGAAACATTTTGGTTTTATCCTCTCTGCAGGAGTTGCTATGCCTGATCATTCCATCTAGTTCCGTCGAAAGAGAGGTAGGGGTTGTTTTCTGATTTCTTAATTGTGAATATTTGGGGGGGAGGGGAGGCATAGGTGGAAAGGAGATACTCAGATGGACCAGAGTAAAATGGGGCCGAGTGAAATTGGGGCTTTGGGATGGCTTGGGGAAGTCTAAAAGTGTCACATGCAAACCAAAACTCTTGGTTGTTGGATGCCCCTGCAAGACAGAGCTGTTCCACCAGGCCTTTGGCCAGGGCACAGCCTGACTCCCTCCCTCGGCAATCTTCGCGGAGCTCTGGCCCAATGGTTGCCAGTGGCTTGAATTAATTAATTTTATAATGAATGATTTTAGAGTGTTGTTCATGCTGTACTTTTGTACGGTTTTATTGTTGTTAGCCGCCCTGAGCCCGGCTTCGGCTGGGGAGGGCGGGATATAAATAATAATAATAATAATAATAATTATTATTATTATTATTATTATTATTATTATTATTATTATGTCATCATTTGAGCTTTCCTCTGCTTCCCTTTCAAGCTGCTGTCTGGAAGGAGGCCAAAGCCCACTTAAACATAAGAATGATTATAAGAAAGCATTCATTTAACAGCCAGAGTTGAATGAAGACGATGTGCTAGGAGGAGAATGAGCTAATTAAACCATTCTGCAACACACACACACACACTGCAATCCGAACCCCAGTGCTGTTATGAGGACAATGGTCACAACCACACATTTCAAGAAGCATTGCACTAAGAGTCACAGATTCACCCAACACATCCTGGGAACCTCTGTTTGCTACAGATCTAACATCTCTCAGCACCCTTGGCAAACTACAGTTCCCAGGATTCTTGAGGGAAAGTCTGGACTCTTTCAAGTGGTGTAAGAGCTTTAAATGTGTGGTGTGGAATTCCTCCAAAATAATCGGGGAACTGTGCAACCCTCTCTCTCTCAGGCTACGGTCCTGCCCCAGGCTCAGGAGGAGGAGGGCTCTTTATTAGATTAGGTTTGTATCCTGCCTTTCTATTTTCATGCTCAAGGCAGCTAAACCGTCAGAACTACATAAATCAATTATAATAATCAATACAATAAGAATAGCAATAAGAATTATTTACCAAATCTAAATAATCTGATAGAAAATTGAGGGAGGGGTGATCTCTCCATCAGCTGCAGTCTTTGGACACAACATTTCAATGAACATTATTGTTGTTGTTATTATTATTATTATTATTTATTTCATTTCTATACCACTTTATATTTTCAAGAAAAAATTCAAAGCAGTTTACAGCATATTAAAACATAAATAAAACAATCTGAAGAATGTCAAATATAGAGTATACAGTTAAAGCAACATAGTTAACCAAAAACTGAAATATTAAAGATTTCAAAATAAAACATTACAAAGGAAGTCAACTACAGAATACATATTTAACACAAAGTTAACAAAAACAAAACCAAAAACTTAAGCATTCCCCCTCCCAAAAAAACCCAACATTGCTAAGTAAAGTCAAATATAAAATGCACATTTAAAACAGCAGAATTCCCAAGAGAATAAAATATGATCATAAGCATGAAACGGTTGTTTAGCAGGCACAAAAAGATGGGGCAAAAGAATCCAATAGTTTGGGTTTCTTGTCAGGCCGAGCGATGTCCCTCTGGTCTCACAAGGAGCCTCTTCAGTAGAGCTGGTGTCTGGGCCCTGCCCCCCAGGCCAGGTGAAAAGGGCCTTGCAGGAAGCGGCCTTCACAACTCACAACCGGCCAAGGTCATCATGATGACACACAGTTCAATAGGGCAAGGTTTCTGGCAGGTGGGCATCTAAAGCCTACCAGATTGTCCACGCAGACCTTGTTGGTCCACTTGCAACCTCTCTAGGTGGAGCAAAGTACTTCATGGTATTGATTGATGCTTTTTCCAGGTACATTCATGTGTTCATGCTCAGGCAGAAATCAGAAGCATTTCCGAGGTTCAATGAATTCTGTGCTTGGTTGCAAAATGTCCATGGAAAGCAACTGCAAAACCATTGGTTGGCTTTCATTGAGTTTTGTGGACACAGTAACAAAAAAGCTGCCATCTGGTTTCTCTCGGGATGTTCGGATTGTGGAACACAGATTTGCTCTCCACCGTAACCATGTCTCTCAGCATACCACTTTATTTCCCCCCGATAGGTGGCTACTATTCACTTGTAGGAAGATGTGCTTATTTAGATTACAACATTGCAGCGGGAGCAAAAGCCAACTTTCTTCTCTCAAGAGGGTTAGTCGAGTTTCTGTTGTTATGGAAAAATCCAGGTGGGAGGCTGCTCAGAGCCCGTGGGTCCCTGCGGAACAAAGAAGGAGTCTAGCCCCCAACCGGAGCAAATAGCGGAGACCAAAGTTTATCGCGCAACAGGTTCAGAGAGGAATTGAACCCCGAGAACGGGGTGACAAGGACTTTTAAAAGTTCCTATCTTATCCCAGCAGACAGTTCGCTAAACATCACCACTCCATCAGAAAAGGGGAGGGTTATACATGATTAACATAGGAGGGATGTGTTGGGGTAACATGCAAATACAGGCTATGTCTTGGGAAATCCGCTCCACTTCCCAGTGGGGAGGAGTTGCGGTGGACCACGTGGCCACCCACTCCCCACCAGAGGCGGGGGACTCTGTCCCCCGTTGCCTATGGGATCCTGGCCACGTCAGAGCCTGGACAGCCAACCCCCAGAGAACTTCCTCTTTGGCTCGCTTCCTCAATCACCCGCCCTCCCTACCTAATTTGCAGGTTAGGCAATGGCCTTGCTATGGACTTTGGTTGGTCGTCTTGGTTGTCCGAGGGGCCTGGTAGGAATTTTTCCACTTGGCAAATTGGCACTGTACACTTGGTTTTCGCCTACCTTGTAGCAATCATCACAACTTTGTTAGGGTTGCGGTTAGGCATTGTTTGACCTTGTGTGGGGGAGGGGAGGTGTGGCCATCACCTGCCCCTCCATGCTTAAGGGTATTCCGTTAAAGGAATCCAGGGGTGTTGATCTAGTCTGAAGCCCGGCTGGGGGGCTAGGGCCTTGATACGACCCCGACGGGAGCACCAGGGGGAGCTTGAGTTGGTTCGCATCGACAGGGCTCCCCCTACCGGTGGCGTACCCTTACTGGGACTTCCTGCACAATGGGCAGGAGTCAGATATAGTCAGGTCCAATCAATGCCTAAGCCAATACCGCTCACATTCGCCGAAGAATTGATGCTTTTGAATTCTGCTGCTGGAGAAGACTCTTGAGAATCCCATGGACTGCAAGAAGATCAAACCTATCCATTCTGAAGGAAATCAGCCCTGAGTGCTCACTGGAAGGACAGATCCTGAAGCTGAGGCTCCAAGACTTTGGCCACCTCATGAGAAGAGAAGACTCCCTGGAAAAGACTCTGATGTTGGGAAAGATGGGGGGCACTAGGAGAAGGGGACGGCAGAGGATGAGATGGTGGGACAGTGTTCTCGAAGCTAGCAGCATGAGTTTGAGCAAAGTGCGGGAGGCAGTGGAAGACAGGAGGGCCTGGCGTGCTCTGGTCCAGGGGGTCACGCAGAGTCGGACACGACTAAACGACTAAACAGCATCTAGTTTTGATTGGATTAACAGGGTAATGAGGTTTCATTGACTCAGTCCGTTGTTCTCGCAGCGGGAGCTGTCATCACCTTGTCAGCGCTGAGCTGCCTCTGCAGAGCCATGGCATTGCTGCGATTGGCTGAAGGGCTACATTCAACGCCATCTGATTGGCTAGAGCGCATCCTCATGCAAATACATTGTTCATTCATAAAATACATCGATCGTGTATAGCATCGGGATATGGGGTCTGAAATGGTGCTTTCTTCTCAGGGTTTTGGACTTTTGTGCGGTGCTTGGTGCAACGTTGTGACAGGGCGAGGGGAGTCCTAGTGTGGCAGGGTTCCCTTGAGGTCATCGCCTCGGGCTCTACGTCTCTTACTCGGGAGTAAGACTTCGTTCATATGCCCCCCCTCCATTCCGTAACACTCTTCATATGGACTTCATGGAGTGTGCACTCTCGCAGGGTCTGCTTCCAGAAACTACTATTGCAGATGTATATATTTTGGCAGAAATGGTTTACAAATATGCACAATGGCAAGCAGGCAGACAGGAACAGTTACAAATCAACCTTGGTCCTGCCTAGCCTGGAAGCCGTTTCCAACTAGTGAACTGGAAACCTTTCAGCAACCTTTACAACCCTCTACAAACCCCGAAGTTTGTATTTTCTTGAGCTTTCTCTAGAGAAGGGGCTGTTTTGTATATTGGAGCAGAATAGTGTATTAGCTCTCATGTTTTGTGTAAAGCAAGCCCTTGTTAAGTACCGTCAGCTGAATTGGGCTTGTGCCCAGATCTTAGCACACTAACCGATGAAACAGGTGAGGGTAACCTCTGGCCCTCCAGACGTTGCTGAACTACAATTCTCATCATCCTGCCCTTTGGCAATGTTGGCTGGGGCTGAGGAATTTCAAGGAAGCTTTTGACTTGCCCCTACCTACACCTACCTACCCACTGAAGGAAGGAGCAAGAAAGCAAAAGGCAAGTTCAGCATTCCAGAGTTTTCCAAATGCCATGGCATCTCAATGGGGCTCCCTTGCCAATTGATGGTAAAGCAAGCCATTGGACAGGCCATCATGCATGAGGACGGTTTTTCGAATGGATTTGAATCACACTTGGACTTTTTCCTAATTCAAGATAGTGCCTCACGGAAGCAGGGAGCTTTGCAGAGTCCTTTGGAGACTGTGGAAAAGATTGCGCAAGAGAGAGGCTTGGCACCAGAAGAAATTCAGAACTTGCTGAACATCGCACTCAGTGCCAAGCTTGGGAAAGAAAACATGTTCTGGCTTCTTCTCTTTCCCCTTGGCAGCAAAGTATGTCAACGGAGCTGCATTGCCCTGCCTTCTCCCTTAACAAGAACCGGGGCTGCTTCGAGCTTGTGAGAAATTATCAAGAGTGAAGATGTTCAGCATGTTGAGCAGTGTCTTTCAAGGTCTTGCAGGCACAGTGATAAGCACTAGGCTACTGAAGACTCTGATTCACATTTCCGTAATAACAGAGGATTCTCTTCTTTCAGCTGTGTCTTGGCTCTGTGCTCGCAAGTGTTCTAGTGACTTTCAGGTAACTTGGAAAGCATGGTAATGATGTCTTGGTTCTGAAGAATGATATTTCCCCCAGTCTGACTTAGTTATCCTGGTGATGATTCAGCTAGATGTTGTACACGCTGACCATATTCCAGAAGGGGTTTGTTGTATAGATCCTCAAACTGTATAGCTGATTATTATCAGTTAAAAAAAAAAAATTGTGGATGTTTATACAAAACCTGCCAAGGAGTCCAATTCACTTTGTTGCGTCTTCAGAGACTTTGTGAAAGGTTCCCATTCATCCTTAAAGTCATAGTTATCCTTGTCCTGTAGCTTATATGTCAATTTTGCCACTTCTGCATAGTCCATCAACTTTTCTTGCTATGATTCTTTAGTTGGGGTTTCTTCAGTCTTCCATCCTTGCGCAACCAGAACTCTCGCGGCCGTTGTCGCATACATGAAGATGTTTTTCAAATTTTTTGGCAGATCTTTCCCTACAATCCCCAACAAAAATGCCTCGGGTTTTTAAACAAATGTTAAATGGGACATTTTCTTCAATTCATTGTATATCATTTCCCAAAATGTTTTAATTACCTTACACTCCCACCACATATGATAAAATATTCCCTCCTTTTCCTTACACTTCCAACATATATTTGAACTAGTTTTGTACATTTTCCCTAAATAGTTGTATACTGGTGTTGTATACCATCTGTACATCATCTTCATGTAGTTCTTCATGTACTGTTCCCAGGATAGGTAAAGATCATTCAACAGTTTTCAAATTGAAAAACAGTGTTTCATAGACAGGTTTAACATTGGTTAAGAAAGTAAAATACCTGGGGGTTAATATGACCGCTAAGAACTTAAATCTATTTGAAGACAATTATGAGAAATGTTGGTCAGAAATGAAAAAGGACTTAGAGATATGGTCAAATTTGAAGCTTTCCTTGTTAGGTCGAATTGCTGTTATAAAGATGAATGTATTGCCAAGAATGTTATTTTTGCCAAGAATGTTATTTTTGTTTCAATCATTGCAAATTTTGGACAAAATGGACTGTTTCAAGAAGTGGCAGAGAGATATTTCTAGATTTGTCTGGCAGTGCAAGAAGCCCAGAATAAAATTTAAAATATTAACTGATGCAAAGGACAGAGGTGGATTTGCCCTGCCAGACTTTAAACTTTACTATGAATCAGCAGCATTTTGCTGGTTGAAAGAATGGCTGCTTCTTGAGAACACAGACATTTTGGATTTGGAAGGATTTAACAATGTATTTGGGTGGCATGCATACTTGTGGTATGACAAGGTTAAAGCACATAAAGCATTTAAAAACCATATTGTCAGAAGAGCATTGTTTAATGTTTGGACAAGATATAAAGACTTACTTGAAAACAAAACCCCAAGGTGGCTATCACCAATGGAGGCAAAGGCTCAGAAAAAACTCAATATGGAGGCTAAATGGCCAAAATATTGGGAAATTTTGGAACAAGAAGGAGACAAATTGAAATTGCAGAGTTTTGAGAAATTAAAAGATAAAGTGCGAGACTGGCTACATTACTATCAGATAATGGAGGCATATAATTTGGACAAGAAAATTGGCTTCCAGGTGGAAAAATCAAAGCTAGAAACAGAACTGTTAGAACCTAAAACTAAGATTTTGTCAAAGATGTATAACTTGCTGTTGAAATGGAATACTCAGAATGAAACGGTCAAATCTGCTATGATTAAATGGGCACAAGATGTTGGACATAACATTATGTTTGCTGACTGGGAACAGTTGTGGACCACAGGTATGAAATTTACGGCATGTAATGCCCTAAGAGAGAATATTATGAAAATGATATACATGACACCAGTCAAGCTTGCAAAAATCTATCATCTGCCCGATAATAAATGTTGGAAATGTAAAGAAACTGAAGGTACATTCTTTCACCTTTGGTGGACGTGCCCAAGGATTAAGGCTTTCTGGGAGATGATATATAATGAATTGAAAAAGGTATTTAAATATACCTTCTTGAAGAAACCAGAGGCCTTTCTCCTGGGCATAGTCGGCCAATTGGTGCCAAAGAAGGACAGAACTTTTTTTATGTATGCCACAACAGCAGCAAGAATTGGACTTGGCGGGATGCTGCTGCCAGCCAATATGGGCTTTGAAGGATATTTTTTTACTGTAGGCCTGTTTATTCTGCTGCATTTCAATGTTTGCCTATTTTCGGACCTAGTTGTAAAGTACCTTGACATTCCCACATAAGAGGTTGCAGGTAAATACTCTAAAAATAAGAACTCCCCCCCCCATCATGTCACAAAGTCAGTTGACACAGAGCCTAAAATAATGCCAACGAGCTCTTCTACCTGGAAGTGCAACATCAGCCCTTAAACACATCAGCATGAGGTGCAGTTGTCACACGGCTACGACTCATAAGCCATGAATGCAGGTCTGAATAGTTCCCCTTCGGAAACCCCCACCCTCCATGCAGAAAAAGAGCATCTGCCCCTGACATCCTTTCAGTATAAAGTGTATGAATGACAGGCAGCTAAAAAAATGTCTCCTCGGCTATTTGGCTCATGTGTCTCATAGAACAAACTCCGTGGACGAAAACAGCCTTGCCAGGAATGTGAGCCGACTTTACTCCAGCCTGCCCTGAAATATCTCAGAAGTGAAGCAGGAGAAAGAGGCCCAGTTTATGGCGGTGAGCTGACTTGGTTTTGAGTAGGAGGGTGTGCACTGCAGGGGACTGGACTGCTTATGTGAATAGGCTGGACTACAAAATCTCTGGCTGCTCTTATATTCTTTTCCTGCAAGGCTGCAGTTAGGTTAGTGAGTGGCAGGCTATTGCCTATCTTGTGTATCAGCAGCACTGTAGAGTCAGGCCAGATGGCAAATCCTGATAGTTGAGGTCGGGATGCATATGGAATGGGTTCGGGAAAGAGGGGTGGCCACTTCCAATCTACCAGGAAGCATTTTTCTGCTGGAAAAACAGCTTGCACCTGCAGAGGGAGGCAGCACTCCACAGAAAACCTCTCTACCATACAAGCAGTCCTCTACAAGGAGATCCTTGGGCTGGGAGGGGGCTGGAAGTGACCATATTCCAGATGAGGGGGAGCATGAAGCCAGGCTCTGGGCTTTCGTTTCGTGTTGGAATGGAGATGTAAAATCACTTTTTTGTATTCAGGTCAGGACAACAGATCCACACCTGGGAGCTTGTCAAAAGTTAAAAGTTAAAAATGTAATAGTCAAAAGTTAAAAATGTAAAGGCTAATGGAATTCTATTTAAAAATCAAAAGTCGCTGTGGTGGTTCAAGTTATACTGTCAGACAAAAGACAAGGTGGAAAAGAAATGATAAGGAACAGAGAAAAGAGACAGAGAGAAAAAGAAGAAAGAAAGAAAAAGGAAACACAAAAAATCCTACTGAAAATAGTTTGTTTGTTTGTTCAGAAAAGAGAAGAAAAAGAGAGAAAAAAACCATTGTAATAAGTAAATAGAAAAAGGGGGGAGTGGGGATGGAATAGTAGATATATATATATATATATCTACTATTCCATCCCCACTCCCCCCTTTTTCTATTTACTTATATATATATATATATATATATATATATATATATGCAGGTTTTGGTGTCTTCGGGTGTCTTCCCGTGTAAGAGTCGGGGTGTCTGTGCGACGTTTCGACGAGGTCTCACTCGTCATCTTCAGGCTGGTGCTTTCGGCTTCTTGTTACTGGAACAGAGCAGAGTCTGGTGTTTGAGTTCCTATAAATACTGTTGAGGGGTGTGGTGTATAGCCTCCAACGTTCTGGGCAGAGAGGAAGTTCCTAGATTAGTGTGCCTTTTCTTCTTTTGTTCCTTAATTACTTGAGGGATATCTTGGGTGATTTCATGAGTGATATTCTGAATACCACTGGGTGGGTCATTAAGTGTAGATTAGTTGCTAAAGCTTTCGTGTCTTGACCTCTTGAGCTTGTGAAGAGTTTTTCTGAGAAGATGGCTGTGCTGCATTTAGTTGTGCTCTGGCTTGGCTTCGTGTATAGGGGCGAGCTGTGGTTTTGTGCCTTGTGCCAGCCAGATCTGTGTAGGGATTGCAGGGGGGTGCAGCATCCGGAGGTGCCACTATAGTTTGGCTACTGGATGGAGTCTGTAATATGTCTGTGGAGAGGGTCTGGGTTTGGGTCTGGTGTGGTTGATTGGTGACGGCGTTCTGTGTGCCTCTGGTTCTGGTGTCGGTTTTTGTGGGGAGGGCTAATTTCCAGATGTCTGGCAGGCGGGACGTGTCGTCACGCTTGTTCATGTTGTGAGGGTGTTTCTCTATCTCGATGGCTTCCATGATTATTCTCTTGTGGTGATGTTCCATGTTAAAGAGCAATTTGGAATCTGCAAAATTAATTTCGTGTCCTGTTTCTTTCATGTGTTGGAAAAGAGAGGAAGTTTTTTCTTCTTTTTTGACGGCATTCTTGTGTTCTGCGATACGTGCATTTATTCGTCTGTTTGTTTGTCCAATGTACGTGGCTGGGCAGACTTTGCAGGGTATTTCATAGACCCCTTGGTTTTCCAGCTGGATTTTGTCTTTTGGGTTTCTGAGAATATTGGCTATTTTTTGGTTGGTGCAGAAGGCTGTTTTGATATTGTGTTTATGGAGGATTTTGCTGATTTTGTCTGTAGTGCCCTTGATATAAGGAAGGAGGGCCATGCCATTGTTTTCTTCTGTGTCTTGGTTTTTGGGGGGTGTTTCTTTTTGGATTAGCTTCGTAACCCTGTTTTTCTGGTATCCATTGGCGATTAACACATTTGAGAGATTCTGTAACTCAGTTGTCAAGTGGTCTTTGTCAGCCAGGCGTTTGGTTCTGGAGATGAGAGTCTTGGCTACGGAGTTTATTTGTGCAGGGTGGTGGTGTGATTGTGCATGTAAGTAGCGGTTGGTGTGTGTTTTTTTCCGGTAGATAGTGTGTCCTAGGGAGCCATCAGGTTTTTTGTAGATTAGGACGTCAAGAAAGGGGAGTTGGTTGTTGTCTTCTATTTCCATAGTGAATTGTATTTTGGGGTGTAGGCTGTTGAGATGTGTGAGGAAGCTATCTAGTTTTTCTTTCCCGTGTGGCCAAATTACAAAGGTGTCGTCAACATATCTGAGCCAAAGTTTGGGTTTGTGTTCTGACTTGTCTAAAGCATTGGTTTCAAAGTGTTCCATGTACAAATTTGCGATGACCGGTGAGAGGGGTGATCCCATAGGTGCTCCTTCTATCTGTTTGTATCTTTGTCCATTGTGGATGAAGTACGTGTTGGTTAGGCAGTGGTTGGTCAAGTCCAGGATGTATTTGGGGGGGTTGTATTTGTTTTGAATGGCTGTCAAGGCTTCATTAATGGGCACTTGAGTGAAGAGAGATACAACATCGAAGCTCACAAGTAGGTCATCGGGATGTAGGTATTGTTTCTTTATTGTTTCTATGAACTGGAAGGAGTTAGTAACGTGTGAAGCGATGGATTCTGCATAGGGCTGAAGTTGCTTAGCGAGAAATTTAGCGAGATTTTGTAGAGGTGAGCCTATGGAGCTGACTATTGGTCTGAGTGGTGTTCCTTCTTTGTGTATCTTGGGGAGACCGTAGAGTTTGGGGCATCTGGATGATTTTTCTCTGGGGATGATTCTTAGCTGGATTTCTTCACTGATAGGAGAGGCTTTTATTTTGGATTTGGTGGTTTTTTCCAGATAGGTGGTGGGATCTGTTTTTATAGGTTGGTAGGTAGGGTCTTGGAGTAGATTTGATAGTTTTGCTTGGTAGTCCGATGTGTTCATCACAACAGTGGCGTTGCCTTTGTCTGCTGGGAGAATGATTATGTTGTTGTCTTTCCTCAGGTTGGTGAGTGCTTTCTGTTCTTCTTTGTGTAAATTGCTTTTGGGTGGTTTGCTGGAGCAGAGGATGTTGGTGACTTCAAGTCTGATTTTATTGGCTTCATCTGGGTCGATTTTGGTCAGGCTAGCTTCGACTCCGCATATGATGTTTTCCGTGGGGATGCGTCTCGGGGCGACTGCAAAGTTGAAACCTTTGGAGAGTACTTTGGTTTCAGTTGGGGTGAGGATCCTGTCTGATATGTTATGTACTGTTTGTTTCATGGGTTGTTGTGGAGGGTGGCTGGGCTTCTGGCGTTTCTCTAGTTTGTAGAGTTTGTTGGTGTGTCTGTCTGTCTTATGTGAGGTCTCAGTTTCAGCTCTCCAGACGGCTAGTTGTTTGCATTTGTCCCAGAGTGCAGGGTGGATTTTGTTACATAGTTTGAGGTGAAGAGTGAGCAGATCTTTGTTGGTTTGGTTTAGTAGGTATCTTTTCTTATGTATTTCGTTTCTGATTAGGGATAGTTCAGTTCGTTTCAGGATCCTTTCGGTAGCTGGGGTTTTAGAGTGGAATTTAAGTTGGAAGCATGTGGGAGTTAAGTTGTTGTCTCGGCAGTTGCGTAGGAACAGGAGATCACATAAGATGGTGGCTCTTCGGATTTCTAGTTTCTCGTAGGTTCTTGTCAGCTGGAAGGTTTCCTCCCCGTAGAGGTGAGATATTTGCTTTCGTAGATTTTCACGGGTACAGGAATGCAGGTTTTGGTGTCTTCGGGTGTCTTCCCGTGTAAGAGTCGGGGTGTCTGTGCGACGTTTCGACGAGGTCTCACTCGTCATCTTCAGGCTGGTGCTTTCGGCTTCTTGTTACTGGAACAGAGCAGAGTCTGGTGTTTGAGTTCCTATAAATACTGTTGAGGGGTGTGGTGTATAGCCTCCAACGTTCTGGGCAGAGAGGAAGTTCCTAGATTAGTGTGCCTTTTCTTCTTTTGTTCCTTAATTACTTGAGGGATATCTTGGGTGATTTCATGAGTGATATTCTGAATACCACTGGGTGGGTCATTAAGTGTAGATTAGTTGCTAAAGCTTTCGTGTCTTGACCTCTTGAGCTTGTGAAGAGTTTTTCTGAGAAGATGGCTGTGCTGCATTTCTGAGAAGATGGCTGTGCTGCATTTCTGAGAAGATGGCTGTGCTGCCGAGACAACAACTTAACTCCCACATGCTTCCAACTTAAATTCCACTCTAAAACCCCAGCTACCGAAAGGATCCTGAAACGAACTGAACTATCCCTAATCAGAAACGAAATACATAAGAAAAGATACCTACTAAACCAAACCAACAAAGATCTGCTCACTCTTCACCTCAAACTATGTAACAAAATCCACCCTGCACTCTGGGACAAATGCAAACAACTAGCCGTCTGGAGAGCTGAAACTGAGACCTCACATAAGACAGACAGACACACCAACAAACTCTACAAACTAGAGAAACGCCAGAAGCCCAGCCACCCTCCACAACAACCCATGAAACAAACAGTACATAACATATCAGACAGGATCCTCACCCCAACTGAAACCAAAGTACTCTCCAAAGGTTTCAACTTTGCAGTCGCCCCGAGACGCATCCCCACGGAAAACATCATATGCGGAGTCGAAGCTAGCCTGACCAAAATCGACCCAGATGAAGCCAATAAAATCAGACTTGAAGTCACCAACATCCTCTGCTCCAGCAAACCACCCAAAAGCAATTTACACAAAGAAGAACAGAAAGCACTCACCAACCTGAGGAAAGACAACAACATAATCATTCTCCCAGCAGACAAAGGCAACGCCACTGTTGTGATGAACACATCGGACTACCAAGCAAAACTATCAAATCTACTCCAAGACCCTACCTACCAACCTATAAAAACAGATCCCACCACCTATCTGGAAAAAACCACCAAATCCAAAATAAAAGCCTCTCCTATCAGTGAAGAAATCCAGCTAAGAATCATCCCCAGAGAAAAATCATCCAGATGCCCCAAACTCTACGGTCTCCCCAAGATACACAAAGAAGGAACACCACTCAGACCAATAGTCAGCTCCATAGGCTCACCTCTACAAAATCTCGCTAAATTTCTCGCTAAGCAACTTCAGCCCTATGCAGAATCCATCGCTTCACACGTTACTAACTCCTTCCAGTTCATAGAAACAATAAAGAAACAATACCTACATCCCGATGACCTACTTGTGAGCTTCGATGTTGTATCTCTCTTCACTCAAGTGCCCATTAATGAAGCCTTGACAGCCATTCAAAACAAATACAACCCCCCCAAATACATCCTGGACTTGACCAACCACTGCCTAACCAACACGTACTTCATCCACAATGGACAAAGATACAAACAGATAGAAGGAGCACCTATGGGATCACCCCTCTCACCGGTCATCGCAAATTTGTACATGGAACACTTTGAAACCAATGCTTTAGACAAGTCAGAACACAAACCCAAACTTTGGCTCAGATATGTTGACGACACCTTTGTAATTTGGCCACACGGGAAAGAAAAACTAGATAGCTTCCTCACACATCTCAACAGCCTACACCCCAAAATACAATTCACTATGGAAATAGAAGACAACAACCAACTCCCCTTTCTTGACGTCCTAATCTACAAAAAACCTGATGGCTCCCTAGGACACACTATCTACCGGAAAAAAAACACACACCAACCGCTACTTACATGCACAATCACACCACCACCCTGCACAAATAAACTCCGTAGCCAAGACTCTCATCTCCAGAACCAAACGCCTGGCTGACAAAGACCACTTGACAACTGAGTTACAGAATCTCTCAAATGTGTTAATCGCCAATGGATACCAGAAAAACAGGGTTACGAAGCTAATCCAAAAAGAAACACCCCCCAAAAACCAAGACACAGAAGAAAACAATGGCATGGCCCTCCTTCCTTATATCAAGGGCACTACAGACAAAATCAGCAAAATCCTCCATAAACACAATATCAAAACAGCCTTCTGCACCAACCAAAAAATAGCCAATATTCTCAGAAACCCAAAAGACAAAATCCAGCTGGAAAACCAAGGGGTCTATGAAATACCCTGCAAAGTCTGCCCAGCCACGTACATTGGACAAACAAACAGACGAATAAATGCACGTATCGCAGAACACAAGAATGCCGTCAAAAAAGAAGAAAAAACTTCCTCTCTTTTCCAACACATGAAAGAAACAGGACACGAAATTAATTTTGCAGATTCCAAATTGCTCTTTAACATGGAACATCACCACAAGAGAATAATCATGGAAGCCATCGAGATAGAGAAACACCCTCACAACATGAACAAGCGTGACGACACGTCCCGCCTGCCAGACATCTGGAAATTAGCCCTCCCCACAAAAACCGACACCAGAACCAGAGGCACACAGAACGCCGTCACCAATCAACCACACCAGACCCAAACCCAGACCCTCTCCACAGACATATTACAGACTCCATCCAGTAGCCAAACTATAGTGGCACCTCCGGATGCTGCACCCCCCTGCAATCCCTACACAGATCTGGCTGGCACAAGGCACAAAACCACAGCTCGCCCCTATACACGAAGCCAAGCCAGAGCACAACTAAATGCAGCACAGCCATCTTCTCAGAAAAACTCTTCACAAGCTCAAGAGGTCAAGACACGAAAGCTTTAGCAACTAATCTACACTTAATGACCCACCCAGTGGTATTCAGAATATCACTCATGAAATCACCCAAGATATCCCTCAAGTAATTAAGGAACAAAAGAAGAAAAGGCACACTAATCTAGGAACTTCCTCTCTGCCCAGAACGTTGGAGGCTATACACCACACCCCTCAACAGTATTTATAGGAACTCAAACACCAGACTCTGCTCTGTTCCAGTAACAAGAAGCCGAAAGCACCAGCCTGAAGATGACGAGTGAGACCTCGTCGAAACGTCGCACAGACACCCCGACTCTTACACGGGAAGACACCCGAAGACACCAAAACCTGCATTCCTGTACCCGTGAAAATCTACGAAAGCATATGTCAGGGGTTCAGGAGCAGAGACGCAGAGAAGGGAGGAAGCAGAGAGCGAGGGGGAGGAATCCGAAGGGAAAATGAGTGATGATGACGACCCGAGATCTCCAAGCCTAAGCAGTGAGTCAGAGGACTCCCAAAAGGGAGCCCCAGTGAGCAGAGCAAGGGGGGGATCCGGGGGGACACCCCAGGAGGAAGGGAACAGAGGAGATTCAGAGAGCAGCAGCTGGAAGTCGGGACCCACGCTCATAACTGAGGGCGGCAGCAGCTGGAAGTCGGGACCCACGCTCAAGACTGAGAGCAGCAGGGAGGAAGGTAGCCAGGCATCGGGTTCCGGAGGCTGTCAGCAGGAGGGAGGGCACGAGTCAGGGGTGGTCACGCCCTCCTCAGAGAGCGAGGCAACGGTTAAGAGGAAAGTAGAGAGTTGGGCGCGCGCGCCAAGTTCAAATGCAGCGGAAGCTGGAGCAGTAAGCAGCCCGGAGAGTGAGCCAGGTCCTAAAGCCCGCCGCAAGGAGGCAGAAGGATCAGGGGGGTCAGCGTCAGAGGAGAGTAGAAGGGAGGAGGCCCAGGGGGGCAGAAGGACCCAGAGACGTAGGGAGAGGCGAAGGAGGTGGAGCAAGGCTAGGGTATTAAGCTGGTGTGCAAGAGGCGGGGACTCAGACGGGTCTTCGCCGACCTAGGGCAGAAGGTGTAGAGCTGCACGCTGCAGTTCGGAAATGAAACCTGTAACTTAATAAAGAATCTTATAAAGTGAACGCTGGCGGACTTGGTCCTATGTGAGCTGGGACTGGGTGGCAGCTCTGACAGTAAGACCCGTCTCATAAAAGCTTCGGACACCTGATATCTCGCAGCGGAGAGAGAGGCAGCTGGAGGAGGGGATCGGTGTTTGGGAGCAAGCTCACGACGGTTAGCAGAGATGACGGAAGCAGAGAAAGTTGCAGCGCTGCAACAGGCAGTTACCCAATTGAACGCGGAGGTACTGGCATCCAAGAAGAGGGAGGAGGATGCGGCAGCCGCCTACAGAGATCTCCACGCCAGGTTTGAAGCATGGGTTAAACACGGGCAGCCAGGACCCAGACCGGAGGGGGTTGGGTTGGCACGGAGAGCAGGAGGGCTTGTGGCTCACTTCGATGGGAATTTACAACAGTACCCCAATTTTCGAGCAGACGTAATGTGCGCACTGCAACTGCTGGCAAAAGACTTTAGAGATGAGGAAGAGAAAGTGGGGTTCATACTATCCCATTTGCATGGGGATGCTAAAGCGTGGCTACGCAATTTGTGGAGGGATAAAGATCCGGCGCTTCAGAATGCAGATGCCTTTATCAAAGCGATGGATGCGTGTTTTTTGTCTACTATTGATGTGGATCTTGCCCGACGGGAGATTCATGGACTGAAACAAGGGAGGGCAAGCGTCCGGCAGTACCACGCCCGCTTTTTTGCGCTGGTCAGTGCCTTAGAGTGGGACCGGGATTCGCCCCCTGTCAGAGACCTGTTCTGGGAGGGTCTAAGCTCAGCGGTCAAGGATGAAATTGCAAGGGGGGAGAGGCCCCGAAGCACGCAGGAGGTGGTCCAAAGGGCGCTGACTGTGGGGGTGAGGCTGGAAGAACGTCCCTGGTGCAGAGATGAAGGACGTGGAGGGCGCGAAGCAGCGAGAAGTTTCTCTTTCGTTCCAAGAGAAGCAGCGCATGCGCAATCCACACCTCCGCCAGGAGGGGGAGGGGAACCGATGGAGGTTGGAGGTGCAAGGGCTCAGTCAGCAGCCAGAGCCCAAGCACCGACAGCAGTGAAAGCGAAGCCTCCTAGAGGGAACAGGAAGTGTTACATCTGCGAGGATCCAGGCCATTTGGCGAAAGAGTGTCCCCGGAGGCTCCACAAGCACACTGCAGCCTCAGCAATGGTGACTGCAGCAACGCAGCAAGGAGAACCACAGCAGGGAAACGACGATGTCTGGCTGGAGACAGAGGCACTGGGGCCCAGCCAGACGCATCAGTGAAGCAGTCCCCAGCGATCTTGCAACCCACGGACCCCCTCCCACCCAAACCAGTAGTGCAGCTCACAGCATCTCTCCAGCTACCCGATGGCGTCACTATCGAAGTGCCGCTTTCTGTGGATTCTGGAAGCAACGCAGACTTTATAGCGCAGGATTTTGTGGAGCAGCACGCTATACAGCTACTGCCTGCCACTCTGCCCCTGCAAGTCGTCACAGTGGATGGCAGAGAGTTGCTAGGGGGGCAGGTGGTGAAGCAAACGCCACCGATGGTGATGCGCCTTGGCAACCACAGGGAAGTCATCAGTTTTAATGTCACCCAACTGTCGGACACGCCCATTGTGTTGGGCATGAGTTGGCTGGACAGGCACAGTCCGACACTGGCTTGGTACCAGAGACAGCTGATCTTCGGCTCCTCTTATTGCGCAGAACACTGCATCCTGCCCAGACAGGAGGGAGAGGAGGAGGAATCACAACTGCAGTTGGGAACGTTGCAAGCAGTCCCCCACAAATACGCGGACTTTCTGGAGGTCTTCTGCGAGAAAGAGGCTGACAAGCTACCACCGCACAGGCAATATGACTGCAAGATTGACCTCCTACCAGGGGCGACGCTGCCGAAAGGGAAGCTGTATTCCATGTCTGAGGACGAATTACAGGAACTCAAACAGTTCATAGATCACAATTTGCAGCGCGGTTTCATCCGGGAGTCCAGGGCAGTAGGGGGCAGTCCTGTTTTCTTCGTGAAGAAGAAGGACACGCCCCAGAAAAGACTGGTGGTGGATTTTCGCCTCTTAAACAAGATGACCAAGCCTTCTGATTTCCCCATGCCCAGGATTGACGACCTGCTAGCGACGGTGCGCAAGGGACGCGTGTTCACCAAGTTGGACCTGCGAGGTGCGTACAATCTCATCCGCATGAGGGAGGGCGATGAGTGGAAGACAGCCATGTTCACGCCTCTGGGCACCTACGAATACAGAGTGATGCCGTTTGGATTGCAAAACGGTTCTCACTGTTTCCAAGCTTTCATGCATCATGTGTTGGCGGGACTCCTTTACAAGAAGTGCGTCTGCTTTCTGGATGACATCCTGATATTCTCCGACTCGCAGCAAGCCCATGACCAAGATGTTCGGGAGGTGCTGAAGAGGCTGCAGCAGCATAGACTGTACGCCAAACTGGAGAAGTGCCAGTTCGACACGACGGAGGTGGATTTCTTGGGTTACAAGTTGTCGGACAAGGGGCTAGCCATGGACAGCGCCAAGGTTCGTGCGGTGTTGGATTGGAAGAGCCCGCGCAATCGGAAGGAGGTCCAGCGGTTTGTCGGCTTCGCCAACTTCTATCGCAAGTTTATCAAGGGGTTCGCGATGCAGACGGCGGCCATTACGGACACGCTAAGCTCCAAGAAGAAGAAATTCATCTGGACGGAGCAGGCGGAGCAGTCCTTTCAGGCACTCAAGCGTCTCTTCGCGTCGGAAGAGCAACTGCTGCATATCGACCCCAGCAAACCGATGCGGGTAGAGACAGACGCGTCCGATAGAGCAGTGGGAGCTGTCCTGCTGCAAAGGGACCCACAGGGGGTCTGGAGGCCGGGAGCGTTCTACTCCAGAAAGCTCAGCAAGTCGGAGCAGAACTACACCATCTGGGACAGGGAGTTGCTGGCCATTCATGCAGCTTTCAAGGCGTGGAGGCACTTCCTGATCGGCGCCAAGCACACGGTGCAGGTCTGCACGGATCACAAGAATCTGGAGCACTGGCGCACGGCTCAGTTCCTGAACCAGAGGCAGATACGTTGGGCGGAGTTCTTTGCTGACTTCAATTTCCGAATAGAGTACGTCCCAGGCGACACCAACGTCATGGCGGATGCACTGTCCCGCAAACCGCAATACCTCGAAGAGGCGACGCCAGCGGCAGCCATGCACATCTTCGCGCCAACAGCGTGGGCGTGCGCTTCAGCCACAGTAGACCTGGATGCGGTGCGGCGGGCGTTGCAGGACGACTCCTTCGCGCGGGCGAAGATGGCAGAGGTGCACAAGGGCACGGCGAAGGGCGACGAGTTCCAGATACGAGACGGCTTGCTCTTACGTAAAGGGGCCATCTACGTGCCGGGAGACGAACTTCGCGCCAGGGTACTGCAGCAGCTGCACGACGCACCCACGGCCGGGCACTTTGGCACGGAAAAAACGGTGGAATTAGTCGCAAGGGACTTTTGGTGGCCCAGACTGAGAGGGGAAGTCGCGGACTACGTTGCGAGGTGCGACACCTGCCAGAGGGCCAAACCGGTGCACAAACCACCGGCGGGACTGCTGGAACCGCTGCAAACGCCGTTTGAACCGTGGGAGAGAGTGGCCCTGGACTTTGTTACGGATCTACCCAGCTCGAGAGGCAAGACAGCTGTACTAGTGGTGGTGGACTTGTTCACCAAGATGGCACATTTCATTCCGTGTGCGAAGGTGGCCACGGCGGAACAAACCGCCAAACTGTTCATAGATCACGTGTTCAAAGTGCATGGTCTGCCGCGGTCTATCCTGTCCGACCGCGGGCGCCAGTTCGTCTCGAATTTCTGGCAGAAGCTGATGAGTTTTCTAAATGTCAAGGTCGATCTGGCATCAGCAAGACACCCGCAGACCAACGGGCAAGCAGAGAGGGTCAATGCCATCATGCAGCAGTACCTGAGATGCTATGCCAATCAACAACCTGCGACCTGGGTGGATTACCTGCCGCTCGCCGAGTTCGCTTACAACAACACGAAGCACGTGTCCACAGGGGTGACGCCGTTCTTCGCCAACAATGGGAGGAATCCCAGAACCTTCCCGGGACGGGAGAGAGTGGGGGACGGAGAACCACAGACGGCGGACGCGTTCGCGTCAGAGTTGCAGGCGGTACACGATCAACTCAGACGGCAGCTGGAGCTAGCTAAGCACGCCTACAAGGTGCAAGCTGACAAGCACAGGCGGGTTGGCGAAGAGATCCAAGTGGGAGACTGGGTCTGGTTGGCAGCCCACGCAGTGCCGACCAGGTCACTAGCCAAGAAGAAGTTGGGGCACAAGCAAATTGGTCCGTACCAAGTCGAAGCACAGATCAACCCGGTAGCCTTCCGACTGGCGCTGCCGGAGGGTTCCAGAATGCATCCGGTGTTCCACAGGTCGGTGCTCACTCCCTACAAGGCACCTCACAGATTCCAGGAGCCAGGGACGGCACCGTTCCGGGAGCGGACGGAGACGCGAGGGGTGACGCAGCAAGACCCCATCAACGAGGTCACGGAGATTTTGGACTCCAGATGGGGAGAAGAGGGAGTCGAATACCTCCTAGCCAGAGAGGGCACCCGGGTCAGCGCCAATAGCTGGGTGCCAGACTACGCTTTGGAGGAACCCCTGCTCAAGGACGAGTTTCATGCCCTTTTCCCACACAGACCCATGCCAGCGAGCTTCTTCGACGACTGGCTGTTCACGCCCACACTTTCTTCCAGCACGTTCCATGGATTCGACTCGGACGGGGAACCCGCACTGAGCACCCGTTCCCCAGAAGGATCGCCGGCGGGTTCGGCGTCAGACACCTCGTATTGGTGGGACGATCGACCGGAGGAGCAATGGCGCCGGAAGTGGCTGGAGATGCCAGGTCGAGCGACCGACGCAGAGACTGACATGGACGTGTTCGGGGAGGACCTTGGGTTCGAGCACGGCGGTACAGAGATGGAAGCGGAACAGGTCAACGTCGGCGACCGCGAGGAGGAAGACTCGGAGGTCTTCAGTTGGCGGCCAACCACGGGGAGTGAACTGTATCCGGCATTCCCTCCCGTGATGATGGAGCACCCAGCACCCACACCTGAAAGCGGGGAGGGGGGAAGGGGGGGCTTCGAGGGGGGGATGGATGTCAGGGGTTCAGGAGCAGAGACGCAGAGAAGGGAGGAAGCAGAGAGCGAGGGGGAGGAATCCGAAGGGAAAATGAGTGATGATGACGACCCGAGATCTCCAAGCCTAAGCAGTGAGTCAGAGGACTCCCAAAAGGGAGCCCCAGTGAGCAGAGCAAGGGGGGGATCCGGGGGGACACCCCAGGAGGAAGGGAACAGAGGAGATTCAGAGAGCAGCAGCTGGAAGTCGGGACCCACGCTCATAACTGAGGGCGGCAGCAGCTGGAAGTCGGGACCCACGCTCAAGACTGAGAGCAGCAGGGAGGAAGGTAGCCAGGCATCGGGTTCCGGAGGCTGTCAGCAGGAGGGAGGGCACGAGTCAGGGGTGGTCACGCCCTCCTCAGAGAGCGAGGCAACGGTTAAGAGGAAAGTAGAGAGTTGGGCGCGCGCGCCAAGTTCAAATGCAGCGGAAGCTGGAGCAGTAAGCAGCCCGGAGAGTGAGCCAGGTCCTAAAGCCCGCCGCAAGGAGGCAGAAGGATCAGGGGGGTCAGCGTCAGAGGAGAGTAGAAGGGAGGAGGCCCAGGGGGGCAGAAGGACCCAGAGACGTAGGGAGAGGCGAAGGAGGTGGAGCAAGGCTAGGGTATTAAGCTGGTGTGCAAGAGGCGGGGACTCAGACGGGTCTTCGCCGACCTAGGGCAGAAGGTGTAGAGCTGCACGCTGCAGTTCGGAAATGAAACCTGTAACTTAATAAAGAATCTTATAAAGTGAACGCTGGCGGACTTGGTCCTATGTGAGCTGGGACTGGGTGGCAGCTCTGACAGCATATATATATATATATATATATATATATATATATATATATATATATGCAGGTTTTGGTGTCTTCGGGTGTCTTCCCGTGTAAGAGTCGGGGTGTCTGTGCGACGTTTCGACGAGGTCTCACTCGTCATCTTCAGGCTGGTGCTTTCGGCTTCTTGTTACTGGAACAGAGCAGAATCTGGTGTTTGAGTTCCTATAAATACTGTAAATAAATACTGTTCCTATAAATACTATAAATACAGATTCTGCTCTGTTCCAGTAACAAGAAGTATTTATAGGAACTCAAACACCAGATTCTGCTCTGTTCCAGTAACAAGAAGCCGAAAGCACCAGCCTGAAGATGACGAGTGAGACCTCGTCGAAACGTCGCACAGACACCCCGACTCTTACACGGGAAGACACCCGAAGACACCAAAACCTGCATTCCTGTACCCGTGAAAATCTACGAAAGCAAATATCTCACCTCTACGGGGAGGAAACCTTCCAGCTGACAAGAACCTACGAGAAACTAGAAATCCGAAGAGCCACCATCTTATGTGATCTCCTGTTCCTACGCAACTGCCGAGACAACAACTTAACTCCCACATGCTTCCAACTTAAATTCCACTCTAAAACCCCAGCTACCGAAAGGATCCTGAAACGAACTGAACTATCCCTAATCAGAAACGAAATACATAAGAAAAGATACCTACTAAACCAAACCAACAAAGATCTGCTCACTCTTCACCTCAAACTATGTAACAAAATCCACCCTGCACTCTGGGACAAATGCAAACAACTAGCCGTCTGGAGAGCTGAAACTGAGACCTCACATAAGACAGACAGACACACCAACAAACTCTACAAACTAGAGAAACGCCAGAAGCCCAGCCACCCTCCACAACAACCCATGAAACAAACAGTACATAACATATCAGACAGGATCCTCACCCCAACTGAAACCAAAGTACTCTCCAAAGGTTTCAACTTTGCAGTCGCCCCGAGACGCATCCCCACGGAAAACATCATATGCGGAGTCGAAGCTAGCCTGACCAAAATCGACCCAGATGAAGCCAATAAAATCAGACTTGAAGTCACCAACATCCTCTGCTCCAGCAAACCACCCAAAAGCAATTTACACAAAGAAGAACAGAAAGCACTCACCAACCTGAGGAAAGACAACAACATAATCATTCTCCCAGCAGACAAAGGCAACGCCACTGTTGTGATGAACACATCGGACTACCAAGCAAAACTATCAAATCTACTCCAAGACCCTACCTACCAACCTATAAAAACAGATCCCACCACCTATCTGGAAAAAACCACCAAATCCAAAATAAAAGCCTCTCCTATCAGTGAAGAAATCCAGCTAAGAATCATCCCCAGAGAAAAATCATCCAGATGCCCCAAACTCTACGGTCTCCCCAAGATACACAAAGAAGGAACACCACTCAGACCAATAGTCAGCTCCATAGGCTCACCTCTACAAAATCTCGCTAAATTTCTCGCTAAGCAACTTCAGCCCTATGCAGAATCCATCGCTTCACACGTTACTAACTCCTTCCAGTTCATAGAAACAATAAAGAAGCAATACCTACATCCCGATGACCTACTTGTGAGCTTCGATGTTGTATCTCTCTTCACTCAAGTGCCCATTAATGAAGCCTTGACAGCCATTCAAAACAAATACAACCCCCCCAAATACATCCTGGACCTGACCAACCACTGCCTAACCAACACGTACTTCATCCACAATGGACAAAGATACAAACAGATAGAAGGAGCACCTATGGGATCACCCCTCTCACCGGTCATCGCAAATTTGTACATGGAACACTTTGAAACCAATGCTTTAGACAAGTCAGAACACAAACCCAAACTTTGGCTCAGATATGTTGACGACACCTTTGTAATTTGGCCACACGGGAAAGAAAAACTAGATAGCTTCCTCACACATCTCAACAGCCTACACCCCAAAATACAATTCACTATGGAAATAGAAGACAACAACCAACTCCCCTTTCTTGACGTCCTAATCTACAAAAAACCTGATGGCTCCCTAGGACACACTATCTACCGGAAAAAAACACACACCAACCGCTACTTACATGCACAATCACACCACCACCCTGCACAAATAAACTCCGTAGCCAAGACTCTCATCTCCAGAACCAAACGCCTGGCTGACAAAGACCACTTGACAACTGAGTTACAGAATCTCTCAAATGTGTTAATCGCCAATGGATACCAGAAAAACAGGGTTACGAAGCTAATCCAAAAAGAAACACCCCCCAAAAACCAAGACACAGAAGAAAACAATGGCATGGCCCTCCTTCCTTATATCAAGGGCACTACAGACAAAATCAGCAAAATCCTCCATAAACACAATATCAAAACAGCCTTCTGCACCAACCAAAAAATAGCCAATATCCTCAGAAACCCAAAAGACAAAATCCAGCTGGAAAACCAAGGGGTCTATGAAATACCCTGCAAAGTCTGCCCAGCCACGTACATTGGACAAACAAACAGACGAATAAATGCACGTATCGCAGAACACAAGAATGCCATCAAAAAAGAAGAAAAAACTTCCTCTCTTTTCCAACACATGAAAGAAACAGGACACGAAATTAATTTTGCAGATTCCAAATTGCTCTTTAACATGGAACATCACCACAAGAGAATAATCATGGAAGCCATCGAGATAGAGAAACACCCTCACAACATGAACAAGCGTGACGACACGTCCCGCCTGCCAGACATCTGGAAATTAGCCCTCCCCACAAAAACCGACACCAGAACCAGAGGCACACAGAACGCCGTCACCAATCAACCACACCAGACCCAAACCCAGACCCTCTCCACAGACATATTACAGACTCCATCCAGTAGCCAAACTATAGTGGCACCTCCGGATGCTGCACCCCCCTGCAATCCCTACACAGATCTGGCTGGCACAAGGCACAAAACCACAGCTCGCCCCTATACACGAAGCCAAGCCAGAGCACAACTAAATGCAGCACAGCCATCTTCTCAGAAAAACTCTTCACAAGCTCAAGAGGTCAAGACACGAAAGCTTTAGCAACTAATCTACACTTAATGACCCACCCAGTGGTATTCAGAATATCACTCATGAAATCACCCAAGATATCCCTCAAGTAATTAAGGAACAAAAGAAGAAAAGGCACACTAATCTAGGAACTTCCTCTCTGCCCAGAACGTTGGAGGCTATACACCACACCCCTCAACAGTATTTATAGGAACTCAAACACCAGATTCTGCTCTGTTCCAGTAACAAGAAGCCGAAAGCACCAGCCTGAAGATGACGAGTGAGACCTCGTCGAAACGTCGCACAGACACCCCGACTCTTACACGGGAAGACACCCGAAGACACCAAAACCTGCATTCCTGTACCCGTGAAAATCTACGAAAGCAAATATATATATATATATATATATATATATATATATATATATATATGCAGGTTTTGGTGTCTTCGGGTGTCTCGCCCGAAGACAGCTCGCCCCTATACACGAAGCCAAGCCAGAGCACAACTAAATGCAGCACAGCCATCTTCTCAGAAAAACTCTTCACAAGCTCAAGAGGTCAAGACACAAAAGCTTTAGCAACTAATCTACACTTAATGACCCACCCAGTGGTATTCAGAATATCACTCATGAAATCACTCAAGATATCCCTCAAGTAATTAAGGAACAAAAGAAGAAGAGGCACACTAATCTAGGAACTTCCTCTCTGCCCAGAACGTTGGAGGCTATACACCACACCCCTCAACAGTATTTATAGGAACTCAAACACCAGATTCTGCTCTGTTCCAGTAACAAGAAGCCGAAAGCACTCAAGCATTCGGTGTGAAGCTCCAGGAGCTTGAAGAGAAACTCCAAGCGTTGCCAGCAACACTCCAGGAGCCGCAACCCAGAGGTATTTTTGAGAATCCTGTCTTCACAAATTCCGGGGACATGGCCCTCCCAGTGTTAAGGTGGGGAGGTGGGGCTGCGAGTTTGCAGATAAGAGTCAAAATCTAAAAATGTAAAGGCTAATGGAATTCTATTTAAAAATCAGGTCAGGACAACAGAACCACACCTGGGAGCTTGATGGCAGCTGAAAGGATCCACGGTGATCCAGGACAAGCTGCACTTGCTGCTCAGGTAAGGCCAGAAGGAGGCTTACCAGGTGTCCCCGGTTGCCAGGGAAAGTCCCCGGATTCAGCAATCTGTCCCCGGCAGAAATTTGTCCCCGGAATGTCCCCGGATTTACGCCTGGGGACTTCCTGCGCTGCAACATGGCTGACGCCATGGCAGCAAGCAGCATTGGAGGTCCCGACTACATCCGGGGACATTAATTAAATCCTGGGACATTCCAGCCAGTTCCAGCCAGCCAATCCGCTGGCGGGGGGGGGGGTGCCCCGACCTTGCTGCAGCCACCGCTGCTGAGGAGAGGGAGAGCCCGACCCGAGAGAGCAGACCCAGAGGAAGGTATGTCCGCTTTAACACCTCATTGCTGAGCAAAAAAACAGCGTTCTTGGCTGTTCCTGTGGCGTACACCCCTCCCCCCTTTTCCCCAGCTGGACGGCTTGTCTTTGGGGCGTTGAGGCAAAGCACAGCAGAGGGGATCCCCTGTCCCCCCCCCAACTTTGTGGGAGAGCTCGCTTGCAGATAGGGATAGCGCACGGTTGGAGAGCCTTTTATTTGTAATTGCTCTGCTTGCTTAGAAGGGTAGTTGGCGGATGAAGTGAATCAAATCAACTTTAATCGTTTAACCTGCCAGAAAAAGGGCCAGTTTAAAACAGCGGCTGTCTAGTTCACAGAGTTCCTGAACAAGCCTGCATGGAAACACCGGTTTCTATAATAACTGAAATGTGCTTCATTTGCAACTAAGTAGTGCCTCTCTGCTAATGCAGAGCACAATCCAAAGCTTCAGGCAAGGCCATTTATATACAGTGGTGCCTCGCAAGACGAGAAGAATTTGTTCCACGAGTCTTTTCGTCTTGCGATGTTTTTCGTCTTGCGAAGCACAGTCCGTCGCAACTGCGCCTCTTCAAGTGGCTTTAAAAAAAAAGCGCAAGACGTTTTCATCTTGCGAAGCAAGCCCATAGGGAAATTTGTCTAGCGAAGCAACGCAAAACCGAAAAACCCTTTCATCTAGCGAGTTTTTCGTCTTGCAAGGCATTCGTCTTGCGGGGCACCACTGTACCCAGAATCCAGAGCAGCCTTTTCTCATACTCCTCTGAAGTACCACCACTGCAACACCAGCGCTTGGCCTTCTGGCACCTGCAGGCTAGGGAAAGAGCTCTTTAGCACCCTGGGGTGGAGCTCCTTCTCAGCAATAGCACTGTCTGCTCATTCCCAACTTCTTCAACCAGTGCCTCTGTGCCTTCTGCAAATGTCTGGAGTAAAGAGTCTGTCCTCTCCAGGATGCTGAAATACAGAAGAAGGCGCCCAATAGCCCTAAGATGGGGGCGGAAACAGTACTTAAGGATGATCAAGCATTGCGTATGAAGGTCCAGGAGCTTGAAGAAAAGCTCCAGCCATTGCCTGCAATACTCCAGGAGCCGCAAGCAAGAGGTATTTTTGAGAAAAGGGGGGGGGGAGTGGGGATGGAAAAGTAGATATATATATAGAGAATTCTTTAATGAGAAATTAAAAAAACCTTTTTAAAAAAAGAGAAAAATGAGTAATAATAATGAAAATGAGTAAATGAGTAAGAAGTGAATAGAAATGGATGAATAATAAGTAATAATGTATTAATAAAAAAGGGAGGGTTGTGTGTATAACTAAAGAAGAAGAAGGAGGGGAGAGAGAGAGAGAGAGAGAGAGAAGGGAACAAGAAAAAGGGACAGTTTTAATTCTCCTGTGGGACCCCCAGGGCTTGGTGTCGGGTCCCTAGATCAGGGCTGAGGCGGCGGTTCCAGGAAATGGGCTCCAATGGTTCAGGCCGCCTACCTGGGTTCATAGGGCTTTAAAATACGGATAAGAAATGGACTGAAAATAAACTCAATAACATAAAGCATGGTGTCAGGGCTGCCTCAGGTCTCAGCTCACAAAAGACCAACGCCAAGTTCTTCTTATATACAAGGTTGTTTATTGCAGTTCATTATTGGTTCCACAACCGAGGCGCGCAGCCCCGTGTCTGTTAGCCTTAGACCGTTGAAGTCCCTTCTGAGTTGGTCCCTCCCCTACACCAGCTTAAGATGCTTGCTTTGCTCCACCTCCTCCTGTCTTTCCTTTTCCGCAGGGTCTTTCTGCCCGCTGGAGTTCCGCCCCTCCTGGATTCCTCTGATGCTGAATCTCCCGATGGCTCTCCCTCCCTCCTGTGGGCTTTGGGACCTGGCTCCTCCCCCGGGCTCTCCGTTTCCCCGCGCACTTGCACATTTGAACTTGGCGCACGCGCCCAGCCTCCAACCTTTCTCCTGATGGTTACGTCACTCCTCTCACTGCTCCCTTCCCCTTCCGGAAGAGTGGCTTGTTCTGACCTCTCCTCCGTTCCAGCCAACGGAGCTGCTTCTCCTGACACACTGGAACTCCCCCCCCCCTTCGCTACGCTCTGGAGGGGAAGCCGGCCTTGATCTCCAGCTGCTGTTTCGGGATTCCCTGTTGGCTCTTTCACCCTGATGAGTCCCCCCTGGGGCTCCTCTCCCCCTGGCTACAGGCGCCCCCTCCTGGGAATCCCCTGATTCGCTGGAAAAGCTCATGGAGTCCCTTGGGCCACAGTCCTCCTCCTCCTCGCTGTCCTCGGACTCTGCCCAATTTTCCTCCCTCTCCTGCCTCCCATGTGCCTCTGCCCCTGAACCCCTGACATCCATCCCCCCCTCGAAGCCCCCCTTCCCCCCTCCCGCTGCTGGGGTGCAGGTTCCGGGTGCTCCATCGTTGCGGGGGTAGATGCTGGAAATAGTTCGTTCCCCCCGGTGCGCCGGCGTCCATCTGGATCCGGCCAGTCCGTAACAAGCTCGTCGACGTCGATCTCCTCTGCTTCCAGTTCAGTGTATGTATGCTCGAACCCGGCCTCCTCCCCCAATATGTCCATGTCCGCCTCTCCCCCAGTTACCTCGGGCGATGCTGTTTGCCAAGGCCCCCTCAGCCACCTCCTGCCCCACCCCAATTCTGGCTGATCGTCCCACCAGTAAGAGCGGTCCGTGTCCACCCCCGAGCACGATCCCCTTGGAGGGCTCGATTCCGGCGTCGTCTCCTCTGCGGAGGAGAACCCCTGGAACGTGCTGGCGGAAAGTGTGGGCGTAAAAAGCCAGTCGTCGAAATAATCCGCTGGCATGGGTCTGTGTGGGAAGAGTGCATGGAACTCGTCTTTGAGAAGCGGTTCCTCCAGAGCATAATCCGGCACCCAACTGTTGGCGCTGGCCGGGGTACCTTCCCTGGCGAGGAGGTATTCTACTCCCTCCTCCCCCCATCTCGAGTCCAGAATCTCCGTGACCTTGTTGAGTCTCGGGGCCCTCGGTGACTTCCCCCCCTCTGGTGACTTTCTGTGTGGGTCTGGTGCTGTCCCTGCCTCCTGAAACCTGTGTGGGGCCTTGTAGGGTGTGAGCACTGACCTATGAAAGACCGGGTGCATTCTGGAACCTTCTGGGAGGGTCAACCGAAAAGCTACAGGATTGATTTTGGCCTCAACTTGGTATGGCCCTAACTGTTTGTGTCCTAGCTTCTCCTTAGCTAACGACTTGGCTGGCACCGCCTGGGCCGCCAACCATACCCAGTCCCCCACCTGGATGTCTTCCCCTGCCCTCCTGTGCCTGTCTGCCTGCACTTTGTATGCGTGTTTAGCTAGCTCCAAGTGCCGTCGGAGCTCTTCGTGTACCTCCTGCAATTCTGCTGCTAAGTGCTCAGCTCCCTGCGGCTCCCCCTCCGCCGTCGTCGTCAACCCCGGGAAGGTTCTGGGATGCCGCCCATTGTTGGCGAAGAACGGTGTCACCCCCGTTGACGCGTGCTTCGTGTTGTTGTAGGCAAACTCGGCCATCGGAAGGTAGTCCACCCAAGTCGCAGGCTTTTGATTGGCGTAACAGCGCAGGTACTGCTGCATGATGGCGTTGACCCTTTCCGCTTGGCCGTTGGTCTGCGGATGCCTTGCCGACGTTAAGTTGATCTTGACGTTCAGGATACCCAGCAGCTTCTGCCAGAAACTGGAAATGAATTGGCGGCCCCGGTCAGACAGGATGGACCGTGGCAAGCCGTGAACTCTGAACACGTGGTCTATGAACAGCTTGGCGGTCTGTTCCGCTGTGGCCACCTTCGCGCAAGGAATGAAATGCGCCATCTTGGTGAACAGGTCTACAACCACAAGGACCGCCGTCTTGCCCCGTGAACTGGGTAGATCAGTAATAAAGTCCAGCGCCACCTTCCCCCACGGCTCTAGTGGCGTCTGCAGCGGTTCCAGCAGTCCCGCTGGCTTCTTGTGCACTGGTTTGGACCTCTGGCAAGTGTCACACCTGGCGACGTAATCCGCGACCTCTCCTCGCATCTGGGGCCACCAAAAGTCCCTGGCCACTAAGTCCGCCGTCTTTTCCTTGCCAAAGTGACCCGCGCTGGGTGCGTCGTGTAACTGCTGCAGGACTTTCGCGCGGAGATCGTCCCCCGGCACGTAGAGAGCACCTTTGCGGGTTAGCAGGCCGTCTCGCATCTGGAACTCGGTGTCCTTCGCCGTGCCTCTCCGCAGTTCCTCCATCTTGGATTGTGCGAAGGAATCCGTCTGCAGCGCGCGACGCACCGCTTCCAGGTCCACGACTGCAGAAGCGCATGCCCATGCCTGCGGTGCGAAAATGTGCCTGGCTGCCACTGGCTCCGCTTCCTCGAGATACTGCGGTTTCCTGGAGAGCGCATCTGCGATGACATTGTTGTCTCCCGGGATGTACTCTATCCTGAAGTCGAAATCCGCAAAGAACTCCGCCCAGCGTATGTGCCTCTGGCTCAGGAGCTTCGCCGTGCGCCAATACTCTAGGTTCTTGTGGTCCGTGCGGACCTGCACGGTGTGTTTCGCCCCGATGAGGAAGTGCCTCCACGCCTTGAAAGCCGCGTGAATGGCCAACAACTCCCTGTCCCATATGGTGTAGTTCTGTTCCGACTTGCTGAGCTTCCTGGAATAGAACGCACAGGGCCTCCAGTTCCCTTGCGGATCTTCCTGCAAGAGGACGGCCCCCACCGCTCTGTCTGACGCATCAGTCTCCACCCTCAGGGGCCTGCTGGGATTCACATGTAGCAACTGCTCTTCGGACGCGAAGAGGCTCTTAAGTTTCCGAAAGGACTGCTCCGCCTGGTCCGTCCAGGTGAACTTCTTCTTCTTGGAACTGAGGGTGTCCGTGATAGCCGCCGTCTCTTTCGCGAAACCACTGATGAACTTGCGGTAAAAGTTGGCGAAGCCAACGAACCTCTGGACTTCCTTCCGATTGCGCGGGCTCTTCCAGTCCAACACCGCTCGGACCTTGGCGCTGTCCATGGCTAGTCCCTTGTCGGACAGGCGGTAGCCCAGGAAATCCACCTCCGTCACGTCGAACTGACACTTCTCCAGTTTGGCGTAGAGTCTGTGCTCCCGTAGCCTTTGCAGGACCTCCTTTACGTCCCTGTCGTGAGCCTCCTGCGATTCCGAGAAGATCAGGATGTCGTCGAGGAAGCACACGCACTTCTTGTAGAGGAGTCCCGCCAGCACGTGGTGCATGAACGCCTGGAAACAGTGGGAGCCATTTTGGAGACCAAACGGCATAACTCTGTACTCATAGGTGCCCAACGGTGTGAACATGGCCGTCTTCCACTCATCCCCCTCTCGCATGCGTATGAGGTTGTATGCGCCGCGTAGATCCAACTTGGTGAAGATCCTCCCCTTCCTCACCGTCGCGAGCAAATCGTCAATCTTGGGCATGGGAAAGGCCTTGGGCTTTGTCATCGAGTTTATGACCCTATAGTCCTCAATGAGCCTTTTTGGGGGCGTGTTCTTCTTCTTCACGAAAAACACAGGACTGCCCCCTACTGCTTTGGATTCTTGGATGAATCCCCACTTCAGGTTGTGATCTATGAACTCCCTGAGTTCCTGCATCTCATCCTCGGACATGGAATACAGCTTCGCAGTCGGCAGCTTAGCCCCTGGCAAGAGGTCAATTGCGCAGTCGTAGGGCCGGTGGGGTGGGAACTGGTCAGCCTCCTTTTCGCAGAATACCTCCAAAAACCCCTTGTACTTGTGGGGGACCGCTTGCACCATGCCTAGGTGCATCTGCTGCCCTTCTTCCTGACCCTCCTCTGCCTGACCGGTTCAGATGCAATGCTGTGCGCAGTAGGATGAGCCAAAGGTGAGCTGCCGCTGGTACCACGCTAATGATGGGCTGTGTCTATCCAGCCAGCTCATGCCTAACACTATAGGCGTGTCTGACAGTCGGGTGACGTTGAAACTGATGACTTCGCGATGGTTCCCAATCTGAATCAGCATGGGTGGCGTCTGCTGCACCACCTGCCCACCCAGCAGCTTCCTGCCATCGACTATGACTACGTTCAAAGGTAGCGTGGCTGGGAGAAGAGCTATGCGATGCTGCTTGATGAACTGCACCCCCACGAAGTCCGCGTTGCTGCCAGAGTCAATTGTAATGGGGACTTCCAGGGTGAGTCCTTTGGGTAACTGGAGAGTTGCAGTGAGCTGCACCACAGGCTTGGGTGGCAGGGGGTCTGTAGGCTGCAAAATCGCTGGGGACTGCTTTACTGATCCGCCTGGCTGAGCCCTAGCATCTCTGCTTGCAGCCAGGCAGTGTCGTTTCCCTGAAACTGCTCTCCTTGGAGCGCTGTTTCTGTTACTGTTGCTAAGGCTGCAGTGTGCTTCTGGAGCCTCTGGGGACACTCTCTGGCCATGTGCTTTGCACTGTCACAAATGTAACACTTCCTGCTCCCTCTAGGAGGCTTCGCCTTGACTGCTCCGGACGCTGGGGCTCCGGCAGCTGTCTGAGCCTTTGCACCACCAAGTTCCATCGGTTCCTCCCCCTCCCTCTCCTGAGGTGAGGGATGCGTACGTCCCAGATCCCTGGGAAGAAAAGGAGGCGCTCTAGACGGTGCGCGGACCTGGCGACCCTCCTCACTGTGCCAAGGACGTTCTTCGTGACGCACTCCTATTGTGAGGGCCCTCTGCACAACGTCTGCTAGGGTTTGAGGTCTGTCCCCTCTGACCAATTCATCTTTTACGGAGCCAGAGAGCCCCTCCCAGAACAAATCTCTTACTGCCAGGGAATCTTTTTTCCCAGCCCAGTACATTCAGCAATGCAAAAAAGCGAGAATGGTACTGACGGACTGTAGCCTTGCTCTGACGCAATCCATGCATTTCCCTGCATGCCATATCCACGTCCACGGTGGATTGGAATCAAGCGTCCATGGCTTTGATAAATTCATCAGAATTCCTGCGTGCAGGACCATCTTCGCGCCACAAATTGCGTAACCAGGCTCTAGCTTCCCCATGCAAGTGGGACACAATGAAACCCACTTTCTCCTCCTCATCTTTAAAGTCCGCCCGAAGCAAATGCAGCGCATATACGACGTCTGCTCTGAAACTGGGATACTGCTTCAGGTTCCCATCGAAGTGGGCTACTAAATTGCCCCCCCGCCGTCCGAGTCCGATTCCCTCTGATCTGGACCCCGGGAACCCCACTTTGCAGGCATGATCCCACCTGGCTTGCAGATCCTGGCATCGATTTTCTGCTTCTTCACCCTTCTGCTGAGAGACCACTACCGCAGTGGAAAGCTCGGTGACTGCGTTGTGCAGGGCTGTTATCTGCTCCTCCATACTCATGGCTGCCAAACTTCGTGAGCTTTGCAAAAAAAAATTTTGCGTTCTTTTGAGAAGGGACTTACTGTCAGGGCTGCCTCAGGTCTCAGCTCACAAAAGACCAACGCCAAGTTCTTCTTATATACAAGGTTGTTTATTGCAGTTCATTATTGGTTCCACAACCGAGGCGCGCAGCCCCGTGTCTGTTAGCCTTAGACCGTTGAAGTCCCTTCTGAGTCGGTCCCTCCCCTACGCCAGCTTAAGATGCTTGCTTTGCTCCACCTCCTCCTGTCTTTCCTTTTCCGCAGGGTCTTTCTGCCCGCTGGAGTTCCGCCCCTCCTGGATTCCTCTGACGCTGAATCTCCCGATGGCTCTCCCTCCCTCCTGCGGGCTTTGGGACCTGGCTCCTCCCCTGGGCTCTCCGTTTCCCCGCGCGCTTGCACATTTGAACTTGGCGTGCGCGCCCAGCCTCCAACCTTTCTCCTGATGGTTACGTCACTCCTCTCACTACTCCCCTCCCCTTCCGGAAGAGTGGCTTGTTCTGACCTCTCCTCCGTTCCAGCCAACGGAGCTGCTTCTCCTGACACACTGGAACTCCCCCCCCCTTCGCTACGCTCTGGAGGGGAAGCCGGCCTTGATCTCCAGCTGCTGTTTCAGGATTCCCTGTTGGCTCTTTCCCCCTGATGAGTCCCCCCTGGGGCTCCGCGCCCCCTCCTGGGAATCCCCTGATTCGCTGGAAAAGCTCATGGAGTCCCTTGGGCCACAGTCCTTCTCCTCCTCGCTGTCCTCGGACTCTGCCCAATCGTCCTCCCTCTCCTGCCTCCCATGTGCCTCTGCCCCTGAACCCCTGACACATGGTTTTTGCTGTGCCCCCCCTGCACTGGCAGGGGAAGGTCCACGCCGCGTTCTTCTAGCCCCCAGCCGGTCCCCGGTGTGCGGTTCCTCTGCTCTTTTGCTCCAGCCACTGGTGATATTGGCTTGGGGTCGGAGCTGGGCTAGGTGGGGCGTTCCCTCCGGACTTCCCTGTCTCTCCCGATCCCCTCCTATCATTCTCTCCCCCCCCCATGTTACCTGTGGGGGCGCCTTACCAATACAGTTGTACCTTGGATCCCAAACGCCTTGCGGCTCGAATGTTTTGGCTCCCGAACGCCACAAACCCGGAAGTGAGTGTTCCGGTTTGTGAATGTTCTTTGGAGCCCAAATGTCCGACGGGGCTTCCGCGGCTTCGGATTGAGTGCAGGAAGCTCCTGCAGCCAATCGGAAGCCGTGCCTTGGTTTCCGAATGTTTTGGAAGTCAAACGGACTTCTGGAATGGATTCCGTTTGACTTCTGAGGTACCACTGTATATCTTCTTGGAGCAGGGGCAATCCCATTGCCGCCTTCAGTTCTGGTAAAGCTAAGAATTGCTTGTGCAGATCTTGATGCCTTCAAGGCCGAGGCTGTCATCTGATGTGACCCAGTACTCCTATCAGAGAAGCAAATCCTCAAATACAGCCATACCTCTTGTTCCGCTCGGTTCAGGTTACGTCTTTTCAGGTTGCGTCCCGCGGCGACCCGGAAGTAACGGAACGGGTTACTTCCAGGTTTCGCTGCTCGTGCATGTGCAGACGCTCAGAATGACATCATGCGCAGAAGTGGCAAATCGCGACCCACACAAGCGCAGACGCGGGTTGAGTTTTGCTCATGAGGTACCACTGTAGTTGAAATGCCTGGCTTGTTCAATGGATTGTCCATTTAGGAGCCATTTCTGCTTCCTGGGCTGTGCCCCCAATACTACGGCTTTTTGAATTTGTATTGAAATCTTTGTTATGACACAGTCTCCCAAAGTTCTTTAGTAATCGCCTCATACCCACTTGCGTTTGTGCTCACAACACCGTATTGTTGGCATGTAGCAAAATGAATACATTCTGGAATAAAACTGAAACAGGAAAATATCTGGCCATTTGGGTTCCTTTATTACATCATTTACATAAATGTTAAAAAGCAAAATTTTAGGAAGTATTTCAAAGAGTTTAAAATGATTTAGGAATTACACGGTTAACTTTTTGAAAAAGATATTAAATAAGTTGTAAAAGCCTGTATGTGTAACTACTGATGATGTTGGGGGGTGGCGGCAGCTGTGGTTGTAAGACTCCCTTTAAAATGATTTACAGTGCTGGCTCTTGGGTACTGAAAGGGCACATAAAAAGGCCTTGCCCCAAATTAAAGAAAAACCAATAAACAACCCCAGTCAAACAATTAAAAAAAAACAGCCTGTGGAGCTCAGATGAACAAGTCCGTCCCACTTTGGTGCAACTTGACCGGAATGACATGCACAGATGCTCCCTTCTTTTTCTCAGTGATAGCAGCTCTTTTGGCTGGGGTGTGGCAAGGAGCTGAAACAGTATTTAAGGAAGCTCAAGTATTCCGTGTGACGCTCCAGGAGCTTGAAGAGAAACTCCAGGTGTTGCCAGCAACACTCCAGGAGCCGCAAGCCAGAGGTATTTTTGAGAATCCTGTCTTCACATGGCCCTCCCTCCCAATGGGTTTCAAGTCCCATCATCCATGATGAGCGCAGGCCATGTTGGCTGGGGCTTAGGGGAGTCCCACCACAGTCTGGAGCCCAGTTCAGTGTGCCTTTGTGGGCAGCTGGTAGCCATGCCAGGGTCGCCTTCGCTGCGTGGAAGGGGTGGCCTCCCCCCCCACCCCATGCTCAGGAGACCAGAGGCCAGTAGCAGACTGCGCATCTGCCTCTAAAGGGCACAAAGGTTTGCTGCCTCCCTGTGTGCCCATTTTCTTTCCAAAAAGAATAAAAATACAGCATATGGTTGCACATACCAGGCACCAATGTTAATGGTGGTTCTTTGGCTTTTCCTTCAGGTGAGGAACATGAGGAGGAGCAGGAGCAGCAGCAGGAGGAGGAGAAGGAAAAATAAGGAAAATGGGGGGGTATACATTTCTATTATTAGTTCTATGTATTGCTTCTTTATTTAATAAAATTTATTTTTAAAAGCCTGCAAAGTGGTTTACCAAAACAAAAAACAAAAAAAACCACCACAGCAGTAAAATCAAGAAAAATCAACAATCCTACTTTAAAACATACAAAAGCTAACTTATCGCGAAGTATTGGAAGACACAAGATTTACCCACCCGGGAAGAATGGCAGATGAAGTTGATGGACTATATGGAACTGGCGGAAATGACTGGCAGAATCAGAGACCAGGGAGAAGAGTGGGTGGAAGAAGACTGGAAAAGTTTAAAGACTATTGTGATGGGATGATGAGCTGCTTGTGCGTAAAATCCAAGTCCCTCAGAGTTTGTTCAAGTCCGCAAACCTCTGTCTGTAACGGAGCCCCTTAAGCATGGCTCCGTCAGTCGCTGGCAGATTCCGACAGTGGTTGCTTTCGGAATCGCTTCCAACATAAAAGCTCCTTAACGGAAACACGTCTTCTGGACTCACGGTGTGACAGTTTCCGGCGAGGAGTGGGTGTCCCTATGGGAGGTCCAGAAACCTCCCCATTGTTCTCGCTGGAAGTGTCTCTGAGCCATTCCTCCTGCTCACTTTCCCTCGGAGACCCTCCTCTCCCCCTGCTGGTTCCCTCCTCAGCTGCTGAGTCTCTCCCAACCTCTGTGAGCCCTTCCACCTCCTGTCCTTCCGATGGCAGTTCCCTGACATCCACCTCCCCTCCAGGGCCCCCTTCACCCCCTCCCGTTCCCTCCCCTATGGGTGGTGAGGAGGTAAAACCCCGGAAAGAATCTCCTTCATCTTCAGACGTCTCGAACATTTCCCTCCACCGGTTGCTGTTCCTTGCCTCCAAGTACTCCTCCTCATCAGAGTCTATTCCCCCTTCCGACTCTGAGTCCATGAATCCTTCCAACTCCTCCTCCTCGTCGGTGGGGCCAAAGTATTCCTTCCGGAACCTCGCTACAGGCTGAGGTTTCCTTGGGAACCTTTGATGGAACGTTTCAATTAAGACCTCGTCATTGACATCCTCTGCCCTTACCCAGGTGTTTTCTGACTCCGGTTCCCCTTCCCACGTTACCAAATACTCCACCTGATCACCCTTCCACCTGGAGTCGATAATTTCCGCCACATGACTGCTATGTTCCCTTTCTTCTATTGCTGGTCCCCAGGTGAACATCCCTTCCCGTTCCCCCTTATACGGTGACAGTAACGACCTGTGGAATACTGGGTGCAGTTTCATGTGGTTCGGTAACCGGAGCCTGAAAGCCACTGGGTTGACCTGTTGCGTGACCTCAAAGGGACCCAATCGTTTGGGTCTTAATTTCTTACAACCCCCTTTGAACGGCAACCCTTGGGTTGACAGCCACACCTGGTCCCCCACCCTAATGGTTTCACCTTCCCTTCTGTTTTTGTCTGCCTGCCTCTTATACTCTTCCTTGGCCCTTTCTAAGTTGAGTTGGAGCTGACGATGGATCGCTTCCATTTCTTCTACAAACTGTTCGGCTGCCGGGACGCTCCATCTCTCCCCTCCTCCCCCGGGAAAAGCCTTGGGATGACACCCATAATTAGCCAAAAAGGGGCTCATCCCTGTGGACACATTCTCCGCATTGTTGTAGGCAAATTCCGCCAACGCCAACTTGTCTACCCAATCATTCTCTCTGTCATTGACATAACACCTCAGGTATTGCTGGAGGATACCGTTTGCCCTTTCCGCCTGCCCGTTAGTTTCCGGGTGCCGGGCCGTCGAAAAATTGACCTCTACGTGCAGTAATCTCATGAGTTTCCTCCAGAACCTGGACGTAAATTGTTTCCCTCTGTCTGAGACCACCCTCAAGGGGGCGCCATGCAACCTAAAAATGTGTTCTACAAACAATTTAGCCGTCTCTTCCGCCGTGACTTCATGCGAACAGGCTATAAAGTGGCACATTTTTGTTAATAGGTCCACCACGACCATGATGGCTGTTTTCCCTTTGGATTTCGGCAGATCAGTCATAAAATCTATCGACACTGCCTCCCATGGTCGTTCTGGCGTGGGTAACGGTTCTAATAACCCCGCCGGCACCCGCCTCTCCCCTTTGGCTCGCTGGCATTGGTCACACCCTCTTACATACTCCCGTACATCTTCCCTGACCTTGGGCCACCAAAATTCCCTGGTGACCAACCACATGGTCTTGTGTTGCCCAAAATGCCCCGCTGTGGGGCTGTCGTGCAACTGCTTGAGTACTCTCCCCCTCAATTCTCCTTCGGGTATATACAGTGCTCCCTTGTAATACAATGCCCCGTTTCTTTCCTCAAAACCTCCTGTGTCCTCTCCCTCCCTCCTGAGACCTCTGAGCTTATTCTGGGCGTATTCATCATTCTCCGTTTTCTCTACCAGTTCTCTTTGCCCCACCAATGCCGCCCCACACACCCAGCGGTCCTCTGGGATGACATGTCTCTCTTCGGGTGCTCCCTCCCCCTCCAAATATTCAGGTTTGCGTGAGAGAGCGTCCGCCCTAACGTTCTCTGGGCCTGGCACGTAACAAATTTCAAAGTGGAATTTGGAGAACTCCTGGGCCCATCTCACTTGCCGTTGGTTGAGTACTCGTGCCGTCCTCCAATACTCTAGGTTCTTGTGGTCAGTGCACACTTGCACCTTATGTTGTGCGCCAATTAATAAGTGCCTCCATCTTCGGAACGCTTTGTGAATGGCAAGTAGTTCTCGGTCATACACCGTGTAGTTCCTCTCGGACTTGTTCAGCTTGCGTGAGAAAAAGGCGCACGGTCTCCATTCCGACTTCTCCTCCCCAGGCTGCAGAACCACCGCCCCCACCGCCCGGTCTGATGCGTCTGTCTCTACTCTCATTGGTTTTTGTAAATCCACATGTAGGAGTTGTTCTTCAGAAGCGAATGCCCTTTTCAGTTCCTCAAAAGCTCGCTCCGCCTCCGCCGTCCAAACGAATTTCTTCTTACTGCTGAGACAGTCCGTAATGGGAGCCGTCAGGTGGGCAAAATTTCTGATGAACTTCCGGTAGAAGTTTCCAAACCCTAGGAATCTTTGCACATCCTTTTTCGTTCTCGGTGTCTTCCATTCCAGCACCGCTTGGACCTTGCCTGGATCCATGGCCAATCCCTTGTCTGACAGGCGGTACCCCAGGAATTCCACCTCCTTGGTATGAAACTGACATTTCTCCAGTTTCACCCACAGCTGGTTCGCTTGCAGTTTGCCCAACACTTCCCTGACGTCTCTCACATGCTGCTCCTCATTCTCTGAATACACCAACACGTCATCTAAGAAGGCCACGCAATTCTTGTAAAGCAAAGGTCCCAAGACGTGGTTCATAAACGATTGAAAACACGCTGAGCCGGCCTGCAGACCGAAGGGCATAACGAGATATTCAAATGCCCCCAATGGGGTGAACATGGTGGTTTTCCATTCATCTCCCTTCCTTATCCGTATCAGGTTGTACGCCCCCCTCAGGTCCAGTTTAGTAAAAATCTTTCCCTTCCTGACCCTTGTCAAAATGTCATCAATTCTGGGCATAGGGAAAGTTACTGGTTCTGACACTGCATTTAAGGCCCGGAAGTCCACGACCAGCCTCGGTTTGTCCGTGTTTTTTTTATCCACAAAAAACACTGGGCTACCACCCACTGCTCTGGACTCTTTGATGAAACCCCTCTTCAGGTTCTTGTCAATGAACTCCCTTAACTCCTGCATCTCCCTGTCTGACATGGCGTACAGCTTGCCTACAGGGAGCTGCGCCCCAGGGAGTAAATTGATTTGACAGTCAAAGGGTCTATGCGGGGGTAGTTTGTCTGCTTCCCTCTCGCTGAAGACGTTGCTCAGGTCGGCGTATTGTCGGGGCACCTTCCCTTTCTCCGTTACTTCCGGCCCTGCTAGAGTGGCTTTGGCCCCTCCTTGAGCCTCCCCCTCTTTGCAGTGTTCAAGACAATGTGCTGACCCAAAGGAGACCACTCTCTGATGCCAGCCCACTAGCGGATCATGTAACGCTAGCCAGCTCATTCCCAAAATAATGGGAGCTCCTCCCAAGGTAGCCACATTAAACGCTATTAGCTCAGTGTGTCTTGCTACCCTCATTATCATTGGGACGGTCTGTTGGCTGACTTCTCCTCCCAACAGCTCCCTCCCATCAATCGTGGTCACCTGCAAAGGGTTCCTTAAAGGGATAGTCTGTATCTGGTGTTCAGCCGCAAACTCCTTGCTCATGAAATTACAGGAGCTGCCTGAGTCCAAGAGCGCCTTTGTCTTTAGTGGGTGTCCGTTTGGCAGCTCTAGTACCACCTCTATCACTAGGGCGGGTTTAGGCGGTTCCGGCGTGGGCACTTTCACTGCTCTTTGGCCTGGCTGCTGTGCCCCGACGGTGGCAGCCAGGTGTTGGCTTTTACTTGCTGCGGAACTTCTTCCTCCTTCTCCCCAGCAGCTCCCGCCATCCCTTGCCATTCCTTTCTTTGGGGGCAGACTCTGGCAAAGTGACCTGGCTGTTGGCAGAGATAGCATTTCTTGGCGCCTTTCCCCTCCTTCTTCCACCCTTCACTGGGCTTTGAAACTGCTCGCGCGCGTGCGCTGTTCCAATTTCCATCGGCTCTCCTGGCGGGAAAGGTGGCTCTGGAATCTCTGGAATGTGAAACTCCCTCCAACGTTCCCCCTTCCCTTCCCGCCTCTCCAAGGCTCTCGCCTCCTGGCGTGCTCCTATGGTCAGCGCGGATTTGGTCAGCTGGTCCATAGACTCCGCCCTGGGCCCCCGGGAAAGTTCGTCTTTTACAGCCGAAGAAAGCCTTTCTTCAAAAAGCATTTGTATGGGTTCTGCCGATAGATCCCACCCTAATTTATGGATCAGCATGGTGAACTCAGTCCAGTACTCACGGACAGATCGGCTCCCCTGTTTACAAGCCATTAACTGTCTGCGTACCACTCCCTGCTCAATATCGCTGGAAAACATCATGTCCATGGCACGAAAAAACTTCATCGTGTCCTTTAGGATGTCATTATTTGCTGCCATCAGGGGCCTAACCCAGTCTTTCGCCCCCTTTTCGAGATGCCCAATCACAAATGCCACCCGCGATTCCTCGTCGGGAAAGTCATCAAACTGCAGATTGAGGGCATATTGCATCTCTGTCCTGAAGGCATGATAGTCCTTGGGCTCCCCCCCAAATTTCTGCACCAATCCTGGCACCTTTCTGGCTAGCGGGGTGGTTTCCCCTTCTCTGCATCTTGAGCCCTCCTCTCCTCGAGCCTCGCCGTCTGCAGCGCTAGCTGGACCTCCAACACCCGGTACCTTTCTTCCAGGCTTGGACCCGCTCCAGCTCCTGCTTCTCCGGTTCCGGCTGGGTTGCTCATGATGCCTTCTCCTGCACAAGCTGCTTTCAGGGACTGTTGGAATGCTGTGATGTGATGATGAGCTGCTTGTGCGTAAAATCCAAGTCCCTCAGAGTTTGTTCAAGTCCGCAAACCTCTGTCTGTAACGGAGCCCCTTAAGCATGGCTCCGTCAGTCGCTGGCAGATTCCGACAGTGGTTGCTTTCGGAATCGCTTCCAACATAAAAGCTCCTTAACGGAAACACGTCTTCTGGACTCACGGCGTGACAGTTTCCGGCGAGGAGTGGGTGTCCCTATGGGAGGTCCAGAAACCTCCCCACTGTTCTCGCTGGAAGTGTCTCTGAGCCATTCCTCCTGCTCACTTTCCCTCGGAGACCCTCCTCTCCCCCTGCTGGTTCCCTCCTCAGCTGCTGAGTCTCTCCCAACCTCTGTGAGCCCTTCCACCTCCTGTCCTTCCGATGGCAGTTCCCTGACATCTATTTACAGAAATATTGTAAAATTAATGAATGTTAGAAAAATGTTGGAATGAAGTTATATGGCTTTAGTAGAAATGTTATAAGGAACTAAGTATAACATTAATAGAGTATTAAAGGAAAAAATAAGGTTAGAATGTGTTAAGATAATTATAGGATAGAAAACAGAGGAAGATGGAAAGGAATTGTTGAAACAATTAACAGAAGTGGAATACAAAAAGGGAGGTGTGAGGAGGTCGTTGAAATAAGTGAATGAAAGATAAGATATTAAAATTGTTTGATGTTTATTCGATGTTGTTTGATGTTGTTTGATGTGTTTTTTGCTTTGTTTTGTTAGTTTAATGTGTTAGTGTTATGCAGTGTTTTTGTATTGTATTGTATTGTTCTTTTTTGGTAGTGTTTAAATTGTTGGAAAAGTAATAAAAATTATTTAAAAAAATAAAATAAAACATACAAAACCTAAAATATTACAAGAGATGAAAATTACTTCAACTTCCTAAGCTTCTAGGTATGCTTGCCTCAACAAGAATGCTTTTAGCAGGTGCCTGAAAAGCGTCTAGCAAAGGCACGTGCTTTGTTGCAAGAGGCGGGGAGTTCCAAAGGGCAGGTGCTGCCACACTAAACAATGCAGTAGAGATATTCTGCGGAACCTGTAGGACTGCTTGAAAGTGTGAGAATTCCAGCTCCATGATTGCAGTCATGGGATTGTGTGAGGAGAACCTGAGCTTACAGGGTTAAACAGCTCAGAGTGTACGCCCTGCCTACTGTTGGGAGGGGGGAGGTTCGTCATTTCCGAGAGCCTCAAGCCTTTGTTCTCTCTCTACTTTCGCTTTTGAGGAGAGTGGACGTGTTTTCACGATGCTGTTCGCTGTGATCGATAATGGATAGTCTGCTGTAAATAAAACTGCTTTTAGCTGCTAAGATCCTGAGTGGACTTTATTTAAGCACACTGAAGCATGCAGTGGAGTTTTTTGCAGCTTTCTCTTGCCGCTCTTGATCTCTGCTTTGCTCAGAGCATCGGAATGTGGACTTTGGAATGCAGAGGCCTGGCTGGCAAGAGCTGTGCAGCTGAAGCAGGCCGGACACCAGGCTTATCTGAGCAATAAATCAATCTGCTTCAGAGGTTATGGATGATAGTTACTGCAATTAGAGGAAGCTGCTTTGAAGCCTGAAGTGCCGTGTGTTTAAAAAGGCTGTGAAAAAGCTGAGAAACTGCTGCTTTTGCTGCTGGAAGAAAAAAGTCCTGCTTTGAGGCTTTGCCTGAGAGAAAGCAGGGAGACTGGCTGAAATGCTGTGTGCTGCAAAGAGCCACTGGAGGCCTCTCCTTTGAAGCTGGCTGGTACGCGTGAGTACTTCAAAGCCCCAATGGGAGCACTGGGGGAGGAGATGGCTGAGCTCCAGGACTTTTATGATGTCCCGTTTGAAAAGCTCACAACCCAGTCCTGGGATATCTGGGTTAGAAGAGTAAGAGGGTGGTTTTTGGCCACAGGGCTCTGGAGTATAGCCCAGAATGAGCCAGCCCCACCCATGCCAGTTACTGCTCAAGATGGCGCAGCAGACCTGGAGGCTGTTTTGCTGGAAGATAGAGAGCAGAGAATGCAAAGAGAGCTCTGCATGTTGAGAGCAAGCGTGGACGCTATGCTGTTGCCCCACCTGGAGGGCGTTGAGTCGGCTCAGGCCGCCTGGCAGGTGCTGAGGAGTCTGTGTGATAGCTCAGCAGGAGCCCAGGGCCGGGAGAAAGCCGAGAGCAGGGAGGAAGCCGAGAGCCCAGAGGGGGCTGCTGGCCATGTTCATGAAGTTACAGCTGGGAGTCGCTGCTTTGTCTCCGAGGAGCCGTATGATGTTGAGGCCCGCAACCAGAGTGCTGGGGAGCGTGCAGGCCCAGGCTGTGCACCCAAAGGTGGGGGTGCTGGGAACAAAGGAATGGCTGAAGAGGGAGCTGTGAGAGCTGTTGCTACGCGTTGCCGCTGTTATCGCTGTGGCTCCCCCTCCCATCTGGTGAGAGAATGTCCAGTGGAGGCACAGGAACAGCCGAAGGCCGTCTCCCGTAGCAACCAGATAAAGGGCTGTTCTTCAAAGTGTGGGAAAGGCAAGCCGAAGGCAGCTGGCAGAGACACTGAACATAAACATTTAGCAGCATCTATGGCTGCAGTCAAGAGTTGTCAACAGGATGCTGTGCTGGCTTTTGTCATAGACTCAGGTGCTTCCCATCTTCTCGTGCCATCTAGTGGATTCCTGGAGAACTGCACCTCTGTAACTTCAGGGAAGACCGTCTGTTTGGCACCCACTCACACAGACTGGCTCACTGTTTTGTTCTTTCTTACAGGATTCAATCCAGGCTTTTGTTGTTCCAGGACTGTCCTGCGCGTTGCTGTCTGTTAGTGCACTTCTTGCTGAGAACTACAGAGTGTGTTTTGAAAACAATAAGTGTTCTATTTCTAAGAATGGACAGCACCTAGTCAGTGTTGAATGTAAAGACAGGTTGTTTGTGATAAATGCTTCTTTTGCAGGTCCAGATGACACGGAGGAGGCTCAAGCACAGTGTGCCAATGTTCCAGTTCATGATTCGTGTGCTCACCTCTGGCACCGACGCATGGCACACGTGTCCTGGGGGTCAGTGAAGAAGATGCCAGAGTGTACGCAAGGGTGCAAAATGAAATCATGTGCTAAGTTTCTAGATTGCAGAGCGTGCAAGTCCGCAAAGGTGAAAACGTGCACATACCCAAGGTCTGAGAGGGTGACCACTAGGGCTTTTCAGTTAATTCATGCAGATTTGTCTGGTCCGATGTCTATGAGCAGTATGGGCGGAGCCAAATTTGCGCTGGTTCTGATTGATGACCATACACGCAACTCCTGGACCTTCACGCTCCGACACAAAAATGAAGCTGCGCCGCTAATCAAAGACTGGATTGCGGCTGTGGAACTGCAGTTTTCCACACGGGTGCAAAACTTTCAGAGCGATTGCGGTGGGGAGTTCACCGAGTCTGCACTGCAAAGTTTCTTCTGCAAAAAGGGGATTCAACACAGGTTGACTTCTCCACACAGTCCCCAACAGAATGGGATCACGGAACGCAGAAACAGGACTCTAGGGGAGATGTCCGCAGCTCTTTTGTTTGATGCCGGGCTCCCACAGCGCTTTTGGGGGGAGGCTTGGCGAACGGCCAACTTTATTCTGAACAGGTCGTTCAATTCAGTGGTAGGTGACACACCGTATTTCTTGCTGCACGGAAAGAAACCGAAAGTGCACTACTTCCGTGTTTTTGGCTGTGAGGCTTGGGTCCTCATACCAAAGGCCAAACGCAAGAAAGGTGAACCCAAGTCCCAAAAGATGATTTTTTGTGGGTATGAGCCAGGGACCAAGGGGTGGAGGTTTGCTTATCCGTCAGGGAATCAGTCCAGGATTCTGCTCAGCAACAGTGCTGAATTCTGTGAGCAGAGTGGCTGGGCAAGGATACATGGGAACCCTGACATCCTGTCAGAGAGTCTGCTAGACTCTGCTGATGAAGGAGAGGAAGAGGTTGAACCTGCTACTGAGGCTCAGAGTCCAGACCCAGTGCAGGCAGAGGGGAGAACTTCTCCCAAGGCTGTGAAGATTGAGCAATGCAGTGCTCCATCTTCCCCCACAGGTTCGGCTGAGAAGTCCAGAAGGCGCAGTAAGTCAGAGGGGGAGCTCTCTGATGCCAAGGACGTTCTGGCTGGCCCTAGTGGGTCAGAGGGGGTTCCTGAAGTAGTGCTGCGTCGATCAGCTCGGACGACCAAGGGGAAACCTCCTGAAAGGTTTGCCGTCACTAGCGTGTGGGTCGGAATGGCACAGTGTGAACCCGAGAGTTTTGAGGATGTTCAGAAACTGCCTCAGGAAGAAGCCAGAAAATGGCATGAGGCGATGCAGAAGGAGATGAACTCAATGGAGTCGCTAGGTGTGTTCTCCCTCACGAAGTTGCCGGTGGGCAAACTGGCCGTGGGCAGCCGCTGGGTTTACCGTCTTAAGCCCACAGCGACAGGAGAACCGCAGTATAAGGCCAGATTAGTGGCGAGAGGATTCACGCAGCGCAGGGGGTTGCATTATACGGAAGTTTATGCTCCCACCTCTAGGAGTGAATCTCTACGCTTGGTCTTGGCCGTTGCTGCACAAAGAGGTTTGCTGGTGCATCACTTTGATGTGAATGTTGCTTACTTGAACTCAGACCTCCAGGAGGATTTGTACATGCTTCCTCCTCCAGGGTTTGAGGGCAATGAGCAAGGTACTGTGTGGAAACTTCACAAGTCAATTTACGGCCTGAAGCAATCGGCCAGGAATTGGAATTTGTACCTGAATGAAGCTTTGGAGAAGCTAGGTTTCAGGAAGAGTCTTGCTGACAGTTGCCTGTTCCTTAGAGGATCAGGAGACTCACAGGAACTGGTGTTATTTTACGTTGATGACATCATCCATGTAGGAAAGGCAGACAAACAGGTGCAGAAGTTTGCCAAAGAGCTTGGGAAACGGTTTCAGCTCAAAAACCTGGGTGCAGTAAAGATATACCTAGGCGTCCAGATAGCGAGAACTGAGGATGGTAGCTTCTTGCTCAGTCAGAAAGGCAAAATTGAGCAGTTGCTTGAGAAGTTCAGAATGTCCGATTGTGCAAGAGTTCGGGCACCCATGGAGACGAACTTCGTGAAAGATAGCCAGCAAGCAGAAAGTGCTGAGTTCGAGAATGCTGAGCTCTTTCAGTCAGCTCTAGGTCGTCTGTTGTATCTGTCCCAATGGAGCAGACCAGACATTGCCTTTGCTACCAACCTGCTAAGTAGGGAAGCGTCAAAGCCCAGTGTGAGTGCTTGGCATGGTATCAAGCGGGTACTGCGCTACCTGCAGCATACCAAAGACTTCTGTCTTAAACTGCCAGCTGAAGGTGAGGCGAAGCTCACATGCTATGCGGACAGTGACTGGGCGAATTCGCAGGACCGCAAGTCTGTGTCTGGGTTGATGGTAAAGTTTGGGAGGTCACTAGTTGGGTGGAAGTCCCGGAAGCAAAGTCTCATTGCGCTGTCTTCTACTGAGGCTGAATTCAGTGCACTGTCAGATTTGTGCTGAGAACTAGAGTTCTATAGATGCTTGGTGCAAGAGATCTATGGGGATTGTAGCTTGCCCATCATGGTTTGGGAGGACAATCAACCTTGTTTGAAATTGGCTGAATCTGCGCAAGTTAAGGCCAGAACCAAGCATCTGGACATACGTTTCCAAAATGTGTGTCAAAGTGTTCAATCAGGTTTGATACGGCTGAAGTACAGTGCCAGTCACAGTAACTTGGCTGATGGATTTACCAAACCTTTAAGCTTCCAGTGTCATGGGGAGTTTTGTGGTGGTTTGGAGTTGGGGGTAAGTTCTGTACTTACTTTCCTCACAGTAGCGCAGGGCGAGAGGGGTGTGAGGAGAACCTGAGCTTACAGGGTTAAACAGCTCAGAGTGTACGCCCTGCCTACTGTTGGGAGGGGGGAGGTTCGTCATTTCCGAGAGCCTCAAGCCTTTGTTCTTTCTCTCTACTTTCGCTTTTGAGGAGAGAGGACGTGTTTTCACGATGCTGTTCGTTGTGATAGATAATGGATAGGCTGCTGTAAATAAAACTGCTTTTAGCTGCTAAGATCCTGAGTGGACTTTATTTAAGCACACTGAAGCATGCAGTGGAGTTTTTTGCAGCTTTCTCTTGCCGCTGTTGATCTCTGCTTTGCTCAGAGCATCAGAATGTGGACATTGGAATGCAGAGGCCTGGCTGGAAAGAGCTGTGCAGCCGAAGCGGGCCGGACGCCAGGCTTATCTGAGCAATAAATCAATCTGCTTCAGAGATTGTTGTCTATGTTTTGACTCCACAGAGTGGGAAGTGACGGCGACAGGATGTTTGTGTTCCTGTGTTCTGTGAAGTGGGACTATTGTCCTTTGTTCTTTTTCTCTTTGCTGTCTGATGCTAGAGAGAGAGGGAGCCATGTTGCAGTGCTCCGTGTGTGTGTTTACATGTAAATCAAGTCGATTAGCCAAAATACTGAGTTGCTGAGGTCTGTCACACATGATGCACAAACTCTGCGGATCCCTAAGTGTGCCGGTGTCGCTTGGCATCGGTCGCTGTGATGTTCAGGCTGAAGAAAGCTTATGAAGCTCCCAAACGATCGACCAGGAGGGAGGGAACATGCCAGTCGGGCACGTGTCTCTGCCAGGGTGCTACTCGAGTGTAGGCTGAACTCCTGACAGAAACTACGGAAGGGGAGGTTTTAGTCATGGGTATTTCACCATGCTCTGAAAAGGAAAACATTGATTTCTGTCGGAAATCAAGCCTTTATCAGGAGAAACTGGCAACTCTCCCAGGCACCCGGCTTGGTCTCCTGTTGACCTCCCTGTCTGCTTTCCCGGCAAGATCCAGGCAGAGGTCGTGATAGGCAATCCTTCTCAGTGTGAGAAGAACACACCCCTCTTTCCTGCCCCCCCCCCGGGCAGGGGAAAGAGATAGACAGAAACATATTTACATGCCTTTATTTCTCTCTTTGCAGCATTACAGAAAACAGGACTGCTCTCTGCAAACTCCAGCAGTCGAGAGAGAAGAAGCACTTCCTGTTCAGCTCATATTACACTCTGAGCTAATTCCGGTGCCCTCTGCACTGTGAATTGACTGTCCCTCTGTTTCCCACGGAACAGTCCCAACATTCCCATTATGTTTTGCTTTCAAGCTACCAGCAGCTCGCGGCTGCATTGCTTCAATATCGTAACATACTCCCCCATATGAATCAATGTGCGCTGCGAGCAAAGCATGATCCAGAGAAGAAAACAAACAGTTGTTATACATATAACACTTCCCTGTTGTTTCAGTTCCACCCTTGGAACTACCCGCCACTGGTTTCCCCAGTGTACCTCTCTGGTTGTCTGTCTTCCAAGGAATGAGTGCATCTGCATTACCTTGGCTAGGGAATGTAGCGTTACGCTTAGCAACTCTCTGTTGTGTCTTTGTCTCTGACTTAGACACAGCTTCAACCTGTCTTGAGTTGTCAACAATAGCAACACATGCTACAGCTGAGTTAGCAAACTCTTTTGAATACCTCTTGGGTAGTACACCCTTTGTAACTCTCTCAGACCTACGTATGAGGTGCTGATCCTCTCTGCTCACTGGTTCAGTCTCAGGACTCTTTGGAGAACCAGTTCCAATAGTAAACAGTGGTTCATCCTTCACCTGTGAAGGTCTAGCCATTGTGTGAGATTTCCTCTCAATGACTGTGTCAACTGAGCTCTTTGAGCTATCACTGTCATTCTCAGTACCACTGTAATCCATCTCCTTTACAGTTAATGGCTACCTTGGCTATATAATTTGCTCTAATTTTCCTAGCAGCAGTTGCAAAAAGTGCTACCCGCCAGGTCACATACTTATCTGTGTCTGCAAGGAGATATAACATCATGTCAAGGGGGTTCTGGTCAGGGGATCCTGTCATAGGTACCAAAAATCTTTTTCTTGCATCATTATATAACGGACAGTGCAAGATATAATGCATAAGGTCCTCTACTTCTGGCCCTTAGGGTTTCACCCTAAGCCCCCCGATAGAACAGAAGCCCCCCCTTTTCCTCGAAACCTCCCTCAGCTCCTCCCCCTTCTCCAAGCTCGTCTAACTTCTGGCGAACAAAGCCATCGTCCCGGATCAATCGCCTTAGTTCATCGTCCTTCACCAGCGTCCCCCCGCAAGTCCACCTGTGCTCGGGGAACATGAGCCTGGCTACCGGAGGCCCTTCTTCATCTATGTACTCTGGTTTGCGGGATAGCGCATTCGCTCTCACGTTCTGCTCCCCTGGCACGTACAGAATCCTAAAGTTGAAGTTGGCGAAGAACTCCGCCCAGCATATTTGCCTTTGGCACATCACACGCGCTGTCCGCCAGTACTCCAGATTCTTGTGATCCGTGCACACCTGTATCTGATGCTTCACGCCAATCAGGAAATGGTGCCATTGCTTGAACGCAGCAACAATCGCAAGCAATTCCTTATCATAGATACTATAGTTCACCTCTGACTTATTCAGCTTCCGGGAGAAAAAGGCACATGGACGCCAATTCCCCTCTTCATCCTGCTGCATAAGGATTGCCCCGATGGCTCGATCGCATCCGTCTCCACCCGCAGTGGCAGGTCGGGGTTGACATGCAGTAACTGCTCCTCAGATGCAAAAACCCCTTTTAGGCTCTCAAACGCCCTTTGCGTCGCCTCTGTCCACGCAAACTTCTTCTTCCCACTCAGGCAGTCCCTTATGGGGGCCGCCAACTGCGCAAAGTTCTTGATGAACTTCCTGTAGAAGTTGCTGAAGCCCAGGAACCTTTGAACATCCTTCCTGGTCTTGGGACTTTTCCATTCCCCCACTGCCTTGACTTTCTCCGGATCCATCGCCAGACCCTTATCTGACAACCTTTAGCCCAGGAACTCGACCTCCCTCGCGTGGAACTGACACTTCTCCAGTTTCACCTACAGGCGGTGCTCCTTGAGCCTACTCAGAACTTCCTGCACGTCCTTCACGTGCTGTTCTTCGTTGGCCGAGAAAATTAAAATATCGTCCAAAAAACAAGCACAATTCCGGTACAGGAGCGGTCCCAACATGTGGTGCATGAAGGCCTGAAAGCATGGGCTCCCACATTGCAAGCCGAAAGGCATGACGAGGTATTCAAACGTCCCTAACAGGGTAAACATGGTGATCTTCCACTCATCACCCTCTCGCACTCTGATGAGATTGTATGCCCCCCTCAGGTCCAGCTTCGTGAAAATCTTTCCCCTCCTCACTCACACCAAAACATCAATTCTTGGCATGGGGAAGGTCATGGGTTCAGTCAGGGCGTTGATCCCCCTGAAATCAACGACCAGCCTCTTCTCACTCGTCAATTTCTTGTCCACAAAGAACACCGGGCTCCCACCCACTGCCTTGGACTCCCGGATGAAACCTCTTTTTAGGTTCTTGTCAATAAAGTCTCTCAACTCCTGCATTTCTTGATCAGACATGGAGTACAGCTTTCCTGCCGGTAACTTGGCCCCCAGGACCAAGTTAATCTGGCAATCGTACGGCCGGTGCGGCGGAAGCATGTCAGCCTCCCGTTCGCTGAACACTTCCTCCAAGTCTCGGTACTCTGGGGGGATGCCGCCTTTATCTTCTGTGCACGTGGCTGCCACCCTGGCACCCCTGACTCACGGCTCCTTTACTCCCAAGCAGTTCTCCAAACAGTGGGTCGACCCGAACGTCAGGTTATGCTGGTGCCAGGAAACCACCGGATCATGCAAGGCCAGCCAACTCATGCCCAGGATGATGGGCGGCCCTGCCAGCATGGCTACGTGGAAAGCGATCGTCTCGGAATGCGTGGAAATCCGTATCCTCATGGGAGGAGTCTGATGGGTCACTTCCCCTCCCAAGAGTTCCCGTCCATCAATGGTGGTTACTTGCAGGGGGAAATCCAAAGGCCGCAAGTGCAGCTGGTGCTGCGCAGCGAAGTCTCTGCTGAAGAAATTCGCATTCGCACCTGAGTCCACTAAGGCATGGACCTCCATTGTGTGGCCATACGGGAGCTCCAACAACACCCTCACCACTATGCCCAGTTGGGGGTGTCCTGGTCGGGGTTCTTCTTTGCTGCTGCCGCCTGGCTGTTGCCCCAGTTCGCCCCCAGCCAGGCCCTCCCGTTTCACTGCATCTGGGCCACCTCCTCTGCTCTCTGGGGAGAAGCCCCCACCATTCCCTGCCAGTTGCGACGTTCCGGACACACTCTGGCAAAGTGCCCTGGCTTCTGGCATTTCTTGGCCGCCTGCCAGTCCTTTCCCTCCTTCTGGCTCAGCCGTTGGGCTTTTGAATGACCCCGCATGCGGGCAGAATCAATTTCCATCGGCTCAGGCTGATTCTGACCTTGAGTAGCTTCTCCCGGCATCTCAGGAATGCAATCACCATGGAAACACTGGCCCCTGTTCTGCTTTTTCTCCAACAGTCACGTCTCCTGCTTGCTGCCGATCGATAAAGCAGTCTTAACTAGTGAATCCATGTCTTTGGGACGTGGCCCTCTGGCAAGCTCATCTTTCACATCAGAATTAAGTCCAGCCTTAAACAAAGCTTGCACTGGCCCTGAGCTTAAGTCCCAACTCAGTTTGTGGATCAGCATGGCAAACTGGGCCCAGTAACTATGCACCGTCAAATTCCCTTGTTTCAAAGCCAAGAGCTCCTGCTGGGTTACCTCCCCTTCACTTTCATGTGAAAACATAACGTCCATTGCCTCCCAGAATTTTTTCACGTCCCGGAGAGCATCATTGTTAGCTGCGATCAATGGGCGAACCCAATCTCTAGTCGATCCAGACAAGTGACTAATGAGGTAGCCAACTTTCTCAGCATCGTTAGCTAAAGTAGCCCCCTGCAGCTCTATAGCATACTGGATTTCAGTCTTAAATCCCAGATATTCCTGGGGATCACCATTAAATTTGCCCCCTAGCGCAGGCAAAGTCCTTCCCAGGAGACCCCCTGTCGCACCTGCTGAATGTGCTCTGGCTTCCTCCAGGCGAATTCTCAATTTCTCTGCCCTGGCTTGCAGTCCGGCTCTATCTCATTACAATTCCTGCACACGTTGCTCCATGGCTTTGCTTTTCTGCTTCCTTTCCCTCGCACTCATCAACTGGAGAGTCGGGACAAGCTGTCAGCGATGGTGAGTTATGAATGCTCAGCGAAGATAAGAGTCCGGGAATCCAGCCATATTTACAGAAGATTTATTGCCTCATTGAAGCTATTAACAGAGCAGTTCAAAAGTACGACTCAATCATGGTCGGATAGTTGTCCCGACTGTCTTGCTTTTGTTTTTGGCCAGCAAAGCCACTTCCTAAGCCCAGCCCCCGTCCTTCCTCTCTGACTAGAGGTACGTGGCCTCGGAAGTTCCTCCTCCCTCTCAGAGTCACTCCCCTCTGACCCCCTTCTTCTTCTCTCTCGTCCGAAGATGAACAGCTGCTTATTAAATGAACTTTCTCCCGGTAAGTTCCCATTCCCCCCCTCTTCTCTGGCTCCAGTTCCCTGACACACATCAATCTTGTTTTTGCCAGTTCTAATTAGAGCCCTCCACAGAGGACTGTGCCATGAAGCATCAGATTCTTATATTTTTATACAGTTCCTCCTGCACTCAGTTTGTTTGATTAATTAGATTTTTCTAAGTGAGGCTTGCCAAATCATGAATTAGCAAGTATAGAAAAGAAACATTCGCTCACCTCACATAAACTGTAGCAAAACGATGAAAGTCCTTCCCCGATCAAATCCTTGGGACTCAGCCACTGAATTATTTAGCAGGCTTTTTTTTTTTTTTGGTCTCCTTCTTTCCAGAACATGCATGTTTCAGAGTATGAATTCAAATATTTTTAAAGAACAGGGATCCTCCTGCTCATGGCGATGGCTCTGGAGAGTTTCCAATTCGTGCAATGCTCAGCACCCAGTGTCTCTGCCCCCAGATTCTGTAGTGTCTGCAGTTATCAGACAACCCTGGGGGGGTGGCAGGGATAATCAACCCCATATCATCCCTGAAAAAATACATGATTGGGGAAAGCAGCCAAACGCCATGGCGATCAGACCTGAAACTCTGACATGCAGAAATCTTGAAAGGGTTAGCATGTTGAGTAGCTGCAATTAGCTTTTCAGAAATGACTCAGCTTAGCTCTGTAGTCACAACTAGGTACCAAAATAGGATTGAGGGTTCACCAGAGATTTAAAATGGTGTTAATGTCAGGAGCTCCGCTCGGCGAAGCTGATAAAGCTCATTTTCTTCCCTCGTGTCTTCGGAATCGCCTCCCGACGTATAACGACCTGAGCCTTTGATAAGGCTCCAAGTCACGTTCTTCATCCAGCAGAGTTTCCAGCACAGGAAAGAGACGAGAGGTTTGGCTACACTGTAAAGAGTTTCATTTCTAAGCTACGCAGACAGAAAAGACATCAGAAAAGACAGAGAGCAACTGAACAACAAAGGAACAAAGGAACAGTAAACCACTAACGTCACATTTGTCTCCCTTCTCCCGTGAGACTTCCAATAGCCTGGAATCCCTGGAATGTAAACAGAGTCCTGTGACTCCAAGCAGCTGCTCAGTGGCAAAACAGAAACTAACATCCTCCCCCTTTCTGTGAACACCACTGGGCAGTGTCAGTACAATCTCAGTACAAACCTAATTAATGTACAAAGGTACAGTGTTGATCCTTCGGAACAACCTTGGACAATAAATCAGCAGGAATTTCATTACCTGGCATGGAGGACACCGTCACGAGTCCTTTCTGGACACATTCCAACTACTGTCTCCACTAAAGAGAAGGAGCCTGGTATTTGGAACATAGAAAGCTGTCTTCGTTCCAGCTAGCTAAGTCTTGCTGACACTGACTAGCCGTGACTCTCCAAGATTTCAGGCAGGGACTCTCTCCCAGCCCTTCCTAGAGATACCAAGGATTGAACCTGGGATCTTCTGCATGTGAAGCCTATGCTCTACCACATGACACAACAATCATGTACAATCTACTCTAACCAAAGCCCTTTAGTTCCCTTACATACACCCAGAACAAAATCATGGAACAAATGGTCCATGAGGCCTCACCAGGAATGTAATGTTGAGTGGCAGCAGAGCAGTAAACATCTGGTCCTGGATATGCTTTTCTTGAAGAGTGTAGCACTGGAAATTCCCCATCCATGCCCAGAAGGCATTTCTGGCACTCCACAGGGCATTGATAATTTTGGGCTTTACTGGATTATGGAGTATCATGGATCCAACTGATGCAGTGACAGAAGTTGGGCATAGTTCATATCCTGCTGCTAACTGAATTGATTTGTAGGTTTTTAAGATGCTTACCTCTTTATCGCAGTGAGGTAATTACATCATAAATGCAACTGACGATTGCAAAAGAGTCCCCTTTTCATAATAATAATAATAATAATAATAATAATAATAATTACAAATAATAAACATTTATTATTTATATCCCGCCCATCTGGCTGGGTTTCCCCAGCCACTCTGGGTGGCTTCCAACAGAACACTAAAATACAATAACCTATTAAACATTAAAAGCTTCCCTAAACAGGGCTGCCTTCAGATGTCTTCTAAAAGTTTTTCTCTTTGACATCTGGTGGGAGGGCGTTCCACAGGGCAGGTGCCACTACCGAGAAAGCCCTCTGCCTGGTTCCCTGTAACTTGGCTTCTCATAGCGAGGAAATCACCAGAAGGCCCTCAGCACCAGCACTTTGAATTGTGCTCGGAAACGTACTGGTAGCCAGTGTAGGTCTTTCAAGACCAGTGTTATATGGTCTCGGCGGCCCCTCCCAGTCACCAGTCTAGCTGCCGCATTCTGGATTAGTTGTAGTTTCCGGATCGCCTTCAAAAGTAGCCCCACATAGAGAGCATTGCAGTAGTCCAAGCGAGAGATAACTAGAGCATGCACTGCACCACTCTGGCGAGACTGTCTGTGGACAGGTAGGGTCTCAGCCTGCATACCAGATGGAGCTGATAAACAGCTACCCTGGACACAGAATTGACCTGCGCCTCCATGGACAGCTGTGAGTCCAGAATGACTCCCAGGCTGTGCACCCAGTCCTTCAGGGGCACAGTTACCCCATTCAGGACCAGGGAGTCCTCCACACCAGCCCGCCTCCTGTCCCCCTGAAAGAGTAATTCTGTCTTGTCAGGATTCAACCTCAATCTGTTAGCCTCCAACCACCTCCAGACACTCACACAGGACCTTGACCACCTTCACTGGTTCTGATTTGAAAGAGAGGTAGAGCTGGGTATCATCCGCATACTGATGAACACCCAGCTCCAACCCCCTGATGATCTCTCCCAGTGGCTGCATGTAGATGTTGAAAAGCATGGGGGAGAGGACAGAACCCTGAGGCACCCCACAAGTGAGAGCCCAGGGGTCTGAATACCCATCCCCCCCACTTTCTGAACATGGCCCAGGAGGAAGGAGCGGAGCCACTGTATAACAGTGCCCCCAGCTCCCAGTCCCTCTAGACGGTCCAGAAGGATGTTATGGTCGATGGTGTTATAAAGCCGCTGAGAGATCCAGCAGAACTAGGAAACAGCTCTCACCTTTGTCCCTAGCCCGCCGGAGATCATCAACCAATGTGACCAAGGCAGTTTCAGTCCCATGATGAGGCCTGAATCCCGACTGGAAGGGATCCAAATGGTCCGCTTCTTCAAGCATGCCTGGAGTTGTTCAGCAACCACTCGCTCAATCCCCTTGCCCAAGAATGGAAGATTTGAGACTGGGCGATAGTTGGCCATATTGGCAGCATCTAAATATGATTTTGTAAGAAACTGTTTGATAACTGCCTCTTTCAGCGGGTCTGGGAAGGCTCCCTCACAGAGAGAAGCATTCATCACCCCGCGAAGCCCATCGCCCAGTCCTTCCTGGCTAGCTTTTATAAGCCAGGGTGGGCAAGGATCAAGGAGACAGGTGGTTGGTTTCACTCATCCAAGCAGCCTGTCCACATCCTCAGAGGTAACAGATTGGAATTGATCCCACACAACTTGACTAGACAGGACTCTAGCATTCTCCCGCCCTGGCCCTGCTCCCACGGTGGAGTCTACCTCTTCCCAAATCTGAGCAACTTTATCTGCAAAATACTTTGCAAAATCATTGCAGGAGATCATGTGGCCCGTACTGGGCCCCGATGTAGCAGGTGGTTCCGCTAAATTGCGAACCACCTGAAAAAGTCTCCTGCTGCTGTTTTCTGCAGATGCAGAAGACAAAGTCTTCTTTGTCATCGCTACCGCCACTTGGTAGGCTAGACATTGAGCTCTAACCCGTGTCCGGTCTGATTCAGAATGCATTATCCTCCACCGGCGCTCTAGCCGTCTCAACGATTGTTTCATTGCCCTCAGATCCGTGGAAAACCACCGGGCTGTCCAGGCTCCATGCAATTGGAGAGGGCGCTTCGGAGCCAAACAGTCAATAGCCCTGGTTAACTCCACATTCCAGCCGGCCACCAGGAAATCGGCTGAAAGGCCATCAACATGGGATAAAGCATCCCCTACCACTCTCTGGAAACCATTTGGATCCATTAAGTGGCGGGGGCGGACCATCCGAATCGGTCCCACTTCCCTGCAGTGGGGAAGGGTCGCGGAGAAGTCCAGTTGCACCAGGAAGTGATCTGACCATGGCACTTCTTTCGTTTCGCTTTTACTTAGTGTCAGATCACCAACATCCATAGAGGTGAACACCAGGTCCAAGGCATGTACCTATGGGTTGGGCCAGACTTATTCAGGGACAGCCCCATGGAGGCCATGCTTTCCACGAAGTCCCGAGCGGCCCCTTGTAAGGTAGTGTCGGCATGGATGTTAAAATCCCCTAGGACAGCCAAACTGTCGGAATCTGTGTTCCACCGAGCTGATAAAGCTCATCCTCCAACGAATAATAACGACCTGAGCTTTTGATGAGGCCTCAGGCACATTCCAGTTCAACAGAGTTTCCAGCACAGGGAAGTGATGAGATTTATGGCTACATCGCTATGCTTTATTTCTTACTACGCAGACAGCAAAGAAAAATACCTCCTCTCTCTAGGAAAGCAGAGAGCAACTGAACAAAGGAACAGGAAACCACTAACGTCACATCCCGTCTCCCGTGAGACTTCCAACAGCCTGGACTGTATCTGGAATGTAAACAGAGTCCTGTAACTCTAAGCAGCTGCACAGTGGCAAAAAGAAACTAACATCCTCCCCCTTTCTGTGAACACCACTGAGCAGTGTGTCAGTACAATCTCAGTACAAACACAGTTTCTGTACATAGGTGCAGTGTTGATCCTTCGGAACAACCTTGGACAATAAATCAGCAGGAATTTCATTACCTGGCATGTAGGACACCGTCACAAGTCCTTTCTGGACACATTCTCTAGCATGTTGCAGCTTCAATTGCAAGTGCTTTGTGCTTTGCTTACAACCTTCAGAAGTCAGCAAAGCCAAACATGCTTTGTTGTCCTGATAAACGTGGATTGGACACTTTACAGGAATTCTCATGTCTTTACACAATTGTAACAACCATTCACAATCCACAAGTGAATAGAACGGTGCATTCAGTTCAGCTTCACAAGAACTTAAGCTTACTGTTGTTTGCTTCCAATCAAATACACCCTGGTTGTACATGTAGCAAACTCCAGACGTGCTTTTCCTGTCTGTAGTGTCACTTCCAAAACTCGCATCAGCAAATATCTCAAGAAGTGTACATGCACACGGAAGCTCATACCAAGAACTAACTTAGTTGGTCTTTAAGGTGCTACTGGAAGGAATTTTTTTATTTTGACTATGGCAGACCAACACGGCTATCTATCTGTATCTCAAGACCGCCAGACTTCTGATTGTTAAATCTCAGTCTGTAGTGCATAGTGCCTTTGAAATAGCGTGGTATGCATTCCAGAGCTTTCCAGTCCTTAACAGTAGGATTGTTGACATGCCGGCTTAGCAAATTACAACTAACTGCAATGTCAGGTCTTGAACATCTGGCAATGAAGTTTAGCTTGCCTAGCACACTTCTGTACAGTGTAGTGTCAGAAAATGCTTCTTCAGTGTCATCTACCTGATAGCCTGTTGTCATCGGTGTGTCTACAGGGTTAGCATCCATCAGGTTTAGTTTGGTTAACACATCAGCAATTTTCTGTGACTGCTGTACTAGAATACTACCATCTTGGTCTCTCTTGAGATCATATAGGGACTTCTTCAGAGAACAAACAAATCCCTGTTTTACCTGTACACCATAAGGTGGAAGCATATAAAGTGATTCACCTAAGGTTCCGTACAAAAATGCTGTATTCACATCGTGATGAGAAACATGTAGATTCTCTTCTGCAGCAAGTTTGAGCATAAGCCTAATGCTCTCATATCTCACAGTGGGTGAGTAGGTCTCGTGATAGTCCTCTCCTGGTACCTGTGAAAAACCTCTGGCTACCAATCTGGCTTTGTGTCTGACTATCTTGCCATTTTGATCTGTCTTCGCTTTGAAGACCCATTTGCTTCCTAGCAGTTTCATTCCTGGAACTACTGGAACTAGCTCCCATGTTTTTTCCTCTCTGAGGAATCAAGCCCAGCCTTCATGGCAGTTAACCATGGCTCAGCATCCTTCTAGTCCAAAGCCTGGATCTCTTGGAAACTTGAAGGTTCAAATACCTTCTTGGAGCTATTAACAGCAGTTACAGCTTTTGCTGCTTTAGCAAATTCATCAGCAAATCTCTTTGGAGGTCTACCTTTTCTGGCTCTTTCAGACCTGCGAATTAGACGTAAGTCTTCAACGCTCTCCTCTTCTTTCTTAGGAGAAAAGTGGCCTATAGTGAACAGTGGTTCCTCCAATTCGCGATCAGAGCCTTCAGAAGGTCGCAGAGAGGCCTTAGCACTCTTGAAATCCTCTGAACCATCTGAGTCAGTTTCAGATTCAGAACCTTCATCAGTGGATGTGGGGTTTTGCGGCTGTGTATCCTCAGACTCTCCACTGTCATCAGGATTGTGAGATTTTGATCAGCTCCGGCCCATCTGGAGCTGATACAAGCAGAATGTAATCTCGTAGTCCGCAACGAAAGGATAAGCAGGTATTGTGCTACATGCTAAAGTTTATTTCTCATCTATACCGAGAACACACAAACATACATCTTGCCTCTGTGAGAGCAGAGAAGCAACTCTCTCTCCAACAAAGAAACGACAGAACACTGAAAAACAGGAAACCAGTGTACATCACATCCAGTCTCCCATTCCCGTGGGAATCCAACAGTAACTCGGACTTTGGAATGTAAACATTGTCTTGTGACAAGCATTTGCTGCTCAGTGAGGGAAATAGAAACCAACATCCTCCCCCTTTCTGTGAACATCACTGGGCAGCGTGTTCATACAATATCAGTACAAACCCAACTTTTGTACATAGGTACAGTGTTGACCCCTTGGAACAATCTTGGACAATACATCAGCAGGAATTTCATTACCTGGCATATAGGACACCGTTACAAGTCCCTTCTGAACACATTCCCTAGCATGTTGCAGTTTCAATTACAAGTGCTTCGTGCTTTGCTTACAACCTTCAGAATTCAGCAAAGCCAAACATGCTTTGTTGTCCTGGTAAACCTGGATTGGACATTTGACAGGAATTTTCATGTCTTTGCACAATTGTAACAACCATTCACAATCCTTAAGTGAATAAGACAGTGCATTCAGTTCAGCTTCACAAGAACTTAAGCTAACTGTTGTTTGCTTCTTGCATGACCAATCAAATAGACCCTGATTGTACATATAGCAAACTCCAGACGTGCTTTTCCTGTCTGTAGTGTCACTTCCAAAACTAGCATCTGCAAAAATTTAAAGACCACCAGACTTCTGATTGTTAAATCTCAGTCTGTAATGCATAAAAAGGTAAAGGTAAAGGTACCCCTGCCCGTACGGGCCAGTCGTGTCCAACTCTAGGGTTGTGAGCCCATCTCACTAAAGAGGCCGGGGGCCAGCGCTGTCCGGAGACACTTCCGGGTCACGTGGCCAGCGTGACAAAGCTGCACCTGGTGAGCCAGCGCAGCGCACGGAAATGCCGTTTACCTTCCCGCCAGTAAGAGATCCCTATTTATCTACTTGCACCTGGGGGTGCTTTCGAACTGGTAGGTTGGCATGCGCTGGGACCGAAGGACGGGAGCGCACCCCGCCGTGGGGATTCGAACCGCCGACCTTTCGATCGGCAAGTCATAGGCACTGAGGCTTTTACCCACAGCGCCACCCGCGTCCCTTCTGTAATGCATAGTGCCTTTCAAATAGCGGGCTATGCGTTTCAGAGCTTTGCAATCCTTAACAGTAGGATTGTTGACTTGTCTGCTTAGCAAATTACAGCTAACAGCAATGTCAGGTCTTGAACATCTGGCAATGAAGTTTAGCTTGCCTAGCACACTTCTATACAGTGTAGTGTCAGAAAATGCTCCTTCAGTGTCATCTACCTGATAACCTGTTGTCATCGGTGTGTCTACAGGGTTAGCATCCATCAGGTTTAGTTTGCTTAACACATCAGCAATTTTCCGTGACTGGTGCACTAGAATGTTACCATCTTGATCTCTCTCTATTTCCAGAGATAGGAAGTTGGTTACCTCACCAAGATCTTTCATGTCAAAGTGCTCTTTCAGTTGAGCTAGGGCGTTATTGTACATTGTGACATCCTTCCAAAAGAAAAGAATATCATCAACATAAAACAAGCAATACAGCTTCTTTTGCCCATCCTCTTTGACAAATACACATGGATCAGCTTTCCCTTGCTGAAAACCTAGAGAAAACAATACTTCAGTGAGTTTTGTGTGCCAGCACCGTGCACTCTGTTTGAGACCATAAAGGGATTTCTTCAGAGAACAAACAAATCCCTGTTTTACCTGTACGCCATCAGGTGGAAGCATATAAAGTGATTCACCTAAAGATCCGTACAAAAATGCTGTATTCACATTGTGGTGAAAAACGTCAAGATTCTCTTCTGCAGCAAGTTTGAGCATAAGCCTAATGCTCTCATACCTCACTGTTGGAATGAAACCACGACAGACGAGTAGCAGGTGTCATTGAGAGGCGTCTGCCGGGGCGAGCCCCGGGAACTCTCTTTTATTGAATATTACAAACATTACCACAGGTGTGCTTGTGGCTGATTGGTTGATACAAACACAAAGCTACTTGTTGCTGATTGGTTAACATAAGTACAAGGCGGGAATTACATGTGAACATTAATCACCGATAGAATAAAGGCTGGGAAACGAAGCTGGAACTAGACAGGCATGAAACCTCCTAATTAAATTATAACTAAAGATTGATATAGCATGACTAAAACAATTACTAATGATTGATCATAACATGAAAGAATATAATAAGTGAATTCCGTAGATGTGGTCAGCTGTGCATTAAGTACAGGGCATAGTGTTTTTCATGAACTTAGCAATGAGGGAATGTCTTGGTATTTAGAACAGGTTGTACAGTGTGTGCAGAAGCAGAGAAAAGCTTATAAGCAAGACTTCCCAGAATGCAAGAGAAAAAAGGCAATGCTTCCCCATAATGCAACAGTTATGTGCAGAAGCAGAATTTCCCTTCACCTCACGGTGGGTGAGTAGGTCTCGTGATAGTCTTCACCTGGTACCTGTGAAAAACCTCTGGCTACCAATCTGGCTTTGTGTCTGACTATCTTGCCATTTTGATCTGTCTTCGCTTTGAAGACCCATTTGCTTCCTAGCAGTTTCATTCCTGGAACTACTGGAACTAGCTCCCATGTTTTGTTCCTCTCTAAGGAATCAAGCTCAGCATTCATGGCATCTAACCATGGCTCAGCATCCTTTGAATCCAAAGCCTGGATTTCTTGAAAGCTTGAAGGTTCAAATACCTTCTTGGAGCTTTTAACAGCTGCTACTGCTGTTTTAGCAAATTCATCAGCAAATCTCCTTGGAGGTCTACCTTTAGTGGCTCTTTCTTTTTTATATATAATTTTTTTAAATTAATTTTCCAACATACATTTATAATATCCAATCTAAATTTATCACATATTTTCTCTTTTGGACTTCCTTCAGCCTCTCTAACAATCATCCATTATTCAATTTTTTAATTACACATTTCCTAATTTTTATATTGCATTTTATATACCTTCACCCTCTTATTTTTCTTCAACACAATATTCCTCAAACATTCACAGAGCTTCTTGAAATCCCACTAGCGTTGTTTGCTCATCACATATACATTTCAAATAATCTGAAAATTTTCCCCAATCTTCGATGAACTTTTGGTCACGTAGATATCTGACCTTCTCCGTTAGTTTATCTAATTCTGCATAGTCCATCAGTTTCATTCTCCATTCTTCTAACGTCGGTAGTTGTTCCTGTTTCCATTTTTGGGCCAGTAGAATTCTCGCTGCAGTTACTGCGTATTGGAAAAGTTTACAGTCCTTTCTATTTATCTCATTTCCTACTATTCCTAAAAGAAAGGCCTCTGGTTTCTTAACAAATGTATATTTCAACATATTTTTCAATTCATTATATATCATTTCCCAGAAGCCTTTCACCCTTTTGCACTCCCACCACATATGATAGAAAGTTCCTTCTTTTTCTTTACATTTCCAACACTTATTACATGTTTTATACATTTTTGCCAATTTTACGGGTGTAATATACCATCTATAAACCATTTTCATAACATTTTCCTTTAACACAGGGCATGCGGTAAATTTTATATTTTCATTCCATTATTTTATCCAGTCATTGAACTGTATATTATGACCCAAATCTCTGGCCCAGTGTATCATAACCGATTTAACTTCCTCATCTTTTGTGTACCATTCCAGCAACATTTTATACATTTTAGATAAAATTTTGTACTCATTATTTATTATTTCCTTTTGAAATTTTGATTCTTTTTCATCAAAACCTCTTTCTTTAAAATCCTTTTTAAACATTTCATTAACCTGATAATAATGCAACCAATCATATACGTGCTCCTTCACTTCTTCATAAGGTTTCATTTTCCATTTTCCTCCTTCTTTTACTATCAATTCTTTATATGTACTGTACTTTTCGGGCCATAACACGCAGTTCCCCCCCCCAAAAAAGATAAAGGGAAATGTGTGTGCGCGTTATGGAGCGAATGCAGGCGGGAGGAGCGCAGCGTGTCTGCCTGCTTGCCTGCTCTATGGCTTTTCGGCAGCCTCTCCTCTCCTCCTCCGTCGCTGGGAAGCCGGCAACAGCTGAGCGCAGCGTGTCTGCCTGCTTGCCTGCTCTATGGCTTTTCGGCGAGGTGGGAGAAGAGAGGCAGCTCAGAAGCCGGCAACAGCTGAGCGCGTGTAAAAGCCAAGGTCGGAGAAGGAAGACAGCCTCTCTTTCTCAGTGTCTGCCTGCTCTATGGCTCTCCCTTACACACATGTAAGCGGCTCTTACTCTGCTTTCTTTACAATGAGCCGGAAGGAGGGACAAAGAGGGCATCCCCTTCTGTCCATCTCCCAGCACCTCACCGGTAAATTCAAACAAAGCGGCTTACAAGGCTCGTGTCCCTGCGTCTCCTCCTCTTTTTGCTCTCGTTCGAGGCAAGGCAGCTGCACAAATGTGAGTTCCCCCTCTCTCTTCCTTCCCTCCCTCTCTCTTCCAACTTCAAACAATATTGGGTGGCAGCCAGGTAAGCCCCACCTCACATACCACAATGGGGAGTGGGGGATGACTCCCTCAAATATTTAATGGGGGGGGAGGCACCTAGGCCCATAGGAGTTGGCTGCTTTGCCTAGGACAAATGTGAGCTCTCCCTCCCTCTTCCAACTTCAATAAAATATGGGGGGGGGGGCAGGTACAGGTAAGCCCCATCTCACAGACTGCAATGATCTCAAGACAAAGTGCATGCACACTGGTACCTTATATGAATGGCAATGCCCATCAGCATGGGGGGAGGATAACTCCCTCAAATATTAATAGGGGGGAGGCACCTAGACCTATAGGAGTTGGCTGCTTTGCCTAGGAGAAATGTGAGCTCCCCCCCCCCTCTTCCTTCATCACTGTATTGGAGATACCATACATTACTGACAGTTCCTTCATCATTTTCTTGCAGAAAACCTCCCCCATTCTGATAAGGATGATAAAGCAGAGAAGGCTAGCATATAAGATTCCTTTTAAACTAGAGGTAGTAAAATATGCTAAGGAGCATGGAAACAGAGCAGCAGAGAGACATTTTGTGCCACCTCCAACAGAAAGAATGATAAGAGATTGGAGGAAACAGGAGGATCAGCTGCAAAAAGCAGATAAAAATAAGCAAACTTTTCGTGGACATGCTGCAAAGTGGCCACAGTTGGACGCGGCCATGAAAGAATGGATCACACATCACCAGAATAATGGCTTCACAATCTCCACAAAAATGATAATATATGAAGCCAAACGCATTGCTTTAGAGAAAGGCATTAATGATTTTACTGGCTCACCATCATGGTGCTACAGATTTATGAAGCGATGTGGCCTTGCTATGCGCACGAAAACTAGAATTGCACAAAAAATGCCAGAAGAATATGAATCTAAGATTCTGTCTTTTCATAAATTTGTAATTGATGCTAGGAAGAGAAATTGATTTGAAATTGGCCAGATTGGAAATATGGATAAAGTCCCGCTAACCTTTGATGTGCCATCTAATAGGACTGTTGATCTGAAAGGTGCCAAAACTATTGCTGTGAAAACCTCCGGACATGAGAAAACCCATTACACGGTTGTGTTGTCTTGCTGTGCAGACAGCACCAAATTGCCACCCATGTTAATTTTCAAAAGGAAAACATTTCCAAAAGAAGTGATTCCACGAGGAATTGTTGTACATGTTCATGAGAAAGGATGGATGGACGAAAATGGAATGAGAGTATGGGTTGAAAAAGTGTGGTCCAAACGTCCTGGAGGGCTTTTGAAAAAACCTGCCTTATTAGTACTGGACCAGTTTAGAGCACATATTAGCGAAACTACAAAAAAGTGCTTTAAAGAAACGAAGACTCATCTAGCTGTAATTCCTGGAGGTCTTACCAGCCAGTTGCAACCTCTCGACGTTTCCATCAACAAGCCATTTAAGGTCTTCATGCGAGAAGAGTGGAACAAATGGATGGCTGCTGGTAATCATGATCTGACACCTACTGGACGAATGAAGAGGCCCACTATCACTCAAGTTTGTGAATGGGTGAAAACATCATGGCACTCGGTGAAGGAGGAAATCGTTGCACAGTCATTCAAAAAATGTGGCATTAGCAATGGTTTGGATGCAAAAGAAGATGACATTTTATATGAAGATGACGAAGAAAGTGATGCCAGTGATTGTGAGCAGCTGAACTTCATAAATTCTGACTCTGGCACTGATGAGTTCTTGGGGTTCACAGAAGACTAGAAGAGTACTCGAACCTAAAATTCTCTCTTCATTTGTTAATGACAGTGATGATGGTTCTTAATGCCACTGTTGACTGCTGTTCACTTTACATGGTTGTAATATGATTCTGATATACCGGTTGTTTATTAAATAGTTTAGTACAACATTTGATTCAGAATATTTTTTTTCTTGTTTTCCTCCTCTAAAAACTACGTGCGTGTTATGGTCAGGTGCGTGTTATAGAGCGAAAAATATGGTAAGCCAGTTCCCCCTCATATTGACTTTCTTAAGACTCATAACTTCTAACGGAGATAGCCAGTGGGGAATTCTTGGTTCTAATATACTTTTATACCTCTCCCATATTTCTATGAGAGATCTTCTAAAGATGTGGTTTTCGAAACCTTTATGGATTTTTTTCTTCTCACACCATAAATATGCGTGCCAGCCAAATCTGTTATCAAAACCTTCTAAATCTAGCAAATCAGTTTTTTTTAACTTTATCCATTCCTTCAACCAACAGAGACATGAAGCTTCATAATATAATTTCAAGTCTGGCAAGGCGAAGCCCCCTCTTTCTTTCGCATCCGTTAATAACTTAAACTGAATTCTAGGCTTCTTACCCTACCAGATATATCTTGAAATTGCTCTTTGCCATTCTTTAAAAATCAATGTCCCTTGATTATTGGAATTGTCTGAAAAAAAACAACATCTTTGGCAGCACGCTCATCTTAATCGTTGAAATTCTCCCCCATAAAGATAACTTCATTCGACCCCACACCTCTAGATCTTTCTTTATTCCCTTCCACACTGGCTCATAGTTATTCTGAAACAAATCAATATTCTTGAGGGTTAACCAGATTCCCAAATATTTAACTTTTTTCACCACTTCTATCCCTATTTGTTGTTGCATTGTTTCTATCATACCTTGTTCCATGTTTTTTGTAAGTATTTTGGTTTTTTTTCTTGTTTAATATAAACCCTGCCACTTGACCAAATTGTTCAACTTCTTCCAAAACTACTTTTGCACTTTCCAGCGGTTCTTCCACTGTTATTACCAGATCATCTGCAAAGGCTTTTACTTTATACTCATTCCGGCCTACTGACACACCTTTTATTGCTTCATTTCTCCTTATTGAATTTAAGAAAATTTCCAGAATCATTATGAATAACAATGGTGAGAGAGGGCATCCTTGTCTCGTACCTTCTGATATCTTTAATTCTTCTGTAGTCATGTTGTTTACAATAAGCTTCGCTCTTTGTTCAGTATATATCGCTTTTATTCCATTAAAGAATTCTTTCCCCACTTCCATATATTCTAAATTTTTTAACATAAAGTCCCAAGAAATATTATCAAAGGTCTTTTCTGCATCCACAAATATTAACACAGCTTGTTTCTCATTCCTGGCTGTCAGATATTCTAACAAATTAATTATACTCCTTATATTATCTTTCATCTGTCTGCCAGGAAGGAAACCCGCCTGGTCTTTATGAATAGTTTCTTGTAGTATCTTTTTCAACCTCTGCGCTAAGATACTTGCAAAAATTTTGTAGTCTGTATTTAGCAATGAGATAGGCCTGTAGTTTTTAACTTGAGTCAAATCAGAGTCTTGTTTTGGAATTAGTGTAATAAAGGCTTCTTTCCACGTCTCTGGCATTTCTCTGTCCTGAAGAATATTGTTCATGACTTCTCTCAGCGGTGTAGACAGGATGTTTCTCATTTCTTCATAATAGCTTGCTGTAAATCCATCTGGTCCTGGAGCTTTCCCTTTTTTCAACTCTTTTATGGCTTCTTTAATCTCTTCCATTTCAATAGGGGAGTTCAGCCTTTCTTTCTTTTCTGTCGGGATCTTCTGCACCTTTCCCCCTTTTAAAAATCTTTCTATTTTTCTCATGTTATTTTTCTCTTTATTATTATATAAATGTCAGTAAAAATCCAAGAATCCTTTTCTGATACCCTTTGGATTAACTATCTCTTCTCCTTCTATGATGATTTTATTTATTGTGTTCTGTTCCTTTCTTTTCTTAATTTGCCATGCCAGCCATTTGCCTGATTTGTTTGCAAATTCAAAGTTCCTTTGTCACAATTTTTTTATAGTCCACTCCACTTCTTTATTTATTATCATAGCAAATTGTGTTTGCAGAGCTTTTATATTCTGTTTTATTTTCAAATTGTCTGGTTTCTCAATTAACTTTTGTTCATTGTCCATTATTTGTCTTAAAATTTCCTTCTTGCCTTTCTCTCTGCTTTTATTTTTTATTGAATTCTGTTGGATAAAAAATCCTCTCATCACCGCCTTGCTGGCATCCCACACCACATTCATTTTTGTACCCTTATTACATTTATTCACAAAATACTCCGCCAGCTTCTTTTGTGCACCCTCTAAAATTTTTTGATCATCTAGAAGGTAGTCATTAATTCTCCATCTGAATGATCTTTCTTCGTAACCTCTTATTTCACATTTGATTGGATTATGGTCTGAGATCACTCTTGGTTGAATTTCAACTTGCATGATTCTTGGAGTTAATTCGTTAGATACCCATATTTGATCGATTCGCGACATTGACTGATTCGATTCTGAATGAAACGTAAACTGTTTGTCAAGTGGATGTCTCGGTCTCCAAATATCTATTAAGTTACAATTCTTAATCATTGAGAAAAAAGTCTTTGGTAGTTTTCCCTCTTTACTCATTCCTGATGCTCTCAGTCTATCCATTTCCATTGACACTACTCCATTCATATCTCCCATTATTATAATCTTTTGGTCCATATAATCAAACAGTTTTTCTTCCAAATCTTTATAAAAATCAGTCTTGTTTCCGTTTGGTGCATAGATCCCGACTATTATTATTTTTTTACCTTGCCACTTGATCTGGATTGCGATTATTCTTCCTTCTTCATCTTTGAAAATTTGCTGAGCTTCAATTTTATTTCTTATATACAATACCACCCCTCTCTTTTTGTTTTTGTCTGACGATATAAATTCATTTCCTAGTCTTTTGTTAATCAAAACTCTTCTATGTCTTCTTGCCACATGTGTCTCTTGTAAACATATTATATCCAAATTTTCCTTTTTTAAATATTGTTCAATTTTATTTCGTTTTTTCCTATCGTTCATCCCATTAATATTCCAATTCCATAATTTTAACGCCATCTTGATATCCTAATTAATTAAATTTTATTTAAAATTTTAGAATCTTTCTTCTTCTTCTTCTTCTTCTTCTTCTTCTTCTTCTTCTTCTTCTTCTGTGTTTCTTCCATCTTCTTCTTCTCCCTCTCCTAATCCACTTTCCCCCATAGCTCCTGCTCCCACTGCTGCACCTCTTGTTTCTTCCTCTTCTGATCTTAATTCCTTGTATCGTCTCTGAAACTTGCTTGCTTCCTCTGGGCTTGTATGTTTGTGTTTCTTACTTTTGTAGAAAAAAGAGATCCCCTCTGGAAATTCCCACTTGAATTCTATTTTGTTCTTCTTTAAAATTTGCACCAATGGTTTACATGGATCTCTCCGTTTCAACAGCCTGATCGGTATATCTTTAAAAATAATTATATAATTCCCATCAATATTCAATCTTTTTTCTCTGTTCTTCTGCAAGATCATATTTCTCATATCTCTGTCCTTGAATATAATTAGACAGTCTCCTGGGAATTTCCTTGTCTTGGTTGTTCTTACCTTCATTCTAAATACAGTTTGCACTGTCATAGCTACCTCCTCTGGTTGAAATTCTAACCATTGTGCTATTTCTGCAATCAGTCTCTCTTTAATATTTTCACCCTGTATCTCTGGTACGGTTCTCAACCTCAAATTGGTCTCCCGCTTCCTCAATTCATTCATAGCAATCGCATCCAAGACTTCTTCTTGTGTTTTATTAATCCCCGACATATCTACCTTTATTTTCTCCTCCTCTCTCCTCACTTCCTTCATTTCCTGTTTTGTCCTCTTCATCCCCTCTTCCAACGTTTGTGTTCTCTTAGTCACATCTTTCAATTGTCCGTTTAATTCATTTACTGTTTCATCAAATTTTTAATCCATTTTTCCAATCCTTTCATCCATTTGTTCTAATTTGGCCTCTAAATTTTTTTCACTCTGCTTTATATCACTTATATCATTTTTGATTTCTCCAAACATTTTCAATATTTCTCCCTTAAAATCTGACTCTTGTTTTGAGCTTCTCCTATCTGCCGGTGTCCCCCCTTCACTTGTTTTTTTCTGTTGGTGCGACATATCTTTTAATCTCTTCACACTCCTACCAAAATTAATTAATGCACCAAAATTAGCACAACCAATAAGGCCCTATACAATATTTAGCAAAAACCAATAACATATAAAAGTTAACATCGAACTCCTCCAATCAATATATCAACCTAGGTATTTCCTACATTACAAAATAAATAGCCAGAATAAAGATAAAATATAACCCAATGGAGATACTCTTATTATCTTAGAAAATCCCAAAAGAGAGAATATAATCGTGATTGTACTTTTGGCCTTTTTGTTAGGAGAATTCGCTAATTCACAGTCCTCAATTTCCGCTAAATTTTGCCAAAGTTTTAAAACTTTTCGTTAATAAAGAGACGATAGAAAGACGAAAATCTTCTTGCCACCACTTAGGCTAAATCCAATCCGTCATTTCGAAGATAAAATACAACAGGGGAAGAAAAGGACCAAACCATAAAAAGAGTAAAAAATAATATATTTTCTCAGTTTTGTTATTGCCAGTTGTTTTAGATTTTAATTATACTCCGATTATAATCCAATGTAGTCTTCAAACTCTCCAATCTCAGATTAATCCAATGAAGGAAGTAAAAAAGAAGTAGCAGAAAACCATAAAATAAGTCCCACAAAAAAAGGAAAAAGGGAGACAAAAACAAAAAAAATAAAATAAAAATTATATCCAAAGCAGGATTCTCCTGAGGGACGATCTCAATCAGTTTCCAGCCTTATCCATTCATTAAAACCAGACTAAAAAGCTTCTGAGATGGTATTATACTCCAACGGCAAAGGAAGGGGGGGAGTGGGGGGGGCAGTATTTTTTTAGAAGTTAATTTTGAAGCTCACCATCAACCCTTAAAACCTGTGGCATTGTTCAGTTTGAAAAGTTAGATTATTACAGTGCATAAAACTTCCCCTTTTATCCGTTAAAATACTCACTTCTCCAAAAACGTTGCTGATATTTTTCCAAAGTATAACAATGTAACAATGGCGACGGCAGTCCTTACATCCAGTTGCGCAGTTCTTTATTAAAAGTGAAACTAAGCATTCCTTCTATTCTTATCTCTTTCTTTCCCTCACCAACACACCGAAGATTTGCCAAAAATAACAGTCAAACGTCCCTCTGCTTCCTCTTCTGTTTATTTTTTATCTTATTGCTTAGCTATTTTCTTCTTAGAAGTTTTAGAAGAGAAAGCGGCAACAGCTAGCCATTACTCACAGCTCACTCCCGCACTGCTGACAGTTCTGCGTCTGTTTTCAATTGCAGGTACAGCTGAACTCCACGTTTAAATCTTTTTACTCCAAAACCTTCCTTTAGCCTTGAACTTCCGAATTCTATCCCAATTAGGTCCGAATTTCTTAAGCTTGAGTGTCGATCGCTTCCCTTGCAAGTTCAGGGCTACGCTTTTTAGAGGATAGTTAATGGCTTCCCTCTGCCTGCTTTCTCGCTCTGCCGTACTCTTCACCCTTGCAGGGCTACCTGACGGCCAGGCGATTTGCAAATTGGCTTGCTGGGAACCTGACCCTCAATGTTCGCCACTGAGGGTATTTTGGGGGCTACTGCGCCCTGTAGCACCCCTTTTTTTCCTCAAAAAGCACGGAATCTCCCAGCCAGGAAGATTCCCACTTGCAGCAGGTTTGCGATCAACAGGAAGTCTCCACCTTTAGTGGCTCTTTCAGACCTGCGAATTAGCCGTAAGTCTTCAACACTCTCCTCTTCCTTCTTAGGAGAAAAGTGACCTATTGTGAACAATGGTTCCTCCAATTCTTGATCAGAGCCTTCAGAGGGTCGCATAGAGGCTTTCGCACTCTTGAAATCCTCTGAATCATCTGATTCAGTCTCAGATTCAGAATCAGGACCTTCATCAGTGGGTGTAGGGTGTGGCTGTTGCTGTGGCTGTTGCTTATCCTCAGTCTCATCACTGTCATCAGGATAACATTGGAAAATTCCCACATTCTCCCCTCACTTGGCATTGTACTCAACACTTCTAGTGAGCCTAATTGTCTTAGAGTCAGTCATCATTACTCTGTAAGAACCTTTCTGATATCCTAGAAAGATACCATGCAATCCACGCTTGCCTAACTTGGAGCTTTGTGGTGTGTGAATCCACATGTCAGAACCAAAAATTCTCATGTGTTTGATGTATGGTTTCTTGCCAAACATCTTTTCATAGGGTGTACAACCAATTGATGATGATAATCTCCGATTGTAACTGTAAACAAAACAGCTGAGAGATTCTGCCCAATAACTCTCTGGAAGATTGGCATCATGCAGCAAGGTTTTCAACCCTTGAAGCAATGTCTGATTTGCTCTCCCACAAAGTCCATTCTGCCATGGCAAACGAGGACTAGACAAATCGTGCTGAATTCCTTTCTCAGTCAGAAAAGCTTCAAACTGCTGAGAAGTGAATCCCCCCCCCCGCAATCAGAGAAAAGAGTCTTTATCTTCTTACCCTGCACATTTTCCAACCAAGCACAGAATTCCTTGAACCTAGGAAAAGCCTCTGATTTCTGCTTGAGATTGTGCACATAAATATACCTGGAAAATGCATCAATGAGAACCATGAAGTACCTTTTTCCACCCAAAGAGGGCGATAGCGGACCAACTAAATCAGCATGCATAACCTGGTATGGTTCTGTAGCTTGTTTACTAGACACATTACCTTTCACAGCCATTTTCACCTTGTTTGCTGCACATGCCTTACACTTCATGTGGTACCTGCAGAGTTTAATAGTCATACCTTCAACCAAGGCAGGCATTTTGGATACTGCCTCAAAGTGTAAATTGTGAAGAGAATCAGAACTTACAGGGTTAACAGTTCTGAGTGACGTCTCACATCATGAGGTGTGGCTATGTTTCACATACGGGAATCTTACTGGGTATGTGAGTTCTCTTTCTGTTCTGATCGAGAGACGAGAGATGTGCACGTTGTCGCCGGGTGTTTGAAGCTGAATTTACGATGTTGCTCTACAAGATTAAAGGCTATTGGAGATAAGCAAGGAAGCCTGCGTGCAGTTTGATTTATTACCCACACAGTGCAGCAGCTTCTACTGCTGTGTACACTCTGCTAAAGGGCCAAAGAGGCTGGAGGACGTTTTCGACCGGCACAGACAGCACAGTGGCGCAGCTAAGAAGAGTGCCGGACGCCATCTTGGCCCCATAGGTTATGGGAGGCCAGCCAAGCTTTGAAGCTGTTGCTGGGTCGTGCCTGTGGGGGGGGGGAAGCCAGCTGAGAAGATGCTGGAGCCAGCTGGAGCTATGCCTATCGTTTGAGGCTGTGAGGAGCTCTCTGGGGAGGATCTGATCTTCAGAGCCGGGTGCCGGAGGAGCAGCGACAGTTACGTGAGTACGCTCAGCCCCAGGGGAAGAGAAATGGCTAAGTCCCAGGAACATGGCTTTGAGCTTAGGTTGCCATGTCAGAAACTGACTAGCCAAACGTGGCTGGAGTGGAGTTTCCAAGTAGAGCTGCTGTTGGTCGGAGAAAGGCTGTGGGAAGTTGTCCAGCCAGTTCCGAAGGCAGCTGAGACAGCAGAGGTTAAGAATGCTGCAGAGCAAAGTGAAGCAGAGAAGCGTGTGCTTGCGTTTTTGGCAGAGAACGTGAATGCTCATCTGGTGCCTGTTGTTCTGGGTGCAAGGAGGCTAGAGGCCGCTTGGCTAGCACTCCAAGAGGCTTGTGAAGCTGGAGTGGGAAGCAAGGGCCGGGAAGTGGCTGCATCTGAACAGGAGAGGCGAGATGGCGCTGGCCACCTTCTTGAGAGCCGATGCACAGCTGGGAAGAGCTGTGAGGCCCCTGAGGGGGGTGAAGGGACTGTTGCTGTTGCTGTTGCTGCTGCTTTTGCAGAGTCTGAGAGCTGTGATGCTGCAACGTGTCTGCGTGAGGAGCCTGGAAAGAGGCAAAGTGCTGGGAGCCCTTTACCCATCAGAGGGGGTGCAGGAAAGCGTCCTGGGAGCCCTGTGAGAAGTGGGGGGGGGCAGTGAGCAGCGAAAGCTCAGAGACGCCTTTTTCTCCAAAAGCTGCCAAGAGTTGTTTGCGTCATGAGTCGGAGCCTGGGAAGCTGGAGAGAGCTAGCGGCTTCAAGGTCGGCCACCTGCAGCAAAGGGAGATAAGAGCTTCAGAGCTGTGTGGGAACACTGGGACTAGTCCAGTCTTCATGGCAACTGAGAGAGTTGCGTCTACGGAAGCTGCCAAGGATGGGGGCAGCGAGAAGTTTGTTGCCATGGCAACGCTACGGGACAACTCCAGTGAGGGCAGGGTGATGCACTGGGTTATTGATTCTGGAGCCAGCCATCACCTGATAACAGCGACACCTGGTGTCGAGATGCAGAACTGCAGAGCTGTTTCAGCTGGGAAAACTGTTGAATTTGCTGATGGGTCGCAGAGGCCATTGTCTAACGTGGCAAATGTTTTTGCTTCCTTTTTACAGGCGGAGCTGGAAGTCTACGTTGTGCCAGAGATGCATTGTTGTCTTTTATCTGTACCTGCTCTTGTAAAGGAGGGTTATAAGGTTTGCTTTGAAAATGATGTCTGTTCCATTTCCAGGGGTGGGAGACAACTTGTCAACGCGGCATGTAAGAACAATCTCTTTGTTCTGGAGACACCTCTGGAGGGTGAGGGGGGCGCCGAGACAGCACAGGCGGAGTGTGCTAGTGTTCCCAGTCATGATTCTTGTGTTCACTTGTGGCACAGGAGAATGTTGCACTGCAGTTTGGAAGATGTTCAGAAGTTGCCCAGGTGCACGAAGGGTTGCAAACTGAAAGCATGTGGTAGATCCCTAGAGTGCAAGGCATGCAAAAGGGCAAAGGTACAAAGGTGCAGTTATCCCAGAAAGGAGAGGGTAACCACAAAACCTTTTGAGCTTGTGCACACAGACCTGGTTGGGCCCATGGAGAGTCCGAGTCTGGGTGGGGCCAGGTTTGTGCTGACGCTGACAGATGATTTTAGCCAGAATGGCTGGTCTTTCTCGCTGAAGTCGAAAAGCGAGGCAGCGCAACTGATTAAGGATTGGGTTGCGGAGGTGGAACTAAGGTTCTCCACCAAGGTGCAGGGGTTCAGGAGCGACCGAGGGTCAGAGTTTACTGGATCTGCTCTGCAGAAGTTTTTCAACCAGAAGGGAATACGTCACAAGGTGACGGGTGCTAAGTCTCCTCAGGAGAGAGGCGTGGCAGAGCACAGGAGTGAAACACTGGCTGAAGCTGCCAGGGTTCTACTGTGTGACTCTGGGTTGCCTCAGAGCTTTCGGAGTGAGGCTTGGAAAACTGCCAACTTTACGATGAATAGGTCCTATAACCCGGTTATAGGTGACACACCGTTTTTCCTGTTGCACCGGAAAAAGCCGCAGGTGCATTTCTTCCGTGTGTTTGGTTCCCAAGCCTGGGTGCCTGTTCCAAAGGCTCAACGGAAGGAAGGTGGTCCGAGGTACCAGAAAATGATCTTCTGTGGGTATGAACCTCTGAGAAAGGGGTGGAAGTTTGCATATCCAGAAGGTGATCAGACCAAACTTCTGATCAGTAAGCATGCTGAGTTCTGTGAGCAGCATGGTTGGTCAAGACTCAATGAGGGTCCTGACGTTCTCTCAGAATGTCTGTCCGATTCTGAGGAGGAGGGAGAGCCAGAGGCTGAACCTGTTGCTGAGGACCAAGTCTCTGAACAGGGTCAAGAACAGGGTTGGGTCTCTCCACAGGTTGTTAAAAGAGAACCCAAGAGTGAGCCTTCGTCTCCTGTTAGCAAAGTCCAGAAGGCCCGAAGACGCAGCAAGTCAGAGGGGGAGTCTTCTGATGTAGAGGACACGCTTGCTGACCCCAGTGGGTCAGGAGGAGCACCTGAGTTTGTGCTCAGACGGTCCACACGCACCACGAAAGGGGTTCCACCTGAGAGGTTTCAGGTCACCAGCGCGTGGGTTGGTTTCGCACAGTGCGAATCTGGGAGTTTTGAGGAGGTTCAACAGTTGCCTGGGACAGATGCCAGAAGGGGGCAAAAGGCAATGGGAAGGGAGTTGAACTCAAAGAGGTCTGTAAATGGGTGTTCACAGTTTCCCTCAGGATGTGAGACGAGAGGGGGTGTGAAGAGAATCAGAACTTACAGGGTTAACAGTTCTGAGTGACGTCTCACATCATGAGGCGTGGCTATGTTTCACATACAGGAATCTTACTGGGTATGTGAGTTCTCTTTCTGTTCTGATCGAGAGACGAGAGATGTGTGCGTTGTCGCCGGGTGTTTGAAGCTGAATTTACGATGTTGCTCTACAAGATTAAAGGCTATTGGAGATAAGCAAGGAAGCCTGCGTGCAGTTTGATTTATTACCCACACGGTGCAGCAGCTTCTACCGCTGTGTACACTCTGCTAAAGGGCCAAAGAGGCTGGAGGACGTTTTTGACCGGTACAGACAGCACAGTGGCGCAGCTAAGAAGAGTGCCGGACGCCATCTTGGCCCCATAAATGACCAAATTTCCTGTGAAAATCATGAATACATCCTGCATGCAACCTTTTGTTAGAACCTGCAATGCCACAAGTTTCATCCTGCACATCATTAAAATACAAAACAAACCTTCGTTAAAAGACCAGAAATCTTCCTATTGGGTATTGTAAGAAAAGATATAGAAAGAAAGGACCGCAAACTCTTTCAGTATGCGGCAACGGCCGCAAGAATTGTGCTAGCACAGAGATGGAAGCAGGAGGAAATTCCAACGGTGGAAGAGTGGAGAGAAAAATTGATAGAATATGTAGAATTGGATAAATTAACAGGGAAAATTAGATACACTAAAGACCAAAAGTTTATTCAAGACTGGGGGAAATTTGTGGGGTATCTGGAAAACAACTGTGATGTAAATACAACGCTGGTGGGTTTAAAAGAGGCACTGTAAAGAATTAATAAGTATTGTCGAATAGAAATAATGAAGGAAGGGAGGGAAAACGGCAATATGTAAGAACGGAATGCGTATGAAAGGGAAAACTACGAATGATTGTCAGTAACGTTGAAGGAAGTCCAAAATGGATAAGAATGTTATGATATGGATAAAAATGTATAACTGGTTGGAAACCAATAAAATTTTAAAATGCAAAAACAAAAAAAAAATACAAAACAAACAAACAATCAACATATTCAGCATGCAATACATAATCATTTTTCTTTGTGATGGTGCACTTCTTGTCCTTGAAGGAAACGTCAATTTTCCGTTCATTTAGCTGTGCAACACTGAGTAGATTGTGTGCAGCATCTGGAACGTAGAGAACATCTTGTATCGATAAGTCCAAACTGTGAAGAACAACAGTTCCGTAGCCTTGACTGGGGATCATGTGGTCATCCGCCTGGTGAATTGCACCTTCCTGCGGTGTAAAAGACACAAACAGTCGCTTGTCGTTGCATAAGTGGCGGGTCTCTCCTGAATCCACCACGAAGAAAGATCTAGACATCTTCTGGACCTTTGCAACCTTTGGAGAGAAGCGTGAGACCATCGCCTTGTGCTGCGTTGTCCTGGACACCGGACCTTTGCCTTTGCCTCGGCCTTTTCCACGCGATGAGCTTCCGCTGCGCTGCTCTGTCTTGGCCCTGGGATATCTGCATTCCCTCTTCATATGGCCTAGGCGTCCACACGAGTAGCATTTCACTGCCTTCAAAGCTTTGGCGCCATCTGGTGGTTCCACTGCATTCTGGGATGATGTCTGTGAAGACTCCCCCTTACCCATGCAGCTAGCACCTCGCCTGTCCGCTTCATTCAGAATCATGGCAGTAACATGTGCTACTGTGATCTGAGCAGTTGGCTGAACAGCAATCTGAGTGGCAACAGACTCCCAACTTGAACCCAAAGAATGTAGTATTATGAAGGAATACACAGCCTCTGGAAAGGTGAGTCCTCTCTGTTGCAGCTCATGTCTCAGATTCTGCATCTCCATGAGATGTGTACGAACATCTGCACCTTCAGCAAGTGCCATATCATGCAGCTTGGCATAGTAGAACAAAGAAGCACCAGCTTCTGTCCTCAAATGAGCATCTCTTAAAGTGTCCCAAATCTCTCTGGCTGAGGTCTTATCACGCAACAGACAGAGCTCTTCTGGGGAGACTATCAATGTTCCCCTTGCTTTGGAATCCTTAACTGCCCATTCATCTGTTATTGGAGCTGGGGGTGTGTGTCTGTAATAACATTAAACAGACCTTCTTTTCGCAGAAGAGCCTCTGCGTACAGTACCCACTCCGCATAATTCTTCTTATTGAGCTTTGGAATCCCGAAAGCATCCTGAAGGGCCGCCATGACTCTGGCATTAGCCTTCTGCATCATTAATCAAGCTGCGTCTGTGTACAGCTGCTTCCAAAAGCACTTGTAAAAGCACTTTCGGTTTTCATGCCTCCCAAGCCTTTGAGCCTGTGCCGCGGCAAACGGCTTTAAAAGTTCAAAGTCCAGCCATAAAGCCATTAATTAAGAGCTGGCAGGCTTCCCGGAGCAATGAGCACATACCTCTCATCAATCTTCTTGACGCGCAGAGCAGATAACACCGTTCCATCTCTCTGTTCCTCTGCTGGCATTCCGATTCCATTTATCTGGCCCATAACCAAAAATGTGAGATTTTGACCAGCTTCAGCCCATCTGAAGCTGATACAGGCTCGTCTTATCTTGAGCCCAAGCAGAGTAGTCCACACAGCAGAAGGATAAGCAGTATGTGCTACATTCTTTAACTTTATTTACACTCAATGCTGAGAGAATACAAACATGCATCTTGCCTCTGTGAGAGCAGAGAAGCAACTGTCTCTCTAACAAAGAAACCGAGAGAACAGTGAAAAACAGGAAACCAGTGTACGTCACATCCAGTCTCCCATTTCCCGTGGGAACCCAACAGTAACTTTGACTGTGGAATGCAAACAATTGTCTTGTGACAAGCATTTTGCTGCACAGTGAAGAAAGCAGAAACCAACAGGAGAAAGCGAAAGGCCTCAGGTAGTGTGCTTTTGGAATGCAGCTGGTAAATAGACACAGCTTGCTTTAAAGGCACAGAGATGGCCAGTGCAAGAGTAACAGAGGCTCTTGAGAACGCGATGGGATTTCCAAAGGTCCAAAAAAATAATTATGTGAATTATGTGAAGAATGGGAGGCTAAGGATTCCAAAGCAAGGGGAACTCTGACGCTTATTGTGTCTCCTGAAGAGTTATGTCTTTTGCGTGACAAAGGGTCAGCCAGACAGATGTGGGACAGTCTCCAACAGTCACATTTAAGAACAGAACCGGGAGCTTTGTTGTTCTTTTATGCCAAGTTGCATGATATGGCACTTGTTGATGGAGCAGCCGTATGTGCTCACCTCATGGAAATGCAGAATCTCAAGCATGAGTTGCAACAGCATGGAATCACTTTTCCAGAGGCTATGTATTCCTTCATGATTCTACATTCTTTGGGTTCAAGTTGGGAAGCGATTGCCAGCCAGCTTGCTGTTTTGCCTACTGCTCAGCTTACGGTATCACATGTTACTGCTGTGGTGTTAAATGAAGTGGATCGGCATACTGCTAGTTGCATCACTAAGGGGGAGTCCTCACAGATGTCATCCCAGAATGCAGTGGAACCACTAGATGGCGCCAAAGCTATGAAGGCAGTGAAATGCTACTCGTGTGGATGTCTAGGCCATGTGAAGAGGGATTGCAAATATCCCAAGGCCAAGGCAACAGAGCAGTGCAGCGAAAGCTCAACGCGTGGAAAAGGCAAAGGTCCAATGTCCAGGACAACACAAGGCTATGGTCTCACGCTTCACTCCAAAGGTCCAGATCTTTCTTCATCATCGACTCGGGAGCTACCAGGCACATTTGTTGGGACAAACACCTGTTTGTGTCCTTTACTCCGCAGGAAGGTGCAATTCACCAAGCGGATGACCACACGATCTCCAGTCAAGGCTATGGAACGGTTGTTCTTCACAGCTTGGATGCATCGATATGCTACTTTCTTTTTGTTCCAGGTACTGCACACAACCTATTGAGTGTCTCGCAGCTGACTGAACAGGACATGCACCATCACCAAGAAAGATAACTTTGTATTGCATGCTGATTATATTGATCATTTATTTGTATTGCATTATGATGATTCTGTTGGTGTGCAGGATGAAACTTGTCGTATTGCAGATACTAACAAGGTTTTGCTGTCTAGATGTATTCATAATTATCGTCTAGATAATGACTGAACAGGACATAGACGTTTCCTTCAAGAAGAGGAAGTGCACCATCACCAAGAAAGATGACTTTGTATTGCATGCTGATTATATTGATCGTTTGGTTTTGCATGCAGGATGTATTCATGATTATCACAGGAAACTTGGTCATTTAAACTTTGAGGCAGTTTCAAAAATGCCTGCCTTAGTTGAAGGCATGACTATTAAACCCTGCAGGTACCATATGAAGTGTAAGGCATGCGCAGCAAACAAGGTCAAAATGGCTGCAAAAGGTAAGGTGTCTAGTAGACAAGCTACAGAACCATACCAGGTAGTGCATGCTGATCTCGTTGGTCCACTAACATCCTCTTTGGGTGGAGCCAGGTACTTCATGGTCCTCATTGATTCATTTTCCAGGTATATTCATGTGTTCAATCTCCAGCAGAAATCAGAAGCGTTTCCTAGGTTCAAGGAATTCTGTGCTTGGTTGAAAAAATGTGCATGGTAAACAGGTGAAGTGTTTGTTTACAGACCGAGGGGGAGAATTCACTTCTCAGCAGTTTGAAGCTTTTCTGACTGAGAAAGGAATTCAACATGATTTTTCAAGTCCACGGTCTCCTTGGATGAATGGACTTTGTGAAAGGGCAAGCCAAACATTGCTTCAAGGCTTGAAAACCTTGCTGCATGATGCCAATCTTCCAGAGAGTTATTGGGCAGAAGCACTCAGCTGTTTTGTTTATACAGTGGTGCCTCGCAAGACGAAATTAATTCGTTCCGCAAGTTTTGTCGTCTAGCGAATTTTTCGTCTTGCGAAGCACGGTTTTAACGGTTTAACAAAGTCGCGAGACGTTTTCGTCTTGCGAAGCAAGCCCATAGGGAAATTCGTCTTGCGAGGCAAATCGAAAACGAAAAAACATTTCGTCTAGCGAGTTTTTTGTCTTGCGAGGCATTCGTCTTGCGAGGTACCACTGTACTTATAATCGCAGATTGTCATCATCGATTGGTTGTACCCCCTATGAAAAGATGTTTGGCAAGAAACCATACATCAAGCACATGAGAATTTTTCGCTCTGACATGTGGGTTCACACACCACAAAGCTCCAAGTTAGGCAAACGTGGTTTGCATGGTATCTTTCTGGGATATCGAAAGGTTATTACAGAGTAATGGTGACTGACACTAATACAGTTAGGCTCACTAGAAGTGTTGAGTACAATGCCAAGTGGGGGGGAGAATGTGGGAATTTTCCAATGTTATCCTGATGACAGTGAAGAGTCTGAGGATACACAGCCGCAAAACCCCACACCCACTGATGAAGGTTCTGAATCTGAAACTGACTCAGATGGTTCAGAGGATTTCAAGAGTGCTAAGGCCTCTCTGCGACCCTCTGAAGGCTCTGATCGCGAATTGGAGGAAGCACTGTTCACTATAGGCCACTTTTCGCCTAAGAAAGAAGAGGAGAGCGTTGAAGACCTACGTCTAATTTGCAGGTCTGAAAGAGCCAGAAAAGGTAGACCTCCAAAGAGATTTGCTGATGAATTTGCTAAAGCAGCAAAAGCTGTAACTGCTGTTAGTAGCTCAAAGAAGGTATTTGAACCTTCAAGTTTCCAAGAGATCCAGGCTTTGGACTCGAAGGATGCTGAGCCATGGTTAACTGCCATGAAGGCTGAGCTTGATTCCTCAGAGAGGAACAAAACATGGGAGCTAGTTCCAACAGTTCCAGGGATGAAACTGCTTGACAGCAAATGGGTCGTCAAAGCAAAGACTGATCAAAATGGCAAGGTAGTCAGACACAAAGCCAGATTGGTAGCCAGAGGTTTTTCACAGGTACCAGGAGAAGACTATCACGAGACCTACTCACCCACTGTGAGATATGAGAGCATTAGGCTTATGCTCATCACGATGTGAATACAGCATTTTTGTACGGAACCTTAGGTGAATCACTTTATATGCTTCCACTTGATGGTGTACAGGTAAAACAGGGATTTGTTTGTTCTCTGAAGAAGTCCCTATATGGTCTCAAGAGAGACCAAGATGGTAATATTCTAGTACACCAGTCACAGAAAATTGCTGATGTGTTAAGCAAACTAAACCTGATGGATACTAACCTTGTAGACACACCGATGACAACAGGATATCAGGTAGATGACACTGAAGAAGCATTTTCTGACACTACACTGTACAGAAGTGTGCTAGGCAAGCTAAACTTCATTGCCAGATGTTCAAGACCTGACATTGCAGTTAGCTGTAATTTGCTAAGCCGGCATGTCAACAATCCTACTGTTAAGGATTGGAAAGCTCTGGAACGCATAGCACGCTATTTCAAAGGCACTATGCACTACAGACTGAGATTTAACAATCAGAAGTCTGACGGTCTTGAGATATTTGCTGATGCGAGTTTTGGAAGTGACACTATAGACAGGAAAAGCACGTCTGGAGTTTGCTACATGTACAACCAGGGTGTATATGATTGGTTGTGCAAGAAGCAAAGAACAGTTAGCTTAAGTTCTTGTGAAGCTGAACTGAATGCACTGTCTTATTCACTTGTGGATTGTGAATGGTTGTTACAATTGTGTAAAGACATGAGAATTCCTGTAAAGTGTCCTATCCACATTTATCAGGACAACAAAGCATGTTTGGCTTTGCTGAATTCTGAAGGTTGTAAGCAAAGCACGAAGCACTTGCAATTGAAGCTGCAACATGCTAGAGAATGTGTCCAAAAAGGACTTGTGACGATGCCCTACATGCCAGGTAATGAAATTCCTGCTGATTTATTGTCCAAGGTTGTTCCGAAGGTTCAACACTGTACCTATGTACAGAAACTGTGTTTGTACTGAGATTGTACTGACACACTGCTCAGTGGTGTTCACAGAAAGGGGGAGGATGTTAGTTTCTTTTTGCCACTGTGCAGCTGCTTAGAGTTACAGGACTCTGTTTACATTCCAGATACAGTCCAGGCTGTTGGAAGTCTCACGGGAGACGGGATGTGACGTTAGTGGTTTCCTGTTCCTTTGTTCAGTTGCTCTCTGCTTTACTAGAGAGAGTGAAGGAATGGGTTTCTGTGCAGTCAGTTTAAAACTGACTCAACCCCCCCCCTTTTTCTTCTTTCTGCAAGAGAGCACTCTAAAATGCATAAAACTTGAGCTGCTGAGCAAATGCATAACAAGGACACAGCTGTATAAACAAACTCTCTCCCTTATCAGTCACGGCAAGGGATGACCCTGTACTGTACCAGTAGAACACAAAAGACGCACAGACCTAAGTCCGGGAACAATGCCAGAGCGTGTTCTCGGAGATGATGACCTCTTCCTCCAAGATAAGAGTAGGAAGAGGAAGATCCTTTTATGGTCAGAAGTACAGGAAGGAATACCCTTTTATGGTTAAGAATACCAGAGCAAGAACATATGTGATGTCAACCTGCGTACATAGGCTGACGTGTGTGGATTCCTGGGGAAGGAGGGAGAGGGTGCCTTGAGGATATATATACTGCATGAAACTTCTTATTTCTTTGGACTTGCTGTGGACTCACCACGCAAGTGCCTTCTGCTATCTGGAGAGCAGAATAAACTCTTTCTTTGAACCAACCTCGGTGTCATTTGACTTCCTTCCTCCTGTCCCGGAGCAACGCAGACCCAATCAGTGAACTCCAATAAGGCTACATTTCTTGGTGCGTTGGCCGGGAATCCGTGTTCTCCGAGGACAAGGGACGAAGGACCGAGGCGTCACTGCAAAGTGAACAGCTTGGTTTGGCGTTGGTGGCTCCAAGCGCTCACCCTGCCATTTCTAGGGGGAGCCCCCACGCCGTCCCTGAGTGGAGACGCTGCAGCGACGGAAGAAAGAGAGACAGCAGCCGCACGGGACGAGTACCCAGGGGAAAGGTATTTTGTGGGAGCCAGGGGTCTGATCAGCCCTGCCCAGCAGGAGCAGTAGAGTGCCGCTTGGTTCGACCAGTAGAGAGCAGTAGAGTGCCACTGGTTTTCCGGTAGAAGAGCAGTAGACTGCCCCCGGATTTGGGAAGTTTGTGGGTAAAGGGGATTGGGGAGGTGCATGGGGTTTGTACGTATGTGTATTTATTTGTGTATGGGGACACTCCAGTGAATGTTTTGAGTGGATGAGATGTCAGGGGTTCAGAGCCACTGACAAAGCAAAGTGTGGTCCTTGAAGTGCGGTTCCTAGCGACACCTAGTGGCGTCTGGGCCACTAACAGGACGCAAAGAAAGGTGACTGAGTGAGAAACAACGCTAGGTGGACGGAGTGTCCTAGGGGTTAAGAAAAAATAAATAAATAAACCAACCCCCTTGCAGTGTTTTTTTTGGGACAATTGGAAATGTCAAGCTACAGTTGAAAACCCTTGTAAGCTCCTTTCTGTATTCTGGTGGTGACCAGCATAGGTGCGTCCAGTTGGCTTGTATTGTATTGCCAACACGTGGGGTCTGGAAAAAAAAGATATGTGCTCTGCCGATGCGCAGAGGCGCCAGGAATAGAACCCTGCATGAAGGGGTTCCCGACTCTGCCACATTCACTGTGGTGCATGTTAGGGGGTTGGGAAACAGACCTTAAAACACCTAGAATCTTGCAGAGTACAAGTATAAAAAAGGATTATTTGGTCTTTAACATTAAAAGTGACATGAGTTGCTCATGAGGTCAAATTTTATATTTTCATGATAAAGGAGGGAAGGTTTCAATTACTAATACAATCATGTACTGGTTTCAGAATTTGAATGTCATCAATTCACTGTGCTTTGAGCTACCTGGTATCTTAATATTTTTGTTAATAAGTTTGTTTCTTATTGACTCTGTTGCATAGGTACCCTGGGTGATTTAGAAACCACTTTAAATGTTGATCAAAAGTAAAAATGTACAAATGTATGGAAAAAAGTAGTGTTGTCAAAAGGGATGGAGTTTTAAATCCCATGTTCATACAGATGAGAAGAGAAGTGAGAATGTTGGAACAGGAGAAAAGTTGGGTAATGGGTTGTAAAGACGGTTGAGTGTTTATGCTGATTAGTATTCATGAAATTAATATATTTAGATGCTATTATTGAGAGAGAGTTTACTAAATATAGTAAAAGCTGAATTGCATAAAGGCTGTGTGCGACCAGCGACACACTTAGTCAAAGTCTTGCATGTGCTGTTAAAATGCACTCAGATTCTTGGTTGAGGTTTTCATGAGTAAAAACAGCTTTTAAAGAATTCTGAATTAAGAATTAAGAATATAATATATTATAGAGCAGCCCTCTTTTTGGCTGGCTGGACAGCTAACAACCCATAAATTAACAGCAAGAGTAGGGACCTGGAATGTTGTTTGTGTTCTTTTTAGCATGTCCCTCCCATGAAAAATATTCCTTGAATATCTATTAATTGAAAATTGAGATGGCTCTTTTGATTTCTGAGTGTACATGCCAGGAAACTTTTATTTCCCTGTTCACATTAGGCTGTGGAAAGTGTTCAATGCTTTGAAATCTTCCTGTTCTGAGACACACATATACTCAGGGTAAGAAGAGCCTACTTCCAAAACAAACATCTTATATGAGAAAGGGAGATATTGAAGCTCTTTGTGTTGATTTAACCTCCAAAGTTGTCAAATGCATTAGTGACAGCAGAATCAAGATGTTGATAGACAAATACCTCAATGCTTATTGATACAATTACCCAGTAGGTGATGTCAGCATCGCCCCTGAGCCAGTGCCACCAACTGGACTCATCCACTTCAGCCTCGACTGGGCTAGGCGAGCTGGGTAGCATTTCCAGAGACCACCTTCTGCACAGGAACAGGTCAAAGTGCTGTGGACTCACAGCTTAGAGTTGTGAGCACCGAATTCACTCCCACAAGAAGACAGTCGTCGCACAGCAGAGTATAGCAGAGTATAGCAGAGCATAAACGACTCGGAGAGCAGCTCTGTAGAATATCTTCTTTTATTCTTTCTACAACTATAATACACAACTATGTACAGAGCTAAATGAGGTCTAAATGAAAATGCTGAACTGCACTGAGTGTCTGCAGCTGCTCTTAGCAGCAACCTTATCTATACACACGATCTCTCTCTAACACTCAGTCTCTCTCTCTCCGACACTTTGATGTGAGGCTGGAGCAGAATAAGTAGAGAGCAGAAACCGCCCCTCCTCTCTGGAGAATCAGCAGAGAACATCAGCAGATTTTTGGATATGGGAGGGGTGCAATCTCCTCATCCTCTCCCATTTCATCCGACCATTCAAGAATCTAAACATAACTGCAATTTACACACACACTCCAAAAGTTGTTCTCTGCTTACAACCTTTGTTAACATATCTGCAAGTATCTCTCTCCCCCTTATCTAAGACACTTTAACAATACCATTAAACAGTCATTACAACCACTCTGTGTCCATTAGGAAGGAGTTAAAGCATTAACCTCAATCTGTAACTCACACAAAATACACATTGTGATTACACAAATGAATAAGCAGCTTCTAGAAAAAATCTTCACACACGTTTCTCTCTCAGATACAAATTTACATCGCTAATTAGGCAGATTTGAACAAACCACTTTCAGTACTCAAACGCACGCTTGCTCCTTCAATCCTGATCCTTTTAACGTATTACACATGAACCACTTAAGGTCAGGTAAGGAAATAAATAAAGCGTTTTGTGCTATTACTCTCAGCACACTTCATGCCTGGTTTAAAAAACCGCACCAGAGTTGCTTGTGACCACAGCCTTAGCAAAGAAAACCTTCTTGGTGGTACACCCTTGGTTGTTCTCTCGGATCTGCACAAAGCTCTCTGATCCTCTTGTTCTGGTGTTTCCTCCTCTTTGGGAGAGTGGGGAGCTAAAGTATACGAAGCTGCTAAGTCTGAATCTGCGTCAGACTCACTTGAGGCTTTTGGGCTCTGATAATCTGTGCCACCATCCGAATCTACATCGGCATCAGGATTATCGTCAGCTACAACAGCACTTGCCTCCCTCTTAACTGTCTTTGCCCCTTTTGCACCATCATCACAAATGGGATGGCAATGAAAAACGCCAATTCTGTCCCATTTTGGATTGTCATCAATACTCCTGGTCAGCCTTATGGTTTTCGTGTCTGTGATCAGGACACGAAAAGACCCTTTCTCATATCCTCGGAAGACACCATGTTCTCCATGCTTGCTCAGTTTGTCACCCTGCGAGGTGTGCACCCAAACCTCTGACCCAAAAATTTTAAAGTGCTTTATGAGGCAAGGAAGAAGGGCTACCCCTATGCTATTCATATAATCAGTTATCAGTAATCAATATGTTCAATATATATTCATATATGCTTACACAAATCAAGGATTACAGTACTTTATAATCCATTTTGAATCAAAAGGGAAGCTGTGCCTTAGCTAACTGCAAACTGCTTGGAACAGCAAAGTTAGGAACCGACCTTTCCCCTAAAAACATCTGTGTACCCCGGACAAAGGGGAAAGACATGAATCAGAGATTCTGGTACAAATTCCCCTCAGATACAGGCTAAATTAATCCACAGAACAGGAAGAGCAAAACCACAAAATATCCAAGCTCCCTGTCCTGTCATAACTAGGGGAAAGGTTAGACAGAGCGTCACTACAAGCATCGGAAAGCAGAACTAGAATCCAGTGCTAGACCAGGAGCTGGTAGCGTGACAACAGCTTGCTGATTGGCTGATTCTTGCTGACAATATTATGAGTCCCTCATGATTGTCTTATGATCTATGATTTGCTGTGATTTGCTCAGGTATAAAGACCCCTGTATTTCTGTCAATCGGGGTCCCAGTTCTTTGGAAGATATTCCAACTGGGTCCTTATTGCCTGGCAATAAACTTCACCTTCTTATTCTCCATTGCTGCGTCTGTTTGATCCTTATTTTTGCACTTTGCCAAAACCACTAACTTTCACGTGCTACATTTGGTGCCGTGCTCGGATCATACAGGCCAGTAGGGTTTTTTTTACCCAAAAAGAGCCGGCCTCCAGTTCTTGGCGGGAGGACGCTCCGGGGGCTTTTGGGTCACTCCAGGCGCCAATCGGACATCATTTCCGAAGGAGGGAGGCAATCGCCTTCGGCGCGGACTCCCGACAAGACGGAGGCAAGGACCGAAAAAGGAGAATCTGAAGGGGAGCCAACAGGAAAGGCGCGCCATGAAAGGAACTCACGGTGAGTTGAGATAAAAATGAGTGCTTGATCAACGCTCGGGTGACCCACTAGTAACTTCCCGTTAAAGGGAAAGGATTCCCAAAAGGGTGAGGGAGGAGAAGCTGGGTCAACCAAGGAAGGGAAGAGGTTCTGCAGGAAAAAGTTAGGGGGAAAAAACAGCTGTGGGGGGTTAAAAAGGAAAAAACGCTGTATGTGTGTGTGATTCTCTGCCAAGTTGTTCGCCGCAGGCAAAGGGGGGCGAAAAGGGCTGTGTTTGTGTGTGCTGGAATGAAAGGTGTCCCGGGACTGTGGTTGAATGAGTAAGATCTGTGTTCAAAAAAGGAAGAGTGTTTGAAGAGGAAAAAAAAAAGAAGGGTTGTGAATGAGCGCGGAAAGGCAAGGAAAGTGAAGGGGAAGTGTGCTGTGGTTTTTCCTTGTCCTATTTTTGAAGCTGCCTAGCTGAAAGTGTTTTGCCTGGTGAAGAGGGAAAGTTTTTGCAAAAAACTATGGGGGGAAAATGTTCAAAACCAGTTCAAGCCTGTACACCCCTAGAATGCATGATAGAAATTTTTAAAAGAGTTTTCCCAGAAGAACCAGGAGAGGTCAGACCGAGTAAGGAGGTTTTAAAGAAATATTGCCAACAGATTTGGCCCCAGCAGGTCAAATCTTGGCCGCGAGATGGCACCTACAGGATTGAGTTATGTCAAGCAGTTATGGACTCAATAATGCAAAAACCGGATTTACTTAAGGAGCAGTACTATTATATTTCAAAACGGACTGCTATTTGTTTGAAAAATCCGGACTGGTTCAGGATAAAAAGAGGAAATGGCAACAGCTGTGAGATTTTCGCTGTAAGGCAGGAAGCCAGGAAACCCTTAACTTCTTCTGCAGCTGACAGGAAAATTTATGTTGGACCTTTAGAGGAGGAGGGAATCCCTCCACCGCCATACAATTATAGCAGCAGAAACCCAGCAATACAGCCGCCTTCAGGGCAAGTATTGCCAGGCCAAAATGCAATGGCAGGACAAACCCAACAGATCCCTATGCCCAGCCAATCTCAGCCAGCAATAAATAATTCTCCGCAAGCCACAAACGGTGCTTCACGAGCTGCCCCACCTTCTCAAGCATCACTGGATGTGCCTAGCCTTCCAGATTTGCCTTCCCAGCCAAAACAAACAGCAGCTTTAGATCAAAGCACGTTACCCTCCCCTCCCAAGGAAAAATTCAACCAGGACATGTCAGCCTGGCAGACACAGACAGAGGGAGTGGAAGGAGGAACCAGTACATTTCAAATGTCTGGAGCATGGGGAGAACAAATTAATTCATTGAGAACCCCAGAAAGCCATGACAGTTCAAAATTATGGAAATTGATGGATGCTATTACAGATTCTGGACAGAAATTGGTCCTGAAAATGAGAGAAAGTGATTTGCCTAGCACATCTCAAGGCCCGGCCTCGCCTCAGTTTCCTAAAGGAGGTTATTACTTACGTAATAACAAAGGGGCACCAGCGCCAATGCTTCCCCTAAGGGCTGTCTTGGGGCCCCAAGAGCCACGGCCAGTGGATGCAAATGGGAGACCAACGGGTCCTTGGCCTGCCAGGGCAGTCACACTCCAATATGTCCCCTTTACAACCACAGATTTGTTGAATTGGAAAACGCATACAGTACCCTTTTCAGAAAAACCTCAGGCCATGCTGGATTTAGTTGCTTCCATTATGGTAACCCATCTGCCTACATGGCAAGATTGCAGGCATCTTTTGATGACCCTTTTCACCTCTGAGGAAAGGAGAAGGATAGATACAACTGCAGACAACAATCTCAAGGCCCAGGTGCCAAACTCTGAAAACAATCCAGATGCTTGGGTCCGTGCCAGATATCCACTTACAGATCCAGGGTGGGACCCAGAAAGGGATAAAGACGCCTTGGCCAATTATCGGCAGGAAGTTATAAAGGCTATTAAGGGTGCTGCCAGGAAGCCTACAAATATTTCTAAGGTGGCTGAAGTTGTTCAACTTGGGGATGAATCGCCCTCTCATTATTTGGAACGCTTAATGGAGGCATATAGAATTTATACCCCCTTTGATCCAGAAGCCCCAGAAAGTAAGCAAATGGTAAATGCAGCATTTGTGGCTCAGAGTGCTACGGACATTAAGAGGAAATTACAAAAGTTAGACGCTTTTGAAACATTGCAAATGGATCAGCTCCTAGCAATCGCTCAAAAGGTTTTTTTGAACAGAGAAAGTGAGGTTAAGAAGGACAGAGTTCGGGAAATGAAGCAAAAGGCAGTGTTTTTGGCTGCAGCCATCAGCCAAGGCTCAGCATTTGATACAGGTGCCCAAGGGAGAGGTTCCAGTAGGGCACGAGGAAGAGGAAGAGGAAGGGGGCTGCCATTGGGAAGGAATCAGTGTGCAATTTGCAGAAAGGAAGGTCATTGGAAACAGGAGTGCCCTGATGCAAGGGGAACAGAGGGAGAAGGTGAATTCAGGGATCAGAGGGAACGTGGACGTGGATGGGGATCACAGCGAGGAAGGATGCAAGCTGGAAGATATGTGAGGAACAGAGGAAGTAGCAGAGATTTTGTTGGATTAGCGCAATTGGAGGAATATGAGAATGAGAATGCATAGGACAGACCGGGCTCAACTCTTTCTTTAGGCTCCCAAGAGCCCATGGTCTCGGTTAAACTGGGGAGCTGCTTAGTAAATTTCATGATTGACACTGGAGCGCAATTTTCGGTGCTCACGAAGCCGTTAAAAGCAAAAAGCAACCAAGCAGTGACAATTGTGGGGGCCACAGGCAACAGGGTCCTTAAACCGTTTTTGCAACCTCAAGAATGCCAGATTGGGGGAAAAACCCTTACACATCAATTTCTGTATGTGCCTGAATGCCCAATCCCCTTGCTGGGACGTGACTTTCTATCAAAGGTTCAAGCACAGATTACCTTCACACCAAAAGGGGCAGAAATGAAATTACTACAGGCTGCATCAGGGATAGTCACAGTAGAGGTGCCTAGAGAACAGGCATGGGAAATGATGGGGGCTTTATCAAAAACAGACTCCCAAAAGGACATTTCACAGATTCCTAAAAATCTGAGAGCCCCACCTGGAGTATGGGCAGAGGACAAAGAATATAGCCTCATTCATAATAAACCTAAAGCCAGGGGCAAAGCCAATAGCAACTCGACAATATCCAATCCCAAGACAAGCAGCAGAGGGAATGCAGATACATATAGACAAGTTTTTGCAATATGGGCTTTTGGTAAAGTGCCAGTCCAGCTGGAATTCTCCACTTTTTCCAGTGCGCAAGCCAAATTCAGATCAGTTTCGGCCAGTCCAAGATCTGAAAAGGATTAATAATTTAATGCAGACTCTGCATCCATGTTTGCCCAATCCTTACAATCTCCTAGGATTGATTCCATCAGAGGCAACTGTGTTTACAGTGTTGGACTTAAAAGATGCATTTTTCTGTTGCCGGATTGCCTCCCAGAGTCAGCCAATATTTGCATTCCAATGGGAGGATCCTTACAAGGGGACAAAAACTCAATTAACGTGGACAAGGTTGCCCCAGGGATTCAAAAATTCGCCAACACTTTTTGGAACAGCTCTTGCCCAGGATTTGTCTAAATTCCCTTCAGTACCTGGGAAAACAATTCTTCTGCAATATTTGGATGACTTATTGGTCGGATGTGATACCTATGAGACTTGTAAAAAGGCCACAGAGGATTTGCTTTATCTCCTTTGGGAAGCAGGATACAAGGTGTCTCGGAAAAAGGCTCAAATTTGCCAAGAGACAGTGAAATATTTGGGGTTTCACATTTCTCACCAGCAGAGGGCGTTGGGATCCGAAAGGAAAGAAGCCATTTGTGTCATTAAGGAACCCACAAGCCACAGGCAATTGCGAGGGTTTTGGGGGGCTGCAAGTTTTTGCCGTATTTGGATCCCTGATTTTAGCACCCTAGCAAAGCCTCTATATGAAAGCACAAAGGGCAGAGAAAATGCTCATTTTGAATGGCATGCAGAGCAAAGGAAAGCTTTCAATACGTTAAAGTCTAAACTGATGCAGGCTCCAGCCTTGGCTTTGCCAAACCCAGAAAGAGCTTTTTATCTTTTCGTTCATGAGAAATCTGGAATTGCAGCAGGGGTCTTGACTCAAGTATTGGGAAGTTGGAAAAGACCTGTAGCTTATTTGTCAGAACAAATGGATGCAGTGGCGAAAGGATGGCCACCTTGTATGTGATCAGTAGCTGCAACAGCCCTATTGGTCAAAAAGGCATTTAAATTCACCTTTGGACAAGAGATTTATGTGAATGTGCTTCATGCTGTGTTGACATTAATGGAATACAAAGGAAGTTATTGGCTTTCCAACGAGCGCATGGCAAAATACCAAGGGCTTTTGTGTGGTAACCCACAAGTACATTTGCAAGTTGTAAACACCTTGAACCCCGCTTCTTTGTTACCCCTTCCTGAGTCAGTGGATCATGAACCTCATGATTGCATTCAAGTAATGGACTCAATTTACTCTAGCCGTCCAGATTTGCAGGACGAGCCGTTAAAAGACCCAGATGTAGAATATTTCACAGATGGAAGCAGCTTTGTAAAGGAGGGGCAAAGGAGAGCTGGATATTCTGTGGTTACTCTAATTGATGTCATTGAAGCTCAGCCTCTGCCAATTTCATCCTCAGCGCAGAAAGCAGAACTTGTGGCTTTAACCAGAGCTCTTCAGTTAGCAGCTGGCTGTAGAGGCCCCTCGACTGGAGGCCCCTCGACTGTCCTCGGGTCCAGTATTGGACCACTTTGACCGGATATCTCCAGCCGATGTGGACAGATTCCTCCAAGCCGGAAAGCCCACCACCTGTCCTCTTGACCCGTGCCCGTCATGGCTGATTAGAGCGTGTCCAGACAAGGTGCGGGGCCCCCTGGGGGATATCATCAATTTGTCCCTTGGCACCGGGATATTCCCAGGGGAACTGAAGGAGGCGGTGGTGCGTCCGCTCTTAAAGAAAACATCATTAGATCCCTCAGATCTATCCAATTACCGCCCGGTCTCAAATCTTCCATTCCTGGGTAAGGTGATTGAGAGAGCGGTTGCTGAACAGCTTGGTAGGTTTCTGGATGAAACATCTGCTCTGGATCCATTCCAGTCCGGCTTCCACGCTGGTCATGGGACCGAGACGGCTCTGGTCGCCCTAACAGATGATCTCCGCAGGCAGCTGGATCGAGGCAGGTCGGGGCTGCTGATTCTTCTAGATCTGTCAGCAGCCTTTGACATGGTCGATCACAAACTCCTGGACCACCGCCTTGCCGACGTGGGGATCCAGGGCACAGTCCTTCAATGGCTGCGCTCGTTTCTCTCTGGTCGGGGACAGAGGGTGGCGCTTGGGGGGGAATTGTCATCACGCCACTCCTTGGTGTGTGGAGTGCCTCAGGGTGCAATTCTCTCCCCAATGCTTTTTAACATCTTTATGCGCCCCCTCGCCCAGCTTGTCCGGAGTTTTGGGCTGGGTTGCCATCAATATGCTGATGACACCCAACTCTATCTGTTGATGGATGGCCATCCTGACTCGGCCCCAGACACACTGACCAGATGTCTGGAAGCTGTGGCTGGATGGTTACGTGGGAGCCGGTTGAAGTTAAATCCTTCGAAGACAGAGGTCCTCTGGCTGGGGCGGGACGATATGGGATCGAGGGGGCAACTCCCATCTCTTGCGGGGGTGCAATTAGTGCCAGCACCGGCCGTTAAGAGTTTGGGGGTAATCTTCGATACCTCCCTCTCTATGGAGGCGCAGATTACAGCTATAACAAAGGCGGCATTTTTCCATCTCCGCCAAGCTAAGCAGTTGGCCCCTTATCTCTCTCGTCCTGACCTAGCCACTGTGATCCATGCGACGGTCACCTCCAGACTGGATTATTGTAACTCGCTCTACGTGGGGCTGCCCTTGAGACTGACCCAGAAACTCCAGCGGGTGCAGAATGCCGCGGCGAGACTCCTTATGGGGTCTTCGCTGCGAGAGCACATTCATCCGGTACTATACCAGCTGCACTGGCTCCCGGTGGAGTACAGGATCAGGTTTAAGGTGCTGGTTTTAACCTTTAAAGCCCTATACGGCCTAGGACCCTCGTACCTACGGGACCGCCTCTCCTGGTATGCCCCACAGAGAAACCTACGGTCTGCAAATAGTAACATCCTCAAGGTCCCAGGCCTCAGAGAGGTTAGGCTGGCCTCAACTAGAGCCAGGGCCTTCTCGGCTGCGGCTCCAAACTGGTGGAATGCTCTGTCACAAGAGACTAGGGCCCTGCGGGACCTGACATCTTTCCGCAGGGCCTGCAAGACAGAGTTGTTCCGCCAGGCCTTTGGTCAGGGCGCAGCCTGACTCCCTCCTCTGGCAACCTGCACAGAATTTTGCTTAATTGGTTGCCATCAATTTGATTTAATTAATTTTTATAATGAAATATTTTTAGACTGATTATTTGATTGTTGTTAGCCGCCCTGAGCCCGGCTTCGGCTGGGGAGGGCGGGATATAAATAAAATTTATTATTATTATTATTATTAGAGTAAACATCTACACAGACTCAAAGTTTGCTTTTTTAACTTTACATGCTCACGGAGCCTTGTGGAAAGAGAGGGGGCTCATAGGGGCAGAAGGGAAACCGCTGAAATATGGGCCAGAACTGGAAACGCTTTTGGAAGCTGTGTGGGCTCCGAGAAAGGTTGCGGTCATACATTGGCGAGGCCACAGCAAGGGAACCACAAAAGCAGCAAAGGGAAATCAATTGGCGGATCTGGCTGCAAAACGGGCAGCTTTACTGCCACCGCCACCTGCCTCTATAACAGCATCTCTTCTTCCTACAGCAGTTGATTTAGAGCAAATAAAGCCCATCTACACGGAGGCAGAACAGGAATGGGCCCAACAGGAAGGGGGATACAGAATGCCACCACAGGATGGATGGTTTATCCTCCCAGACCAGCGAGTATTTGTTCCAGAAGCCTTAGGCAGGAACATAGTGAAACAATATCATGAGTCCACTCACTATGGGGCCACAGCATTGCGGGAAAGCCTGAATAGGCAATTTTACATAACCAGGATATCACAGCTGGCTGAAGCAGTATCACGTGCATGCCTTCTGTGTGCAAAAAACAACCCCAAGCAAGGCCCAGTACCTCCACCAGGAATACAGCAAACAGGCTTAATGCCAATGGAAAATTTAATAGTGGATTTTACAGAAATGCCAAAGGCAAAAGGGTTTAAGGCGCTTTTGGTTTTCACATGCACTCTCACAGGATGGCCTGAAGTTTATCCGGCTAGAACAGAAAAAGCCCAGGAGGTAGTAAAACGCCTCTTAACGGAAATCATTCCAAGGTTTGGTCTACCAAGGTGTATAGGCAGTGACAATGGTCCAGCTTTCATTGCATCAATAGTGGATGATGTATGCAAAGCCTTGCAAATACAATGGAAACTACATGCGGCCTATAGACCTCAAAGCTCAGGAAAAACAGAAAGGATGAATCGGACTCTTAAAGCGCAGTTAGCAAAATTGTGCCAGGAAACTCATTGTAAATGGGTAGACATGTTGCCTATAGCTTTGTTTAGGATCAGATGTTCACCAACAAAGAGACTGAAACTTTCTCCGTTTGAACTTTTGTATGGGAGACCACCTCCAATAGCCATGGGGAAAACAGCAGACTTGACTCAGGTGGGGGGGGGGCAGATAACATCAGAACAAATCCAGGCTCTTTCTCGTATTTTTCTTGATTTAAACAGGTGGTGTCTCCAACGCATTCCCATCTGCTTATCCGAGCCAGTACATCCTTTTCGGCCAGGAGACCGAGTGTGGGTTCGAGACGGAAAGACGAACCACTGACGGCTCGGTGGAGAGGTCCCTACACGGTTCTGCTGGCCACACCTACTGCGGTGAAAGTAGCGGAAGTAACCCCGTGGATTCATCATTCTCGTCTGAAGCGGTCTGAGGGTCATTGGAACTGTGAGCTGAACCCGTCTAACCCTCTGAAGTTGAAGCTCACCAGGAACCCCTGCACCTAGCCCCACCGGAAGCGGGCAGGAGCACGGGCAACGGGACTACAGGTCTGCTCTCACTGCACCCGGAAGCCAGTGAGTCTACGCACACCGGAAGATTGAGGAGCTGCACCAGCATATGGGAGGACCCCTACCAGTTAAAATTTCAGTCAATCCCAGATTCCAGCCAGACTTTGCTCATAAACCCTTAGTACAAATAACAATAACAAGGGTGAACAAAAGGGGGGACATTCATGACAAGTGGGTGGATTGGGTAACTGCATACGGTTGTTACATTCCTTTCTTTCTTTGGGAATTCTACATACCAGATTGGGCACAAGCAGGTCCACAACAATAGTTCACATACAAGGGAGAGTACATGCCAGGGGAACCAAGGAGAGCCATACGTAGCTTCTCCTACCCACCTCCCCAAGGAGCATTTCCCGGTGCGATACTGGTCACTGTAGCTGTTTTTCCTCCACCACCCACAGGTCCCTTCAAGGTAGCAGGTGCAGAGTGTATACAGTGTGAGTTGACCTCACCAGTTCGACCAGAACCTGGGGACCACCAATAAGTCCACTGGGTGCGGCCGAGCGGGAGGCTATATCTCACTAAAGGGTATGTTCTGGTACCTGCTACCTTATATAATTGTTGCAATTTCACTCCTTCTGGTCCTAATCATTGTATTTTGTGTATATAAGAAGGAGCACCGTATTAACATCGACCTAGAGCCGGAACTAATAAGGTTCAACCTTGAAGGTATACATGGGGAAAATGAAAATGAAGCTTCTGTTGATTTTGATGTGCTTGTGGCTCCAGAGAGGCCCAATGGTAGTAGGTAATGTCTTTATAAACCATGCTGAACACATGTTCCAGATATATGGGGAGAATGCTACCCTATATTATGAACACCCAAGGAAGGTAGCAGACATGTCCCTTATACCAGGATTAATCAAGGATCCTGATGTTGTGTTGGCAGGCCTACTGTACAATCAGAGTGGTCTCTTTGCAGCCCCACCTACTGAAATGAATGACATCCCCTACCGATATATCAGATATACCAGAACCACAAAAGGTCTATGTTTTTGCTGTCATGCCACTGGAGTATGGAATTCCAAATGGAAGTATTGGCCCCAAGTTAAGTACCACATTGACAAAGGATGGCTGGGAAATTATACCCAATGCTCGGATAAATTTTGGCTTTGGGGCTCCCACAATGCCTCCTACCAGGGCAATACTACCCCTTCAGATCTGTACCCATACTTTCCTCAGTACTCGGTTAATTTCACTGGACAAGGGTCCATTTGTTCTGGTTGGATGATTAAAGATCCTAACCTCTGGTTTCTATATGATGGATTGGCAACAAATTTCCACCCAGGAAATTTCCAGTGTGTCGGTGTGGGGGCATTTACCTTTCCGGTTGCAGTGGCGGTCAATCACAAGGTACCTCATCTTGCAAGCAGACGGAAAAGGGCGGCCCTGGGCGAACACTGTGAAGATGAAATTTATCTGACAAATTCTGTAGGGAGCGTTGGGGGTGGATTTATAGGATTCCTCTCAATGGGGATTTACCCAGGAATAGTTGCTGAGCAAAATAGAAAGGCACTGTTTGCTCTTACATGCAGGCTGGAGAAAACTATCAATGCCACCACCCATGTCTTGCGCTCCTTGCAGTCAGAGGTTGAGGATTTGAACCAACTGACAATGACCCATAGATTGGTTTTGGACTACCTTCTTGCACGTTCAGGCGGGTTTTGTAAAATTGTCCCAAAGGGTCGATGCCAGGTTAAATTCCACGACCTTAACAAGACAATTGAGGACCAATTGCTAAAGCTACAGTCTCTGGTAGCTGACAACACACCCACTCAGAATCCCTGGGAAAAGGTATGGTCGTGGATACCAGGAAAGGGGTGGGTGCATGGCCTTCTGACCGCCTTAGCTATAGGAGGATTTGTTTTTCTGTTGTTTCTTTCTATAATCCCTTGTTGTCTGTCTTTGCTTAGGGGAATGATAGCCCACAATGTTAAGCATCTCACTGACCCTCATATTATGGCAATATACAGAGCTTTGCCTCCAGTGCCAGATGAGCCAGAGGAAGACGATGGTTACGAGCCAATGCGCAGGGAACAGGTCCCAGTGCAGGAACAGGCCCCATTGCAGGAAGCAACGGTTTATTCTGATGTCCTGAGTGGTGTTCAAGCTCAGGAGTCAGATGAATCTTCTCTCTGAGCTTGAAAAGGGGGGAATGAGGCAAGGAAGAAGGGCTACCCCTATGCTATTCATATAATCAGTTATCAGTAATCAATATGTTCAATATATATTCATATATGCTTACACAAATCAAGGATTACAGTACTTTATAATCCATTTTGAATCAAAAGGGAAGCTGTGCCTTAGCTAACTGCAAACTGCTTGGAACAGCAAAGTTAGGAACCGACCTTTCCCCTAAAAACATCTGTGTACCCTGGACAAAGGGGAAAGACATGAATCAGAGATTCTGGTACAAATTCCCCTCAGATACAGGCTAAATTAATCCACAGAACAGGAAGAGCAAAACCACAAAATATCCAAGCTCCCTGTCCTGTCATAACTAGGGGAAAGGTTAGACAGAGCGTCACTACAAGCATCGGAAAGCAGAACTAGAATCCAGTGCTAGACCAGGAGCTGGTAGCGTGACAACAGCTTGCTGATTGGCTGATTCTTGCTGACAATATTATGAGTCCCTCATGATTGTCTTATGATCTATGATTTGCTGTGATTTGCTCAGGTATAAAAACCCCTGTATTTCTGTCAATCGGGGTCCCAGTTCTTTGGAAGATATTCCAACTGGGTCCTTATTGCCTGGCAATAAACTTCACCTTCTTATTCTCCATTGCTGCGTCTGTTTGATCCTTATTTTTGCACTTTGCCAAAACCACTAACTTTCACGTGCTACACATGGCTTTCTTTTGTGAAGCATCTCATATGGGGTGCAATTTACAGCGGACTGGTACCTCCTGTTATACACGTGACAGAAAAACGAAAGAGCTTCGGCCCAAAAGGGATTGGGCAGCCCCGAATCATGTAACAGCATTCTGATTCCTTGCTGCAGGGTCTGGCTTACTCTCTCACATAAACCATTCTGCCAGGGTGATCTGGGCGTGGCAGTCCTATGCTCAATGCCCTGTTCAGAAAGAAAACTCTCAAACTCTTCTGAACAAAACTCTCCACCCCTGTCTGTGAAAAGAAAACGTACGTTCTCATTATGTACATTCCTGAGCCATTTACAAAACTGGCGAAACTTAGTAAAGGCTTCAGACTTTTTCTGCAACATATAGACCCATACATATCTTGAATAGGAGTCTACCAACACCATAAAAAACATTGAATTGCCTCTAGAGAGCGCTGGAGGCCCCACTAAGTCTGCATGAATGACTTCGTACGGTTTCTTGGCCTCTCTCCCAGACTCTGTATCTTTGGGAGCTTGCATTGCCTTACTCTCAGCACAAGAAACACATTTCATGTGATAGGGACACTCTTTCAACTTCATACCCTCAACCATATCAGGCATTTTTGTCACAGCCTGGAAATTCAAATGACCATAAACGCGTTGGTAATAATGAATACATTGGTCATGCAACTTCTCATTCTTATCAACAGATAAATTGCAACACTCTTTCTCAGTTGCATCTGCAGTACCTGTACCTGTAACAAAAGGCAATTGGTACAAACCATTTACACATTTTGCATACAGAATGAGCTTGCCATCTCGACGAATTTCACAACGAGATTTAGCAAACACCACCTTAAACCCCTGACGATCAAGCTGGGACACACTCAACAGATTGTCCTGAATATCAGGTGCATACAGGACATTCTTAATAGTTGCATTCAGGCTCTTTAAAAACACAGTTCCCTGAGCCAAACTTGTGAGAACAGTCCCATCTGCTTGATGAATTTCTTTCTCTTGCTTCTCAAGCTGAACAAAGAGACTTTCATCTTTGGCCACGTGGTTGGTACAGCCAGAGTCGATCACGAAGAAACTCCGCCTACGTTGATTGGAGCAGCAAGAGATCAAAGCCTTTGAAGTAGCAGGTGCTTGGGGATTTCGTCCTCCTCCCCCTCTGCCTCTGAAGTTTCCCTTCTTCTTTGAAGTTTTCTTGCTGCACTGGAAACTCAAATGGCCTTGTGCTTCACACGAAAAGCACCGCCACAATTTCAGAGCTTTAACAGCAGCAGTTTCACTTTCACTTTCTGAAGATTCAGGCACATTTTCATGCACATTTTTAACAGCACTGTCCTGGCTTTCTCTAACAGCCTGTCTGCGATCCCACTCATTCAAGAGCACGCTAGACACATAATCTTCTGTTAGCCGGTCAGAAGGCATTGTAGAAATCTGGGCAGCTACTCCATCGTAAGAATTGTCTCGGCTATTTATCATCAACATTGCAAACACAGCCTCTGAAATAGCCAAGTCTCGCTGAACAAGGTCCTGTCTGAGACGCTTTAACTAAGATAGATGGCTAGGCAAATCACCACCTTTCTCCAACTGCAGCCTGCACAGCTTCTTGAAGAAAATCACACTGGAACCAGCATTCTGTCTCAAATGCATATCTTTCAACTTATGCCAAACAGCTTGTGCAGTCTCTTGACCCTCTAAGTTTACCAGCAAGTGGTCTGAAACACTCAAAACAATTGTCCCTCGGGCTTTCCTGTCTGCAGCATGCCACTCAGGCCAATCATCTGCATCCTTCTTGGGAGGGTCATCTATAGTGTAGAATAGCTTTTCCCTCTGTAAAAGCGCTTTCATCTTGACCTGCCAAACTGCATAGGTCTCAGGCATGAGGAGAGTAAAGGACAGAGCCATCTGGCCAGAATGTGCACAGGCCATGTCTGCTATTATTTAAATCAAGACACTTCCCTCGTGCAACACAGATAAAGCCTTGACTCCTTCAGCCACTCTCTCTCCCACTCTGAGCGCAATTAACAGGCAAACAGGGATGCTATCTTCTTCTCTTGGCAGTCAGCAACATACCTCCATAAATTAAGCAGCAGCAACAGCAATAGCGGCAGCTTGAACACTCTGCTCCAAAACAGCTCTGCTTCTGGGCACCGCAAATCAGTCCAGCATGCAGCGTCCGTTCCGCCTTCCGGCAATCAGCAACAGAAACCTCTGGCGACTGGGACGACTGGGACGACTGGAACAACGACTGGAACAACGACTGGTCAGACGACTGGAACAATGACTGGGCCCATAACCGATGTCAGCATCGCCCCTGAGCCAGTGCCACCAACTGGACTCATCCACTTCAGCCCCGACTGGGCTAGGCGAGCTGGGTAGCACTTCCAGAGACCACCTTCTGCACAGGAACAGGTCAAAGTGCTGTGGACTCACAGCTTAGAGTTGTGAGCACCGAATTCACTCCCACAAGAAGACAGTCGTCGCACAGCAGAGTATAGCAGAGCATAAACGACTCGGAGAGCAGCTCTGTAGAATATCTTCTTTTATTCTTTCTACAACTATAATACACAACTATGTACAGAGCTAAATGAGGTCTAAATGAAAATGCTGAACTGCACTGAGTGTCTGCAGCTGCTCTTAGCAGCAACCTTATCTATACACACGATCTCTCTCTAACACTCAGTCTCTCTCTCTCTCTCTCTCTCTCTCTCTCTCTCTCTCTCTCTCTCTGATGTGAGGCTGGAGTGGAATAAGTACAGTGGTGCCCCGCAAGACGAATGCCTCGCAAGACGGAAAACTCACTAGATGAAAGGGTTTTCCGTTTTTTGAGCTGCTTCGCAAGACGAATTTCCCTATGGGCTTGCTTTGCAAAGCGAAAACGTCTTGCAAGTTTGTTTCCTTTTTCGTAAAACCGTTAATACCCAGGGTGCATTGCTTGAAGAGGTGCAGTTGCGACTTGACTTCGAGGAGCAACACATAGCACGTGGTGTGGTAGCCTTTTTTGAGGTTTTTGAGGACTTTGCTGATTTTTGAAGCTTTTCCAAAACTTCTTTTGCAGCCGTTTGGTAAGTTAAACTTTTAAAACTTTTGGGGGGGTTTTTAGATTTTGGGTTGGGGTGTTTGGAATTCAAGGACTTGGTGTTGGGGAGAGGTTTGCAAGAATCTGGGAGCTTGTGTGGGTTTTTTCTGCATTTTTATGATTTTTTGTGACCATTGGGGCACTCTGCTGTTTTTTTTTTTAAAAAAAATCTGCGTTTGAATTTCTGTGTGGTGGGTGGCTGGGGGAACAGCTGAGGAGGGGTTTGCAAGAATCTGGGAGCTTGTGTGGTTTTTTTAATTTTTTATGATTTTCTGTGATCATTGGGCCATGTTGTTTTTTTTAAAAAAAATTCTGCGTTTGAATTTCTGTGTGGTGGGTGGCTGGGGGAACAGTTGGGGAGGGGTTTGCAATAATCTGGGAGCTTGTGTGGGTTTTTCTGAATTTTTCTGATTTTCTGTGACCATTGGGCCATGTTGTTGTTTTTTCAAAAAAAAATTCTGAGTTTGAATTTCTGTGTGGTGGGTGGCTGGGGGAACAGTTGGGGAGGGGTTTGCAACAGTTGGGGAGGGGTTTGCAATTTCTGTGTGGTGGGTGGGTGGCTGGGGGAACAGTTGAGGTTTTTGAAGACTTTGGTGATTTTTAAAGCTTTTCCAAAACTTCTTTTGCAGCCATTTGAGGATTTTGAAGACTTTGGTGATTTGCAGCCATTTTGTAAGTTAAACTTTTGAAACTTTTTGGTGGTTTTTTGGATTTTGGGTTGGGTGTTTGGAATTCAAGGACTTGGTTCTGGGTTTGAATCCCTGTGTGGTGGGTGGCTGGGTGCTTTTGAATTTTTTCAAAGTTTACTAAGCTAGGATCTGTGCTGCCATGGGACCCAAGAAGACTGCTGCTGGAGAGGCCAGCGAGAGGAAGAAAGAGAAGGTGACGCTGGAAATGAAGGAGATCATCCGGAAGCACGACGGTGGAATGCATGTGACAGACCTCGCCAGGGAGTACGGCAGGAACCCATCGACCATCGGCACCATCCTGAAGATGAGGGAGAAGATCCTTGTGACTGATGCAGCCAAGGGAGTCACCGGAATTGTGAAGAACCGCCCAGCTGTTCTGGAGGAGGTCAAGAAGTTGCTGCTCATCTGGTTAGAAGAGAAGCAGCGTGCAGGGGACACAGTGACTGAGGCTGTGATTTGTGAGAAGGCCAAGGCCTTGCGCGCAGACCTCGTCCGGGAACAGCCAGGAACCTCAGGCGAGCCAGAAGTCTTCAAGGCAAGCAGAGGCTGGTTTGACCGGTTCAAGACAAGATCTGGAATCCACAGCGTGGTCAGGCATGGAGAGGCTGCCAGTTCTGATGTTCCTGCGGCTGAAGACTTTACATTGGAGTTCCTGGAGGCTGTGAAGACGAAGGGCTACTGTGAGGGAACTGCCATCAGAGGCACGGGAGAAGGAGAGGGTCTCGGATTCTGCAGGGGAAGGTCCAAGCGCTAGAGGGAGACTCAGCTGGGAAGAAGGGGAAGAGAATGAGTGTAACACCAGGGATCCAGGAGAGCAACGGGACAGGGAGGTGCAGGGGCTCCAGGACTCTTCGTTGGAAGTTAGCGAGGAGAGCCCAAGCACCCCGCTGCCCACGCCCACCCTGCGCAGGAGACTCCCGCGCAGTGAGAGGCGGAGACGATTGGGCGTCAAACAACTCTTATGTTGGCAACGCTTTAAGAAACGCCCACAGACAGATTCTACGAGTGACTGAGGGCAGCCACGCTGAGATGGGCTGTGCAGTCCGGAGGGTTTAACCAGGCACTCTAATGCTCAAACGGAGCAGGATTACGCACGAGTAACTCCCCACCCATTATAGCAATCTGTCTGTCACTGAAAGTTGCTCGTGCGCAACAAGCAGAAGGGGGACATCATGAGTAAGACCGGAGAAGTCGGAGCCACGAGAGGGGCGGCTGGCGGCCAATCGCTGGAGGAGAGAAACCGCGATCTGGAAGAGCACATAGCCATCCTGACGGTGAGGCTGGACGAACGACGGTCTCAGGATGCTCAGGGGAAACCCACCCCCATAGCAAGGAAGGTACCGGGACTGGTGCACAAGTTTGGGGGAAAGCCTCAAGAGTATGGGGCGTTTAGAAAAGAAATAGAATATGCCCTGAAGCTGCAGCAAAACGATTTTGAAAATGATGCAGGCAAAGTTGCTTATATTGTGGGGCACTTGCAGGACGGGGTGAGGGAGTGGATTCGACCGCTTATGGCGACGCAGAATGACGCCATGGAGGATCTACCGAAATTCCTTCAGGCGATGGACGCGATGTTCAGTAGCGATTTGCAACAGAGTGTGACCAAACGGGAACTGCTGAACTGTAAGCAGGGAGAAGGGTCAGTTAGAGACTATTGGTCACGTTTTGCCATGATAGTTCATCGCCTGGGGTGGCAGCTGGACTTGGAGCCCATACAAATGCTATTTTGAGGAGGGGTTGTCACCAACGGTCAAAGATGAGCTTTCGCGCGCACCCCGCCCAGAGTCTATGGATCAGCTGACCAAGGCAGTCCTTGCGATTGGCGTAAGACAGGAAGCGCGGGCTCAAGAGAGGCGGGAAGGGAGAGAGCAGCGTTGTCATGACTACTGCATTCCTAGAATACCTAGGCAGCCTTCCCCGCTGGCGGAGCCAATGGAAATAGGCGGTGCGCGCGCCCAGGAAGTTTCAAACTCCAGCGAGAGTCGCAGAAAGGAGGGAAAGGATGTAAAAACGACCAAGAAATGTTTCCTTTGCCAACGGCCAGGACATTTTGCCAGAGTCTGCCCACAAAGAAAGGCCTGGCAAGGAATGGTGGGGGCCGTGGGAGGCGAGGAGGAGGAACCCCAGACTCCGGAGCAGGGAAACGGAAACGCTTGGCTGCTGATCAGCGGGCACAGCAGCCGAGCCAACAACCAATGAATGTGCCCAAACCAGATTCTCCGAGAGCCGCAATTGCCATTGAGGTGGTACTAGAACTCCCTAATGGGCACCCAGTGAAGGTTCAGGGTATGCTGGACTCAGGAAGCTCATGCAATTTTTTTAGCAGGGACTTTGCCTTAGATCATCAGCTTCACCTGCTACCTTTGGATGCACCTCTGCAAGTCACCACCATTGATGGGAGGGAACTGATTGGGGGGGAAGTTACCCACCAGACCCCACCTATGAGAATGAGAGTGTCTAGGCACTCAGAGACAATTATCTTCCACGTTGCCTCATTAGCGGGTCCCCCAATAATATTAGGGATGAGCTGGCTAGCGCAACATGATCCGGTGGTGGCGTGGCATCAGAGGACCGTCAGCTTTGGGTCTGACTACTGCCTGCAGCACTGCTTCGGAGGGGAAACGCCAAGGATGAGCGTAGCCAGAGTGGCTAGCACTGCAGTGGAGGGTAAAGGGGAGGTGCCACCACAATATGCTGATCTGAAGGAGGTTTTCAGTGAGAAGGAGGCAGATAAACTGCCACCCCACAGGCCGTTCCATTGCCATATCAATTTGCTCCCTGGGGCGCAGCTGCCGGTGGGTAAACTGTATGCCATGTCAGACAGGGAGATGAAGGAGTTACGGGACTTTATCGACAAGAACCTAAAGAGAGGGTTCATAAGAGAGTCAAAGGCAGTAGGGGTAGTCCAGTATTTTTTGTGGACAAAAAGGGCACTGATAAACCGAGGCTTGTAGTGGACTTCAGGGGGGTAAATTTGGTGTCAGAACCTGTGACTTTCCCTATGCCCAGAATCGACGACATTCTGACGAGAGTGAGGAAGGGAAAGATTTTCACCAAGCTGGACCTTAGGGGGGCTTACAACTTAATCCGAATGAGAGAGGGAGATGAATGGAAGACCACCATGTTCACACCCCTGGGGGCCTTTGAATATCTCGTTATGCCTTTCGGATTACAGTCAGGCTCCGCCTGTTTTCAAGCGTTCATGCACCACGTGTTGGGGTCTCTGCTTTACAAGAACTGTGTAGCATTCCTGGACGACGTCTTGATATATTCAGAAAAGGAGGAGCAACATGTGAGAGATGTCAGGGAAGTACTACAACGATTGCAGAGACACCAGTTGTGGGTCAAGCTAGAGAAATGTCAGTTTCATGCCCGAGAGGTGGAGTTCCTGGGGTACAAGTTATCTGACAAAGGCTTAGCCATGGACCCAAGCAAGGTGCAAGCCGTATTGGAGTGGAAAACCCCTAAGACACGAAAGGATGTGCAGAGATTCCTAGGTTTTGGCAATTTCTACAGGAAGTTCATCAAGAACTTTGCACACTTGACAGCCCCAATCACGGACTGTCTCAGTAGTAAAAAGAAGTTTGTGTGGACGGAGGAAGCCCAGCGATCCTTTGAAAGCTTGAAGAAGGCGTTCGCATCGGAAGAACAATTACTACATGTGGATTTGGAGAAAGCACTGCGGTTGGAGACGGACGCGTCAGACAGAGCTATTGGGGCAGTTCTGTTGCAGCCAGGACTGAGCAAGCAAGAATGGAAACCGTGTGCCTTTTTCTCGAGGAAGCTGAGCAAGTCGGAACAAAACTACACCGTGTACGACCGAGAGCTGCTAGCGATTTACGCCGCCTTTCGTCGGTGGCGCCATTTTTTGATAGGGGCGCAGCGCAAGATCCAGGTCTGTACAGATCATAAGAACTTGGAATACTGGCGGACAGCACGGGTGCTCAACCAGAGACAGATTCGCTGGGCGCAGGAGTTGTCCAAGTTTTCCTTCGAAATCCAGTATGTGCCCGGCGAGCTAAACGTGAGAGCAGACGCTCTCTCGCGTAAACCGGAGTACTTCGAAGGAGAGGGGCCGCCGGAGACCTGCCACGTCATACCTGAGGACCGATGGGTGTGTGTGGGAACTCTAGTGGGCACGAGAGAACTGGCAGGACTCACTAGGGACGATGAATTCGCACGAACAAAAATCAGGAAACTCCAAGATGGGCGGGGAGCACCAGAGGGGTTCGAGGAGAAGGAAGGGGTGTTGTACTACAGGGGGGCGATGTACGTATCGGGGGAGGCTTTAAGAAGAAGGGTACTCAAACAACTACATGACACCCCCACAGCGGGGCACTTTGGGCAACACAAAACCATGATGCTGGTGACCCGACAATTTTGGTGGCCACGGGTGAGGGAAGATGTACGCGAATATGTAAGAGGGTGTGACCGCTGCCAGAGGGCCAAAGGGGAACGCACGGTGCCAGCAGGTTTGCTGGAACCCTTACCCACGCCAAACAAACCCTGGGAGGTGGTGTCAATTGATTTCGTGACGGATTTGCCCAAATCGAGGGGAAAAACAGCAGTGATGGTAGTAGTCGACTTGCTAACCAAAATGTGCCATTTTATCGCCTGCTCACATGCGGTGACGGCGGAAGAAACGGCACGGTTGTTTGTAGAGCACATTTTCAGGCTGCATGACGCTCCCTTGAGGGTTTTATTTGACCGCGGAAAACAATTTACTTCCCGGTTCTGGAGGAAGCTCATGAGCCTACTGCAAGTCGAGGTCAGCTTCTCGACAGCGAGACACCCAGAAACCAATGGGCAGGCGGAAAGGGCAAACAGTGTACTCCAGCAATACTTACGCTGCTACGTTAGCGAGAGGCAGAATGATTGGGTAGAGAAACTAGCGCTAGCAGAATTTGCGTACAATAATGCCGAACATGTGTCCACCGGTATGAGCCCCTTCTTAGCCAATTATGGGTGTCATCACAGGGCATTCCCGGGTAATGAGGAACAGAGCTGGAGTGTGCCTGCAGCTGAACAGTTTGTGGAAGAAATGGAAGTGTTACATCAACAGCTCAAGATGAACCTAGAAAGGGCCAAGGCCAATTACAAGAAGCAAGCAGATAAACACCGAAGGGAAGGGGAAACCATTAGGATGGGGGGTCGCGTGTGGTTGTCCACTCAAGGGTTACCCTTTAAGGGAGGGTGCAAGAAGTTGCAGCCCAGACGACTGGGGCCGTTTGAAGTCATACAACAGATAAACCCCGTGGCGTTCAAGCTCAGGTTGCCCAACAACATGAAAATACATCCCGTGTTCCACAGGTCCTTGCTCTCACCACACAAAGAGGGGCGGGAATTCGAGGGGCGGGAGGTAGAAGTCTTGCCACAACCACAGGTAGAAGAAAGGGAACACCAGAGCTCGGCCGCAGAGATAGTGGATTCTAGGTGGTGAGGGCGGCAAGTGGAGTACTTGGTGGCGTGGGAAGGAGAGCCCTGGTCGGAAAACACGTGGGTGCCAGCAGAGGCAGTTGGCGACGCGCATATGGTGGAAGTGTTCCACCGACGGTTCCCAGATAAACCCAAGCCCTTAGAGCGATTCTGGGAGGAACAGTTCAGCACCACAGAGGAGGAAGAGAGTTTCGAAGGGTTTTCAGAATCCGAAGAAGAATCGGATTGGGAGAGTCATTCCTTGGGTGGGAACCTTAGCAGGTGGGAAGAGGTGTTTACACCCACAGATGAGGAGGACAGCTCATTCCGGGGTTTCCTTGGCTCGCCGACCAGAGAAGAGGCTGCAATAGAGCCCCCGGGTCGGAGGGGGAGTGAAGGGGGCCCTGGGAGGGAGGTGGATGTCAGGGAACTGCCATCAGAGGCACGGGACGGGAGAAGGAGAGGGTCTCGGATTCTGCAGGGGAAGGTCCAAGCGCTAGAGGGAGACTCAGCCGGGAAGAAGGGGAAGAGAATGAGTGTAACACCAGGGATCCAGGAGAGCAACGGGACAGGGAGGTGCAGGGGCTCCAGGACTCTTCGTTGGAAGTTAGCGAGGAGAGCCCAAGCACCCCGCTGCCCACGCCCACCCTGCGCAGGAGACTCCCGCGCAGTGAGAGGCGGAGACAATTGGGCGTCAAACAACTCTTATGTTGGCAACGCTTTAAGAAACGCCCACAGACAGATTCTACGAGTGACTAAGGGCAGCCACGCTGAGATGGGCTGTGCAGTCCGGAGGGTTTAACCAGGCAATCTAATGCTCAAACGGAGCAGGATTACGCACGAGTAACTCCCAACCCATTATAGCTACGTTCCACAGTAGGTCTTCAACTGCGACAAGACCGGGCTGTTTTGGAAGAGGATGCCCAAAAGGACTTTCATCACTCAGGAGGAGGCCAAGTTGCCTGGCCACAAGCCCATGAAGGACCGTCTGACCCTGCTCTTCTGTGCCAACGCAAGCGGCGACCTGAAGATCAAGCCCCTGCTGGTGTACCACTCGGAGAACCCACGGGCCTTCAAGAAACACAAGGTCGACAAGGAGCAGCTGAGTGTCATGTGGCGATCCAACAGTAAGGCTTGGGTCACACGTGTGCTGTTTGTGGACTGGGTCAATCTTGCTTTTGGCCCTGCTGTCAAACAGTACCTGCTGGACAACGACCTGCCGCTGAAGGCTTTGCTTCTGATGGACAATGCTCCTGCTCATCCTAAAGGCCTTGAGGAGGACTTGTTGGAGGAGTTCAGCTTCATCAACATCATGTTCCTGTTAGGATATTTCCGTTCCACCTTAAAAGGGAGCAGGATGTTTGTGTCACAGCCTGCGTATTTCCTGTTCACAGGATGTTTATGTTTGCTATTGCTTTCGTTCTCTCTCTCTGTCAAAGACACTGATGCAGACAGTCATGTCTTTCTTTGTTCTGATCAACGCTGAATAAAAGCTAGTAAATAATGCTCTCCTGAGTGAGACTTCTGGCTGTGCATTATCTGCTGATAAGAGTGTGCACGAGCCCTGGAATGTGACAAGGTATTTTCAGAAAACTCGTGTCGCTAATCGCTCATACTGCGTGACTACGGGAGATCGATGGATCGTCCGGCAGCCGGCTTGGGGGCCATGATGGACTTTATCTCCCTGGCAGTATCCCAACAACAGGTCTCAGGCCCAGATTCACGGCACTTACAGGAGAGTAAGACTGCGACAGACTGCGTTGAAAGGTATGTGGAGGAAAAGCGAAAACAAGGCTTTTCTGTTTGCCTTTGAACTCCGGCAGACTAATGGATCTGGGAGCCGCGCCAAAGGCTTCGTGATTAATGGGCTGCCGAGATAAAGAGTCTCTGAAGTGAAATAGACTCACGGCTAAAATAAAAAGCTGGTATGGAGTTTTTCCAAGCTTCTGAGGCTGCTGAGTGCCCTAAGCTAAATGGGCACTGTCAGGGGTACAGGGACAGAGGCACAGGGAAGGCAGGAAATGGAGAGCGATGGAGAGGAATCCCAGGAGAGCGAGGAAGAGGATAGCAATGACGCAGGGGATTCCATGAGTCTCTCCAGCGAATCAGAGGATTCCCAGAAAGGGGCGCCTGTGGTAAGGGCAAGGGGAGCCCCGGGGGGAAAGTGTCAGGAGCGGGGGGCCAGCAGGGGACCCCAAAGCGGCAGCTGGGAATCAGGGCCAGCCTCCCCACCAGAGCGCAGCGAGGGAGGGGGAGGTTCCAGTGTGTCAGAGGGAGCAGCTCCGGCGACAGAGAAAGGGGAGGGATCAGAGCAAGCCGTTCTCCCGGCAGGGGATGAAAGCAGTGAGGGGAGTAGCATAACTGTCAAAAGGAAGGTCAGAAGTTGGGCGCGCGCGCCAAGTTCAAATGGGGAGGTTGCGGATTACGTCGCCAGGTGTGACACTTGCCAAAGGTCCAAGCCAGTGCACCAGAAACCAGCGGGACTGCTGGAACCGTTGGAGACGCCACTGCAACCGTGGGAGGGGGTGGCGCTGGACTTTGTTGTATAGACAATGTTTCCTTGTGGGACGATTTAAATTGAGAACTTTCCTCCCTCTGTGGACTTTGTAAATTGAAGAAACCAAACCTCGGGCTGACAGAGGGGAAGTGAGCTGTCTTTGCGGATACAGTATATATTTGAAATTGTCACATTGTTATATTGGGACGCTAGTGGAAGATAAAATTAAGCAACTGTAACTTGCACCTCTTAGAAGCAACCAAATGGTAACTGGGGAAAGGCTCTGCAAGTGGAAAAAGTTTTTATGACTATTGTAAAGTTATTTAGCTGCAGGGACTTTAATGGCGGCTAAACTTTTCTCCTTCTCCCCTGAACTGTAACAATACTCCCTCTAGTGGAGTTAGGGATTTACAAACTCCTGGGAACTAACTTTGTTTTGACTCTCAGCTGTTTTGTTATCTACATTGAGGACTGTCTTTCTCATGGAACATTTGACAACTTGACTTTGACTCATAGACAGGTGTGGAATGAGTGGCCCTCCGAAAACAAGATCTGCAAAAGCGAAAGCAGGGAAAGGCCAACTTGTGCAAACAACTCTGACTTCTCAGTCTCGCAGATCATCTGTCCCTGCTGTATTAAAGGGAGTCGAACTCCCAACAACAGCCCTATTAAAGGAAGCTGAACAGCCAACAACAGAGGATATGGCTGCAGGGGGATCTGATACCCTTCTAAATGAAATGTTACAACAATTTGCAATTTTAAATAAGAAGGTTGATGACCAAACAGCAAAAATTGACTTAGCCACATCCTCTATTACAAAACTATCTGAACAAGTGGCACAACATTCACAAGCAATTGGGAACTTAAAAGACGCCACTACATAAGCACATCAGTGACCAGCAGGCCTACCTGTCTATGGTCGAATTGAGAAATCGGGAAAATAATTTGCGATTACGCTCTATCCCAGAGCTTGAGAAAGATTTTAAAATAACAACTGCGTTTAGACTGGGAAGAGCAGCAAAGAAGGACAGGCCCAGAGACTGTCTGATTATTCTGAGGACTAAACAGGAGAGAGACAAAATACTTGACCTTCATTTTAATAAATCACTTGAGATCCAGGACAGAAGAGCGGAGATTTACAAGGATATACCAAAACAATTACTGGATCTCAGAGCTATATATACTGATTTAGCAAGACTTTTGAGAGGCAACGGGATACCCTACAGGTGGGAGTTTCCACAAGGTCTATCATTTAACTACAAAGGAAAGAAGGTTAGAATCAAAACAAAAGAGGACAACCAGAAGTTCCTGCACGACCACGGAGAGGATCTACAGAAGGGAACAGCAGTTCCTTGGCCTCCACCACAGCCTGGAATAGCACCAATACCTACACCCTCGGATTCGGAAGAAAAGAAGGACACCCCAGAATAGAAACAACAGACTGATTCAGGATGTCTCTGCAGCTGTACAGTTGGAATATTAATGGAGCAAATTCCCCGGAGAAAAGGAAAAGGATTTTTCATATTTTGAAAAAAGAACATTTGGATATAATTTGCCTGCAGGAAACACATGTGACTAGACTCCATAGGAAAGTGTTAATTAATAAAAGACTAGGCCAAGAATTTATCTCATCAGACAGAGTTAAAAAGAGAGGTGTGGTGATCTACGCAAAGGAGAACTTGTCACCGAAATTTTTGTTTAAAGATGAACAAGGAAGAATTCTGGCAATTGAAATACAAACTCAAGGAGAAAAAGTTTTGATATTAGGAGTCTACGCACCAAATGAGGGGAAATCGGAATTTTACAAGAAGCTGCATGAGACTTTGCTGGACTATTTGGACTATTTGAACATTATTATGATGGGAGATATGAATGGGGTGGTCTCCACCTTTATGGATAAGTCACAAAATCAAAATTTAACTAAGGATGGCAGACTACCGAAAACCTTTTTTGAACTGACAGACAATATGGACTTGATTGATATTTGGCGGACAAGGAACCCTCTAGGTAAAGAAGGAACTTTCTTTTCTGAGGCCCACCTGTCATGGACAAGAATCGACCAAATTTGGACAACTAGAGGGCTGGCACCGGAGACTACAAGAGTGGAAATCTGCCCAAAGACTTGCTCCGACCACAATGCCCTGAAAATGGAAGTGAGATTTACTCCAGCCGGCTCCTTTAGATGGAAAATGAATGACAGCCTGTTTAGAGATCAAGAGTTCGTAAAGAAGGCCCAAAAAACTTTAAAGGACTATTTTGAAATTAATTTGAACACTTCGGTGGAAAAAAGAACGATCTGGGACGCAAGTAAAGCTGTAATGAGAGGGTTTCTGATACAACAAAATACAATCAAGAAAAAACTCTGGAATGGAAAAAAGGATAAAATTTTAGAGAAGATAAGAGATGGAGAGAAAAGACTGAGATCTAAACCAAAATCAAAAGAGATTCTGCGAGAAATTAAATTCCACCAGTCACAATATATGAAATTGATAAATCAAGAAGTGGAATGGAAAATTAAACAAATGAGACAAAGATCTTTTGAGTCAGCGAATAAATGTGGGAAACTGCTGGCATGGCAGTTGAAAAAAAGACAGAAACTGAACTATGTCACTAATCTAGAGGTGGAAGGGAAAAATATCCAGAAACCAGGCGAAATTAGAAAGTGTTTCCAGAAGTACTTTAAAAAGTTGTATACACAAGGGCCTGAGGAAATGTCTGAGATGGACCAGTTTTTGAATCTTAATGGTTTACCAGAATTATCTCAGGAGAAGAGATCAATCTTGAACTGTAAAATAACACAACAGGAAATTGAGGATGCCATTCAGAGTATGCAGCTGGGCAAATCTCCAGGCCCAGATGGACTTACCTCCAAGTATTATAGGACATTGAAAGACTATTTGATACAACCACTAATGGAGGTGTGTAACCAGATTATGGGGGGAGGAAGGGCACCGGAAACGTGGAAAGAAGCCTTCATCACATTGATACCCAAAGTGGAAACTGAAAAGACTCAACTTAGAAACTACCGTCCCATCTCACTCCTAAATGTGGATTACAAAATATTTGCAGACGTTTTGGCAAGTAGATTTAAAAAGGTTTTAAATGAAGTAATTCACAAGGACCAAGCAGGCTTTCTCCCTGGTAGGCATTTGTTTGACAATACTAGGAATATTATAGATATTCTGGAACTTTTGCAAACAAACATTAATACTAAAGCAGTGTTAATCTTTATTGATGCAGAGAAGGCCTTTGACAATATTTCTTGGAAGTTTATGAAGAAAAACTTGGAAGGGATGGGAGTGGGACGGGAGTTTGAAAATGGCATAGAAGCAATCTATTCAGAACAAAAAGCTAAGCTGATAGTGAACAATGTGGTGACAGAGGAGTTTCATATCGAAAAAGGAACACGCCAGGGGTGCCCTCTATCCCCTCTATTATTTATATCAGTCCTGGAGGTGCTGCTGAATATGATTAGGAGGGACCGGCAAATACAAGGGATACGGGTCGGAGCGAAACAATATAAACTGAAAGCATTTGCAGATGATTTAGTTTTGACATTACAGGAGCCAGAATCTAGCACAAAAAGAGTTCTAGAACTGATTCAAGAATTTGGTCGGGTGGCAGGATTTAAATTGAATAAACAGAAAACCAAGGTTTTAGGGAAAAATTTGACACCTTTAGAAACAGAGGGGTTTCAGAGGGAAACAGAGCTAACTGTGGTTAAAAAAGTGAAGTACCTGGGGGTAAACTTGACATCTAAAAATTTGAATCTGTTTAAAGACAACTATGAAAAATGTTGGTTAGAAGTTAAGAAAGATCTAGAAACTAGGTCAAGATTGAAGCTTTCCTTGCTGGGCCGAATTGCAGCTGTAAAAATGAATGTTTTGCCAAAGATGTTGTTTTTATTTCAAACCTTGCAGATCGTGGACAGAGTGGAATGTTTTGGAAAGTGGCAGAAGGACATTTCAAAGTTTGTTTGGCAGGGCAAAAAGCCCCGAATTAAGTTTAAAATACTAACTGATGCAAAAGAAAGAGGGGGGTTTGCCCTGCCAGATTTAAGGTTATATTACGAAGCTGCAGCCTTCTGCTGGATGAAGGATTGGATTTTATTAGAGAACACAGATGTCCTAGATCTGGAAGGTTTTAATAACTCGTTAGGATGGCATGCGTATTTGTGGTACGGCAAGGTAAAAACACATGGAATGTTCAAAAACCATATTGTCAGGAAAGCAATTCTCATGGTCTGGATGAAATACAAAGACTTACTTGAAAGTAAGACTCCGAGGTGGCTATCACCAATAGAGGCCAAGGCTCGGAAAAAACCCAATATGGAGGCCGGCTGGCCGAAATATTGGGAAATAATAGAAAACATTGGAGATAATTGGAGGTTGCAGAGCTATGAAAAACTAAAGGATAAGGTGCAAGATTGGTTTCACTATGCCCAAATTAATGAGGTTGTTAAGTTGGACAAAAAAATAGGATTCCAGGTGGAAAAATCGAAACTTGAGACAGAGCTGTTAGAACCAAAGACCAAGGTTTTATCGAGAATGTATAACTTGCTGCTTAAATGGAATACTCAGGATGAGACAGTTAAATCAGCCATGATAAAGTGGGCTCAAGACATTGGGTACAACATTATGTCTGAAGACTGGGAGAAGTTATGTACCACTGGTATTAAATTTACGGCATGTAATGCCCTGAAAGAAAATATTATGAAAATGATATATAGGTGGTACATGACCCCAGTCAAGCTTGCTAAGATATACCATTTGTCTGATAATAAATGTTGGAAGTGTAAGGAGGCTGAAGGGACATTCTTTCACCTTTGGTGGACTTGTCCAAGAGTGAAGGCCTTCTGGGAAATGATTTACAACGAGTTAAAAAAGGTGTTTAAGTACACCTTTCCTAAGAAACCGGAGGCCTTCCTCTTGGGCATTGTGGGCCAAAAGGTGTTAAAGAAGGATAGAACGTTTTTTATGTATGCAACTACAGCAGCAAGAATTCTTATCGCCAAACTCTGGAAGACTCAAGATTTGCCCACGCTAGAAGAGTGGCAAACGCAACTGATGGACTACATGGAACTGGCCGAGATGACTGTCAGGATCCGAGATTTGGGAGAAGAAGCAATGGAGGAGGACTGGAAAAAATTTAAGGATTATTTGCAAAAATTCTATAAGTTATATGAACTATAGGAGTGCACACGATTCGGAAGGATAGCTCCAGCAACGAGAGTGGAATATATATGAAATTAGATAATAATAATGAAAGAACCAATGTTTAAATGTTTTAAAAAGGATAATATACGTGTTTATTGAGTAATTTGGACAATAAGTAATTTAAACTTAAAAGGCATTTGAAAGTACAAAAGAAACACATGAAATAAGGTTATAATTTGCTGATAAATTTATTGTTGAGAATGCACTGCACGGGAGATGTGGGGAAGTCCGTTGGTGGATTGAAATAAGCTTCGGAAATAATTTGTTTTTCTTTTTTCTTTCTTTCTTTTTCTTGTTTTCTTCGTTGTTCTGAGCTGTATATTTCTATCTGGAAAAAATGCAATAAAAAAATTATTTAAAAAAAAAAGAAGCTGAATCTGAGGAGTCCCAGCCTGCACAGGAGTCCCCGCCTCCAGGGCCGGCTGAGCTGGGGTAGGGGCTTGAATCTGAAGGGCCTGCACCTGTGCTGGATCCTCAGGAGCAGACACCAGATGCATCCACTCTGGCTCCGGAGGTGATTGAAGACCCATTGCCTGCAGGTGCGCCTCTCCCAGCCCTGTCAGGGGAAGGTGAAGCTGCTCCTGGGTCCAGTAACCCTCCAGCCTCTCCTGAGCTGCAGAGGCTCAGGGCAGAGAGGCGGAGGGAACTGGGTTCTCTCAGGAGGAGTGCTCGCCTTAAGGCCAGGAGAGGCAGGTCACCTGTGGGCCGGGACCGCCCCTGGCCTCAGAGGAGATAAAGGCCAGTCAGCCCAGTCCCAGGTTGCGGGAGCAATGACATTGGAAACCTGTTTCTGCCAGCACCCAGACCTGTTTTTCCGGAGTTCCCAACCACGCCCGGCTTCTTGCTTTGGACCCCGCTTCCCCCTTGGTGGACAGTCTCCAGACCCTCGGCCCAGGACCGGACTTTGACCACACCTCACGGTAACCCCCCCTGGGACCAGCACAGTTTGGTCCCGCCACACCCGCACTCCCCCTCTCTTGGGGTGCGTTCGGGAAGAGCCAGAAGCCATGGCTGACCGGGCAGCTGTGTTGGTGGCATTGGCCCAGGAGAACCAAGCCTTGTCTCACACCGTTCAGCAGCTAAGCAATGCGGCTACGGCACTTCAGCAGCGGTTGGACGCCCTACCGGCTCCTGGGGCCGATGCCCCAGCTTCTGGCAAGTACCCAGTGGCCCTGCCAGAGAAATTTGATGGGACCACGGCCAGCTTTCCCATGTTCCTCGCCCAGGCCAAGCTGTATATTCAGGGGCGAGCCCATAATTTTCCTGACGATCGCACCAAAGTGCACTTTTTGATCAGTTTGTTAAAGGACCAGGCGGCCAAGTGGGCTTTGCCACTGCTCCGGCAAGACTCTCCTTTGCTAACAGACTATGTGGGGTTTTGTAACCATTTGGAGACTGCGTTTGGCAACCCTCTGTAGGGGAGCCAAGCCATTCGAGCGATTCGTCGGTTGAGACAGGACAAGTCCACAGCCGCTGCTTATGCCACAGAATTTCGGCTGTTGGCGCAGGACTTGTCTTGGAATGACTCTGCACTTCGGGACCAGTATCTTGAGGGACTGTCGGACAAGATACTGGACCAGCTGGCCATGATGGATCGTCCCACCACACTGGATGCCCTCATTCAGCGGAGTCTGCAGATAGACGATCGGTTAGAGGACTGTCGCCAGACCCGGGACCGCCAGCACCCCCGGCTCCTGGCTCCAGTCCTTCCCAGCAGGTCCATGGCCACAGCCGAGTTGCCGGACGAGCCGATGCAGCTCGGGGCAGCGCGACCTCGCCTCTCCCCCTCAGAGAAGACGCGGCGTCAGGAGGGGAACCTGTGTCTTTACTGCAGTGGGAGTGGACATTACGCCCGATCCTGTCCCGAGAAGATGCCGGCCGCAGGGAAACCACCAACCCCGGTAGCCGAAGGCCTTGGAAACCTGGGATCCCAAACCATGCAAGAGGGGCCCACACCAGTGGATTTGCGACATCTCATGGTTCCGGTGCATCTCTACCCTCCAGGTGGGCCCTGGATTCTTACCCACGCTCTGGTGGATTCGGGGCAACCCGCTCCTATATGGACGCTGCCTTTGCCGCTCATCATCAGGTGCCACTTCAGAACAAGCCAGAACTGGTACAGGTGGAGGCAATTGACGGGCGGCTCCTGCGCTCGGGCGCCATTACTCAGGAGACACAGCCCTTGGTTCTGTGTCACCAGCAGCACCGGGAGGTGCGAACTTTGGACATTGCTACCATGTTAGGTAGATTTATTGCTTTATTGTTCGGCGTCCAGCACGCTACCCCCTGCGAGCCTCTGCAGGTCGTAAAACAATTAGCAAATAGCAAAGTTGCACAGCGGTCGTGTTGAAAGAGCAGTAAATTAAGTTCCACACGTTTCTTCTGTCCTAATATCACTTTATTTGCTCAAAAGTAGCATATTTACAAACAAGAACTTCCATCTGATTTAAGCTGCATCTTCTCCCTCTGTTTGCAGCTACGCAACAAAACTGCTTTCACTTTGCACTCAGCTCACAGCATTCCAAGCTGCTTTCGTCACGTCCTGGCTTACTTCCCTTGTAAGCGCCTCCTCTCAGCCTCGAGACACAGAAGGTTAACCCTTCACTACACCCAACACCCCCTCTTGTCTCGCACCTGAGGGGAGAATCGACCCTTGGTCATCCCAAACCCAGACCTTCACAAAACTCTCCATGTCTTTGAAAGGTGAGTGGTTTCGTGAACCCATCAGCTAGGTTCTTGGCAGAGGGACAATACTTCAGCGCAACTAATCCCTCCTGAACACTCTCGCACATATTCCAAAAGCAAATGTCTAGGTGTTTAGTTCTGGCCTTGAACTGACCTGACTCTGCCAAACGCAGGCATGGTTGATTGTCCTCGAAAACACGTATCGGCTGACAATCCACTTCACAGAGTTCCTGAACCAAGAAAGCATAGAACTCCACTTCTCTGCACACCTCTGAAAGAGCACTAAACTCAGTGTCAGTGGATGAGAGCGCTATAAGACTTTGCTTCTTGGACCTCCATCCAACTACTGAGTTCCCAAACTTCACCACTAGGCCAGACACAGACTTGCGATCCTCAAGATTAGCCCAATCCGAGTCCACAAAGCAAGTCAGTTTGACTTCTCCTTGTGCCGGCAACCTAAGACAAAAGTCTTTGGTCTCCTGCAAATACCTCAGAACTCTCTTGATGCCATTCCAGGCTTGCACACTAGGGTTTGAAGCTTCCCTGCTGAGCAGATTGACAGCAAACGCTATATCAGGTCTGCTCCACTGGGACAAGTACAACAAACTCCCTAAGACTGACTGAAACACTTCAGTATTTTCGAACGCAGCGTGTTCTGCTTGCTGGCTGTCCTTCACAAAACTAGTCTCCATAGGACTTCTCACTCCTGCACAATCATTCATCCTCATTTTCTGAAGCAATTGCTCAATTGTACCTCTCTTGCTGAGCAAAAAACTTCCATCCTGTGCACGCTCAACATTGACATCTAAATAGGTTTTGACAGCACCAAGCTGTTTAAGCTTGAATCGTTTACCTAGCTCTTTGGCAAACTTCTCTGCCTGTTCATCTGTCTCTGAGAAAAACAACAAGTCATCAACCCAGATCTGCAAATACTCTTGTGTTGCCCCTGATCCTCTCAAATAAAAGCAACTATCAGCAACACTTCTTCTGAAACCTAGCTCCTCTAAGGCTTCATTCAGGCACATGTTCCAGTTTCTAGCAGATTGACGTAATCCCTAGATGGATTTGTGCAATCTCCACACAACATCCTGCCTTGAGTTCTCAAACCCCGGAGGAGGAATCATGTACAGCTCCTCCTGGAGATCTGAGTTAAGGTAGGCAACATCCACATCAAAGTGGTTTACTTTCCAGCCTCTCTGTGCTGCACAAGCTAAAAGCGTTCTCAGAGTCTCCGCTCGTGACGTTGGCGAATACACCTCCGTGAAGTGTATTCCCTTCCTCTGAGTAAATCCTCGAGCAACTAACCTGGCTTTATACTGCGGCTCTCCAGCGTCCGTGGGTTTCAAGCGGTAAACCCACCTGCAACTCACAGCCTGCTTGCCCGGTGGCAACTCTGTGAGTGAGAACACACCTAGATCTTTCATGGACTTCATCTCTTTGTCCATTGCCCTGTGCCACTTGCATGCTTCTTCCTCAGGTAAACTCTGAATATCCTCGAAGGATTCAGGTTCACATCTTGCAGAACCTACCCAGATGCCTGAAGCGTCGTACCGATCAGGAGGCCTCCTTGTCCTCGCTGATTTCCTCAGTGTGAATCTTGGTGACCCTGCTGCTTCACTGGGTCCAGCTAAATCATCCTCAACTTCAGTGTCTTCCCCCTCTGCGCCTTTTGGGCCTTACAGCTGGTCCAGCAGGTGAGGAAGGCTCACTCTTTGGCTCAAACTTGACACTTGCCTGAGGAGGTGTTCTAGGTTCCCCCCTCTGAGGGATCCTGAGCTGTCCCTGCCTTGGACTCTGTCGCTCTGGACCGTGGTCCCCAGCACCAAGTTCCTCTTCCTCCTCAACGTCTGAGTCATAGAACTGCTGTGGAATCACGTCTGGATTAGCGTGCAGACGTTTCCAACCGGCTTGCTCACAGAACTCAGCGCTATTGCTGATAACCAACCTAGACTGGTCTCCACTTGGGTACACAAACTGCCAGGACTTTGAGCCAGGCTCATACCCTACAAAGATCATTCTTTTAGATCTTGGCTCACCTTTCTTGCGTAGAGCCTTTGGAATAAGCACCCAAGCCTCACAACCAAACATGCGAAGGTAGTGTACCTTAGGCTTCTTTCCATGCAGTAAGAAATACGGTGTGTTTCCTACACTAGAGTCGTACACTCTGTTCTGCGTATGGACCACAAATCTCCAAGCTTCAGACCAATATTTCTGGGGTAGCCCTGCGTCCCACAGGATCGCAGACACAGCTTCCTGCACCGTCCTGTTCCTTCTCTCTGCCAGCCCATTCTGTTGCGGAGAGTAAGGAGCGGTCAGTCTGTGGCTAATCCCCTTCTCCCTAAAGAAATCCTGTAAAGCAGAACTAGTGAATTCACAACCTCTGTCACTTTGAAAACCACGAACTTTGGTGGAAAAGGTTACCTCAACTGCGGTGATCCAATCCCTGATCATTTTAGCTGCCTCCCCTTTCGTTTTCAGAGAGAAGGTCCAAGCAGACCTCGAAAAATCATCAATCAAAAGCAGAGAATACCTTGATCCTCCCAGTGACTCAACAGACATGGGTCCACACAAATCTGCATGAATTAATTCAAAGGGTTGTGTGGTCTGCCTCTCTGACTTTGGATATGAGCATGTCACAATTTTCACCTGTTTACATGCATTGCAATCTAAAAATTTGTCACAAACATTAAATTTGCACCCTTGTGTCAGCTCTGGTGCTTTCTGGAGATATCTCCAATTCAAATGGGCGAAGCGTCTGTGCCAAATATGTGAACAACCATGGTGGGGTGGTACATTCACACATTGGCCCTTCACATCTTTGGTGTCATCGTCTCCTGTGGAAAAAGGCACATTTACAGCAAACAAATTATCTTTAGACTGCACTGTGTACACGTGTTTCCCATCCTTGGAGAATTCACATTTGTCACCTGCAAAAGAAATATGAAAACCATCGATAAGTAGATCATGCACACTTAACAAACAGTTAGTTAAACCAGGCACTGCATAAGCTTTGACTTCATGCTTAAGGAAAGGACAGAAGAAAAGGCCTGTCTCTGTTAGTCTTTTTCTGCTTCCATCTGCAATCGTCACAAATTTCTCAGTTTTTACTGTCCTGCAATTCCTCAAAAGACCAGGAGATGGCACCAACGTGTTTGAGGCACCACTGTAGATTATTACAGTGAGAAAGTCTTGTTGTTTACATTCCTGGGTCGCCAGGGCAACAATCTCCTCACTACCCCCCTCCTTGGGGCTTCTGCAGATGTCCTCTCTGGTTGTCATGGCAACAGACTCCCCCCGGCATGAAGACTTGCCCACGACCTTCACAGCTTCCGTAGATGCAACTCTCTCAGTTGCCATGGAGACCGGACTTGTCTCGGCGTTCCCACACAACTCTGAAGCGCTTATCTCTACTTGCTGCAGGTGGCCGACCTTGGAGCCTCTAGCTCTTTTCAGCTTCCCAGGCTCTGACTCATGACTCTTGGCAGCTTTTGGAGAAAGAGGCGTCTCTGAGCTTTCACTGCTCACTGCCCCCCCACTGCTCATGGGGCCTCCAGGACGTTTTCCTGCACCCCCTCTGATGGGTAAAGGGCTCCCAACACTTGGCCTTTCTCCAGGTTCCTTACACAGACACGTTGCAGCATCCAAACAGCTCCCAGGCTCAGCAAAAGCACCAGCAGCATTGCTAGCAACAGCAACAGTCCCTTTGCCTCCCCCCCCTGTGGGGGCTCCCAGCTCCTCCCAGCTGTGTATCGACTCTCAAGAATGTGGCTGGCGCCATCTTGCCTCTCCCTTTCGGATGCAGCCACTTCTCGGCCCTTGCTTCCCACTCCAGCTCCACAAGCTTCTCGGAGTGCTAGCCAAGCGGCCTCTGGCTTTCTTGCACCCAGGACAAGAGGCACCAGCTGAGCATCCACATTTTCTGCCAAAAAAAGCAAGCACACGCTTCTCAACTTCACTTTGCTCTGCAGCCCTCTTAGCCTCTGCTTTCCCAGCTGCATTCTGTGGGGGGTGAACTACGACCCACAGCTTCTCCCCCACCAGCAAAAGCTCTACTTGAAAGCTCCGCTGCAACCAATTTTGGCTAGTCAGTTTCTGACATGGCAGTTTAAACTCAAAGCCATGTGCATGGGGCTGAGCCATTGTCTCCCTTCCCTTTGTTAGGGTGTGAAACCTAAGACGCTGGCAAGTTAGCAATGTCATGTAACTTTAAGTAGTCAAGCTCGTTAAGTCGTTAAGTTGTTAGGTTGCTCAGTATATAAAGAGTGTTTGTTTTCTGTGTGTGTGGGGCGTGAAGCAAAAATGTCTGAAAGCTCCGGAGGTGTTTCTGTTATCTTTCTGCAATAAACCTGTCTTTGGAAGGACAGGCTTCCCTGTGTCGTTATTTCTTTGCTGCTGAGACTCTGAAGCTTGTACTGCAATATGAATCTCTGCACTGGACTTAATTAATGCTCTGCAAAGAGAGCTGTTGCTGGTGGCGCAGCGGAAGCGTTTACTGGACCAGTACAAACTCTCTTAGGTTATGGCTCCTTCTACGTTTCTACAGCTGTATTGTGTGCAGAGAAAGTGAAAGCAGCATTCGGATGAGAGAAGACCGGCTTGGTCGTAAATCCAGCTCTTAAAGGAACTGAGAGGCTGGAGACGTCTGAAAAGTGAGTAAAACAAATCCCAAGGGGAAAGAGAAGAAAGGGCACACAGAGGGAGTAGCAGCAGACCCCAAGAATGGCAGTGGAAAATTTCCAGGTTCCCTTTACAAAGTTGAACTCTGCTAATTATGTGCAGTGGTCTAAGAGGGCACAAATCTGGTTGGAAGCCAAAGAAGTGTGGGCTGACTATGTCCAGAGGCGAAAGCCGTTTGTGGCTGTTGCAGCAGATGCCACAGCAGAGCAACAGGCTGCTGCACATGCTCAGAACAGGGAACATGATAAAATGGACACTAAAGCTAGATGCATGTTGATGGTATCGATAGACGATTCCCAATTACCTCATGTGGAAAATTTAAGGTCTGCATTTGAAATTTGGGAAACTCTTAGGCGAATTCACCATAGAGCCACGCCCGGAGAGAAGGTGAACATTATACGTGCTTTGTATGAGTTGAAACTGAAGCCAGGGGATAGTGTGGTTGAACACACGTCACAGATGACTGAGTATTTCAACCGACTGTCATCTTTAGGTGTGAATTTTCCTGAAAATATTAAAGTTTATACTCTGCTTAGCAGCCTGCATGCAGGGTTTGAAAACTTAGTACTAACTTTACAAGTTTTGCCAGAGGACCAGCTGAATATGAATTATGTGACTGGTAGATTGTGTGAACAAGAATATCAACATCATCGAAAACGTATTGATAATTCAAATACCCCAAGGGTTGGATGTTCAGATAATTCCCAGCGTGGGGAAACTAGCAGGCAGAGCTATAAGGAAGCCTCACAAGTGTCTGCCATGGCCAGCAAGTCATGTTTTCGATGTGGCAGCAGGTTTCATTTGATAGCAAAGTGTCCAGAAAAGCAACAGGAATTTCAACAGTCCAAGGCCAGTTTCCGGAGTTACAGGGGAAGACGACGTGAGAACTACAAGAATCAACGCTCCAGAGGGGGAGCAGGTGCTGATAAGGGACTATCTGCAATGGCAGCACAACAGAGTCCTAAAAGGAGCCAACAAACTTTGAAGTGGATAATTGACAGTGGAGCAAGTCACAGTTTAGTTCCAGTGACATCTAGTGGCCGCTTGATGAACTGCAAGACATTGCCAGTTGCAAAAACCGTGACTATAGCAGACAATAGTAAACGAGAAATGAACCTTAAAGGCACAATTTTTGTTAACTGTTTGCAAACTAACCTTCCTGTTTTTGTTCTTCCAGGAATGAAGAATGGACTTTTGAGTGTGTCATGCCTGGTAAAAAGTGGTTTTAAGGTTGAGTTTGAAAATGATGTGTGCACCATTTCAAAACAGGGAAAGGAGCTAGTTAAAATTCCCTGTGAGGATGGGCTTTTTGTTTTGGTTGAAGAGCAGTTAGCAGCAGGTAGATGTTCAACAGGTGAAGCGCAAGCTAAGTGTGTAAATAAGGCTCCTCATACAGGTTGTGCACATCTACTACACAGAAGGTTAGCTCATATATGCTTTAAGTATGTAAGCAAGATGCCAGATTTAGCTGAGGAGTGTAACATTAAACCCTGTCCAAATTTTTTGGATTGTTGTGCTTGTAAACATGCTAAGGTTAAGACATGTAACTATCCTAGATCTGATAGAGTAAGCAAGAAACCCTTTGAACTTGTGCACACAGATGTGTGTGGCCCTATGCCAGTCAAATCGCTTGGAGGTGCGAGATTTATGCAAATTTTGGTGGATGACTTTTCAAGGGCTAGTTGGGTTTTCTTTCTGAAAGAAAAATCACAAGCAGCTTCCATCCTGATGGATTGGATTGAAGAAGTCGAATGTAAATTTGACACCAGGGTACGTAAAATACAATCAGATCGTGGTGGGGAATATGTGAACCACACGCTGGAGACGTGGTTAAAAAGGAAAGGTATAGTTCATAGACTTACCAATCCCTATTCACCACAGGAGAATGCAGTTGCCGAAAGAAAATTTCGAACATTACAGGAAGCCATTGCTGCTTTGCTGTTTGATTCTGGACTTCCACAGCATTTTTGGGCTGAGGCTGCACTGTATGCGAATTATACTTTTAACAGAGTGTACAATAGCACAGTAGGCAACACTCCTTACTTCATGCTATTTGGGGAAAAACCAAAAATTGATCATCTAAGAGTTTTTGGATGTCGTGCTTATGTGCTGGTGCCTAGGGCACAACGTAGGAAAGGCGATCCTAGGTCTAAAGAAATGATTTTCTGTGGTTATCAAGCAAACACAAAAGGTTGGAGATTTGTGAATGTAGAAGGCAATCAAACAAAAATCACAATCAGCAGAAGTGCGGAATTTTGTGAACAGGATGGTTGGAATAAAATTCATGGAAATCCTGACATACTATTTGATGTGGTGAACAGTAGCAATGAAACTCAGGCCCCAGGGCAGGTATTAGTTCCAGAACAGACTGAGGAATTTGAGTCTGAGGACAAGGGTGAGAAATCGTCTAGTTCACCCAAGTCTGTAAAGTCAGAATCTTCTAGCTCTAAAAGTTCACCTGTACAGCAAGAGAGACGTGTAAAGTCAGAATCAGAAAGTTCTTCAACTACTAGTGACAAACAGGTGACGACTAGTGATTCTGGGTCAGAGGGGGAAACTGAAGGAACATCGCAGGAACTGTTAAGGCGTTCTAAGCGTACCAACAAAGGTATACCTCCTGAAAGGTACCAAGCTATTAGTGTTTGGGCTGGTTTGGCAAATTGCGAACCTGAAAGTTTTGAGGAGGTTGAGCAATTACCCCAGGAGGAGGCCAGTAGGTGGCGTGAGGCCATGCAAAAGGAGTTGAATTCTATGAAAGAACTGGGTGTGTTTTCCATCACCAAACTGCCAGAAGGTACCAAGGCAGTAAGTTGTAGGTGGGTGTACAGGATAAAGACAACAGCGATGGGGAAACCAGAGTACAAAGCAAGACTTGTAGCTCGAGGTTTTACGCAAAGAAAGGGGTTATATTATTCCGAAGTCTATGCACCCACTTCAAGGAGTGAAACCCTACGGGCACTATTAGCAGTTGCTGCTCAGAAAGGGTTCAAAGTGAATCAATTTGATGTCTCTACAGCTTATCTTCATTCAGACTTGGCTGAAGAGCTCTATATGGAGCTACCGCCAGGATTGAAAGTTGGTAAATCAAATCAGGTATGGAAACTACATAAATCTATTTATGGACTCAAGCAATCTGCTCATAATTGGAATGAGTGTTTGAATGACGTTTTGGTAGGCATTGGTTTTCGCAGGAGCAAGGCTGACAATTGCTTATATTTCAGAAATTCAGGAGATGCTCAAGAATCTTTGCTTGTTTATGTAGATGACCTGATTTATACTTCAAAGACACAAGAACAAGTAAAAAAACTAGCCAAAGAGTTAAATAAACACTTCAAAGTTAAGAATCTTGGTGATGTGAAGGTCTATCTTGGTGTTCAGATAGATAGGACCAAAAATGGCAGTTTTCTACTGAATCAAAAAGGCAAGATATTGCAAATGTTGAAAAAGTTTAACATGACGGAGTGTGCAGGTGTTAGAACACCAATGGAAATGGGTTTTGTAAAAGACAATGAGTTCAAGGATAGTGCTGAATTCAAGCGTGCTGAAATCTTTCAGTCAGCACTGGGAAGCTTACTTCATCTTTCGCAATGGAGTAGACCAGATATTGCTTACGCTGTTAACTTACTCAGCAGAGAAGCTTCGAAACCTAGTGTAAATGCATGGAAAGGAATTCAAAGAGTGTTAAGATATTTACAACACACCAAAGATTTTTGCCTTGAATTATCTTCGGAAGGACAAGCACAGATTACTTGTTGGGCAGATAGTGATTGGGCAAATTTAAAGGATAGAAAATCAGTGTCTGGCTGTGTAATAAAATTTGGTAACTCTCTGATTGGGTGGAGATCCAAGAAACAGAACCTGATTGCTTTGTCGTCAACAGAAGCTGAGTTCTGTGCCTTGTCTGAGTTATGTAGAGATCTAGAATTTTACAAATGCTTGGCACAAGAGATGTATGAAAAGGCCATCACTCCAATCACTGTATGGGGTGATAATCAACCGTGTCTTAAGTTAGCACAAAATGGGCAGTTTAAAGGTCGTACAAAACATTTGGATATCCGCTTTCAAAATGTTTGTCAAACGGTAAAAGCAGGAATTGTTAAATTAAATTACTGTCCCAGTCATGAAAATCAAGCTGATGGTTTTACAAAACCGCTTGGGTTTCAGCGGCATGAAAACTTTTGTGAAGAAATGGGTCTGAAGTAATTTTTGTTTTTTGTATTGCCAGCGAGAGGGGGTGTTAGGGTGTGAAACCTAAGACGCTGGCAAGTTAGCAATGTCATGTAACTTTAAGTAGTCAAGCTCGTTAAGTCGTTAAGTTGTTAGGTTGCTCAGTATATAAAGAGTGTTTGTTTTCTGTGTGTGTGGGGCGCGAAGCAAAAATGTCTGAAAGCTCCGGAGGTGTTTCTGTTATCTTTCTGCAATAAACCTGTCTTTGGAAGGACAGGCTTCCCTGTGTCGTTATTTCTTTGCTGCTGAGACTCTGAAGCTTGTACTGCAATATGAATCTCTGCACTGGACTTAATTAATGCTCTGCAAAGAGAGCTGTTGCTGGTGGCGCAGCGGAAGCGTTTACTGGACCAGTACAAACTCTCTTACCCTTCTGTTGGCTTTTCCAAAGTTACTCACTCAGCAGCCAAACTGGGCACTCAAGACATGGCTCCTCAGCTCCCACTCCGTCAGCCTCCTCCGATCTGCCCTTTGAAGTCTCGGCAGTCGATCAAGCCGACGTCCAGCAAATAAAGCTTCAAAGCCCTTTCTCACACGCTTCACGTTGACCCATAACCTTTGTTAGGTAGATTTATTGCTTTATTGTTCGGCATCCAGCACGCTTCCCCCTGCGAGCCTCTGCAGGTCGTAAAGCAATTAGCAGATAGCAAAGTTGCACAGCGGTCGTGTTGAAAGAGCAGTAAATTAAGTTCCACATGTTTCTTCTGTCTTAATATCACTTTATTTGCTCAAAAGTAGCATACAGTGGTGCCTCGCAAGACGAAATTTATTCGTTCCGCAAGTCTCTTCGTCTTGCGAGTTTTTCGTCTTGCGATGCACGGTTTCCCATAGGAATGCATTGAAAATCAATTAATGCGTTCCTAGGGAAGCCGCCTTCAGACCAGGTCCGGGGACAGTCTGTCCCCGGACCTCTTCTGAAGGCTGGGGGGGGGGACAAGGGCTTTTCTTCCCACCCCCAGCATTTTAAAAAACCCCGGGACAGCGGAGGACTTCTCCGCTGTCCGGGCGATCTTAAAATGCTGGCGGGCGGCATTTTAAAATCGCCCCGGGACAGCGGAGGACTTCTCCACTGTCCGGGGCGGTTTAAAAGCCCCTGGGAAGGCAGGCAGGGGGGACAAAGACTTTTGCCCCCCGCCAGCCTTCAGAAGAGGTCCTGGACCTCTTCTGAAGGCGGGCGGGGGGCAAAAGTCTTTGCTTCCCCCGCCTGCCTTTAAAAGCCCTCCGGGACAGGCAGGCAGGGGGGAGCAAAGACTTTCGCCCCCCGCCCGCCTTCAGAAGGAGTTCCCTCCCCGCCGCCCGGCTTCGGAACGATGCTCCGAAGCCGGGCGGTGGGGGCAGGTGTTCCCTCCCCGCTGCCCGGCTTCGGAGCATCGTTCCGAAGCCCGGCGACGGGGGGAGGAGGCGTTCCCGCCCCACCGCCCGGCTTCGGAGGAGGTCCAAGGACAGTGGGGAAGACGCGCTGCCCTTCCCCGCTGTCCCGGATATTTCCCTATGGGCTGCCGTCTTGCGAAGCAAGCCCATAGGGAAATTCGTCTTGCGAAGCGCCTCCAAAACGGAAAACCCTTTCGTCTAGCGGGTTTTCCGTCTTGCGAGGCGTTCGTCTTGCGAGGTACCACTGTATTTACAAACAAGAACTTCCATCTGATTTAAGCTGCATCTTCTCCCTCTGTTTGCAGCTACGCAACAAAACTGCTTTCACTTTGCACTCAGCTCACAGCATTCCAAGCTGCTTTCATCGCGTCCTGGCTTACTTCCCTTGTAAGCGCCTCCTCTCAGCCTCGAGACACAGAAGGTTAACCCTTCACTACACCCAACACCCAGGTTTCCCCTGGTGCTCGGGATGGACTGGCTGGAGTCTCACAATGTTCAGCTTGACTGGGTCCATCGGACTGTGCACTTCCCAGACCCGTGTCCCCATGCTTGGTCCGATATGCTAGCAGCCGCCCCAACTGAGGAGGCTGCATCAACGCTCCCTGCAGTTTACCAGGACTACCAAGACGTGTACGAGGAACGGGGGGGGGGTGGCAGACCAGCTGCCATCCCATCGGTCTTTTGACTGCGGCATACACTTCCAGCCTGGGGAGCCCCTGCCTGTGAGTCGCCTATACTCTCTTAAGGAGCCGGAGTGCGAAGCTTTGCAGGACTTCCTTCGCAAGAACCTGGAGCGTGGTTTTATTCGGCCTTCCACCTCGCCCACCGCTGCTCCAGTGCTCTTCATTAAGAAGAAGTGTGGGGAGCTTCGTCTTTGCCATGACTACCGGGCCCTGAACAAGATTACTATCCCAGACCGGTACCCCTTGCCCCTCATCTCGGAGTTGCTGGAGCGGGTGCAAGGGGCGCAGGTGTTCACCAAGTTAGACCTCTGGGGGACCTACAATTTAATTCGTATCCGAGCTGGGGATGAGTGGAAGACAGCATTTGGGACCCGGCATGGGCAGTTCGAATACCTAGTAATGCCCTTCGGATTGTGCAACGCGCCCGCTGTGTTCCAACGGTACATCAACCACGTGTTCCAGGACTTGCTAGACAAGTACGTGGTGGTGTACTTAGATGACATTCTGATTTTCTCCCGTGACTCGGCTTGCCACGAGGGTCATGTCCGGACCGTGCTGCAGCGCTTGCGGGAGCACCGCCTGTATGAGAAGCTCATCAAATGCGAGTTCCATCAGCGGTCAGTGGACTTCCTTGGTCACCGACTCTCTCCAGATGGGGTGCAGATGGATCCTGGGAAGGTGGCAGCGGTTCGGGAATGGGCGGCACCTCGGAACCGCAAGGACCTACAGCGATTCCTGGGGTTCACCAATTATTACCGGACCTTCATTGCAGATTATGCTCATCGCACCACCCCGTTGACCCAGCTGCTGCGCCCCAAGACGCCATTTTCCTGGGACAAGGAAGCAGAGGAGGCATTTCAGGGGTTGAAAGCCTGTTTCCAGAGGGCGCCAATCTTGCAACATCCTGATCCCTCTCGACCTGTTGTGGTAAAGACCGATGCCTCCAGCACGGCTCTCGGTGCTGTCTTGTCTCAGCAGCACTGACCTGATGCGCCACTGTTACCCTGCGCCTTCTATTCCCGCCAGCTCCTTCCAGCGGAGCGTAACTATACCGTGTGGGAGCCGGAACTACTGGCCATCAAGGTGGCCTTTGAGGTCTGGCGCCACCATCTTGAGGGGGCACAACACCCGGTGGAGGTGAGAACCAACCACCGGAACCTGGAGTACCTCCAGACCACCCGCAAGCTGAACCAAAGGCAGATTTAGTGGGCATTGTTCTTCTCCTGGTTCCAGTTCCGGATCCGCTACATCCCTTGCTCCCCAAACCAGAAGGCGGATGCTCTGTCCTGGAAACCCGAAGACATTGTAGACACGGTACAGCAATCAGTACCAACCTGTAGATTTATTGATTAGTCCTTGACCTGCTAATTGATTTACGATCCAATTAGCTCTTTACAGCGGTCCGGCACGCTTCCTTCTCAGCGGCGCAATCTGCTTCGCTCCGTCACGCCCAGCAGAGTAAAACACAGCAGCAAACTGTCACGTTCCTTTCGACAAACACACAGAGCACAGTAGTGTCCATTTACAGCTCTTTTATTTCATCATTTTCTCAGAAAATTCCAGGACTTCTCGCAGCCATGACAAACTGCGTCTTTCTCTCTCAAAGACCGAGAGGAAACAGTGAGGAAAAACTCCTCCCAGCTTCCAAAGCTGACGTCAGAATGCTGAGGCATCATGGGAACAACTTAACCTCTTAAGTTCCGACTCCAATACCCCCTCTGCATCACATTCTGACAATACCTGTGGAACATCCACATAACTCTCAGGTTCACACTGTGCGAAACTTACCCACGCACCTGTGGCCTGATACCTTTCAGGTGGAATACCCTTCGTTGTGCGACTGGATCGCCTGGGCACAAACTCAGATGCTTCCCCATCACCAGCAGGTGTGTCCTCAGCATCACGGGATTCCCCCTCTGACTTAAAACGACTTCGAATCCTCTCCATTACACTCACCGGAGAACTAGGCTCACTCTTGGCCTCTCTTTTTACAACCTGTGGAGATGCCCCACCCTGCTCCAGACCTTGGTCAGGGACCTGATCGTCATCAGCAGACTCAGCCTCTCCTTCCTCCCCCTCAGAATCTTCCTGTTCTGAATCAGAAAGACATTCTGAAAGAACATCACGCTTGACAGGAGTCTTTGACCTTTCATCCTGTTCGTAGAACTCAGCGTGTTTACTGATCAGCAACTTACTCTGATCACCTGATGGGAACGCAAACCTCCATGCACACGCTGCTGGCTCATACCCACAGAAGATCATTTTCCGGGACTTGGATCCATCTGGCCCCTGCAAAACTTCAGGCACTGGCACAGATGCTTCCGACCCAAACTTGCGCAAAAAATGAATCTGGGGTTTCCTGCCATGCAACAAACCAAACGGTGTGTCGCCTACCACTGGATTGTAGGTACGATTCCAGGTGAAGCTCACATACCTGATTGCCTCCAGCCAAAACTTTGGTGGCAACCCAGAATCTCCCAGCAACACCTTTGCAGTCTGGACCAGAGCCTCACATCGGAGCTCTGCCTCCCCCCTCTGATTGGGTGAAGTCACTGTGTGACGTATCCCTTTCTTGCGAAAGAACTTCTGCAAAGCAGAACCTGTAAACTGAGCACCTCTGTCACTTTTGACTGCTTGCACTCTGGTGGAGAACCTTAGTTCCACCTCCTCAATCCAACCTTTGATCAGCTGAGCTGCATCTTCCTTGGATTTGAGACCAAGAGTCCAGGTATTCTGCGTAAAGTTATCCTGCATCATCAGCAGAAACCTTGACCCTCCCAGACTTGGTTCCTTTACGGGGCCCAACAGATCAATGTGAACTAGCTCAAAAGGTTTTGTGGCTACCCTCTCCACCTTTGGGTAACTGCACCCTTTTACCTTTGCATGTCTGCATGCTTCACAATCTATCGCACATCCACATTCTACAATGTGACAACCTTTGGCGACCTCAGGTAGCGTCTGTAGTTCTTCTAAAGAACCATGAGCTGTCCTGGCATGCCAGACATGGGCACATGACACATGAGCGGGAATTTTAGCACACAGGGCTTGTGCTTTCTCAACCTTCCCCTCACCCTCCAGAGACGTTTTAAGAATGAAGAGATCATTCTGCCCCTTTTTAACCTTGGCAAGCATCCTCCCTCCTTTGGAGATTGTGCAGACATCATCTTCGAAACAAACCTTAAACCCCTTTTTTAACAAATAAGGCACAGACAAAAGACAGTGGTGTATCCCTGGGACAATACAGCACTCCATCTTCTCCTGTAAAAGAGACATAAAGAGATTTGCAACGTTAGTTACATTCCTTTTCTGTCCATTTGCAAAAAGCACAGTTTTTCCGGCCGGAACTGCTCTGCAATTCCACATCTCGACAGCAGGGGTCTCTGGAATCAAGTTGCGATTAGCTGCAGAGTCTATCACAAAACAAAACTCTGAGCCTTTCTCACAGCTGTTCTCGAACAACGCCATACTGGCTGTTATTTGGTAAATCTCCTCCTGGTGTTTGTCACGTCCACCTGCCTCAGTCCCACGCCTTGCTGCTCTCCCAGGCTGGTTGCCATGGAAACCCGACTGGTTCCCATGGGAGTTGACCTTGACAACATCCTGCCTTGCCTCTCTGCTCCGGTGGGGGCAATTTCGCCGCAGATGTTCAGTAGAATTACACACGTAGCAACGACGAATGGAAAAAGCCTGAACCGTGCATTCCGCTGGCTTGACTCCGCCCTTACACCCAGAGCTCCCGGTGCCAGCCCTGCCCTCTTTCTGGCGTTTTTCTTGTTCATCCTGCAAGCGTCCTGTCACGTAATGAAGCGTCAGCTGTTGCGGATCCATAGACTCCAGAGTTAGACACAGATTGTCATAACTCTTGTCCAGAGAGCTGAGCAAAATGTACACTTTCTGCACCTCTGGAAAATCGATACCCAATAGTCTCAGCTGGTTAAACACGGCCAGCATATCAGTTACATGCTTCCTGATGCTATCCCCAGGACGTAACTTCATCTCAAACAAGCGTCTGGTGGTGTGGATCTTTGCCCCAGCCGTGGTTCTGTGGTGCACCCGTTCCAACGCTTGATAAGCCTCACAAGCATTTTCCAGGCCCTCAACCAAAGGTAGCTGCGAACCATCCAGGCTAAGCACGATTGCTCCCAGGGCCCTCTGGTTCCTCCTCTGGGAATTACGGGCTTCTGCTATCTCAGCTGCTGTAGCTCCAGCCCCTGGCGTAGCAAGTGGGGGTCCCTGCACGGCTTCCCAAAGACCCTTCGCTACCAGCCATGCCTTCAGCCTCCTGCTATATTCTTGCCAATTCTTTCCGTCCAATTTTTCGAAAGGTACGGAATATGAATCGTGGCTTTCTGCCATGGTCTCCCGTTCTCCCCAGGTGCCCCAAGCTGTACTCACAGATCACCAGCTCCCCTGGCTCCTGCTCCGTGGAGAAACGATTTCCTGCTGCTCTCAGCACTGCAGCATTCAGCACAGGCAAACCTTTGCGTCTTTCAGCTAGCTGCTTGCCTCAGATACAGGCCTTCGCTTCGGTCAGCTTCACTGCCTCAGAACTCAGACATCCAGGCATTCCGTCAGCCTCCAGTGACAGCTTTACAAGCGGTAATTACGGGGTCCATAACCTGTAGATTTATTGATTAGTCCTTGACCTGCTAATTGATTTACGATCCAATTAGCTCTTTACAGCGGTCCGGCACGCTTCCTTCTCAGCGGCGCAATCTGCTTCGCTCCGTCACGCCCAGCAGAGTAAAACACAGCAGCAAACTGTCACGTTCCTTTCGACAAACACACAGAGCACAGTAGTGTCCATTTACAGCTCTTTTATTTCATCATTTTCTCAGAAAATTCCAGGACTTCTCGCAGCCATGACAAACTGCGTCTTTCTCTCTCAAAGACCGAGAGGAAACAGTGAGGAAAAACTCCTCCCAGCTTCCAAAGCTGACGTCAGAATGCTGAGGCATCATGGGAACAACTTAACCTCTTAAGTTCCGACTCCAATACAACCACGATCCTACCACCGGCTGCGTTCCTGGCCACTCAGGAGGCTGAGCCACTGCAGGCTCGGGTGCGGGAACAGCAGCGGGTTGACGCTTGGGCTCAAGAACGACTCTGGGAACTGGCCGAAGGGTCATGCCCTCAGTATCCGGGGCTGGTATTGCACCAGGGCCTACTGCTGCACCACGGTTGCCTGTACATCCTGCCAGGGCCACTGCGGGCTGAGGTCCTCCGGATGACCCACTATGCCCCAGCGGCAGGACACTTTGGGCGGTATCAGACGACCCATCTGGTAAGCCGCGAGTTTTGGTGGCCCCGCCTGAAGGCTGACGTGGCTCGCTACATCGCTGGTTGTGATGTCTGCCGGCGGGCCAAGGGCCCTGCCAGGTGACCCCCCGGCCTATTTCAGCTGTTGCCAGTCCCACCACGTCCTTGGCACACGGTTTCGCTGGACTTTGTGGTGGACTTACCCCCGTCTTGTGGCTGTACCTGCCTCCTGGTTTTCTCCGACCATTTCACTAAGATGGTGCACTGTGCCCATCTGTACCCACAGCTAAGGAAACCGCTCAGCTATACCTTCAGCTTGTCTTCCGCCTGCATGGCCTACCTGAGTGGGTGGTGTCCGACCAGGGCGTTCAGTTCACATCCCGTTTCTGGCAAGCGTTGCACCAGACCCTCGGGACAGAGGTCTGTCTATCGTCAGCCTACCACCCACAGACCGATGGACAGATGGAACGAGCAAACGCGGTGCTGGAGCAGTACCTTCGGTATTACTGCAGCTACCAGCAGGATGACTGGGTCGACCACCTACCGTTGGCGGAGTTCGCTTACAAAAACGTGGTGAATGCGTCCACCCAGCAGACCCGTTCCAGGCCAGTTACGGTTACCATCCGCGGTTGTTCCTGGATGTGCTGCCGGCATCCGCATTCCCTGCGGTGACAGAGTGGCTGCAGGATTCTCCCAGCACCCAGACCTGTTTTTCCGGAGTTCCCGACCACGCCCGGCTTCTTGCTTTGGACTCCACTTCCCCCTTGGTGGACAGTCTCCAGATCCTCAGCCCAGGACCGGACTTTGAACACACCTCATGGTACCCCCCCCCGGGACCAGCACACCTGTTTTCAATTATAGAACAGGGGGGCTGCCAGCTGTCTGGGCTGGCACCTGTGGGATTGGTGGTGGGAATCTGTTTTTCTCTCTCACTCCACTAAGCTGTGGGACCAACCTTGAAATTCCTGAGCCATTATGTGTGCAGAAAAAGACAAAGACAAAGTTTCCACAAGACGTAGCTCTAAAAATCCACCCTTTGATGAATCGGTAATGACAATACTGAATGAAATCAGAGATAGTATAAATCGTAATACAGTGGATAAAAAATTTGGGTAAAAAATTTGAAGCTTTAAGTACTGTATTGAAAGAAGTCAAGTCTGAGATTACGACACAGGACACAAGTTTGGCACAGCTAGAGACAGTTAGAGTGCCGGATTTGGAAAGATTACAATATGAAAATGCCAATTCAATTGCCTTTCTTCAAATGAAGGAAAAGGAATCCCATTTGAGATTGAGAGGGGTCCTTCAACTGGATGAAGAGAAACTCAGGGAGTCTCTGACGGATTATTTTGTGATGTGGGATTTGAAAAAGAAAGAAGTCAAGCCGTGGATAGAAAAGACCTACAGATTTGGGCCCAAAAAGGATACAAAAATAACCTATGATTGCATAGTGGTCTTTAAAACCAAGGAACTTGTTGTTGTTTAGTTGTTTAGTCGTGTCCGACTCTTCATGACCCCATGGACCAGAGCACACCAGGCACTTCTGTCTTCCACTGCCTCCCGCAGTTTTGTCAGACTCATGTTTGTAGCTTTGAGAACACTGTCCAACCATCTCGTCCTCTGTCGTCCCCTTCTCCTTGTGCCCTCCATCTTTCCCAACATCAGGGTCTTTTCCAGGGAGTCTTCTCGTATCATGAGGTGGCCAAAGTATTGGAGCCTCAGCTTCACGATCTGTCCTTCCAGTGAGCACTCAGGGCTGATTTCCTTAAAAATGGATAGGTTTGATCTTCTTGCAGTCCATGGGACTCTCAAGAGTCTCCTCCAGCACCATAATTCAAAAGCATCAATTCCTTGGCGATCAGCCTTCCTTATGGTCCAGCTCTCACTTCCATACATCACTACTGGGAAAACTATGGCTTTAACTATACGGACCTTTGTTGGCAAGATGATGTCTCTGCTTTTTAAGATGCTGTCTAGGTTTGCCATCGCCTTTCTCCCAAAGAGCAGGCGTCTTTTAATTTTGTGACTGCTGTCACCATCTGCAGTGATCATGGAGCCCAAGAAAGTAAAATCTCTCACTGCCTCCATTTCTTCCCCTTCTATTTGCCAGGAGGTGATGGGACCAGTGGCCATGATCTTCGTTTTTTTGATGTTGAGCTTCAGACCATATTTTACGCTCTCCTCTTTCACCCTCATTAAAAGGTTCTTTAATTCCTCCTCACTTTCTGCCATCAAGGTTGTGTCATCTGCATATCTGAGGTTGTTGATATTTCTTCCGGCGATCTTAATTCCGGCTTGGGATTCATCCAGCCCAGCCTTTCGCATGATGAATTCTGCATATAAGTTAAATAAGCAGGGAGACAATATACAGCCTTGCCGTACTCCTTTCCCAATTTTGAACCAATCAGTTGTTCCATATCCAGTTCTAACTGTAGCTTCTTGTCCCACATAGAGATTTCTCAGGAGACAGATGAGGTGATCAGGCACTCCCATTTCTTTAAGAACTTGCCATAGTTTGCTGTGGTCGACACAGTCAAAGGCTTTTGCATAGTAAATGAAGCAGAAGTAGATGTCTTTCTGGAACTCTCTAGCTTTCTCCATAATCCAGCGCATGTTTGCAATTTGGTCTCTGGTTCCTCTGCCCCTTCGAAATCCAGCTTGCACTTCTGGGAGTTCTCGGTCCACATACTGCTTAAGCCTGCCTTGTAGAATTTTAAGCATAACCTTGCTAGCATGTGAAATGAGTGCAATTGTGCGGTAGTTGGAGCATTCTTTGGCGCTGCCCTTCTTTGGGATTGGGATGTAGACTGATCTACTCCAATCTTCTGGTCACTGCTGAGTTTTCCAAACTTGCTGGCATATTGAGTGTAGCACCTTAACAGCATCATCTTTTAAACTTTTAAATAGTTCAGCGGGAATACCATCACTTCCACTGGCCTTGTTATTTGCAGTGCTTTCTAAGGCCCATTTGATTTCACAATCCAAGGAACAAAGAGATATTATTCTGGGACTGCAGTATAAAGAAGGCCTAAAAATACAGGACAAATCTATCATCCTCTTTAAAGAAGTTCCTAGGCAATTACTGAGTTTGAGATCTAGTTATATAGAATTGACAAACATTTTGAGGAGGAAAAGCATCTTTTTAGGTGGGAATTCCCAGAGGGCCTATCTTTTAAATTCGAAGGAAGAAAGCAAAGGATCAAGACTGTGGGAGAGAACGACAGATTTCTGCAAAAGTACACTGAGGAACTTGGACTGCAGAGCCCGCAGTTGCAGAGGGCAGGAGCAGCAACCCCTTAATTGAACATCATGGCTTTGAGAATTTATTCTTGGAATGTTAATGGTCTAAACTGGCCTCAGAAAAGGAGACAGGTTTTTCATGTGCTGGAAAAACAGAATTTGGATATAATTTGTTTACAGGAAATACATATCATGAGACTACATAGGAAAATTTTATTAAATAAAAAACTTGGACAAGAATTTATTTCTTTGGATAAAGTAAAAAAAATGAGGAGTGGTTTTCTACATTAAAGAAAAAATGGAATCCAAAATTGATTTTTAAAGATGAGGAAGGAAGACACATCTCAGTTGAAATTACAGTACAAGGCGAAAAATATTTGTTATTAGGAATCTACGCACCTAATGATGGCAAAGCGCAATTCTTTAAAAACCTGGAAACAGGTCTTTTGGATCATTTGGATTACAAATTAATTTTAATGGGAGATTTGAATGGAGTTGCATCTACTTTGATGGATAGTACCCAGAGACAAAAAACTTTGAATGCTGGCAGACTACCCAAGACTTTTTTTTATATATAACTGACAAATTTGATCTGTCAGTTATATGGAGAGTTAGAAATCCAACTGAAAAAGACTTCACTTTTTTCTCTGATGCAAACTACTCATTTTCGAGGATGGATTACCTATGGATATCTAGAGACATGGTTCCTAAAGTATTAAAAACTGAAATTTGCCATAAAACTTGCTCAGAACATAATGCAGTTTTTATGGAACTGAAAAGGTTCCTACAGGGTTCCTTCAGATGGAGAATGAATGATGACTTGCTGAGGAATACCCAAATTGTAAATAAAGCCCAAAAAGCCCTAAAGGATTACTTTGAAATTAATATGAATCAGGGAACAGAAACAAGGGTTATTTGGGATGCCAGCAAAGCAGTAATGAGAGGATTCCTCATTCAACAAAATTCAATTAGGAAAAAGACACAGAATGAGAAAAAGACAAAATTTTGGAACAATTAACAGATAAAGAGAAGAAGCTTAGAGGATACCCAAAGAATTTGCAGATACAAAAGGAAATTAAAGCCCTTCAGATTCAATATTCACAGATTATTAGTCAAGAAATAGAATGGAAATTAAGGAGGATGAGACAAAGGAACTTTGAATCTGCAAATAAATGTGGGAAACTTTTAGCCTGGCAATTAAAAAGAGGCAAAAGCAAAGTACCATCACAAATATTGTAACAGAAGGAAAGTCTGTGGAGAACCCTGTGGACATAAGAAAATGTTTTCATAAGTATTACAAACAACTGTATAAAAAAGGAGAAAGAGGACCAGGCCAAGATTGAGCAATTTATTAAAACCAATGGCTTGCAGAAGTTTTCTGGGGATAAAAAGATCCTACTAAAGGGTCTAATTACAAGACAGGAAGTGGAATATGCAATAAACTCAATGCAACTTGGCAAGGCCCCAGGACCAGATGGTCTATAAGCAAAATATTATAAGACATTGAAAGATTGGCTTATTCAACCTTTGGTAGAAGTATGCAATTTGATTCTAGGAGGGGGCCAAGCACCTGAAACCTGGAAGGAAGCTTATAGTACTCTGATTCCCAAACAAGATCAAGATAGATCCAATGTTAAGAACTACAGACCAATCTCCCTACTTAATGTGGATTATAATTTTTTTGCGAATATACTGGCTAACAGGCTAAAGAATATATATATATATATATATATATATATATATATATATATATATATATACAGGATTTCTGCCTGGAAGACATATGAAAGATAATATCAGGAATGTTGTGGATATTTTGGAAAAGTTGGAAGTAAGAAAGAACTGTAAAGCAATGTTAATTTTATTGATGCAGAGAAAGCCTTTGACAATGTATCTTGGAGTTTTATGTTGTACAATTTAGAGAGTATGGGGGTTGGTCAAGATTTCTTAAATGGCATTAAGGCGATCTATCATGAAGAAAAAGCTAAAATTATTGTAAATAATGTGGTATCAGAGGAAATTTGAATTGAAAAGGGAACCAGGCAAGGGTGCCCACTTTCCCCTCGGCTGTTTATTTCGGTTCTTGAGGTCTTGCTAAGTATGATAAGAAAAAATGAACAAATTAAAGGTATTACAGTAGGATCCAAACAATATAAATTAAAAGCCTTTGCGGATGATTTATGTCAAGGAACTGCCATCGGCTCAGGAGCGAGAGGGGAAAAGGCGGATGGATTACAGAGAGCCCCCAAAGATTGTGGGAAGCAGCACTTCCTCAGCGGAGGAAGGCAGCCACGCCTCTAGTGGGGAGGAGATGTAGGGCTCGGAGGATGCAAGGCGGTGCCAGGACACCTTGCCTGAGCAAAGCAGGGAGGAGGGAGGTCCCCCGTTACCCAAGCCTTCCTTGCGCAGTAAGCTTCCGCGCAGAGAGGGGAGGCGCAGACTGGGAGTCAAGAAACTACTCTGCTGGGGAAGATTTAAGGACCACCCACTCTCAGATTCTGGAAACACCTGTTCACCAAGATGGCGCATTTCATTCCTTGCGCGAAGGTGGCGACTGCGGAGCAGACCGCCAAACTGTTCATAGACCACGTGTTCAGGGTGCACGGCTTGCCGCGATCCATCCTGTCCGACCGCGGTCGCCAGTTCGTTTCCAGTTTTTGGCAGAAGCTCCTGGGTATCCTGAACATCAAGATCAACTTAGCGTCGGCGAGACACCCGCAGACCAACGGCCAAGCGGAAAGGGTCAACGCCATCATGCAGCAGTACCTGCGCTGTTACGCCAATCAGAAGCCTGCGACTTGGGTGGACTACTTGCCGATGGCCGAGTTTGCCTACAACAACACGAAGCACGCGTCCACGGGGGTGACGCCGTTCTTCGCCAACAATGGGCGGCATCCCAGAACCTTTCCGGGAGTGGAGACGACGGTGCAGGGAGCGACGCAGGGAGCGGAGCATTTGGCCGCAGAATTGCAGGAGGTCCACGAGGAGCTCCGACGGCACTTGGAGCTGGCTAAACACGCCTACAAGGTGCAGGCAGACAGGCACAGGAGGGCAGGGGAAGACATACAGGTGGGGGACTGGGTATGGTTGGCAGCCCAGGCGGCGCCTACCAAGTCGTTAGCCAAGAAGAAGCTAGGACACAGACAGCTGGGGCCATACCAAGTTGAGGCCCAGATCAACCCCGTAGCTTATCGGTTGACCCTCCCAGAAGGTTCCCGAATGCCCCCGGTCTTTCATAGGTTGGTGCTTACTCCCTACAAAGCCCCACAAAGGTTTCAGGAGCCAGGGACGGCACCGGACCCACGCAGGGAGTCCCCAAGGGGGGGGGGGAAGTCACCGAAGGCCGAGACACTCAACGAGGTCACAGAAATTCTGGACTCGAGATGGGGGGAGGAGGGAGTAGAATACCTCCTCGCCAGAGAGGGTACCCCGGCCAGTGCCAACAGTTGGGTGCCGGGCTATGCTCTGGAGGAACCCCTTCTTAAGGACGAGTTCCATGCACTCTTCCCACACAGGCCCATGCCAGCGGAATTTTTCGACGACTGGCTTTTTACGCCTACACTTTCAGGCAGCACCTTCCGGGGGTTCTCCTCAGCAGAGGAGACCACGCCAGAATCGAGTCCTCCAAGGGGATCGTGCTCGGGGGTGGACACGGATCGCTCTTACTGGTGGGACGACCAACCAGAGGATGAGTGGCGCAGGAGATTGCTGAGGGGGCCCTGGCAAACAGCAACGTCCGAAGAGACAGGGGGAGGGGAGGACATGGACGTGTTAGGAGAGGACCTTGGTTTCGAGCACACATGCAATGAGCTGGAAGCAGAGACGATTGACGTCGACGAACTGTATCCAAGATTTACCCCAGTGTCTGAGGAGCTTCCGGAACCTGCACCCGAGCAGCGGGAGGGGGGAAGGGGGGCTTCGAGGGGGGGATGGATGTCAGGGGTACAGGGACAGAGGCACAGGGAAGGCAGGAAATGGAGAGCGATGGAGAGGAATCCCAGGAGAGCGAGGAAGAGGATAGCAATGACGCAGGGGATTCCATGAGTCTCTCCAGCGAATCAGAGGATTCCCAGAAAGGGGCGCCTGTGGTAAGGGCAAGGGGAGCCCCGGGGGGAAAGTGTCAGGAGCGGGGGGCCAGCAGGGGACCCCAAAGCGGCAGCTGGGAATCAGGGCCAGCCTCCCCACCAGAGCGCAGCGAGGGAGGGGGAGGTTCCAGTGTGTCAGAGGGAGCAGCTCCGACGACAGAGAAAGGGGAGGGATCAGAGCAAGCCGTTCTCCCGGCAGGGGATGAAAGCAGTGAGGGGAGTAGCATAACTGTCAAAAGGAAGGTCAGAAGTTGGGCGCGCGCGCCAAGTTCAAATGAGGAGGTGCGCGGGAGAACAGGGAGCCCGGAGGAGGAGGGGCCAGGACCCAAAGCCCGCAGGAGGGGGCAGGAGCAGTCTGGAGACTCCGCTTCAGGAGAAAGCAGGAGGGAAGGAACCCCGACGGGCAGAAAGACCCTGCGGAAAAGGAAAGAGAGAAAGAGGTGGGGCAGCGTTAGCTTATTAAACTGGTGTAGGGGAGGGACCGATTCAGAGGGGACTTCTAATGTCTAGGAGAAAGAGACGCGGGGCTGCACGCCTCGGTTGTGGAACCAATAATGAACTGCAATAAACATCCTTGTATATAAGAGGAGCTTGGCGTTGGTCTTTTGTGAGCTGAGACCTGAGGCAGCCCTGACAGGCACAATTATAAAACCTGGGCAAAATGGTGTGAGAGTTTGCTGCGTCAGTTTGCAGTGTGGCATACTGTGTCTAAAGCCCCTCCAGTTCCTCTGACAGATAGATGGAAAGCCGAAAATTTGAGGGCGATAGACCTAATAGTGTTGTCCATCTCTCTGGAGGAAATTAAAACGTTAGCTGGCCACGTGACTGCACGTAAAATGTGGGATGCTTTGAAGTTAGCCCACCAGCCAGTCATCCCAGCCCACAGTTTGACTGCATCGGAGGTCCTGGCTGTTTCCCAGAATGCGAGTGAATGCAGGGATGTTGAGGGCACCGGTTGCAAGCTGCAGGGGAAGCTGGCTGACACGTCATCCCAGGCAGCATTCCAGCCTCTAGGGGGAGCCAAGGAGTCAGCAGCTGAGAGCTCTGTTTCTCATGGGAACCAAGGTCATCGCCTTTGCAGAGGCCGGAAGGGCAAAGGTAAACAGAGGCAGATGCCTGCAGATGGCCGGAAACAGAAGGAGGGTGAAGAGCCCATGCCAGTGGAAAGCAAGGCTTTGTTTGCTGGCACAGCTTCACCAAAGGCTAAAGGCAAGTCTGATGGCCAGGAGCAGGGGGGCAAGCTGCAAAAGCCCACGCCGGTGGAAAACAAGGTTTTGCTTGCTGGAAAGACTGCTCCAAAGGCCAAAGCCAGTTTCGTTGTGGATTCAGGCAGTACCCGCCATATCGCGAAGGACCGCCACCTATTTATCTCCTTCAAACCTCAAGAAGGTGAGATCCACCTGGCTGACGGAAGGACGTTGCGGATTGCAGGAGAAGGGACTGTGAGACTGGCAAGCCTGCACACAACCATCAATGGTGTACTATATGTTCCAGGCGCTGCAGACAAATTGCTCAGTGTCCCACAGCTTACTGGGCGTGGTTTTGGGATTTCCTTCAAGAGGAGTGTCTGTGTCATCAGAAAAGGCAAAGAGGACATTTTGCATGCAAAGTTCATGGATGGTTTGTTCTGTATAACTTATGATGACACTGGTGCTGTTGTGTCTAATGTTGATTCTTGTTGTGTTGCACAAACTAACAAAGTTCTTCATGCAGGATGCATTCACGATGCACACAGAAGGTTTTGTCACCTCTCTTGGAGGGCGCTGGCCAAGATGCCAGAGGTGGTTGAGGGTTTGAACATCAAACCCTGTAAGTTTCACATGAAATGTGTATCTTGTGCAGAGAACAAGGTGAAGGTTGCTCCAAAAGGCAAGGAGTCTAGCAGGCAGGCTTCCAAACCCTACCAGCTAGTTCATGCAGACCTGGTTGGTCCACTTGCGCCCTCTTTGGGTGGAGCAAGGTACTTCATGGTTCTAATTGATTCTTTTTCCAGGTACATTCATGTGTTTATGCTCGAGCAGAAGTCGCAAGCGTTTCCTAAGTTCAAGGCATTCTGTGCTTGGTTGGAGAATGTACACGGTAAACGTATTGGCTGTCTCTTTACTGATCGGGGCGGGGAGTTCACTTCTCAGCAGTTTGAAGCTTTCCTGACTGAGAAGGGAATCCAGCATGACTTGTCAACTCCTAGATCGCCATGGATGAATGGGCTTGCGGAGCGAGCAAATCAAACGTTGCTGCAAGGAATGAAAACCTTGTTGCATGATGCCAATCTCCCTGATAAGTTTTGGGGGGAGGCTCTGCCGAATTTTGCTTACACTTTTAATCACAGATTGTCATCACCTATTGGTTGTACCCCCTATGAGAAGATGTTTGGTAAGAAACCCAACATCAAGCACATGAGAATCTTTGGTTCTGACATGTGGGTACACACCCTACAAAGCAACAAGCTTGGGAAACGTGGGGCACATGGTTTGTTCATGGGGTACGAAAAAGGAGCATACAGGGTATGGATGACTGATTCTAAGTCCATTAAGTTCACAAGGAGTGTTGAGTACAATCCAAAGGGGGGGGGGAATGTGGGAATTTTCCAGAGTAACCCAGAGGAGGATGAAGGTGATGTCAAGCAAGCAGCTAAAGCTGAGGAAGCTGCTGAGGATGATGATGATGATCAGAGTTCGGATTCCAGTTCAGTGGGATTCCACTGAACTTCGGATTCCAGTTCAGTGGGCGGCGCTGCTGCTGATGTCAGTGACAGTGATGAGACAGCAGACTACAAGAGCGCAAAGGCCTCAGTCAGACCATCTGATGCGTCTGACAATGAACCGGAAGAACCACTGTTCACCATTGGTCACTTTTCTCCTAAAAAAGAGGAGATGAGTCTAGAAGACTTGCGTCCAGTACGCAGATCTGAGAGGGCAGACCTCCAAAGAGATTTGCTGATGAGTTTGCTAAGACGGCAACTGCTGTTCTTAGTAGCTCAGAGAAGGTGTGGGAACCTTCAAGCTTCAAAGAGGTTCAGGAGTTAACCTCTAAAGATGCTGAGCCTTGGCTAAATGCCATGAAGGCTGAAGTTGATTCCTTGAACAGGAACCAAACTTGGGAACTGTACCGGTAGTCCCAGGAATGAGACTGGTTGGCAGCAAATGGGTCTTCAAGGCCAAGACAGACCAGAATTGCAAGGTTGTCAGACACAAAGCCAGATTGGTTGCCAGAGGTTTTTCACAGGTACCAGGACAGGATTACCACGAGACCTACTCCCCCACAGTCAAATATGAAAGCATTCGGCTGATGCTCAAGATCGCTGCGGAGGAGAAACTGCATGTTTCCCACCATGACATTAATACAGCTTTTTTGTACGGGATTTGGGGGGAGGAGCTGTTTATGCTTCCACCTGACGGGATGCAGATACAGAAGGGAATGGTCTGTAAACTGCGGAAATCCTTATATGGTCTCAAGCAGAGTACCAGGTGTTGGAACACAAAACTCACTGAGACGTTGCTTTCTCTAGGTTTTCACCAGGGCAAAGCTGATCCGTGTGTGTTTGTCAAGGAGGAGGGGCAAAACAAACTGTATTGTTTATGTTTTGTTGATGATCTTCTGATGTTTTGGAAGAATCAGGCTTTGTACCAAAGCACCCTAGCTCAGCTGAAAGAGCATTTTGACATGAAGGATCTTGGTGAGGTACCCAACTATCTTTCTCTGCAGGTGGAGAGGGACCAAGCAGGTAATTTTCTGGTACACCAAACACAGAAAATTGCTGATGTATCAACCAGGTTGAATTTGGTTGTTGCAAACCCAGCAGACACACCGATGGTGACAGGTTATCAGGTGGACAGTACTGCTGAAGCGTTTTCTGACACAACGCTGTACAGATGCATTCTAGGCAAGTTGAATTTCATTGCTAGATGCTCAAGACCTGACATAGCTGTAAGCTGTAACCTGCTTAGCAGACATGCCAACAATCCTTCTGTTCAGGATTGGAAAGCTCTGAAGCGCATAGCCCGCTATTTGAAAGGGCCTATGCACTACAGGCTGTGGTTCACCAGTCAGAAGACTGGAGGTCTTGAAATCTTTGCAGATGCAAGTTTTGGAAGTGACACCACGGATGGTACGAGCACTTCTGGAATATGCTACATGTACAACCACTGCCTGTTTGACTGGCTGTGCAAGAAGCAGACGGCAGTGAGCCTAAGTTCCTGTGAAGCAGAACTCAATGCTCTGTCATTTTCACTCATGGATTGTGAATGGTTGATGCAACTGTTTAAGGACATCAGAGTGTCTGTAAAATGTCCTGTACAAGTGTATCAAGACAATAGATCGTGTTTGGCTTTGCTGAACTCAGAGAGTTGCAAGCAAAGGACCAAGTACTTGCAGATTAAGCTACATCGTGCAAGAGAGTGTATTCAGAAAGGACTCATTCAGGTGTCCTACATGGCAGGAAATGAAATTCCTGCTGATCTGTTGTCTAAGGTTGTTAACAGAGAACAACTTAAGGTTTACCTGGCGGTGGCGGTCGGCCTGGGCCTTGTACGCCTCCTTGGCCTGGCGCAGCTGCTCCATCAATAGCTGTTGCTGGTACTGGAGCTCCTGAAGCCACTCCGTCACTGCAGGGACCGCGGATGCCGGCAGCACATCTCGGATGATAACCGTAACTGGCCTGGAACGGGGTCTGCTGGGGGGACGCGTTCACCGCGTTGTTGTAGCCGAACTCCGCCAATGCTAGGTGGTCGACCCAGTCATCCTGCTGGTAGCTGCAGTAACACCGGAGGTACTGCTCCAACACCGCGTTCGCCCGTTCCGTCTGGCCATCAGTCTGTGGGTGGTAGGCTGATGATAGACAGACCTCTGTCCCGAGGGTCTGGTGCAACGCTTGCCAGAAACGGGATGTGAACTGAACGCCCTGGTCAGACACCACACGCTCAGATAGGCCATGCAGGCGGAAGACATGCTGAAGGTAAAGCTGAGCGGTTTCCTTAGCTGTGGGTACGGATGGGCAGGGGGCACAGTGCACCATCTTAGTGAAATGGTCGGAGAAAACTAGGAGGCAGGTACAGCCACAAGACGGGGGTAAGTCCACTACAAAGTCCAGCGAAACCGTGTGCCAAGGACGTGGTGGGACTGGCAACGGCTGAAGTAGGCCAGGGGGTCGCCCGGTAGGGCCCTTGGCCCACCGGCAGACTTCACAACCAGTGACGTAGCGGGCCACGTCAGCCTTCAGGCGGGGCCACCAAAACTCGCGGCTTACCAGATGGGTGGTCCGATACCGCCCAAAGTGTCCTGCTGCTGGGGCATCATGGGTAATCTGGAGAACCTCAGCCCGCAGTGGCCCTGGCGGGATGTACAGGCGACCGTGGTGCAGCAGAAGGCCCTGATGCAAGACCAGCCCCGGATACTGGGGGCATGACCCTTTGGCCAGTTCCTGAAGTCGTTCCTGGGCCCAAGCGTCGACCCGCTGCTGTTCCCGCACCCGAGCCTGCAGTGGCTCAGCTTTCTGAGTGGCCAGGAATGCAGCCGGTGTTAGGATCGTGGTTGGTACTGCTTGCTGTACCGTGTCTGCAATGCCTTCCTGGTTGGTGTTTCCTGCTTGGCAGGGGGTTGGACTCGATGGCCCTTGTGGTCTCTTCCAACTCTATGATTCTATGATTCTTCCAGTTTCCGGGACAGGGCATCTGCCTTCTGGTTTTGGGAGCTAGGGATGTAGCGGATCCGGAACAGTCCCAGTAATGGTGAAGGATGATTGCCTCAAAAGATGGCAGAAGGATATTTCCAAGTTTGTCGGGGGGGGGGGGCAAAAGGCCAAGAATTAAACATAAGATACTCACAGATACAAAAGAAAGAGGCGGGCTTGCCCTCCCAGACCTCAAATTGTACTATGAGGCTGCATGTTTGGTGTGGATCAGGGACTGGATAAAGCTAGAAAAGGAAGAAGCATTAGATTTAGAAGGCCATGACAACAGATTTGGATGGCATGCATACTTATGGTATGGGAAAGGGAAAGTACATAAAGGATTCCACAATCATATAATTAGGAGATCATTAATGAGGGTGTGGGAAAGATACAAAGATTTAATAGAACAAAAAACACCTTGGTGGTTATCACCAACTGACGCTTCGTTGCTCAAACTGTTTGGTAAAAAGGGGAAGTGGCCCACATATAGAGATTTGTTAAAGGACCAAGAAGTAAAATGGAAATTAAAAGATTATGAGGAAATAAAAGATCATTTTCAGAGTTGGTTACATTACAGGCAATAACATGAGATGTATAAGGAAGACAACAAGAAAGGATTTAGTTATACAATTTCTAGATTTCAAAAGGAAGTTGTAGAAGAAGTGAAGCTGCTGAAGAAAGCATAAAGCATCTTGCTAGAATGGGAAACAAAATATGAGGAAGTAAAATCAGTCATGATTAAATGGGCACAAGATATAGGACATAATATACAATTTGAGGATTGGGAAAAGTTGTGGAAAATAGATTTAAAATTTACAGGTTGCTCTTTTCTGAAAGAAAATTACATGAAAATGATGTATAGGTGGTATATAACACCAGTACAGATAGCAAAAATGTATAAAACTGGCTCAAACACTTGTTGAAAATGTAAAGAAAAAGAAGGGACTTTTTATCATATGTGGTGGGAGCATAGAGAAGTTTTTAAAAAATGGAAAATGATATATAATGAATTGGGAAAAAATGTTTAAAATTACATTTGTAAAAAAAACCAGAAGCATTTTTGTTAGGGATTGTAGGACAAGACCTGCCAAGGAAAACCAAGAATTTATTTATGCATGCTACAACAGCAGCAAGAGTCTTGATAGCACAAGGATGGAAGAATGAGGAAATCCCGACGAAAGAACAGTGGCAAGAGAAATTGATGAACTATGCAGAACTGGCCAAACTGACTTACAAATTGTGAGACAAGGACAACTGTGACTTCAATGAGGAATGGGAACTTTTTACAAATTATCTAAAAAGACAACAAAATGAATTGGACTCTGTCAGGGAACTGCCATCAGTGCAGGAGGGAGAGAGCAAAAGCCAGGTGGATTATAGAGAGCCTCCAGGGACCGTGGGAAGTAGCTCCTCTTCTGCGGAAGAGAATAAATGCAGCTCCAGTGGAGAGGAGGGGCAGGAGTCGGAAATGGCGAGGCGGTCCCAGAGCTCCTTGCCTGGGAGAAGCGGGGAGGGAAGGGGTCCTCCGCTGCCCACGCCCTCTTTGCGCACAAAGCATTTACACAGAGAGGGGAGGCGCCGACTGGGCGTCAAGGAGCTTCTTTGCTGGGGGAAGTTTAAGAACCGCCCACTCATGGGACTTCCGGGTTAGCGCCTCTGGCAATGGCGGATTTCCTCTGATCGGGAGGAATCCACTCCGTGGAAATCAGGGTCTGGACCGCCACGGCGAGGCGGAGACCCACTAAAAACCACAGGCAGGAGAAGCCTGTGGACGTGGGATTCGGCTGGCACCTTTTGCGCCTCCCCTACTCACGGGGAAACCCGGTTTCGGGGTTCCGGAGCGACGTGGGGTGAGTGGCGCGGTGCTTCGAATCGACTGCTTCTTTCACGGAGTGAAGCCGCATTGCTGTTGCCGGAGAGTGCTGACTTTTTCCTGTGGACAATTGGACTTTAAACAACTACCCGTGAGTAGAATGGAAAATTGGATCTTTAAACATCTTAATTTGGCATCGAAACGAGAAGGTTTCAAACAGGAAGTCCACCTTCCTCTTTTGTAAATAGATTGAAGCAAAGACGTTGCAAACTAAAGTCTGGAAAGCCTTTTGTAAAGGATTAAATCTCCATCGGTTAAAATTACTAAACCCCCCTTGGAAGCAGGAGAAGAGGGGGGAAATTTTAGATCGCCTAAGCCTGCAGGAGAGAGAGTGAAGAAAGATAAATTACCACCGTTTTGAACCTGGGAACGGGCTGCCAGTAAGATTGACATTTTGGGAAAGTTCATTGAGTGTGAATAAAACGTATGTTGACAGATAGTTAAATAAGAGAAATATATTGTTTCCATTGTTTCCTTTTGCATTTAAAAAGGAGTAAAAGTAACTGAAAATCGAACTAACTTTGTTGCTGGATCTGCGTTTAAAAGGACGGATACAAATAGAAATTGTTTCCCCTAGAGGGAGCTTTTGAAACTGTTGCAGGAGTGGAGCTGGGGAATTTTCCAGCTGTAGAGATTAAAGACCGTGAGACTCAGAGATTGACCTTGGACAAGAATGTCGACAGAAGAAGCCTTAGTGATTGCATTTTGTAAGACAAGTGCTTTATTGGAACAGCTTCATGAGAAGACGGATGTGATGATTATTAAAATTGACAATTTGGGACAAAAAATGACTGATTTGGGACAAAAAGTGAATACCTATACAGAAACAACTCAGGATTTGATTCAGGAATCTGTTTTGACATGGCAAGCTGTGCAGAAGACGAAGGAGAAAGCTGTTGTTGAACCTCAAGTAATTCAAGTGGAGAAAGCCTTACAGAGGCAATTTGATGAACATAAGCTGTTGCCTTTTACGATTGAATCTAGAGAAAGCCAGATTTGGAGGGATGGAGTCCCGCTTGGATTGGAGAAGGAAAGTTGGATAGATCCCCTTATGCAGGGATGTTCTGGCTTTTGGGATCTGGATTTGGGTCAGGGGGAGATTGGAGTTGTGGGGCCTTTAGCTTTGGAGGGATTTTGAAACACGCTCTGAAATATCTTTTGGACTTTAGTTCTGACTATGGAGAATGGGCTGGCCTGTCGAGAAGGAATAAAGACATTGTTAGGTTGGAGCTTCCCCAAGATCTACTCCTCAGTGCCAAAGGAAGGAAATTAAGAACAAGATCAGCAGAAGATAAAGTAAAGCACATGTATAAATATGAAGAAGATCTGCAGAAGGGACATGGAAAAGAGTTAAGAGCCTCGGATAGAAGATCACCAGGTTGATGGACCATATGGAATTCATAGAAAGGACTGACAGAATCCGAGACCAGGGAGAAGAGACGGTGGAAGAACATTGGAAAAAAGTTTAAAAATTTATTTAGAGAAATATTGTAAAATTAATGAGTGTTAGAAAAATGTTGGAATGAAATTATACGGCTTTAGTAGAAATGTTATAAGCAGTTAAGTATAAATAAGTTTTAGGGTTTTAATGGTAAGATAAGGTTAAAATAAATTAAGACAATTAAATGACAGAAAACAGTGAAAGATGGAAAGGATTTGCTGAAATAATTAATAACTAAAACACAAAAAAGGGAGGTGTGAGGAGGTCGATGAAACAAGTTAATGAAAGATAAAGATATGGAAATATTGGATGTGTTTTTAATTGTTTTTGCTTTTGTTTTTGTTTTGATGTATTGTGTCTTTTGTTTTTGTTTTTGTTTTTTTATATGTACTGTAATGTATTGATTTGTATTTTTTATTTCTTTTCCTTCTTTTTTACTTCTTTCTGTAATTCTTAAACTTTTAATAAATATTATTTTTTTAAAAAAAGAACCGCCCACTCATGGATTCTGCCAGTGATTGAGCCAGCCACGGGAGAGTGGCGCTCCAGACAGATAAGGTTTACTTTGGCAGCCAAGCCAGGTCTTCACAGCCAGGCAGGGAGATATTTGCCTGCTTGCTCCCGAGCAACCCCCTTGGAAACATAACAGACTCCTTGGCAGGTTTTGAATAAACATACACAAATTTATTGGTTGACAACATGATGGACAGATATGTAAGGATATGTACGATTTTATAATATGTAGAGGAAATATGTGAAGAGAAATCAGGGAGAGGAGCTGAGGCAAGTCCTTGGTGGGAGGGTGAGGGTGTGGGGGATAATGTATGTGATTATATGGTTTGATAATTTGTTATGTGGAAATTGATCAATAAAAAATATCCCTCCACCCCCCCCGTCCATTATATAGGACAACCTCCTCCACAATGCCAGTTTAACAAGGGGACACATGACCTGAGGAAATGAAATATTACTTTTATAGAAGGATAACTTAACCAGAGTTGGATCACTGGCCTACCTAGCTCCATAGTGTCTACACTGACTGACAATAGCCCTCTGGGATTTTTACACTGTCCTATCCCAGCATACCTGGAGATGCCAGGGACTGAACCAGGGACATTCCACATGTCAAGCAGATGTTCAGCTGCTGACACCAGTTCTAGACCACACATTTAAAGCATGTGGCTTCCTCTAGAGAATCCTGGGAACTGTAGCTCTGTCAGTGGGAAGCTACAGTTTCCAGGATTCTCTGGGGAAAATCATGTGCTTTAAATGTGTGTTGAATGTATGATGTGGGAAATGGGGGGGGCGCACCAGAGGGATCTTTGCACTCCGGCGCCGGATATGCTTAAGACGGCCCTGAACAACAACATGCTTATATCCCACACATCTGACTGGGGGAAGGTCTGTAGTTTGTGGGCAGAGCATCTGCTTTGCATACAGAAAGGTCAATCTCCAGCATCTCCAGATAAGGCTTGAAGAGGCCTCAGTCTGAAACTTTGAGGTGCTGCTGTTAAGTCAGAACAGACAGTATTGTTAATGCTGTATTGTTTTAACACTTGATTAAGCAGACCTGGAGACAGAGGCTCAAAAGGCATCAGTTTGATTCCCAGCCTCTTGAGAGCCTATTCTGAACTAGGAGCTGTTTGTGGTATTGCAACAACTGTGGTGCCCTTTTCCATAGGCTTCTGTGTGGAATCAGAACAAGATATCTACAGCAGCAGTGTGTGTTTTCTTGTCATTCCTGTGGGTTGTAAACAGTAATGTAGGAAGTTGATATACACATTAAAAAAGTCTAGTCCAGCATTCTGTTCCCACAGTGGCCAAGCATCTGCTTACAAGAAGGCATCCCATCTTACGCTGCTACTTCAATCCCAGCTCATTTGGTTCAGCATTTCTATTCCCTGGCAGCTTCCTCCACCCCCTTGGCATCATAGCTCCCTCACTCTTCAGTTCGCCAGCTTGTACTTGCCACCACAATTTCTCCATTCTGGTGTTTATCGGTCTGGGTAACATCTGGGGAAGCATGAAACCGGAGTAATAATTCAAACCTGCTTGAGATGGGAACAAAAAGCACTTTATTTCCTACTATACCATTCAAGGACCTAGATGCAGGGTGAGTATGGAGATGGGGGGAGCTTAACATTATAAGTCTGCATGGCATCTTTGAGTGTGCAATATAGAGAAAGTTGGAAGCTAGAGGTTTGTTTCTACAGAAAGCAGATGGACAGAAGAAGCGTGTCAGTAATGAAGACAGCATCTTTTGAGGGTCATGGGAATGCTTTCATCAACTTTACTTGAAATGGCTGAAATCTTTAGATTAGCATGGCTCTGGAAAGATGGCCTCTAAGTGCTGCAGAAAACACACTAAACCAGTTCTGACTTTCCTAAATTTAGCTATACTGTGCAGTGGCCTGCAAGACTAGCTTTTCCTCTTACCTTTTCGCAGGTACAGTGGTGCCTCGCAAGACGAAATTAATCCGTTCCTCGAGTCTCTTCATCTAGCGGTTTTTTCGTCTTGCGAAGCAACGCTATTAGCGGCTTAGTGGATTAGCGCTATTAGCGGTTTAGCGGCTATTAAAGGCTTAGCGGCTATTAAAGGATTAGCGGATTAGTGGCTAAAAGGCTATTAGCGGCTTAGCGGCTTAGAAAAAGGGGGGAGCAAAAAAAATCGGAACACTTGCAAGATGTTTTCGTCTTGCAAAGCAAGCCCATAGGGAAAATCGTCTTGCGAAGCAGCTCAAAAATGGAAAACCCTTTCGTCTAGCGGGTTTTCCGTCTTGCGAGGCATTCGTCTTGCGGGGCACCACTGTATAGCCCTCACCTAGGCAGCAGTATTCCTTTCAGTTTGGTATGTTAACTTCTTGAAACTGATCAATCCTCACACAACCCAATTGTGTTTACAGTTGTCAGAGTTGCTCCCCGATCCTAGCTCACAGAGGATCACGCTAGCCAGCGATCATTTAGTAAAAGTCTTTATTGAGTTACAGTTCCCATTCTCAAGCTGCTGCGTGCAACTCTACGTCTTATGGTTAGATCGGCGAAGCTCTGTCTGGGTCCCCGCCTCCTGTACACCAACTTAATATCCTAGCCTTACTCCACCTTTTCCGCCTGACTGTTCTTCTCTGGGTCCCTCTGCCCCCCGGGGTCTCTTCCTTCCGGGACTCTTCTGACGCTGACCCCCCGGACCCTTCTGTCTCCTTGCGCCGGGCTTTAGGACCTGGCTCCCTTTCCGGGCTGCTTACTGCACCACCTTCCTGTGCATTTGAACTTGGCGCGCGCGCCCAACCTTCCACTTTCCGTCTGACCGTTTCTTCGCTCCCTGATGGAGGTGTGGCCACTCCTGACTCGTGCCCTCCCTCCTGTTGTGAGCTGCCAGCGCTTGATACCTGACTCCCTTCCTCTCCCCTGCTCTCTGTTGGTGACGCTGGTCCCGATTTCCAACTGCTCCCCTCTGAGCCCCCTCTGGCCCTTTCCTCCTGGGGTGTCCCCCTAGGCTCCCCCCTTGCCCTGGCCACTGGTGCTCCTTTCTGTGAATCTTCTGATTCACTGGAAAGACTCGGAGATCTCGGGTCGTCGTCATCACTCATCCTTTCTTCTGCCTCCTCCCCCTCGCTCTCTGTTTCCTCCCTTGCCCTTGCCTCTGCTCCTGAAGCCCTGACATCCATCCCCCCCTCGAAGCCCCCTCTTCCCCCCTCCCCTCCTTCCGGTGCGGGAGCTGGGTGCTGCCGTGTCCTAGGGACGAATGTCGGATACAGTTCGCTTCCCGTGGCGGGCCTCCATCTGAAGTCTTCCGGTTCTTCCTCCCTGCTCTCGTCGACGACGGTCACTTCCGCTTCCATCTCTGTGCCGCCGTGCTCGAAACCCGGGTCGTCCCCGAATACGTCCATGTCCGTCTCTCACTCGCTTCCTCCTGGGGGCGTTGCTCGGCCTGGACCCTCCAGCCACTTCCTGCGCCACTGCTCCTCTGGTCTATCGTCCCACCAATACGAAGGTTCTGAGGCAGATCCCGAGGGTGACCCCTCCGGGGAACGGGCGTCGCGTGTCAGTTCCTCGTCCGAGTCGAACCCCCGGAACATGCTGGCTGAAAGCGTGGGCGTGAAAAGCCAGTCGTCGAAAAAGTCTGCTGGCATGGGCCTGTGTGGGAAGAGGGCATGAAACTCTTCTTTGAGCAGAGGTTCGTCTAGAGCGTAGCCTGGCACCCAGCTGTTGGCACTGGCCGGGGTGCCCTCCTTGGCGAGAAAGTATTCTACCCCCTCTTCCCCCCATCTAGAGTCCAAAATCTCTGTGACTTCGTTGATGCGCTCCTCCTGTGCCACTCCCCCTTGCTCGGTTCTCTCTCGGAGTGGACTCGGTGCCGTGCCTGGTTCCTGAAATCTGTGAGGTGCCTTGTAGGGAGTGAGCACCGATCTGTGGAACACCGGATGCATCCTGGAACCCTCCGGAAGCGCCAGCCTGAAAGCCACCGGGTTGACCTGCTCTTCGACTTGGTAGGGCCCCAGTTGCTTATGCCCTAGTTTCTTCTTCGCCAACGACCTGGCCGGCACTGCGTGGGCTGCTAACCAGACCCAGTCTCCCACATGGATCTCTTCGCCAACCCTCCTGTGTTTGTCCGCTTGTACCTTGTATGCGTGTTTGGCCAGCTCCAGGTGCCGCCGCAGCTGATCGTGGACCTCCTGCAACTCTGACGCGAACGCATCTGCTGTCTGCGGCTCCCCCTCCCCCATTCTTTCCAGTCCCGGGAAGGTTCTGGGGTGCCTCCCGTTGTTGGCGAAGAACGGCGTGACCCCCGTGGACACGTGCTTCGTGTTGTTGTAGGCGAACTCGGCGAGAGGCAGGTAATCCACCCACGTCGCAGGCTGTTGATTCGCATAACATCTCAGGTACTGCTGCATGATGGCATTGACCCGCTCCGCTTGCCCGTTGGTCTGCGGGTGTCTAGCCGACGCCAGGTTGATCTTGACGTTCAGGAAGCCCATCAGCTTCTGCCAGAAATTCGAGATGAACTGTCGCCCTCGGTCGGACAGAATAGACCGCGGCAGACCGTGAACCTTGAACACGTGGTCTATGAACAGTTTGGCGGTTTGTTCCGCCGTGGCCACCTTAGCACACGGAATGAAATGTGCCATCTTGGAGAACAAGTCCACCACCACCAGCACGGCCGTCTTGCCCCTCGAGCTGGGCAGATCCGTGACAAAGTCCAGGGCCACTCTCTCCCATGGTTCGAACGGAGTTTGCAGCGGTTCCAACAGTCCGGCCGGCGGTCTGTGCACTGGTTTGGCCCTCTGGCAGGTGTCACACCTCGCCACATAGTCCGCGACTTCCCCTCCCATTCCGGGCCACCAGAAGTCTCTGGCGACTAATTCCATCGTCTTCTCCTTGCCAAAGTGCCCGGCAGTGGGCGCGTCGTGCAGCTGCTGCAGTACCTTGGCGCGAAGTTCGTCTCCCGGCACGTAGATGGCCCCTTTACGGATGAGCAATCCATCTCGCAGCTGGAACCCGTCGGTCGCTGCCGTGCCCCTGTGCACCTCTGCCATCTTTGCTTGCGCGAAGGAGTCATCCTGCAACGCTCGTCGCACCGCATCCAGGTCAACTGTTGCCGCAGCGCACGCCCACACTGTCGCTGCGAAGATGTGCATGGCGGCCGCTGGCGTTGCCTCCTCCAGATACTGTGGCTTACGGGAGAGAGCATCCGCCATGATGTTGGTGTCCCCTGAGACATACTCTATTCGGAAGTCGAAGTTCGCAAAGAACTCAGCCCAACGTATCTGCCTTTGGTTCAGGAACTGTGCCGTGCGCCAGTGCTCCAGATTTTTGTGGTCCGTGCAGACCTGCACCGTGTGCTTGGCGCCGATCAGGAAGTGCCTCCACGCTTTGAACGCTGCATGAATGGCCAGCAACTCCCTGTCCCAGATGGTGTAGTTCTGTTCGGACTTGCTGAGCTTCCTGGAGTAAAACGCTCCCGGCCTCCAAGCCCCCTGCGGGTCTTTCTGCAGCAGGACTGCTCCCACGGCTCTGTCCGAGGCGTCTGTCTCCACCCTCATCGGCCTGCTGGGGTTGACATGAAGCAGCTGCTCTTCCGACGCGAAGAGCCGCTTGAGTGCCTGAAAGGACTGCTCCGCCTGCTCTGTCCAGATGAACTTCTTTTTCTTGGAGCTGAGCGTGTCCGTGATGGCCGCCGTCTGCATAGCAAAGCCTTTGATAAACTTGCGATAGAAGTTCGCGAAGCCGACAAACCGTTGGACCTCCTTCCGGTTGCGTGGGCTTTTCCAATCCAACACTGCTCGAACCTTGGCGCTGTCCATGGCGAGCCCCTTGTCAGACAACTTGTAGCCCAGGAAATCCACCTCCGTCACGTCGAACTGGCACTTCTCCAGCTTGGCGTAAAGCCTATGCTGCTGTAGCCTGCTCAGCACTTCCTTGACGTGTCTGTCATGCTCCTGCTGCGATTCCGAAAAGATCAGGATGTCATCCAAGAAACAGACGCACGTCTTGTAGAGGAGCCCCGCCAACACGTGATGCATGAACGCTTGAAACACGTGGGAGCCATTTTGCAATCCAAAAGGCATAACTCTATATTCGTAGGTACCCAGGGGCGTGAACATGGCTGTCTTCCACTCATCTCCTTCCCGCATGCGAATGAGGTTGTACGCCCCTCGCAGGTCCAACTTGGTGAACACGCTGCCCTTCCGTACCTTTGCGAGGAGGTCGTCGATTCGGGGCATGGGGAAGTCTGATGGCTTGGTCACACTGTTTAAGATGCGATAGTCCACGACCAGCCTTTTTTGGGGCGTGTCCCGCTTCTTAACAAAGAATACAGGACTGCCCCCCGCTGCCTTGGACTCTCGGATGAAACCGCGCTCCAAATTATGATCTATGAACTCTTTGAGTTCCTGCAGTTCGTCCTCAGACATGGAATACAGCTTCCCTTTGGGCAGCGCCGCCCCCGGCAGCAGGTCAATTTTGCAGTCATATGGTCTGTGGGGGGGTAGCCTGTCTGCCTCCTTCTCTCAGAAAACCTCCAAAAATTCTGCGTACTTGTGGGGAACCGCTTGCAGCGTGCCTAGCTGCAGCTGTGACTCCTCTTCCTCTCCTTCCTGCCGGGGCATGATGCAGTGTTCAGCACAAAAGGAAGAGCCGAAGGTCAGCTGCCTCTGGTACCAAGCCAGCGTCGGGCTGTGCTTGTCCAGCCAACTCATGCCCAATACAATGGGCGTGTCCGATAGTTGAGTGACGTTGAAGCTGATGATTTCCCTGTGATTCCCAAGTCGCATCACCATTGGTGGCGTCTGCTTCACCACTTGCCCCCCTAGCAGCTCCCTGCCATCCACCGTGACAACCTGCAGGGGCAGCGTGGCCGGCAGCAACTGTATGGCGTGCCGGTCGACAAAGTCCTGCCCTAAAAAGTCCGCATTGCTGCCTGAGTCGATGGTAATTGGCACGTCCATGGTGATTCCATTGGGCAGCTGGAGCGATGCGGTGAGCCTCACTACTGGCTTGGGCGGGAGGGGGTCCATGGGCTGTAAAATCTCTGGGGACTGCTTCACTGACACGTCTGGCTGGGCCCCAGTGCCTCTTCCTCCAGCCAGACTGCTTCGTTTCCCTGCTGTGGTTCTCCTTGCTGCGTTGCTGCAGTTACCATTGCTGAGGCTGCAGTGTGCTTGTGGAGCCTCCGGGGACACTCTTTCGCCATATGCTGTGGATCATCGCAGATATAACACTTCCTGTTCCCTCTAGGAGGCTTCGCTTTCACTGTTGCCGGTGCTAGGGCTCTGGCTGCTGACTGAGCCCTTGCACTTCCAACCTCCATAGGTTCCGCCCCTCCTCCTGGCGGAGGCGTGGATTGCGCACGCGCTGCTTCTCTGGGAAGGAAGGAGGAGCCCCTGGCTGGTTCGCGCCCTCCACGCCCTTCGTCCCTGCTCCACGGACGTTCTTCCAGCCGCACCCCCACCGCCAGCGCCCTCTGAACGATCTCCTGCGTGGTCCGGGGTCTCTCCCCCCTCGCAATTTCATCTTTAACCGAGCCGTGCAAGCCCTCCCAAAACAGGTCTCTTACAGGAGCCGAATCTCTGTCCCATTCCAGGGCACTGACCAAAGCGAAAAAGCGGGCATGGTACTGCCTTACGCTGGCCCTCCCTTGCTTCAATCCATGTATCTGCTGCCGCGCAAGATCCACGTCAATGCTTGATAGAAAGCACCCATCCATCGCTTTAATAAAGGCATCCGCATTTTGGAGCGCCGGATCCTTATCCCTCCACAAATTGTGCAGCCATGCTTTAGCATCTCCATGCAAATGGGACATGATGAATCCCACTTTCTCTTGCTCATCTCTAAAGTCTTTGTTCAGCAGTTGCAGTGCACACATTACATCTGCTCTAAAGTTGGGGTACTGTTGCAGATTCCCATCGAAGTGAGAGACCAGACCGCCTGTTCTTCTTCCCAATCCAATCCCCTCCCGTCTGGCTGTCAGTTCCCCTTGCATCGTAAGCACTTCCAACCTGACCTGGAGATCCCTGTAGGCGGCAGCTGCGTCCTCCTCTCTCTTCCTGGATGCAAGTGCCTCGGCATTCAGTCGTGTCACTGCTTCTCTGAGTTCCGCTATCTGCTGTTCAGCCGTCATGTTGTCTGCCGTTCGTGAGCTCGCTAGTAGGCACCCGCTTTCTCTCCTCTCCGTGAGGCCGTAGATGCCCACAATTTAGGAGACAGAGCTTACTGTCAGAGTTGCTCCCCGATCCTAGCTCACAGAGGATCACGCTAGCCAGCGATCATTTAGTAAAAGTCTTTATTGAGTTACAGTTCCCATTCTCAAGCTGCTGCGTGCAACTCTACGTCTTATGGTTAGATCGGCGAAGCTCTGTCTGGGTCCCCGCCTCCTGTACACCAACTTAATATCCTAGCCTTACTCCACCTTTTCCGCCTGACTGTTCTTCTCTGGGTCCCTCTGCCCCCCGGGGTCTCTTCCTTCCGGGACTCTTCTGACGCTGACCCCCCGGACCCTTCTGTCTCCTTGCGCCGGGCTTTAGGACCTGGCTCCCTTTCCGGGCTGCTTACTGCGCCACCTTCCTGTGCATTTGAACTTGGCGCGCGCGCCCAACCTTCCACTTTCCGTCTGACCGTTTCTTCGCTCCCTGATGGAGGTGTGGCCACTCCTGACTCGTGCCCTCCCTCCTGTTGTGAGCTGCCAGCGCTTGATACCTGACTCCCTTCCTCTCCCCTGCTCTCTGTTGGTGACGCTGGTCCCGATTTCCAACTGCTCCCCTCTGAGCCCCCTCTGGCCCTTTCCTCCTGGGGTGTCCCCCTAGGCTCCCCCCTTGCCCTGGCCACTGGTGCTCCTTTCTGTGAATCTTCTGATTCACTGGAAAGACTCGGAGATCTCGGGTCGTCGTCATCACTCATCCTTTCTTCTGCCTCCTCCCCCTCGCTCTCTGTTTCCTCCCTTGCCCTTGCCTCTGCTCCTGAACCCCTGACAACAGTGGTACCTCTGGTTACGTACTTAATTCATTCCAGAGGTCCATTCTTAACCTGAAACTGTTCTTAACCTGAAGCACCACTTTAGCTAATGGGGCCTCCCGCTGCTGCTGCGCCACCGCCACGCAATTTCTGTTCTCATCCTGAAGCAAAGTTCTTAACCCGAGGTACTATTTCTGGGTTAGCGGAGTCTGTAACCTGAAGCGGATGTAACCTGAAGCGGATGTAACCCAAGGTACCACTGTATAAGCAAACCTTCCTCACTCTTCCTCAATTCTGACACATCCTCCTTTCGTATTCTGTGCAGGAGTGCAAGTATTTCAAGGTTCATTATTTACCATCTACTGTATTTTAAATAATGCTATAGTCATGCACCAGGTATGTTCCAGCTGCCAACTGAAAGGTTCTTGAAGCAAAGCCAGGATACAGACTGCTGTGAAGTACACTTGATTGATGAAAGCCTTGGCAGAGCCAGCTTCTCCTTTCCTGTTCCTCTTGCTTCCTCCTGAGATGTATTCATGGGGTGTTCCCCTGCTGTACGTGTTGTTGTTTAGTCGTTTAGTCGTGTCCGACTCTTCATGACCCCATGGACCAGAGCACACCAGGCACTTCTGTCTTCCATTGCCTCCCGCAGTTTAGTCAAACTCATGCTGGTAGCTTCGAGAACACTATCCATCCATCTCGTCCTCTGTCGTCCCCTTCACCTTGTGCCCTCCATCTTTCCCAACATCAGGGTCTTTCCCAGGGAGTCTTCTCTTCTCATGAGGTGGCCAACGTATTGGAGCCTCAGCTTCACTATCTGTCCTTCCAGTGAGCACTCAGGGCTGATGGAGAGGTTTGATCTTCTTGCAGTCCATGGGACTCTCAAGAGTCTCCTCCAGCACCACTTCCATACATCACTACTGGGAAAACCATCATTTTAACTATACGGACCTTTGTTGGCAAGGTGATGTCCCTGCTTTTTAAGATGTTGTCTAGGTTTGTCATTGCTTTTCTCCCAAGAAGCAGGCGTCTTTTACCGTATTTTTCACCCTATTGGACGCACTGGCCCATAGGACGCACCTAGTTTTCGGGGGGGGGGGGGAATCAAGGGGAAAAATATGATTTCCCTCCCGCAGCTCTGATTTTCTTGAACAGATCTCTGGTTCTCCCCATTCTGTTGTTTTCCTCTATTTCTTTGCATTGCTCGTTTAAGAAGGCCTTCTTGTCTCTCCTTGCTATTTTTTTTGGAAATCTGCATTCAATTTCCTGTATCTTTCACTATCTCCCTTGCATTTTGCTTGCCTTCTCTCTCCCACTATTTGTAAGGCCTCGTTGGACAGCCACTTTGCTTTCTTGCATTTCCTTTTCATTGGAATGGTTTTTGTTGCTGCCTCCTGTATAATGTTGCGAGCCTCCATCCATAGTTCTTCAGGCACTCTGTCCACCAAATCTAAATCCTTAAACTTGTTCCTCACTTCCACTGTGTATTCATAAGGGATTTGATTTATATTGTATCTTACCGGCCCAGCGGTTTTTCCTACTTTCTTCAGTTTAAGCTTGAATTTTGCTATAAGAAGCTGATGATCTGAGCCACAGTCAGCTCCAGGTCTTGTTTTTGCTGACTGTATAGAGCTTCTCCATCTTTGGCTGCAGAGAATATAATCAAATATGATCAAATTTGCAGATGACACCAAACTGGGAGGGGTGGCTAACACCCCAGAGGACAGGATCACACTTCAAAACGACCTTGACAGATTAGAGAACTGGGCCAAAACAAACAAGATGAATTTTAACAGGGAGAAATGTAAAGTATTGCACTTGGGCAAAAAAAATGAGAGGCACAAATACAAGATGGGTGACACCTGGCTTGAGAGCAGTACATGTGAAAAGGATCTAGGAGTCTTGGTTGACCACAAACTTGACATGAGCCAACAGTGTGACGCGGCAGCTAAAAAAGCCAATGCAATTCTGGGCTGCATCAATAGGAGTATAGCATCTAGATCAAGGGAAGTAATAGTGCCACTGTATTCTGCTCTGGTCAGACCACACCTGGAGTACTGTGTCCAGTTCTGGGCACCACAATTCAAGAAGGACACTGACAAACTGGAACGTGTCCAGAGGAGGGCAACCAAAATGGTCAAAGGCCTGGAAACGATGCCTTTTGAGGAACGGCTAAGGGAGCTGGGCATGTTTAGCCTGGAGAAGAGGAGGTTAAGGGGTGATATGATAGCCATGTTCAAATATATAAAAGGATGTCACATAGAGGAGGGAGAAAGGTTGTTTTCTGCTGCTCCAGAGAAGCGGACACGGAGCAATGGATCCAAACTACAAGAAAGAAGATTCCACCTAAACATTCGGAAGAACTTCCTGACAGTAAGAGCTGTTCGACAGTGGAATTTGCTGCCAAGGAGTGTGGTGGAGTCTCCTACTTTGGAGGTCTTTAAGCAGAGGCTTGACAACCATATGTCAGGAGTGCTCTGATGGTGTTTCCTGCTTGGCAGGGGGTTGGACTCGATGGCCCTTGTGGTCTCTTCCAACTCTATGATTCTATGATTCTATGATTCAATCTGATTTCGATGCTGCCCATCTGGTGATGTCCATGTGTAGAGTCGTCTTTTGTGTTCTTGGAAAAGCGTGTTTGTGATGATCAGCTTGTTCTCTTGACAGAACTCTATTAGCCTTTGCCCTGCTTCGTTTTGATCTCCAAGGCCAAACTTGCCAGTTGTTCCTTTTATCTCTTGATTCCCTACTTTAGCATTCCAATCCCCTATAATGAGAAGAACATCCTTCTTTGGTGTCACTTCTATAAGGTGTTGTAAGTCTTCATAGAATTGGTCAATTTCAGTTTCTTCAGCACCAGTAGTTGGTGCATAAACTTGGATTACTGTGATGTTAAAAGGTCTGCCTTGGATTCGTATCGAGATCATTCTATCATTTTTGAGATTGCATCCCAGTACAGCTCTCGCCACTCTTTTGTTGACTATGAGGGCCACTCCATTTCTTTTACGGGATTCTTGCCCACAGTAGTAGATATGATGGTCATCCGAACTGAATTTGCCCATTCCCGTCCATTTTAGTTCACTGATGCCCAGGATGTCAATATTTATTCTTGCCATCTCCTTTTTGACCACATCCAACTTACCCAGGTTCATGGTTCTTACATTCCAGGTTCCTATGCAATATTTTTCTTTACAGCATTGGACTTTCCTTTTGCTTCCAAGCATATCTGCAACTGAGTGACCTTTCGGCTTTGGCCCAGCCGCTTCATCAGCTCTAAATCTACTTGTACTTGTCCTCCGCTCTTCCTCAGTAGCATGTTGGACGCCTTCCGACCTGAGGGGCTCATCTTCCAGCGTCATAACTTTTATATGCCTGTTGTCTTTGTCCATGGAGTTTTCTTGGCAGGGATACTGGAGTGGCTTGCCGGTTCCTCCTCCAGGTGGATCACGTTTGGGCAAAACTCTCCACTATGACCTGTCCATCTTGGGTGCCCTGCTCGGCATAGTTCATAGCTTCTCTGAGTTATTCAAGCCCCTTCGCCACAGCAAGGTAGTGATACATGAAGGGCCCCCTGCTGTACAGAGTAGTCCAATTAGCTGTACATTGCTTGCAGTAGTCATATCATTTGTCATGCTAATCGGATTCCTCATAAAAAGCTATTAATTACTTGTTTCTGTACTTTATGAACATAGATGCAATTACTTGTGATTTTGCATGCTGGAATGCTGTTTTTCCACAGTTCTCCTTGAGCTTAATGAACACAGGTTAGCATGCAGGCTTGCAAATGTGGTTGCCAGAAGCGGCCAGAAATCTTCTAGGTGACTCTGTATCCCTGAGTGTCCTGTATACCAGAGCACAGGAAGTTGCCTTATACTGAGTCAGACCATTGGACCATTTAGCTTAATAATAATAATAATAATAATAATAATAATAATAATAATAATAATAATAAATAAATAAATAAATAAATAAATAAAGTCCAAATTGATTGATCATAAAGTCAGAAAATTTGGCAATATTTTCTGAGAAGTCCAGTTGCACCAGGAAGTGCACTTCTTTGGTATCGCTTTTACTTAGTGTCAGATCACCAACATCCATAGAGGTGAACACCAGGTCTAAGGCATGCCTGTGGCTATGAGTTGGGCCAGTCTTATTCAGGGACAGCCCCATGAAGGCCATGCTTTCCACAAAGTCCCGAGCAGCCCCTTGTAAGGTCGTGTTGGCATGGATGTTAAAATCCCCTAGGACAACCAAACTAGGTGTCTCCAGGAGAACATCTGCCACGACCTGAAGCAGCTCGGGCAGGGAATCCTTGATGCAGCGGGGAGGTCGGTACACCAAAAGGAATCCTGTACTGCCCCTATTGCCCAACTTCCAGAACATGCACTCAGAGAACTGGGTCTTTCCAATAGGACGCCTGGTGCAAGCTAATGACTTCCTAAAAATCACTGCAACCCCCCCTCCTCACCCACAAGGCCTGTGTTGCTGTGCATAAGAGAAACCTGGTGGACAAGCAGCGGCAAGGACAGGCCCATCTGCTTCATCCAACCAAGTCTCTGTTACACACGCCAGGTCAAATCCTCCATCCACAATCAAGTCATGGATCACAATGGTTTTATGGATCATTGACCTGGCATTGCACAGCAGCACCTTCAGGTCATGTGGGTATCCTTTGCTGATTCCAGTATCCGTCCGGTCAGGACCAGACCTGGAGGCAGGGATAGTCCTCAAACAACGACTAAACCTGCTTCCTCGGTAATGACATGGTCTGGTCTTAGCGTAACTCCTCCTCCTACCCATGATCACTGAGATCGGTTGTCCCAGTGAATCCCCCCCTCCTTGTGGAACCTGCCCCAGCCATATTGTTTGCTGGGACCCACTCCCCGGCAGCCCTGACCCCTCCCCTTAAAATCAAATTAAAACCTATGCAAAAAAAACCAAACTAACAGAACAATAAAACTATAAAAACAAAAAACAGAAAGTTACAAACACAACATAATTAAATTAAACAAATTCCCAAACCCAACTAAACACCCACCCCACCCCACCCCACACACCCGAGGCCTCCTTGGAGTCTTATAGGCTGCGGAGGTGAGTATGGGGCCCGCCCCCAGGCCCAAGGTGGAGAATGGGCTTCCAGGGGGAGCGGTCCTCCCCAAGACTCATAGGCAGAGCGGCAGCAGCAATGTCCCGGGCTTCCTTGGAGCCTTATATGCTGTGGTGGAGTATGGGGCCCGCCCCCAGGCCCAAGGTGGAAAATGGGCTTCCAGGGGGAGCGCTCCTCCCCACAAACTCACGGCAAAGCGGCAGCAGCCCTAGGCTCCATCCCATTTCTGAAACCTCTGCAAGACCTCAGACCTGGATATGGAGTGCTTTTCCTGTGTTCCACAGTCTCCTGTCTGGGGCACTGTTGGTTGGCTGAGGCACTAATTTCCTCAGGCATGGTGGAAGGCATCTGTGATGGTTCTAGCTCCCATTAAACACGCCCTGTTGCTGCTGTGGTTTGTGGTCCAGCAGTCTCCTGGTCACCAACATCAGGCTGAGAGCCAACAACCCAGTCTGCCTCCATAGTTATTGATACAGCAGCCTGCAACTCAAGTGTCCTGGTCACTGCTGGATTCTGGTTTAATGCCACCATCCTATAAGTAACAACAATTTAACAAAATTCAAAGTTTTGCCACCCCATGCTCCTTTAGGAGGTAGGGTGGGATAGTAATTTGGCAAACTAAATCAAGAGCACATTTTACATACAGTATTTCAAGATAGCATCAACAAACCAGTAAACACAAAACACTGCCATCAATAATGACAAATTAAATAATTACAAGGAGGAAAATATGGTCTGAAGCTCAACATCAAAAAAACTAAGATCATGGCCACTGGTCCCATCACCTCCTGGCAAAAAGAAGGGGAAGAAATGGAGGCAGTGAGAGATTTTACTTTCTTGGGCTCCATAATCACTGCAGATGGTGACAGCAGTCACAAAATTAAAAGACGCCTGCTTCTTGGGAGAAAAGCAATGACAAACCTAGACAGCATCTTAAAAAACAGAGACATCACCTTGCCGACAAAGGTCCGTATAGCTTAAGTAGTGATGTATGGAAGTGAGAGCTGGACCATAAAGAAGGCTGATCACCGAAGAATTGATGCTTTTGAATTATGGTGCTGGAGGAGACTCTTGAGAGTCCCATGGACTGCAAGAAGATCAAACCTCTCCATTCTAAAGGAAATCAGCCCTGAGTGCTCACTGGAAGGACAGATCGTGAAGCTGAGGCTCCAGTACTTTGGCCACCTCATGAGAAGAGAAGACTCCCTGGAAAAGACCCTGATGTTGGGAAAGATGGAGGGCACAAGGAGAAGGGGACGACTGTCAGGGAATTGGAAACTGCCAAAGAGCCGAGGGGGGAGAGAGACAATTACAGAGAGCCTAAATCGCTCCTCAGCAGTTTCTCATCCATGTCAGAGGAGGAAGCAGGGAGGGGGGAGCCAGTGCCAGGAACTAGCCACTCACAGAACAGAGGAAGTAGGAAGCGTGCACTGAGGAAATGGTCCTGCTGGGGGAGGTGTAAAAGATCACCAGTCGATTCATCTGACTGAGCATAAGATGGATGTGCTTTTTGAACTCTTGTAACTGCTTTGAACTTTTGGCAATAAATCTTCAGTACAGAAATGGCTGTGTGCCTGGAGCCTTATCTCAGCTAGCTTTGGCAGCACTAAATCCTCACAACATGAATCGACTCCTCTGCTGAAAGCTAGTGAGAGGAACTAAAAGCAGAAATGGAGAAGGAAATTTCCGAACTTCGAAAGCGCAATGCCGGATTGGAAGCCCGAGCCTCGGACCTGCAGTCGCGTCTGGAGGAATGCAGAGCTGCACAGAGTGGTGCCGCAGGTGGGCTATTGGGGAAAGGCAGAGCTGCGTGAGTGGAGAAGTTTAACGGCAATCTGGGGAGCTACTTGGATTTTAAGACTGAGATGAGATATTTTTTGGAGCTGGAATCAGCTCAGTTTGCTAACGATGTCCAGAAGGTGGCCTGCCTAATTAGCCACCTGTTGGGGTGGCCCAAGAGTTGGGTGAGGCCGTTAATTGCCTCTAATAATGAAGCGCTAAGAAATCTGCCCAAGTTCTGTCAAGTGATGGATTTGATGTTCTTAGATCAAAGTCACATAGATAAGATGCAGCAGGAGCTTTTGGATTTGAAGCAAGGCAGCTCCCCAGTGCGTAGCTACTGGTCAGAATTCGCCATGCTGGTGCACAAACTGGGATGGGAGCTAGAATCTGAGCCTGTGCAAGCTTTGTTTAAAGCTGCACTGAACGCTGAAGTTAAGGATGAACTTGCCAGAGGCCCCCGCCCTAAAGATTTGGACGAGTTAACGAAAGCTGCTCTAGCGGTGGGGCTGAGGCAGGAAGCCAGGCTGCGGGAAAGGAAACAGGGCAAGAGTTTCCATGGTAACCACATTCCTGAAATTCCGGCAGCTGCATCTGAAGGTCAACAACTGCCGGAGCCCATGGAAATTAACTCAGCCCGCGTGCGGGAAAGTTCAAAAGCCCAGCGGCCGGGCGGGAAAGAAAGGAAGGACTGGCAAACGAACAAGAAATGTTTTGTCTGTCAGAAACCGGGGCACTTTGCCAGAGTGTGTCCGGAGCATCGTAACTGGCAAGGAATGGTTGGGGCCACCCAACAGACAGAGACAGAGGAGCCCCAGGCTTCGGGAAACGGAGCAGCCTGGCTGGTGGTGAACCGGGGCAACAGCCAGGCGGAAGCAACAGCGAAAGTCCTCGGCTCGGGCACCCCAAAGCAAGCGTAGTGTTGAAGGTGGTGCTAGAACTCCCGAATGGCCACGCGGTGGAGGAGCTTGCCTTGGTGGATTCAGGAGCTTCGGCGTCGTTTTTTAGCAAGGAGTTTGCAGCGCAGCACCAACTGAACCTGAGGCCTTTGGATTTTCCGCTGCAAGTCACTACAGTTGATGGGAGAGAACTGTTGGGAGGTGAAGTGACCCATCAAACGCCTCCCATGAGGATGCGGGTATCTACCCACTCCGAGGTCATCGCCTTTCACGTGGCCACGTTGGCGGGTCCGCCTATCATACTGGGCATGAGCTGGTTGGCCTTGCACGATTTGGTGGTTTCCTGGCATCAACGGTCCCTGACTTTCGGTTCAACGCACTGCATGGAGAACTGCCTGGGCCTAGAGCAACCTCGACAAACGGAGGCCAGGATGGCAGCAGCATGCAAAGCAGGGACGACCGAAATTCCTCCGTATTATCGGGACCTCCAGGAGGTGTTCAGCGAGAAGGAGGCTGACACGTTGCCACCGCACCGACCATATGATTGCCAGATCAACCTGATCTTGGGGGCCACGCTGCCGGTTGGAAAGATCTACTCCATGTCGGAGGGAGAGATCAAGGACCTGAGGGACTTTATTGAGAAAAATCTGAAAAGGATTCATCAGGGAATCCAAGGCGGCAGGTGGGAGCCCTGTGTTCTTCGTGGACAAGAAATCGACTAACGAGCGGAGGCTAGTCGTGGATTTTCGCGTTTTGAACAGCCTGGCGGAACCTGTGGCGGAACCCAATGCCGAGGATCGACGATGTTCTGGCCAGGGTGTGGAAGGGGAAAATTTTCACCAAGCTGAACCTCCGGGGGGCATACAACCTCATCAGAGTGCGAGAGGGCGATGAGTGGAAGACCACCATGTTCACCCCGCTGGGGGCGTTTGAGTATCTCATCATGCCCTTCAGTTTACAGTGCGGAAGCCCTTGTTTCCAAGCCTTCATACATCACGTGCTCGGGCCGTTGCTGTACCGGAACTGCGTTTGTTTCTTGGACGACGTGCTAGTGTACTCGGACAACGAGAAACAGCACGTAAAGGACGTACGTCAAGTCCTGAGCAAACTTAAGGAGCATCGGCTGTGGGTGAAGCTGGAGAAGTGTCAGTTCCACGCGAAAGAGTTCGAGTTCCTGGGTTACAGGCTGTCGGACAAGGGTTTGGCCATGGATCCAGACAAGGTGAAGGCGGTGGTGGAATGGGAGAGCCCTAAGACCAGGAAAGATGTTCAGCGTTTCCTGGGCTTCAGCAATTTCTACAAAAAGTTCATCAAAGGTTTCGTGGAACTGACGGCGCCCATAACGGACTGTCTTAGTGCTAAGAAGAAGTTCCGTTGGACGGAGGCGGCACAAGAGGGGTTTGAGAAACTTAAGAGGGTCTTCGCATCAGAGGAGCAACTGATCCACGTCAACCCCGATCAACCACTGTGAATTGAGATGGATGCTTCTGATCGGGCGATAGGGGTGGTGTTGCTGCCGCCAGATGCGAAGGGGGAGTGGTGACCGTGTGCCTTTTTTTCGCGGAAACTGAATAAATCGGAGCAAAACTACGATAAGGAATTGCTTGCGATCGTCGCTGCTTTCAAACAACAGCACCATTTCCTGATCGGGGCGAGGCACCAAATTTTGGTGTGCACCGACCAGAAGAACTTAGAGTACTGGCGTACGGCACGGGTGTTGTGCCAGAGACAGATACGATGGGCAGAGTTCTTTGCCAACTTTAGCTTTAAGATCCAATACGTGCCCGGAGAGCAGAATGCATGGGCGGATGCGCTGTCACGGAAACCGGAGTATCTGGCGGAAGAAGGGCCTCTGGTTGCTAGACTGATGTTCCCCGAGAGCAAGTGGATGTGTGGGGGGGCGTTGGTCAAGGACGATGAACTGATGCAGCTGCTCAGAGACGATGACTTTGCAAGGCAAAAGATGGAGGAGTTAAGGGAAAAGGGGGGTGCCGAGGGTGGTTTCAAAGTGAAAGGGGGGCTCCTGTACTATCGGGGGGCTTTGTATGTTCCAGGCGAAAACCTTAGGGCCAGAGTTCTCAAGCAACTCCACGGCAGCTGCACGGCAGGGCATTTTGGGCAACACAAGACCATGCTACTGGTCACCCGGGAATTTTGGTGGCCCAAAGTGAGAGAGGATGTAAGGGAATATGTGCGAGGGTGTGACACATGCCAGAGGGCCAAAGGGGAGAGGGCGGCACCAGCAGGTTTGTTGGAACCTTTGCCCACAGCAGGAAAGCCATGGGAGGTGGCGGCGGTGGATTTTATCACTGACCTGCCTAAGTCTAAGGGTAAGACCGCTATCATGGTGGTGGTGGATCTTCTAACTAAAATGTGCCATTTCGTGGCCTGCTCGCATGCCGTGACGGCGGAAGAAACAGCCAAGCTGTTTGTAGAGCATGTGTTTAGGTTGCATGGGGTATCTACCAGGGTGGTTTCGGATCGGGGGACTCAATTCACCTTACATTTTTGGCGCAAGCTCATGGGTTTGCTGCAGGTGGAGGTGAGTTTCACGACGGCGAGGCACCCTGAGACCAATGGGCAAGCGGAGAGAGCAAATGCTGTTTTGCAACAGTATTTGCGGTGTTATGTCAGTCAAAGGCAGAACGATTGGGTAGACAAACTAGCCCTGGCAGAGTTTGCTTACAATAATGCGGAAAACGTATCCACAGGGATGATTCCGTTCTTTGCCAATCACGGGCGTCACCCCCAAGCCTTCCCAGGAAGGGGGGAGGAGTCGTGGAGTGTGCCTGCAGCAGAACAGTTTGTGGAGGAGATGGAGGCGATCCACATGCAGCTTCAGTTGAACTTGGAAAGGGCTAAGGAGGTCTACAAGAGGGAGGCCGACAAGCATTGGCGGCAGGGGGAGGTCATCCGGGTTGGGGACAAGGTGTGGTTGTCCACGCAAGGGTTGCCTTGGAAAGGAGGCTGCAAGAAGCTCAAGCCCAGGAGAGTGGGGCCTTTTGAGGTAATCCAGCAAATCAATCCGGTGGCATTTAAATTAAGGTTGCCCGAGAGCATGAGGATCCATCCGGTGTTTCACAGGTCACTGCTGTCCCCCTACAGGGAGGGGGGAAGGAGGCAGGGTAGTCGGGAGGGGGAACTCCCACCACCCGAAATGGAGGAAAGGGAGCAGTGCAACGAGGTGACGGAAATACTGGATTCTCGCTGGAGTGGGGAACAGTTAGAGTATCTGGTGGCGTGGGAAGGGGGCCCGAGTTCAGAGAATACCTGGGTCCCGGAAAGCTGTATCACTGACAAGGGCCTAGTGGAGGAGTTCCACAATTTTTTCCCTGACAAACCCAAACCCCGGGGTAGGTTTTTTCAACAGGTGTTCGGGATGACAGACGATGAAGAGGAGGTCGAGGGATTCCTACCATCTGACGAGAAGGAAGAAGAAGAAAGCGTCTATTGGGGAACACGAGGAACTGCGGGTTGGAGGGAGGTTTTCGAAGATACAGATGATGAGGGGAGTTTTCCAGGTTCCCCCCCCCCGCCACCCCGGAGAAGGGAGAAATGGGGACGGTCGAGTCTCCCGAACGGGAGGGGGCTTTTGAAGAGGCGGTGGATGTCAGGGAATTGGAAGCTGCCAAAGAGCCGAGGGGGGAGAGAGACAATTACAGAGAGCCTAAATCGCTCCTCAGAAGTTTCTCATCCACGTCAGAGGAGGAAGCAGGGAGGGGAGAGCCAGTGCCAGGAACTAGCCACTCACAGAACAGAGGAAGTAGGAGGCGTGCACTGAGGAAATGGTCCTGCTGGGGGAGGAATAAAAGATCGTCAGTCGATTCATCTGACTGAGCATAAGATGGATGTGCTTTTTGAACTCTTGTAACTGCTTTGAACTTTTGGCAATAAATCTTCAGTACAGAAATGGCTGTGTGCCTGGAGCGTTATCTCAGCTAGCTTTGGCAGCACTAAATCCTCACAACGACAGAGGACGAGATGGTTGGACAGTGTTCTCGAAGCTACCAGCATGAGTTTGACCAAACTGTGGGAGGCAGTGGAAGACAGGAGTGCCTGGCGTGCTCTGGTCCAGGGGGTCACAAAGAGTTGGACTCGACTAAACGACTAAACAACAACAACAACATTGTGAAACACACTACTCAAACTAATATAGGAAGCTAAACAGTCATACTTCAAAATTTGCATTTCTCTGAATTTTGCAATGTGGTTCTCCAATCAGTGTGAACTGAAATGCATATGTGAGGGTGAAGTGTGCATAAAAATTCATAAATTAGTGGGTGGGAGGAGCCTTAAAATTGCATTCTGTTAAGGGACACTTTTTGGGGGGAAATGATATATTGGTCAAAACTGCATAGAAATATGAATCTATTAGGGAAAAGTCACAGTAAAATACTGTTGAATTTGCATTAAAATGCTGCTGAGGTTACATTAGACTTTTTAAACAAAACAAAAACCAGAAATTGTTACAGAAATGTGAGGAACTGAATTTAACATTAAAAAGGAGAAGAATGAGAAGAAGAAGAAGAAAGTATCTTGTTGTGAGACTTTTATGGGTGACCTGAGAGTTTGGATTATGGGTGAGAACGCAGAGGCTGAGAGGTAGCATGCGTCAGAAGGAAAATGAAATGGTGTTTATTTATATTTTGTCTGTTGTTGCTTAGAGAGATTTTAAATATATTAAATTGTATAGAAATAAATAATCAAGTCACAATCAATCAAAGAAGCAGAGAGATTCTTGGCTGCAGCTAATATTGGCCGTATGCTCAATATACCTTTGGGATCCACGTCTCTCCAAACATGTGACAGTTGCACAAACACATTACATTAACAGCTGGGTATTACTGTGCTATAAACTCATCTGAGCAGCCCCCTACAATGTAAGCAAAGAGAGAGAAAATGCTGTTGGTGGTGCTCACGCTCCATGATGTTGGGCAAAAGAGAAAATAGAGAGAGAAATATAATTTTGCCACAGGAAGAAGCTGAGAAAACAGTTTCCTTTGCTGATATGTTATGCCAGTCTATAATTTTGGAATGTGATTTTGTAAATGGAATAAAATGAAATGAGTATCATTATGTCAGACATTCCATACTGTATCTATATTGTGTGCTCCCTGCAATCTGCAAGGTGCTGCTTCCCCTTTCCCAATCTTCTCTGTCTTTAAATTGGCCTTTGAAATTGCAGGGAAGATGTGCGACTGCTGTTCTTTGCATGATAACCACCACCTCCTGCATGTGTGCATCTGCTTGCCACTTATAATAACAGCACTGATGGCCCCATGCAAATCAGGTCCTGGGGGACCTTCATTAAAAAGAAGTTCTCTGCAGAGGATGCAGAATTCAAAGTCCTTCATATAATTCAGGTCTTCTTCAGGTCCTGGGAGACGATGCCATTGATCATGGAACTGCAACCTTTGATGATTTTCCTAATGTTCTTCCCAACATGTAAGAGAAAAATCCTCTCCTCGCTCTTGTAGACAATCCATTGCTTTGCTGTGTCATTCTATGTCATTTCATGTTTCATTTTTCTTCTCCATATACAGAAATTTCCTCACAGATTACCCTTACTGAGTCTGGAGGTGGCGTGAAAAGACCAGGAGAGATATTGCGACTGACCTGTACGGTGTCTGGTTTTTCTTTAACAAGCTATGGAGTACAGTGGATCCGTCAGCCTCCAGGAAAGGGATTGTTGTGGGTTGGAGGTATCTGGAGTAGTGGAAGCACTTACTATAGCAGTGCCCTCCAAAACCGGATCACCATCACCATAATTCAAAAGCATCAATTCTTCGGAGATCAGCCTTCTTTATGGTCCAGCTTTCACTTCCATATGGATACGACTAAACGACTAAACAACAACAACAACAAAAGCAGGGAAGACATTTTAAGATAGCCCTTTGGTCTGATCCAACAGGGCTCTTCTTATGTTCAGACCCCACCTCCAAACTATTCTTGAATCCATTCTTGAAATGTCATGGGCCTTTTATCTAAAATGAGATGTGTAGGAGCATGGAGGCTGAGCTTTCCAGTTGATCACTATAGGAAAGTGGGTTTGCTCATCATAGAACACAACAAGTAATCAACCAGTAAATTACTTGACAACTAAGGATTCAGATCTCCAGTTCAATCTACAGCATCAACAACGAATGAAACTTGAGGCTGCCCTAGATTCCAGGGACTACTGCCAATCGAGTGAATAGTAATAAATTTTCATGCCAGTGGTGAACTCATCTTAAAGCAGTAGGTAGATGGAGAGAGAGAGAGAGAGAGAGAGAGAGAGAGAGAGAGAGAGAGATCATGTGACAGACTGACAACAAATAGCCCCCTTGCTTAAACTAAGGAGTTTGTTCATTTTCGACTCTCAGTGGTGTTCCCCTGCTCAATCTGAACACTGCAAAAAGGGGCTGTGAAAGAAGTGCCCTCATATGCCCTTTGCAGCTTTAGAAGAGTAGTGATCAAGGGAGATTTCTTTTTTTTATGTTAATAGCATACATGACTTTATTTTTTTTTAATTTAATTTTTATTAGTTTCAAATTCATTATGCAACACCAAACATTAAAGCAACAAAAAAGACAAACAAAACACAAGAAAACAACAAAAAAGAAGAAAAACATTACATAACATAAAACACCAACAGGTTAAACTTACAGTAACTAAATAACTAAATCACACAACAATAGTTGACTTCCCTTCAACTCGGTTTTGGAATATGTTACAAAAGGTTTCCTATCTGCAGTTTCGTTTTCTTAAAACTCTTTGCGTCGCAAGCGTTATATCGAGCCTACTGTGATTTTTAGATTTTTTACATCTGTTTCAATATATGTCATAAATTTATTCCATTCATTATTAAACTTTGTACCTTTTTGGTTTCTTATTTTCTGTGTCATTTTTGCCAATTCTATATAGTCAAATAATTTTGATTGCCACTCATTTATAGTTGGGATTTTTGATGTCTTCCAGTTTTGTGCTATTAGTGTACTAGCAGCCACTGTTGCATATTGGAAAAATGTTTGGTCTTCCTTTTTAATTTCTTCTCCAATTATCCCCAGAAGGAAGGCCTCGGGGTTTTTTTGTGAAGGTATATTTAAATATTTTTTTAATTCATTGTAAATAGATTCCCAAAACTTTCTAATTACTTCACAAGACCACCACATGTGGTAAAAATTGCCTTCTTTAATCTTGCATTTCCAGCATAATTTGTCTCCGGTTTTGTACATTTTTTCTAATTTTACCGGCGTGATGTACCACCTGTACATCATTTTATTCATGTTCTCTCTAAGTGTTGTACATGCCGAAAATTTCATACCTTTATTCCAAAGTTTCTTCCACTTATCAAACTCTATGTTGTATCCAAAGTCTATCGCCCATTTCACCATTACCTCTTTTATTTCTTCATCTTTAGAGTCCCATTCAAGCAACTGGCTGTACATTTTTGATAGGAGTTTTGATTTGTTTTCTAATATTTCTACCTGGAATCTGGATTTTTTTTCGTTCATCCCATTCTTTTTATCTTCAGTCCACATAGCATTGATTTGATTAAATTGGATCCAGCCTGTCAATTTATTTTTTATCTCCTCATATGGCCTAATCTTCCATCCATTTTCTGTTTTTACTAGCAAATCTTCATAAGTCCATCTTTCTCCTTCAGTATTTATTTTTTTTATTGTTAAGATGTCGATAGGTGATAACCACCAAGGGGTATTTCTTTCCAATAATTTTTTGTTTCTCTCCCATACTTCCAGCAGTGGCCCTCTAATAATATGATTAGAGAATCCTTTGTGGACCTTTTCCTTATTGCGCCATAAATAAGCGTGCCAACCAAATCTTATGTTGAAGCCTTCTAAATCTAATAGATCTGTGTTTTTGATAACAATCCTGTCTTTAACCCAGCAAAGGCACGAGGCTTCATAATACAACTTCAAATTTGGAACCGCAAATCCTCCACTATCTCTTTAATCTGTGAGTAATTTGAATCTAATTCTTGGCCTTTTCCCTTGCCAAATAAATTTCGAGAGTACTTTCTGCCAATCTTTAAATACTGAGGTTCCCCTGATTATTGGTATATTTTGAAATAAGAACAGCAACTTCGGTAATAAACTCATCTTAATTGCCGCCATTCTTCCCGACCAAGAGAGTTTTGTGGTTCGAGGACCCGACCCCCGCAAAGTGAAATGAAGACACAAGGACACGTGATATAAGGTTGATGGGCTAGAAAAGCCCACAACTTTATTGATTACAGCAATGAAAAGGTATTGGCTTAGGCATTGGATTGAAACAAGTGGGTTTATTCACCAGTAGGTGGAGCCTGTTGATGCTAATCCAACTATAGGCTCACCCCTGCTGTCACTGAGGGTCGTGCCATGGCCTCCCGCCAAGCAGGCATCGGACGGAATACACGACCCCCAGATTCCTTTAACGGAATACCCCTAAAAATTGAAGGCATAGGCGATGGCCACACCTAGCACTTCGACACACCACAACACATTATTCCAATGCCTAACCGCCACCCGAGCCAAAGGCTCGCGGCCAATACCCTCAAAGCTGCAACCAATCCCAGATGCTTTTTATGACACTAGCTAACCAAATGTCGTTCCCCAAATAAGATAGGTGGACACCGTCATCCCGGTATAAAGCTTGGTCGCTGTTAGGGGTTCAGGAGCAGAGGCACAGGAAAGGGAGGAAACAGAGAGCGAGGGGGAGGAATCCGAAGGAAATATGAGCGATGACAGCGGCCCGAGATCTCTGAGTCTTTCCAGTGAATCGGAAGATTCACAGAAAGGAGCGCCAGTGGTCAGAGCAAGGGGGGCGCCTAGGGGGACACCCCAGGAGGAAGGGACCAGAGGGGACTCAGAGAGCAGCAGTTGGAAATCGGGGCCAGCTTCCCCACCAGAGCGCAGTAGGGAGGAGGGGTCCCAGGTATCGGGATCAGGCGGCTCGCCGCAAGCGGGAGGGCATGAGTCAGGATTGGCCACACCTCCATCGGGGAGCGAGGAAACGGTCAAGAGGAAGGTTGAAGGTTGGGTGCGCGCGCCAAGTTCAAATGCACAGGAAGGCGGCACAGTAAGCAGCCCGGATAGGGAGCCAGGTCCTAAAGCCCGCCGCAAAGAGGGAGAAGAGTCCGGGGGGTCAGCGTCAGAAGAGTCCAGGAAGGAAGAGACCACGGGGGGCAGAGGGACCCAGAGAAGGAAGGAAAGACGGAAGAGGTGGAGTAAGGCTAGAGTATTAAGTTGGTGTACAGGAGGCGGAGACTCAGACGGAGCTTCGCCGGTCTAGCTTCTAAGACGTAGAGCTGCGCGCTGCGGCTTGAAAATGGAAACTGTAACTCAATAAAGACTTTTGTACAGTGTTGCCGGCTAGCGTGGTCCTCTGTGAGCTGGGATCTGGAAGCAGCTCTGACAGTCGCCAATCCGGATACGGTCATGATAAATGACTCGGCCATACATAAAGCGCACCCAACGGGCTACCGCCCGGTTTACGAGTTTCCTGGTTCTTTCAATGGCCATACAGCTTTGCGCACCGCGCCAAACAGTTCTTTTCAGGAAGGAGGACCAGAACACCGTCGTTCTGGGACACAAGGCTGCAAATGCGTTCAAGTCTCTTTTTATGCTCCACAACAAGTCCACACTCCTGTTGGCGAGGTCATTCTCCCCCAAATGAATCACAAGGATGTCGGGAGGGCCAAACTTGGCTACTTTCTCCCACAGCAATGGCATAAGGTCCTCCCAACGCATGCCTCTTCTCGAAAACCAGGAAACTCGAACACCATGTGGAAGGCCAAGATTGGGTGCCAGGCCGCAGCTCACCGCTCGTACGCGGGCCCAATGAACTATACTGTGGCCGCAAATCCACACGCTTCTTCTGAGCATAGCTGGGGGTAAAGATAGAAACGAAAAGGAGGTAAGTAGGGTAAAGCGGCAGGTCACGTACTAGCGAATATAAGACTTATAAGAATTGGATTTCCACCGGCCCATTTCTTTGATCCTGTCCGCCGGTAACCCCAGGTGCACAGCCGTGGTTGCGGCACCAATCCTAAATGAGTGCGCAGCGTACTCCTGGGAGGATAGACCACAAGCCTCAATAGCCTTGCGAAGTACTCTGGTGAATTGGTACCTCAACAAGGGTGACCCATCTTTGTGGACCAGAAACGGACCCAGGCCGGGTGGTCTGAGGTAGAGATACTGCCTAGTGTCCTTTACCGGACATGGGCCCTGCTGTGCCGACGCCGTGAGCTTAACTAGGACACCCTTACCTGCCTGATCCGTCTTGGACTGACGTATACGCACTGTCACGGAAGTTTTGGACAACTGCACGTCCTCGCACAGGAGGCCGCAAGTTGAACGTCGCGCACTAACTTCACACACCACCTCACCAACTCTGAGCGCACCAAAAAAGGCGATAGCGTATGCTGCTGAAAAGAGACATGCCTCAAACCTGGACCAGCAAATTGACCTGAGTTTTATGCGTATCTGAGATAACAACCCGTAAGAAATCGGCTTACGGCCCTCAGCCCTGGGAGGTTGTAACCTGCCCCAACCCTCAATGGCTCTACGGATCAAGAAGTCGCTACACGGGTCATGAGCAAATGTAGCTTTTGAAAAGAAGCTGATGGCAGCTACGTGAATCTTTAAGGTTTTAGGAGCACATCCCAGATCATCGAGATGGGAAAGGTACTGCAAGACATCGTCAGTGGTAGGAGGTACGTTATGTGAGAGCCCAGATAACCCAGACCTGAAACCAAGGAAATCACACCAGGCCTTCTTGTAGGACCTGAGAGTGGAAGG